>NW_028227256.1:36422930-37622930 GCF_978045245.1 Mus caroli | reverse complement strand
AGGGGTTGCATATCAGATATTTACATTACGATTCGTAACAGTACCAAAATAACAGCTATGGAGTAGCAATGGAATACTTTTATGATTGGGGTTACCACAACAGGAACTCTATTAAAGGGTCATAGGTTTAGGAAGGTTGAGCAGCATTGCCTGAGAGTGTCTGTACATGAATGGATCTCATCAGGAACACAAGGCAAGATAAGAGAAAGTCTCTTCTATCCCCAGGAACAGAGTAAATTGCAGTTGTGAAATAAGGGAGTAGAAAAGGAAGGGCTGGCCGTAACTGTAACATTGTAACCAGACAAAAACAAGAGGCCTGTGTGCCGAACCTCTGTGGAGGTAGCCAAATGTCTCTCACTCATACATAAATGACCAACTAACGGGGCCAAAAGCTGAGAAGGTTGGGCTGGGCAGCCAAATACAGATACCCAGGTGGGGGCGGGGGGTTGGGGGAAAAGAGCTGATTTCATTGGAAACTGCAAGTTCCTTGAGCTGCAGTGAGCATCATCTTCCAGACTGAAAGATGGATGCCATTCTACTAAGGAATAACAATGTCAGGAGTGAAAAATCACACAAATCACACAAAAAAATATACAGCTGACTTCATGAATGGACAGCAGTTATCCCATCTACTGGGAGTTGGAGGCAGGACGATCATGAGTCCTAGGCTATCCTAGGATACAAAACCCTGTCTCTAAAAACAAAAAACTAAACCTTCACACCCCCAGTATTCCCCACCCCTATGAGACTATGAATATTCTACCATGCTTAAGGAGAGGCCCATGAGATCCACCCCTCCCTCACAGCCTATAGGCAGCTAGTAGCTGTTGAAAGGGGGGGTGAGGGAGGGGAAGCCATATTACTTGTGGTGTAGCCACTGGCGAGTTGTTCCTAAGTTACTTCCTAAGGAAATAACCCTCCATTCTTGCTCATCACGCCAGCTTCATCCTATGCAGTGGGGCACACAGGCTGGGAAGCAGAATGAACTCTTCAGGAGTGTGGAAAGGATCAGAGAGGACAGTGAGAGATAGAATGGTCAAAGTATACACACACACACACACACAGAGGTGTGTGTGTGCATATATATGAAATGCATAAAATTCTTAAATAATTGCACATAGAACACACACATATATATGGAACTAGAACCTTTTATATAATTATATAGTTATAGTTGTATTTCCACTGCCTATGCATTATTGACTTATCCATGGACTCTCATGACATCTCTGGGCTGCCGGGGAAGTGCCAGAACCGTGTCATAGAGCTAGCTGGCTTTCATTGGGAAGGGCACACCTTGCCTGTGAGAGCCCCCAATGCAGAGCCTGGCTGCTCAGCCTTCAGTTTCCAAGGACAATCTAGTGACAGAGATGGGTGTTTTCTGTCTTTCCTTTTCATGGCAAACTACGCAAAAGTAGACAGATGATTTTCCTCATTTTCTCTTATGCAACGTTGGAACCTGAAATATGTATGACTTGGATAAAAGCCTATTCATAACACCACCAGCAGGAGGCCAGAACATCTAAATAAGCGAACAACTTTCTGTGGAACGAGCAGACAGGATGGATTTCTGCAGTGTGCTGTTATGCTTTGGGAAGGGAGGAAAGCATCTGTTCTCTCGGAGCCCAGCCAATGTGTCTAAGGTCTTGAAGACAGCAAGTTCAGAAAGTAGTGACTCTGCTGTAACCACAGCCGAGTGAAGAAGCTGTCATCATCAGGATCCCGCTTCACAGGTGAAATAAGAGAGGCGCGTGAGGGCAATCCTGTGACATCGGATTCATGGCTAAGTGAGTGGCAGGGCTGGGTCTCTGGGCACCAGAATTGAGAGGACCAGTCAGGTACATTCAAGAATAGAATGCCCAGCAGAAGCAAGTGGATAGGCTAAGATATTTGAGAGTGAAAGGCCAAATGAATAATATATGTGCCAGGACAATAAATTCAAGCCACAGGTGTCATACTGGGTGTACCATTACCTTAATTACTGTACAATGTGAGTTTGGAGAAACAAAAGGTTTTCTCATTATTATTCACCTACTTAATAATAGTTATTTGTTGGCTCTTTAATATGCACCACAAGTAGTTCCAGACCTTGAGTTAAATAGACACCATCTCTTCCTTCATAATGACCACATCTTTTTATGCACGTCACTTGTGAGTGCCTGAATGTGCATAATGGTCTGTCACACAGGATCCATATATGCAACAACAAAAAAACATATTTAGAAATTTTCACACTAAATATTCCTAAGAATCCACATTGTAGTCCATGTTCCTCTTACTTTGACTCCTTAACATATTAAATTTGTTTAGCATTCTCGCTCTAATCCACGGGAATATATTCCCAGATCTGTCTGAAATCAGAAATAGTATGAAACCCTATATGTGTATTATGTTTTGCATACACATTCACACTGACGATGAATTTGAGCTTATGAGTTAGACAGTGTATGAGTTCAGCAACAATTGCTACTGATAAATAGAATAGCTACAGGAATTTACTTGAGTAATTAGGTTGATGCAATTATTCTCTCTTGAAAGAAATAAGACCATTGAAATTAATGAGATGATTCATCCCTGACTATGCCTGACCACAGGTAAATAGAATTGTGGGATGTAAATCACAGAGCAAGGAGGGTTGCTGTATCTCAAAGCGTAAGCATTCTATACCACCAAAAAGAAAAGGCTGCATTGAGATCACAGTCAGCTATTGGATGGATCACACGGCCTCCAATGGAGGAGCTAGAGAAATTACCCAAGGAGCTAAAGGGAACTGCAACCCTATAGGTGGAACAACAATATGAACTAACCAGTACCCCGGAGCTCTTGACTCTAGCTGCATATGTATCAAAAGATGGCCTAGTCGGCCATCACTGCAAAGAGAAGCCCTTTGGACTTGCAAACTTTATATGCTCCAGTACAGGGGAACCCCAGGGCCGAAAAGGGGGAGTGGGTGGGTAGGGGATTGGGGGGGTGGGTATGGGGGACTTTTGGGATAGCATTGAAAATGTAAACGAGGAAAATACCTAATAAATAAATAAATAAATAAATAAATAAATAAATAAATAAAGAGATTCTGAAATTCCAGATGTGTGTTCCAGTGTCAGCGCTCATAATGCATTCTCCCACCTTGCTCTTCCCATCCTACCCAGCTTGGAGTGTTGCTAGGAAACCATATTACTCCTCACTCTAGACCACCAGCTGTTTCTGTGTTTTCTTCTAGTTAGCTTTCACAATTACCATGTGAAGGAAGCAGGCAGAATGGCCACTGTGGTCTGATTTTACGGTGATGGTCTACCCTGGTCAAAAGAGATGAAAGTGTCATGCATGAGTCTCAAGGACAGCTTGGTGTCTCCAAGGAAAGAATGGGTAGATCAGCTCCACCAAGGGGCTCTGGAGACCACAGGTGAGCTTATGACACCATTGGTCTTTGAGGTTTCTGGACATTGGCTGAAAGTGATCAAATCTCTACATGCATTGGTACAATATATGCATACACTTACACACATCCCCCTGTACACTTTAATTCATTTCTAGATGGCAATGTAAATGCCGGTTAAACTATACCATACTATACCATACCATAGTGTAATGATAACAAGAAAAATATCCATTCATATCCCAGTGTTTGATATAGATCCAGGACTTCTGTAGTGTTTCTGATCCATTGTTTCTGCACAGAAGCAGGCCCCGCAGACACCGAGACCAACCGGGAATTCAATACGCCTTTTCTTCCAAGAAGAGGGCAGAGATACACAGAGAGAATGATGAACTAATTGTGGCCCCAGGTCAACCACTTGCCAGCTGGGGTGTCTGGGGCAATGTAGTTAAACTCCCTAAACCTCATGTTTTCTTCCGTGTTTTGAAACTCGGGATGACATTTTTGTACTTCTATGAGAATTGAGCAGCACTGTGACCATTTAAGTAAGCGTGTAGCCAATGGCTGGCTGAACTAATGCTGTGTCCCGCTGAGCTATTATTATCTTATGGATGAGACTATGAGAATCTCATCCATTTCTTCCTTGCACTGGGGCAAGAAAAGACAAGGCTGGTCTCACTATAGTGCTCAGCTTTCCAGCCACGGGATCCTGGGAAACCAGTTCAGGAATTGGGAGTAGTAGTAGAATTATCCCTGACTGAGACACAGAAATATGGAAATGGAGCTATTTCATGGCCCCGTGGTTGCCTGAGGTACTTTACATGGAAAAGCAAATCGTGTGAGGGTGTGGTAGCACATGTCTGTAATCCCAGCTGGAGGCAGACGCAGGACAATAAAGAGTTCTTTGTGTCTAAAGAAGAGTCAAGGACGGCATGAATTACATGAGACTCAAATGACAAGAGCAACAGCAACAAAAGAAAACCTGTACATATCTCTAAAGTGGTTTTCTACAGAGATCCAACCCAGGTTCTTATTAATGGCTAGACGAATGAATGAATGAATGAATGAATGAATGAATGAATGAATGATCTACCAATAAGCCACACAGCCTGAACCACCCTTCAGTATAAATTTCCAAATACACTCATGCCTTTCTTTCCTTTCTTTTCAGTGTAAGCATCCTTATCCCCACATGAAGAAATAATATGGCATTTGCCTGTCAACTGTGAGTCAGGCAGCGTCATGTGGAGCGCTTAAAGAAAATCACCATCTCTGTCTCAGGGATGAGCGGAGAGGTGAAAGAAGATAAAGACACCTCCAAACAAGGAGTGAACTTTATACAAGAAGATGATAAAGCCTGTGACGGGTGACAGACACAGTAAGGAATTACTTCAGGAAGCACCTCAATTATGACTCACTACTTTAAAAAGACTTAATTGCAAGTGAGTAAGCCATAGTTGTGCAGGCGCCACTCAGGACGGCAACCCTCCCATGGCCGAGCATCGATTTCAGAAAGTAAACACACACTTCTCTTGGGTTCTGTTCCTATTGCTTTCTTAAAAAGGGAAAGCTTTGTTAAAAAGTGAAGGCTTTGTTATTCACAGTATCTTCACATTGTCCAAATAGACCTAGTAAGCATAAGGGACAGACATATGGCCCACCTTTGGCAAATCAAATAGAAGACCCAAGGAGGTAATGACTCATCCGAGATCTAATTCTAGAATGGGACCATAGAACGGAATTAGCCCTCTCTCTGATGTGCTTCGGGGTATATTTTCCTCTGTCATAGCTTCAGCTCACACAGGCAAGGAACTAGAAATACCAAAACAAAGGCAACAAATCAAATTCTGCAGGCCCAACCGTTTTGAGTGAGAAAAGAACAGGTATGTCTTCTTAAAAGTGAGAAACCATCACAGCCTAGCCATTAACTTTAAACAATGTGTGGAAATCTTTCTGTAAAGGCAAAATTTGTCAGTGGGGGTGAAGGCACTTGCTGCTTGAAGATGCAAAACTACTTATCCTGAGTCCTTGTAACTCATTTAAACTCGGGTGGAGAGACGAGACTCTATACTCATCCTCTGAACCCCACACATGTACCATGCACCTAGTCACAACACATACCAATCAAACACGCACACACACACACACACATTAGCGAATCAGCTAATTACATTTTTTAAAGGCTATTTCTTTTAAAACCCTCATACAAACAATCATCACAATATTAAACAATACAGATGTAAACAAATCCTCCTCTCAGTACAAATGATAATATCAGTGCCTGGTTACCTGGGTCAACAGAGAAGATAATGCCCAGGAGATATCGGTAGGTGTTTAGGTCACAGTAAGCCAGGGGAGTTCCAGACAGAGCTGCATCCAGGTCCCCTGTGCTGAGACCTGATATTTTAACACCTATTGAAAACAGGTAATAAGACTTTACAAGTTGAAGAAGGACTCTTGCCTAAATTCCTGACTCTCAAAGAACTACTTTGTCCTAAATTAAAAAAAAAAAATAGCACCAAAAGAAAATGCCTGTAGCCAAGGGAAAAGGAGAGGAAACTGGACAATTCTCTGTGGCTCTGGGCCAGGAAGAAACTTAGCTGTGACAGAAAGAGAACTCACTTTATCTATACAAGAACATTAACTGGGAAATACACACTGAAACCCACCACCAAAACAAAACGCTGAGAACCATTTTGTATGAACAAGTTAGAAGGTCCACAGACTCAACCAAATAAACATGCCCTGGTGAAGCTAAGCTCACAGTAGAAAAAAAATTACAGCCAAGATAAGGCATAAATATCCAAAAGGGAAGTTCTGGAGATGCAGTCAATGGAGAATTTACACCCCCAAATTAGGGAGAAAAAAACGGAATGCTGATGGAATCTATAACATGAATGTAAATGAATAAAAACAACAGGAAGAATGAAGAATGAAAATTAAGCAGTTTGAAAACAACATGAGCCAAAGGCAGACAGACATGAAAAGGGAACAGAAATGTTGAAATGAACATGTAATTAAGATTAAAAGCCTAGCGTGTAGACTAACTATCAATTAAAAGTGTACTGTGGGCAGTATGGTAAATTGGAAACAAAAACATTAGTGAAATACAAAAATAAATGACAGAGAAAGGAAAACAGAAAACAAAAATTTTTAAGGCATGTAATAAATTCTATGGGAGAAAAAAATCACATAGATTCTGAAGGACACTTTGAGACAGCAGCTGAATAACAGAAATAATTACACACACACACATATACATCGCACACACACACCACACATACATACGTGTATGCATACATACATATACACACACATGCACACATACACACGCATGCACACACACATACACATGCATGGCTGCATACACACATGCACACTCATGAGCACATACATACAGCACACAAACACACACTCACACATGCATGTGTGCATGCATACACACACACACACACATACACACACACACACACACATACATGGCTGAAATTCAGGTAATATAATGGACCAAAGGAAAGAAGGCAAAAAGCAATGGCATTTATCTATCTGATGAAAATAACTCAGTATAATTTTCATTACAGACTATAAACAAATTAATGACATTTTCAAAGGGCTAGGACAGAGCTCAATAGAAGAGCACTTGTCTAGAACTTACAAAGCCCTGGGTAAAACCCATGCCTCCAAGAGAAATAGCTTGAACAAAGCTAGAGATCAAGGCTGTCCCTGAAGTATTCACTGACGAGTGTACACACGGAGAAGGGAAATAATATAGAGGGAATAGGTGGAAGCGACCATAAAGAAAGCATGTTCAACACATTTATCAATCTAAACAAATGTTACCTATACAAACTCCTTATGAAATAATTTGAACTTTGGAATGGGATTTTAAAAATGTATAACTCTCAAGTATCTTTGGGAACAGGCGAATAACAACAATGGAAGCAGCAAATGCTATGTTTGACCGAGTGGGAAGAAGAGGGGGAGGCCAGGGAGGAGACGGGGCAGTAATGCATTTGATAAATAAGAAAGATGCTGCAAAGTCAAAATATTGGGGGGAAATAAAAGAAAAACATGGAGTAAAAGCACAGATTAAAACGAGCCCCAATAAATCACTGCAATAAATGTAGTAACATTCCTGATTTAAACTGCAGAGATTTCAATTTTTAAAGACAGAAAACCCAGTTATGTGGAGTTTAATGAGGCACATTTAAATAAAAAATGATATGGCTGATTTCCTAGTAATATATAGGAGAGGTGGGTGAGCAATATGGATATGACAACATCTCTACAGAGAAAGGATTACAAAAGTCATTTCTATTTTGAGTAACAACAATGATACAAAAGATCAAATTTAACCGCAAAGGAAGCTGCAAAGGAGGAACTCAGTTGGAAGAATACTAAGTCAGTATCCACCTAAGATACTGAGATGAGCCAGATAAAGTCAAGTTTAACAGAATTACATATAGCCCCTCTTAGTGGTCAATTCTACACAGGTCTGATAATGTAGCCAAAACACAGTAACAGTATTGAAGAACTAAATGCCACAATGTATACATCTTGATCACGCGCGTGCGCGTGCACGTGTGTGTGTGTCTGTGTCTGTGTGTCTGTGTGTGTGTCTGTGTGTGTGTCTGTGTCTGTATGTGTGTGTACACATTCATGCCTGGGTATGTGCACAGCACATAGCACTAATACTTTTACTTTCTATGCTCTTCTCACGTTCACATAGAAAATTTAATTTTAAAACAGCCCCTCACTAAACTACACAGAACACAACATTGAGACTATCGTAGAAGTCATCAGCTTAACATTCCAATCAAAATGTAATTAATGTGTATGAATTTAAAAATCAAAATAAAATGCAGCTGTGGGGCCGGAGGGATGGCTCAGTGGTTAAGAGGGCTTGGTTTTCTTGAAGAGGATGTGGGTTTGATTCCCAGCATGTGCATAGAGGTTAGCAACTAGGAGACTGTTCAGGAGATCCGGTGCCTTCTTCTGACCTCCACAGGCACCAGGACTCACATGGCACACATACATACAGGCAGACAAAACACTCACACATAAGATAAAGTGAAGAAATCTAATAAATCTCATAAGCAAATGACATAAATCTTGGACAAAACAGTCTCAATGTGTTTATCATTATGATTTTTTTTAATGTGGGAAGATGACAGTGAATGTATGTATATCAAAGATGACAGCAGGCCTGAAGTGGGTCAGAAAGGAGTGTTTCTCTTGGTGTGTGTATCACTACCATGCTAGGAAGTAAACTTTTGAATCACGACAGCTGGCAGGGAGATTGACATTTAATAATTTTACTTTCTAAGATATTTCTTTGACCCTAGAGGCTAAGCATATTGTGATATGATCCAGTGATATGAATAAATTCTGAATTATGTTTTATTTGTAATGAAGATTAATACATATAAATGTAAAGTACAACATATCCTAGCTTTGATGAGCTCAAGAAAACTCTTATATTTGAGAGAGAATGAAGACAAAACAACTAGGCGTTCCAATAACTAAGGTAAGAAACTTATTTTGCCCACGTTATTGGGTCATTTTAGCACAAGAACATGTTAATTTGGAGCTCCGATGATCATAAAATGCATGTGTTTGATACATAGTTAAGACCACAGTAGTTGTGCTTCCCATTATTAGCAGTTTGGGGGGGTTGTTTACCCTTGTGAGGTGGAAACTGCCATAATATTGAAAAAATAAACCCAACAGCAGATGATCTAATGACTAAACAGATAAGCCAAAGAAAACAGGAGTAAGAAGCCACAAGAGTATAAGCAAAGGCTGTAAAACTGGAGAGCTGTAAGCAAGAGGGATTGCTTTTAAAAATACAAGAGAAAAAGTAACTTTGATCAAGATGATGAGAGACAAGAATAAAGCCATTAAGAATAAAAGGGGCGTATCAATCCAGAAGGAGAACTTCAAGGTCTCTATTAAAAAGTCATTCTCTAAGCAACAGTAAAAGTTCAAATTATATAAACATACAGGTGACTCAAAACTGACTCAAACAATACACAGATAAACCGAATAGCACTATGTATGACTCTTGACATTAAAACAACAGAATCATCACCCCAAATCTAATCTATTCATATAACAAAACTACCAAACTTACAGGTAAGTTTTTATAGCCCTACAAAGAAAACACTTGTGTGTGTGTGTGTGTGTGTGTGTGTGTGTGTGTGTTTTGGGGGCTTCAACGCACATGAAAATTCTACAAGAACTAAGCACCACAATAATGGTAAATAAAATTATCCTTGTTAAAGTTGATAAGAAGTAAGATTTTCAAATGACAAACAAAATAGAAAACAAACCAAACAAAAACAAAAACAAAACCTGCTGTTATTGTCAAGATGAGAACACTGTGACTCTAATGTCCTGACATCATCTTTATGATGCCTGAATTCATCTTTAGAAAGAAATGAAAAATCTACTGCCTTCCTTTTTCAGACTGAAAATATATGGGTGACCCTGAACATATGTGGTGCTCTTAAGAGAAAAGACCCTGGTCTGCTCTGTGGGCATTATTAGGTCCGAGCACACGGTGGCAGGCACATGGGATGTACAAAAGGAGATGCAAAGACCACGAACTCCATCCCGCCCCTCTCTAGATAACACACCAGCTTGGGACAAACTAGACAAAACATAAGGTAAGGGCAAGGAGACATATTTTTCAGAGACAAGGATCTCTAAATCCAAGAACATACACAAATTTTGAGACTCATGCTTTAAACTCAAGGCAGCCTGAAGCCCAGAACAGACATCTTCATGAGCCAAATGGTTTGCCTTTCAAAAATATCAATAATAATAATTAATAATAATAATAATAATACAATGTGCCCGCCCAGGTACCAAAAGTAAATAAAGCACCCTCAGTGAGCCCCCAATGCTGTACAGGGCATACAAGGAATCCTGGAACAAAGACCAGACAGAGTTCAGTTACTTTAAAGATTAGAGACAGTGCTCTGTCCCTGAACCCAAACAAAAGTAAAATATACAGCCACATTCACTCAGGTTAGGGCAAGTGCAGCCCTCAACGGCTGGCCCAGTTCATGAGAGAAAGCAACACAGACAGTGGTAAGCACAGGACCTCAGCGTCTTCCTCTAGATGCCTCTTAAGGTCAGCTTAGAACTATATCCTTGCACATAAGATTCAGTAGGCAAAGGGTGTGGAGTTTTCTGTACAAATAAAAAGAGTCAATGCATTGTGAGAAGCGCATGCACAGTGATGCTCTAGAGTGTCCAGACAAGAGGTCCCAAGGCAAAGGTGACGAAGTGCTTTGCTTCAAGATGGGCTAAAATCAATGAACTTTTTTTCTTTTCACTCAGCTAAACTGTTCTACACACACCCATCTCATCAATTCTACAATCAGGCTTGCAGGACATTTTATAATTGCAGAACTACATCTCTAGCCAAATAATGAGGACGTTGACTTTTCCCCCAATAACCAGATAAAGCAAGGAGAAGATAAGTTGACTTAGGCCTTGTGTAGAACAAGATGAACAAGTGTGCTTTCAGATTTGTAAGAATACTTCAAGACCTGGATCAATGCAATCTAGATAGCCATTCTAAGTTCACCACTGGTATTTAAACCTCCTACAAATGTTCTTAGGTGCAGCCTGTTCATCCTTGTTTAGATTAATCACTGGGAATATTTCTCCCTGTTCTCTGAGCAGGTAAGTCCTAGCACACCAGGTACTTCCATTAAAATGCCCCAAACAGAAACCATGCTTTCTATATGGGCTGGCATTTGTGTTGCCCCATAACCTTATATTTCCATGTGTGTTCAACTCCATCACCTTTCCCAAATGTGAGCAACTTAAGCTACCTGTGTAAGTGAACCGCTCCCAAACAAAAGTCTTCAAACACAAAAGCTAAAACAGAACCTGTTTGATTTTGAAATAAACCTTGCTATTAAAAATCAAGTCTTGCAAATAAATAAAAACATCACTTGCGGACAGTAACCAGACCCAAAGTCTATACAGCTTAATGAACTTAGATACAGTTGGAAATGACGTTAGACACTGAAGCTGAGCAGTTACAATGTGAATGGGTTTATTTTAGTTCTAATTCTGCATGGACACTTTGGCCTTGAAGATAGGTAAGTGCATACACTATATTTGATACATAAAATATAAACATTAAGCACAAAGCTCCATGGTTTCTGTTTCAGAACTTATTTTCCTGGCCTGTGAAGTTGTTCTACCGTACCTGGGCAGGTTTGCTCAAAGCCAAAGAGAGAGTAGAGGGTTGGGGAGGGGCAGGATGATGCTGGAGAAAGACTTGAGGGTATGTGGAAAGAAGACTTCAGTATATCTGGGTATTTGCACATTCCTTCAGGGGCAGCCAAGGAGGCAAGAGAAGGATGGGTTACAATATAGAAGAAAATAGCAAAGACTCCAAACAACAGATTTCCTTTTTAACTTGAAAATTCCACTTCCTGTTCTAACATCTATTTCTTTCCCTTTACATCAGGGAGCCAATGTTGACTTGAATCTCTCTCTGAAAAAGAGACAAGCATGGAGTGCTGTCATCTCTGCCCTGCCCTCGTGGCCAGAGAAGTACAGAATCCAAGGAAAGCAAATGGACTAGGAGGATACATGTGCAATGTATTATAACTTTGGTCAAATCTGGCATTGTGAGGGCATAGTGGCCTGTGAAACAGAAGAGGGCTAAGACCATGGTTAACAGAGACATGAAGGTGCCTGTGTGCAAACTTTGACTCACACAAGCATGGACACATTTAACCAAGTTCCACACAGTTAGGATGACGGTGTCCATTAAGATGACTGGAATGCCACAGCTGGGTTGAGAGGACTCCCAAAGGCCACCCAAGAGAACAAGAGCTCAGGAATAAACACAGAAGGCAAGAAGCACAGAGACAGCAAAAAAAGGGCCACCTAGCACTGTGGCTCTCTGGAGCACTGTGGCCATTGTCACCAGCAGCACGCCTGCCTTGACAACCAGGATTAATGGACAAACCCACTCTCCTCTAATCCTTACTCCAGAACACTCTTTCAGGGAGGACCAAAGATGAGGCATCAGGCCTTCCTCCGGCCTAGAACTGGGTCTCTCCACCCACTAGCAAAGCTACCTCATGTCTCAGCTTCCTCCTCCCCAAAACAGGGTCATCATATCTATCCAGGATGAAGGCTGTGAAAATGAGGGATAATGAACTTAAGTGCCCACTAGCGGCTGTTATTAGTGTAATTAATCTGATTAAAATAATCAGGGGTAAAGAACAGAAGAGGGTGTCAGAGCAGAAAAGCAGTAATGGGAAAGGTCACAAATGCAGCCCTCCTGGGCTCTGACTCAGGCACAGGCAGGGATCCAGAGGCAAGCTACCTGTGTGCATTTGGTGGGTCCGACTTTGTCGGTCATAGTATGGACTTTCCAGCTTTGGTTTCCACCTCTAGCTGCACATCCCTACAGGGCAGGGATGCTGTGGGAGATGATGTAAAGAGAGAGCATCTCAGGCTATTATTAGAGACCATGAGCTTATGTGGCTGTTTGCTTGATAGGGAAGCCCATGTCCCTTATACCATTGCTCAGATGGAATTAAAACATGCGCAGCTAGTCGGTCATACCAGAGCCAGCAATTCCAGACTGCAGAGTCATTATGTAGCGTAGAACACCTTTGCTTACCACCATCACAGACTAATAGATTTAATCTAACCTCGGAAGTCAATGCCAGGCTTAGCTTGCAAGTTCTACACTCTTACAAACCGTCCCTGCCACCTGCTTAGACCCACCCCTTTTCCAGTCACACTTTTTGTTTCTCTCTAGAATGCTGTTTCCGGTGAACAGCTCACACTGACCAGACTTTAGTCATCCTTGAAAACAGGCTGTATAAGTCAGGCCAGGATGTGACCCCTGCATCTCTCCACAGCCATATTGTGTTTGCCAAGGAGTATTTCCTGGGTTGTAACCATCGATGCCTCACCCTGATCATCAGAAAGGGTCCCTAGAAAGGCTGAGATGTATGAAAAGCTGCATCCCACAAGGTAAATGCAAAAGCATAGAAAACACCACGTTCTTCTGATCTCATACATTTTTAACAGTACAGCGATAGTGAATGTGCCTTAATACTACATACAGAGTAAAATGGTGAGCGTGCGTTATGATGAAGTGATCAGGCTAACAGATGAGAAAACGGGCTGAACTTGGGGATGGGTTAATTATTTGTGAATAGCTGGTCTCCCTGGCTCCAGTTACCTCTAAAGAAGAAAAGGCTTTCTAGAGAGTGAGGAGCCCAGAGAGCCCAGAAGGAAAGAACAGGGCACTGGTATTGTAGTGGCAAGCATTTAGGTGTCCACAGTCTCAATTTAAGCACCTCATCAGTCAGGGCATGAGGAGGGTCTGTGTTCTGCCAACCCCATCCAAGATCTTGCCCACTTCCACTCTCCTCTCTACTTGTAGATGATATACAATCTAGCTAAGCCCTGCCTCACTTAGCAATCAAGTCTCCCTCAACTTTGGCACAGAGCTGTCAAACTTGATGCTCAAAGCAGAAGTCCACAGTGGGTCTCTCTGCTATGGGTCAGTCTTTCCCAGCTTTCCAAGGCCAGCGTCGGATTAAGAACAGGAGATCTTTCAACCACAGGAGCTAATCTGTCCGTCCAAGGCTGCCTTGGTGCAGGAGGAGCTGGCCACTATCTGAGACCAACTACTTGCCTACTTGGCGAGTCACCCACCAGGATCCCCAGTCTGATCGTTCCCGCCCCCACCCACGGGTACAGTTCCTTACCAATCTTGGCCAAGGAGGCCAGTAGGATCCACAAAGTGATCTCGAAAGGGATTTGCACGTGGGGGTAATCCAGGGTGAACACGGGCAACCGACTTTCCTCGAACGGCGTCGTTCCCGGGGCCACCACACTGGCAGGACTTGGCGAGTTGGAGCTGGCACCCCTGGCCCTGGGTGCGTCCAGCAGGGTCTCGGCCAGCGCGCCCGCCGGCACTGCCACCTGCAGAGACAGCAGCAGCAGCAGCAGCAGCCAAGACAGTGGCGCCCGCACGCTGTGCGCGGTGCCCCGGGGGCCCATGGGGTCGGCAGCTAGGAGCGCAGCAGAGGACGCTGGTGTAGGGATCTGGGTTCCCTCAGAGCATCGCGGGGGGGGGACAGCACTACTAACTCAACGGGACTGCGAGAGTACCACACCACCGCCTCCACTGGGTCGGGGCCCTGTCGCCAACAAGCTCGGTGGGTGTGAACCTCGCAGGGCCCGGAGGGGAGCGAGCAGCGACAGGAGGCCACTGCACGGTCCCTCGGTCCCTCGGCCGCTCTCAGCCTTGCTCAGCCGCCCTCCGCCGCCGGCCGCCCTCCCATGCCTGGCAGCTACAGGCCCTGCCCGGGGCGGCCCGAGGGCGGGCGGGGACGGGGACTGGGGCGGGGCGTGGCGGGCGCGGCGCCCCGGTGGCGGGGCGGGAGGACGCGGGGACCCGGTGCGACGCGCACCTGCCGCAACCCACAGTCGACGCGGGGGCGAAGGTCGCGCCGCTCTCTAGCCCGCCCGCGGACCAAGAGCCGCTGTCCCTGGGAGCCTGGGAGCTGTGGGTGCACTAGGTGCGCGGTGCGCACGGTGGCCTGAACTGTCCCCGCCCCGGAGGCAGCGTCGGCCGTCCATCAGGGCTGGGACCGACGCGACCCACGCGTCGCGCCCTGCCCCCTCCCCCCGCAGGCTCCTGCAAGGAGACACCCCGGGGCGCTGGCACGCGAGGAGGCGCCGCGGGCTCAGGCAGGGAGGCGACGCCGGGCGCGGAGGAACTGGGGAGCCTTCGCCACTGCAGGGTCTGCAGAGACCGACTCACCGAGGCGAGCCCCTCGGGTCCTCGGAAAGATGAGAAGGAAGAGCTGCGCTTCGCTCCCCTTGGGAGCAAAGCACCTTGAACACAGCCTGTTCTCTGCGCACCGAAACTCCCGGTTGAGAACTCAGCGCTCCCACGCTCTCCCAGAACCCTTGTCTTTCCGCTTTTCCACTCCTTGTAACAGTGTGCACTCCACTTTTCTTCCCTCCCCCAGCTTTAGGGACGAAAAAGTCTCTGTTTTTAGGCTTCGAGGTGAATCTGTCTGAGGGCATCAGAAACATAACTATTTCATGGAAAACCAGTGATTTGCCTAGCTTAGACGGACTTGTTCGGCTAATTACAGGATGGACTGCGGTTTGGAAAAGCGGGATTCTCCCAGCGCCAACTGGCCCTTCTCCGAAGCCCGACCTTCCGCAGGGGCATTGCCAGGTGCCCTGCCTGAGATCCCACTGTCCCGGTGTCCTCACGGTGAGAAACCGAAAGGAACCGAAACCAAACCATCTGCCTCCCAGTTAACCCACACGGTTTCCCCTAAACGTATAAAATAAAAATTCTTATCTTTTCCACATGGTTCCGGCTCTTGTTTACACACCCCTCGGTCTGACACAGAAAGTTCTAACAGAATCTGTGAGATGTCAGTCAGAGGAGGTCATCTGAATAGAGGCAAGCAAGGAACCTTTGAGTCTGGGAAAGGCAGGGACCATTCTAGCCCGAAGTGGAATGAGTCTCAGGGTTGATACAGAATGGGCACAGAATGTCGCTGTTGATGTATCAGTTTTCCGGCTTTGGAGTGGAACTGCCTGTGAAGATTCTGTTTCCTTGTAAAGATTTACTGAATCAGGCAGAGCCGAACCCTTTTCCTCCCTGCTGGGCATTTGCATATCAACGACTGATTCCCCCATCTCTTTTCTAAGAAAGGACTTGTTAACTAAGTGCTTTCTTTCTCGAATTGCCTTTCTCTCCAGAAGAGGCGCTGGGAAAGCACTTTCACTTGAATTTTTGGTTATCACAAATACCGAAGTTGGGAGAGAGAAACTGTATGTTTTACAGGTGAAGCACTGCACACACACGAACACCCTTCTAGATTAAAGTTCTAGAAGATATCCACACCCAGGCCTGACCTTGCTAAAGCTGGTTCCACCCCACACTACCAATTTTAGATTATTTATCAAATAGAACAATGAAGAATATTTTAGGGGTCGTTTAAGAACATAACTCTTAATAGGATGAAGTTCTGCGGAGAGTAAGCAGCACACAGTCGGACAGTTATTCTTAGATGTTGTGACATCACAGGAGGGCAAGCACACAGTCAGACAGTTATTCCTAGGCATGAAATGTTGAGAATGACTGTGCATGGTAGGATAAATGACATTCCACATCACTGTCTAGAGTATCTACACAGGTCATAGAGGCTGGAGTCACTGTCCTTTGTAAATCTCTGCTACTGCAAAGACTAATCAGTTTTTGTAAAACTTGGGAAAATCTTTTTATTCAGTTTTGTGGGTGATAGAAAGGAGTTAAAGAGCAACCTGCTGGGGCTGGGGAACTACTCAGGCCATGTAGAGCCAGCATGTAGACCTGAGTTTGAATCCCAGAATCCATGTGGTAGTATCATACATTGTGAGCCCAGTATTCCTCTGGAGAAAGAACTGAGGCAGGGGAATCCCAGGTACTCCCAAGCCAGAGAGAAGTGAGCAGGAATAGACCCCTTTCAAACAAGGGACAAGGTAAGGACCAACAAATACCTGAACCTGTCCTATGAACTTCAGCCATGCACCACACACACACACACACACACACACACACACACACACACACTTTCATCTTTTACCCAAAGCAAATAAAGAAAGAATTACATGTATCCTGTTATGCTTACATCTTAAATCTGTCTCAGTGTTCCATACACTAAAAGCTGGTCACTCAGAGGAGTGGTGTTATATGGCTGTGGACCCTTAGGAGGTGAGCCCTAAGTTAGGTCATTGAGGGTAAAACCTTGAAGAGCATTTTGAGGCCCTGGCACATCTCTCTGTCACTTCCTGGTCACCTGAGGTACGTAGTTTTCTCTGTCATGTGTCCTGTTGCTTTGCCACAGGCCACAAAGCAATGGCATCAACTAACCCTGGACTGAATGCTCTTCACTGAAGGCTAAAACAAATCTTTAATCCTTTATCCTTTTCCTTGGTATGGTGTTTGACACAGTGAGGAAAGTTAGGGTGGCTTTGTTACCATTGGCTTGGCCATTTCTCCAAAGGGTCGTATGGAGGAGCTCAGCCCCTGAGACCTCTGCTTTCAGCTGTACCCACAGAATGACTGAAAGCAACAGTAAGATATTGTCTGGACTAACTTAAAACGTGTTAGTGGCTTTTCCAGTACCATTTAAAAAGACCACAATCTTCCAATGATTTTTCCCAGTGACCTGGGTTTCTTCCTCCCACTCCCCTTCTCTGACCCCCATGTTCTATGAACGGTCTCACTGCTCCTCCTTCAGGGACTTTGCTCATTCTGTTACTGGTACAAAGGAGCAGCGCCTCACATTTTGCTGAGTCTTTTTTGAGGACTCAGCTCGAAGGTAAGTGACTTCACGAAGTCTTACCTCACACTCACACTGCTTTAACGCCCTTAGCAATATCTCTTGTAACTTCTCAGAGACTGATCACTGTATTTTCCAGCACTATGTGGCTCTCATAAGAGTGTTGACAAGTGATTGACCTGCTTGATGCAATTTTACTCTTGGGTCCAAGCGCAGGGTGAGGAACATGAGATTGCCACACACGTGCCGGAGCAATACAAGTATGGTTTGACAAGAAGTCTTGAGGCCTCAGTTCTTCCTCATGGTGGGCACCCTCAGACTGGAGAGAGACACAAGGTCTCTCTGGCATCCCGAGACACATTTCTATCTAGTGCTTTCTGACTCATGCTGAGGGCTTTGTGTCTCTATCCTTCCCTCCCAAGATGTTGTGAGGATCTAACCGCACTGGAAGAGCTCTAGATATTTCCAGGAATTATAATTACGGGTTTGAGACTCTTTCCCTCAAGTAACACCAAAGTGCTTACAGTTCTTCTCACTGATACTCTGGCTCCGTCACCTCTCACCTCTAATGGTCTGTTAGAACATCAGTGCAGTTAGTGGAGACCATTGACAAGAATCACTCCTACCTCCTTCAAGCAGGCCAGAGTCCTGGGACTATTTAAAGATGAAGACTGGCAAGGCATTTAGTAGTTTCTAGATACAAGAGAAAGCACCTAGGAAAATAATCCTAAATTACCAAGAGAAAAGATGCCCATAAAAATAACAGTGTTGAGATTAGAGCCACTATTGAACACTAAAACAACAACAACAAAAAAGGAACAACAAAAAATTAGTTTTATACTCCAGCCTTTGCTTCAGCAACCTCTGGAGGATGCCTAGGTTAACAGCCATACAGAGTTTGGGTTAGGGAAGAGTTGGGTACCTGTTTCTTCCATGTGAAGAAACAGCCTGGGACTCCATACCCTACCAAGTGTGCAAATCACTCTGCAAGAATTCCAGCAGGTTGAGTATGTCACCACTATCATTGTGATGAATGAATGGGATGTGGATTGCTAGTGAGTGGTAGTGGCCCCCTGGTGCCACAGCAGGGCGCCAGTGCTCTCTTTACAGGACAGTCCTAGTGTAGGTCTACTAAACTAGCCCAGCCTGAGCTAGATTGCTGGGCAGGAACCTGAGAATGACTCCACTAGACAATGCTGGCTCCGGGTCTGCATTCCACAATACCTAAGACCAGAAGCACTGGGATTTAGGATTCCTCCACCCATATTTGGGGACACTTGCATGAATGCAAAGTGTTGTTTAGTATGTTTGTGCTGTCACTGAGATCCCTGACGTTGGGTCAATTTTCCACTTGTACACTCTTGTCAGCATTCAAAACACTACAGATTTTGTAGGGTTTTGTTACAGATTTTAAAATAGACATTCAACCTGTCCTACCATGCTCTCCACAAACCCTGATGATCTTGACATGTTAAGACATCACGCTATTCACATTTGTGAAGTGGTCACATTTTAAAGTCTCCTTTCTTTGAAATGCACACAATCAAACCTGGAACCTTGAGCTCTGTAATGATCTTTCAATTCAAAATCTTTATCTGCAAAAGCTGATACCCATATTGTGGCTGGTGATAATTTCTCAGTCATGGTTAACACTTACCGAACTATCAACTGGTGTGTGTGTGTGTGTGTGTGTGTGTGTGTGTGTGTGTGTGTAATCCCTTTTCCATCTTTGAAGACAGTATGTTTCTATGTACCCTAGGCTGGCTTGGAACTCATGATCTCCCTCTCTCATTCTCAGGTCTGCTGGAATGATAGGTGGGTAGGACCAGATTCAGCCTCAAGTTTGTTTTAGGAAACTTAGTCTGAGGGATGGTGGTGCATAACTATAAGCTGAGGAACAAGGATGCCACGTTAAAGGTTAACTTTATGTAGTAAGATCCTGTGTTAACCAAGAAATGCATGAATAAAACAGTAAATAAGTAAATAGATGGAGAACAAGTCAGCAGAAACTCAAACTTATCTAAAGCTTTCCCACTGTGTGAAATTTTAATTAATGTGAATAAAATTAACTGTGCACCTCTCGTTTTGACCAAAGCTATGTCTTTCACTCAACAGAGAAATGACTTCTTAATAGAAACTGCCTTCTGCAGACTTGAGTTCACAAGTAAAAATGATATTTTCACACTGAATTCCCAAAGTGCCATGTGGGTAAACGAAGAAATCACTTCAGTTATTCAAGCTCTAAGCTGCTCTGTGTTCTGCTCATCCTTCATAAAACCCAGGACTTGGAGAAAGACTGTAACATGTAAACTACGTTACATTGCAACTATGTACATATACAATGTAACTAGGTAAAGGCAAAAAAAAAAAAATGCAGGTTCCCCATGGCTCATCTCCTTCCAGGTACTGTGAAGTTCCCTATGACAGGAAGGATGCTTCCTGCTTCTTACCTCTGCATGCGCCATCTGAACTCAGAGATGCAACACAGAGATGCAACTTCAGTACCACCGAGCATGTGAAGGCACATCCCTCACCAACTCATGGAATATTTATGTATCTCTCTATTTGGCTGTCACCTACAATTAAAACACTCTCTGTGTCTTTGGGCAAATGAGGAAGCCATAGTGGCTCAGGATGAACATGTTTCTGAAACAGCAGTGGAACAGAAAACACTTCTTGACAAACAGGTACCCTGCCTGCTGGTCTACAATTTAACCAGCTGCCATCATATCAGAAACCTGATCAAACTGCTGTGGTTTGTGTTCCTAGGAAGCTCATGATTTGGAGAGTCCATACTCAGGTGAGCAGCTCTGAGAGGCAGGACGTTGGTAGGTGATTAGCTCAAGAAGTCCCACTGTCTGTCATTAACAGGCTGTTCCATCCATAGAGTAAGATGTCATCAGGTTTACCTTGGGAATGGGTATTGTGAGAAGTGAGCTCTTTCTGGCACACTTGTTCTGTCTCATCATTGTTGCTCTCTGCCATACTTTGAAGCAGCAAGAATAATAACCCATTCTTTATCAATGCTACACTTAGCCATTGTGTTATAGCAACCAAAACCCAAAACAAACAAAACAAAAAAACTAAGATCCTTACAAACACAATCCTAGAAACAGAATAGAGAGTCCAGAGACTATACAATTTAAAACACATCATTTTTAAAGCCAGTCCTGGTGACGAAGACAGTAATTGCAGCTATGGAAGGCTGAGGCAGGAGAGATGGCAAGTTGAAGGCCACTCTAAGCAACTTAGTGAGATTTTATCTGTAAATAAAAAGTTACAAGGGAGTTTTGGAGATGTAGCTCAATGACAGAGTGCTTGCCGAGTGTGAACGAAGCTGTGGGTTTAGATCTTAAGTCCTCAGTAATACACACATTCACACACACACTCACGCACACACATAGACTCTAGCACACACACATTCACACACACATACACATAGAAACTGGCACACACCCATTCACACACACACATAGAAACTAACATACACACATTCACACACACATAAAACAAGCACACAGGTGCACACACACATATGCACACACATAAAAACAAACACATGTGCAAACACACATTCATACACACACACACAGACACACTCACACACATACATGCACAGATACACACAGAGACCAGTTTTCATTTCTGTACCTCTGTCAACTTCCTACTTGCTTTTCTACTTAACCTTCTAATGTTTGTGAGTCACGTAAGTGCATTCTGAATATGTATTTGTGCAGCTCATGATGAGTAAAGGTCACCCTGAGTTGGCTCAGACAAGGAGTTTTCTGTGGGTTTCTGATGGGTCCTTGTTAGAGAAGAGGAGACACTTGATAAAAACCTGCAGCCCGAACTGCCCTGCAAACTCTGAACTCCTACTCTTCATAGACTTGGCATTAAAGCCTAAAGAACAGCAATATTGATTATAACTTAGCCTGTCCCTCATTGTGTTCTGTTTGTCACTCATCTCTGTTTGCTTCTGTCCACCCTTCCCTCAAGTTAGTCATATAACTCCAAATTTAATACATTTAGAACCTACTACGTTTGAAGTATTTATTCCTGTATGAAATATAAAGATGTACCAGGTACACCGAGCCCTTGACAACTACAAAACAAAACATGATAGAATTCTAGCAAAAGTAACATATAAGGAGTGTACACCCTGAGGATGGCTAATTTTCAAGCATTGTCGCTACCATCTTATTAAATACTTATACCTGAAAATTTTAGATACATTGCATAAGTTCACACACGTAGACCAAATCTTAAACCAGTGATTTGAACCCAGAACTATTCTTTAATACTGTGTTTTGATCAAACAACAATGATTTAGAAATGGCAAATGACTGTAATGATGATGATGGTGATGGTGAAGAAGGAGATGAGGGTGACGTGGATTTGGAGCTTCCTCTTCTTAGCTTATAAATCAGAAAGGTTTGTTAAGCTCACAGCTTCAGAGACTTCAGTCTGCTGTTGGGGGGAGTGGGTCTGGCATGGGAGCATGTCACGGTGGGAATCTAAACAAATAGGATTGTCTGAAGGGGGCTGAGAAGCAAGGAGGGAATGAAGAACAAACAAAGGAAGGAAGCAAATGAATGGTGTGAGTGAATGAATGAATTGAATTGAATTAATGAGTAGATGAAGCAAAGAAGGAATGAAGAACAAAGGAAAGAAGTGAATGAAATGAATGAACAAATGAATGAATGAAGTGAATGAATTAATGAATGAATGAGTAGATGAAGCAAAGAAGAAATGAAGAACAGCCAAAGCCCCAGGAGTCTCATCACATTAAAGACACTCCAGGAATGAGCCCCCGCTCGATCACACCAGAAAGAATATGCACCTTTATCAGGACATTGAAGAGCCACCTTTAACCGCCATGGTCACATGTGATAGGCATTATTTCCAGAGCCTTATGAAATAAGAACATTGAGACTCAAGAAAGCTAAGGGGTGACTTAACTCCTGACCATTGGTAGTCAAGTGTCAGGTCCCATTCTACTCTTCCTGGCTGGCTGCACTTAGAATCTGAATGTGATGAAAGACACATGTGCACACACATGTGCGCTCACATACACACACTATACACACACACACACACACACACACACACACCAAAGAGTATCAAAGATCTTGGGAACTTGAGAAGAAACAAAGACCTCAGCACAAAGTACCTGGAGGCCCTAGCAAGGAATCCATCTACACCAAGGGAAACACTCAGAAAGCTTGAGAAGTATCATCTCATGGCTTCTATTTTAAATGAATCGCTGCCACTCTTGCATATAGGGTATGCTTAAAGGCAACAAGAACCAAGGTAGAGATGCGTTTCCAGCCTGTGTGATGCAGGCAGGAATGGCACCAGTGAATTGAGACTCAAAAAAATTTAATGAATGTGGAAGTAAAGAGGACTTGAGGTGGTAGTAGGACCTGGGAGATAATTAAATTCTATGTGTATTTTGAAGACACAGTTTCATAGTGTTCCTAGAAAGGTCAGATTCAGACTCAAAAATGAATCTCATCTTTTTTTTAAAAAGTCTCTAAAATTTTTACTTTTAAGCTTGTGTATATGTTTAGGGGTGTGGCTGAAGAGAAGAAAGGATTGATTGTGTGAGCTGGAGTTACAGATAGATATGTATCACCAGATGTGGGTTCCGGGAACCAAACTCAGAGCAGTTGATGTGTTTAACCTGTGACCCTCCTCTCCAGCCCCCAGGAAGTGCATCTTGTTGCATTACAGGGCAACTATAAGTTGCTTTTTCTCTCATGCACTGAAAGAATGAAGCTTCCTTTTAACCTACAGTAGAAAGCCACACTTCCTAGTCCTCCCTAAACAGTTCACCAACTAGGTACTAAGCATACAAATACATGAGCATATAGGGGGACCATCCTACTCAAACCATAACAGAGGCTTAGGCTGCCTAATGGTAGAGAAAAATTAAATGATGGACAGGAAGAATTTTGAAAGCACAAGTCTCTTTTGCTTGTAGTCCATTGATCAAGTCCATCCTGATCCTGCAGGCAGCAGGGAGAGAGACAGACAGGCAGACAGACAGACAGACAGACAGGCAGACAGACAGACACAGACACAAGACACAGACACAGACACACAGAGAAGAGCTGGTCATGAATAGCATGGGCAGTCCTGCCACAGCAATGCCCCAACTCCTGATATTATAATTCCTATTCTACTGCTGTGAAGAGGCACCACAACCAAGGAAATTCTCATTTAAAAAATAATTTAGTTGGGAGTTTGCTTAAAGTTTTAGATAATTATTTCAAAGTTGCCATAGCAAAAAGTAGACAGACATGGCTCTGGAACAGTAGCTGAAAGCTTGATCCATGGACAACAAGCAGAAAAAGAGACACTGGGCCTGAGATGGGCTTTTGAAATTTTCTAGTCCTCCCCTGCCTCTAAGGGACACACCCCTTCCAACTAGGTCACACCTCCTCCAACTAGGCCACACCCCTCCAATTAGGCCACATCTCCAACTAGGCCACACTTCCTAGTCCTCCCTAAACAGTTCACCAACTAGGTACTAAGCATACAAATACATGAGCATATAGGGGGACCATCCTACGCAAACCATAACAGAGGCTTAGGCTGCCTGATGGTAGAGAAAAATTAAATGATGGACAGAAAGAATTTTGAGAGCACACGTCTCTTTTGCTTGTAGTCTATCGGCAAAGGTTAGACTAGCAATCAAAATATTCTCCAACTTAACAGACGTTTCCAAGCATCATCAATAAAGGAGGATGTTCTTGGTAATTACCTAGCAGCCTTGTCTCTCTGAAGTAGATAGACCTCTGAAGGGATGAGTACAGTCTGAGGGGAAAGACACCCAAGGATTGTGCCAAGCAGTGCACTGGAATCTGAAGGTGACAAAGAAACAACAAGAGTGAGAAGCAAGATTCCAAGAGCTCTCTGGCCAGCCAGCCTACCAAAGAGGACAGTCTCCCTCTTTCCAGAAAGATCCCAACTCATGGCAATCAAACCAAAGGCAAAGAGGAAGACACCTGATGGTCTGGTCTCTTCATATGTACACATGGGTAAGCATACCTGCACGTGCACATTCATGTACCACACACACACACACACAAGCAACATATAGCACACCTACATACAACATATACATACATACCACACACACACCACATACACAACATACACAGACACACACTCTCACAAACACATACTTCACAGATACAGCACATAAATGCACACACTCTCTTTCACACACATATACACTGCACATACACAACACACACACAGATACGCACGTTCACACAGAATTTAATTTCAGTCCTCCAAGAGTGGATTTGGATCTACTTGGGTTTTAAAGTTAGGGCTGTTTAGGCTTTAGTTTTAGAGTAAATTCATATCTACTCAAATTCACTTCTAGCAACCAGAGAGCTGCGACACAGTTGCTAATCTCAGGAGTTAACAGCTCAATGTGCCAGGAATTCTGTGCAGTCCTTGAAGTTAAGAGTCAGCAGAAAGGGCTTCCAACAACACTGTGTTATGAATATACCACCAGAGATATCAAAGGGCCGCCAGTGAGAAGTCACACCATCAGGGACACTGTTTTCCCAGATGCTTTGTTTAGTAGTAACATCTCATCATGGGTGCTGACCAGGTGACCCAGGCTTGAGAAGGAGCCAAACGAACCACGGAAATAGAAAGGGCTCAGAAGCCTTCTTGGGCACTCACAGGGGACTGTGCCAGTCTCCACACTACTAAGAGTAGAACTGAGGAGGGAAAAGCAACCACATATCTCTTCTGATGAGCAGAGTCTTCAGCCCCACCTCTTGCCTAAATCGATTCTGGACACATGAATGTAAAAGGACTGCATAGGCATAAATATTTTGCAGCCTACTTTTAATAAGGATTCAGCCTCCTCTAGCCCTCCACCCAGCAGAGGTAGTGGAAGAGATGTTATTAAGATATGGGGGTATTGGACCTGTTCAGCAATAGTTCTTTGGTGGTGAGCCTAATCTTTAGTAGAAATTCAGTCCTGTAGCAAACACCAAACGCAACTCAGCAGCTACAGTCCAGTCCTCTTGGCAGGCAGACACCATGCACGAACCAACAGCTGCAGTTCAATCCTGAAGAAACTGCCAGGCTTGCCAACCAGCCTGAGGTGAGGCCACAGGAACCTAACCAGCAGTTCTTGGGAGAGTTTCTCTTAATTGTTGGTGTTAACATGAGTTGAGCTCAACAACACTATGCAAAACAAATCAATACATGCATGTCTTTAGTGGAGAATAGCTCCGCGAAGCAAACCAAACCAAAGCTCAGTCTGTGGAGTCATGGGTATATACTCCTTCATCAAGTGTCCTTCCACATGTTTGCTGCTATATCAAAACTTCCTTTCACCCGTGTCTGCTTCAGGAAAACAGTCTCTCATGTGTTTGCTTTAGCAAGACATCCTTTCACCTGTGTTCCCCAGCAAAACATCATTTGGCATGAATAACTTTCCAAAGAACTAGGAGTTTCCACTTCATATCTGCCTTTCGGTTTAAGAATTGTCCTTTTCTAAATCATTAGCAATCTATACACAATAGAAATAACTGTAAGAAACACCACATTATCAATAGATGGCATATGTCGAATACAGTCAAATAATTTAACAGAATAACCTTAAATTTCTATCAATATACAATACTTCAGAACTGTAAGGGAAAGAGAGGGAGAAAGGAAGGGGGAAGAGAGAGAGAGACAGACAGAGAGAGAGAGAGAGAGAGAGAGAGAGAGAGAGAGAGAGAGCCCTTCCTTCCTTGGGGACAGTTAACATACACTTGTATCTATTATAGATGCTAATATATGCAAACCCACAACCATTTCCATCCCAGAAGCTACATTTTCAGGTACAGAGAATGAAGTCCTAAGCATACAGACCCTATTAAAGATCCACACCAAACACAAGGAAAGAATCTACCTCCTAGCTCCCAGTGCACGCTTGTCTTTTTTGCTGTAATAACACCGCTGTTTGTATTATTTAAACCCTTAAACATTTCCAAATCTTTATCTGGAAATTGAATGGAAGGTTTTTTATTCAAATAAATCTAATTAAAAACAGTATATGATAAAAGCATAATCACAGATGTTGGTGTGACATCCAGAGACTCTACAGTATTGTCCAGCCACTGGGAAATGCAGCAGGCCCCCTGTTTCAACATCAGGGGATTTGACCAACTGTAATTTGAAAATATTCTTCCAAATTAATCACATCTCTGCTGGAGAGGGAGCTTCGGTCTCAAATTAACACAATGTAGCTATTCAGATGGCATGGTCGTTTCATTTGATATTTTTAAGTAATCTAGGTATAATAATTTATGCTATAAAGGATGGGTGTGCATGGGTTCTGTACAAAGGTAAACTGAGCATCACTGGAGTCTGGTATCCAGGAAGTTTGTCCTGAGAGTCCCCCACAGGTATGAAGGGACCACTGCATTAAACTTTAACCAGAGTGAATGAGATGTAGGGAGTAGTAGCAGAGGGAATCAGAAACACTCAAATGAGGGGTTGTTTGTTTATTTGTTTGTTTGTTTTTCTGAAGCCAAGGAATATGGAGGTAGCCTGGTCTATCCTCATGATTTCAGAAAAGTCAGAGCTGTGAAAGGTTACTGGATATTTTCCATGAATAATCCAGTTTACTCAAAAGCTGACATCAAATCAAGGCACACACACACACAGAGAAGCCCACTGAAACACACACAGAGAGAGAGAGAGAAGGAGAGAGAGGGAGAGAGAGAGAGAGAGAGAGAGAGAGAGAGAGAGAGAGAGAGAGAGAGAGAGAACACCTCTGCTCTCAGGGAAGGCCTGCATTCCCAGTGGGACAGCCAGGCAGAGTGCTTTTACTGACACCAGCACCTGCTGCCCTTCAGTCCGAGGCCCCCACACCCTGCAGGCCCTTTTAGGGAAAGCAGTCGCAGTAAGCAGGTTGCAGTGACTAAGCCTGAGAGGAGACCCAGCTGAGTGCCAGAGAAAAGGCCCAGAAGCAAAGGTCAGCTGTGATCTGAATGTCCCTCAAGAGGACAGTAAGAAAGCAGCAACACTCAAGCCATCCCAGTGTGGCCTCCCTGCTTTCTAGTCACTGACTGAGCCGAGCCCCTTGCTAATCTTGAAGCAATTAAGTTACCTGCTTGCTGACACATGAGTACAGTACAATGAATGGAATGGTCATTTAAATCCTTTTTTATTTTTCTTAAATCACTAATAAATCAGCTGTCTCTCCCTACTTTGCTTTCTCTCATGGAGACCCCATATGTGGTGTGCTGTCAATAAACTCAGTGGCTCCCATTCCTAATAGTCTGATTTGATTTAAATTCCTACCAGTCACATTTACATCTATATACTTTTTTTTTTTTTGCCAAATCTCTGTGCATTGTGGTTTGTGTGAGTGTGTGTGTGTGTGTGTGTGTTTAAATCAGCTAGGGATCGACATGCATAGTACCCCGGAGATAATTGAGGTATGCTCCCAATCTGTCCCATTTACATTTCTGTAAAAGAGAGAAGGGAAATTCTGAAGATCCCTTGATTAGCCAGGGACACTGCCATTGACTCTCGGAAACATGTTTTGTGCTACAGTGATTGTCACCTTCCCCCCTTCATCCTCAGGCTTCCTTGTCTTCCTGTTTCCTCTTCCTCTTCCTTCTCTGAGCTTCTCTCTCAGTCTGTCTCTGTCTGTGTCTCGGTCTCTCTATTTCTCCCCTCTGTGTGCGTTTCTGTCTGTCTGTGTGTCGTGTTCTCCCCTTTCTCTTACACACTCACTTTGAACCCCTGACTGAATTTAAAATGTATTTAATATCTACCCAATATTAATATATATCTAGTCCTGCCTACTTGTTTTAGTTATAAACATAAATATTTGCATTGACACCACTTTCCCACGCCCAAACAAGGAAGTAAGCATGCTTACTTTGCTTTGTAACCTAAACTGAGGCTAACCCGCCAGTTTTGGTCTAAACTCAGTTGGCCTGAAAACACCGATTCTTCTTAGATTCTCTGTGTTTCAGATGCCATTGCTATGGTCCCGGAGAGCAGATAGAGATTTAGGATAAGGAAGCTGGACAGAGATGGAAGTGTCTACTTCACAGTGGCTCTCAGGCTGTGCTCACAAGAACAAATTGTGTGGCTGTGTTGAAGTCCTAAGGGGCTGATGAGGCTTACCGCCCGACTTAATCAGCGTCACTTTGTCTGAGAAGATAATCAAGATAGATGGAATATTTTTGCTCAAAAAACTTTGTGGATGTCTTGCTTGGGGTACGGGCTTGCTTACCTTTTGGGAAGCTTGTGTGAAGTACAGAATGGTCCTTGCTCTGTAAGAACCAGTCCCTTAAGTCACTGACATCAAACAAAGCTGAAAAACCAGTTCTTCTCTTAGGCTGCCACAGGAAAACAAGAGCCTGCTTCTAACAAACTTTTTTATGGGATTATGCAAGTCCCTCAGAAGGCAGGCCCACATTTTTCTCTGGGTGCCTGGTCTCTACCTCATATCCATCTGGATAATTTACTATTCACAGCCTCTTCCTCATAATCTGAGAGTCTGATATCATCTTGTGTTCTCCAGGGTACCTTGGTATTTTCTCCTCTGGGAACTTGGAACCTGCTGCCTTGGGCTTCTGTGTTGACCCTAAAGGTCCTGTGCAAGACAATGGCCTGTTTAAGAGGTAAATTTCTAGTTAGATGCAATAGTGCAAAATGTTGGTCTTCATAAATATTCTGGAAGATTTGTGAAACAAAGGAATGGTCAAGTCACTGCTTTTGTGTCCTGGAGGTTGGGGGGGAGGACATGGGGTGCTCCCAAGCATTTGGATACAGTGAATACAAAACAACACCTTCTATTCAATGTCTCCAGCGAAGTACCTGAAAGCAGCAAGACTAGCAACCAGCACAGAGCGACTGACGCTGTCCCACACCTACCGCAGAGCTGATGACTTTTGAAAAACATCAAAAGTAGCTAAAATCCGACTGTTTCAATCAGGGAGTAAAATGTTGGCTTGGAGCAACATGAATACCTTGTTCTCAGATCCTTCTCTGCCCGGCAGGACTCTGGGCGACGGGGCGTCTTTGTTCCAGCAGAATGTGAGGTGCTGCAGATGAGCTTAGAAGGTGCCAGGAGCACAGCAGTGGAGACTAGGAAGGACTCCTGCTCTCCTGAGCCCCCAGGACTATCAAGAGAGCCACTTGGGTTTCTTCCTGTCTTGGTTGTATTGTTTTCCTTGAGCATCTACCGCTTCCCAATGCTGCAGATCCTTCTAAAAAGGAATAAGACCTGAAGCCACACAAGATTAAGCACTTATTCCCTTTTAGATTCACCTTCTCTCTATCCCAGCAGGAGCGTCTGAATTCCTACAACATAGGAGTTTGATCTTTCACAGGAGCTTCGCAGCCCATCCTCACTGCACGCACATCCCTGACTTCTCCCTTACTCTTCTGCACCCAGGCTCTGCCTTCCCACTGGTATCCTCCCCCTTCACTGCCACTGCTCACAGTTTGAATAAGTATCTCCCCCAAGACATGTAAGTGTCCAGCAAGTTCCTGAGAAGATGTTTAAGATCACTGGTGACCATCCTGAGAAACCAGAGCATGATCACCATAGAAACCATGAAATCATTTTTAAAACAATTAAAAGTATCGTATGACCTCGATACAGAAATAAGAATCTGAAAAATTAACATTCTTTTAATTCAGTTTTTACTTTTTAAAGATTTATTTCTATTTTTGAATTATATAGAGAAGTGCATATATATGTGCATATATTGTAGTTCATATTTATGCACAAAAGTGTATGTGAGTGAGGGTGCTCAAAGAGGCCAGAGGATTGCATCAGAACTCCTAGAGCTGGAGTTCCTGTGGCTGTGAGCTGCGCAATGTGGGTGCTGGGAATGGAACCCATACTTATCAGTAAGAGCAGTATGTACTCTTAACTGTTGTTCCATCTCTCTAGACCTTGAAATACGATTATTCTTATGCTCAATACTATTCACAGTTGCCAGGATGAAGAGCCAAACTAAATGTCTAGTGAAGTGTGTATCTATCTCTATCTATCTATCTATCTATCTATCTATCTATCTATCTATCTATCTATCTATCTATCTATGTGTGTGTGCATGTACATGTGTGTGTGTGAGTGCATTTATGTGTACATGCACACACACATGCACACGCGCGCACGCACACACACACACACACATATATATGAAATATTATTTGAAAAATGAAACAGTACAATGTGCGTCTATAAGAATCAACTTTGGAGACAGGGAACAGAACAAGCCAATCACAGAAGAGCTGGTGCAGGGCTCATCTTAATGGAGCACCTGAAGCATTTCAACTCTTAGACATGTGAGTGGAGGGACATGGAAATCAGTGAGGTCTAGCCTCAACTACCTAAAGGAACAGGCCCCCACGGCTGCTGTACAGCATCCCTGAAAGTACCAGTCGGACACTGAAAAAGTCATAACAGGACACATCACATTTCAAGTGTGCTTGCACAACAAAATAAAATTTAATAGAACAACTTCTTATTTTTCACAATATTCTCTATTTAATTTCTAAAGAAAAACAAAAACCCAAGCCCGACATTGTGCTTGCCTTCGCCTCTCTGTAGCACACGTAAACTCAAGCCTCAAGCCGTCCCGTGACGCTGACTGTCCGGAGATGCTGCTTCCATCCCTCTTCCCTGCAGTGTCTGCCCCTGCCGGTACGTACAGTCCCATCTCTGCCCTGCACCCTGTGACAGCGTCCCTGCCTCTCAGTCCTTCCTCTGTGGTCCTCCTTCCGCCCTGCGGCCTGAGTGTTCAGTCGACTCAAAGTCTGTGCTCCACGTGGGATTTTATCTTCTAAGCCACCATGTTCTCTTCCTGCCTCATGCGTGACGTGTGCTTCTTCTTCTTCTCTCATTTTGGTACACTTCACTCGCTCTCTTAGCTCACACCCAACTGACATTTCCTCACACAATCTTCCTTTTCTACGAGTTTGATAAAATGCCCTTCCGAGGGACTTGCACCTCAGTGGACTGACATTATTGCCTCTTTATTTGCCTAAGTCCATATCTTTATTGCAGAAACGCTGCCTCTCTTGGTCACCGATGTAGCTCTAAGTCTTATAAGAATGTTGATCATGTAGCAAATACTCTGAATTGATGTTTTTGCCACTGTTGAACTGGTGAGACCAAACCAAAGCCAAACACCAGCCAAGGCCTTTACCACTTAGCTAAACTCCAGCCTATCCAAAGAGTTGTTAAATAAATTAATTCATGCATAAATAACTGAAGCATTTTAAGACAAAATGGGAATTTTTAACTGAGTAGCGAAATGTATGTCACTCAGTACAGTACTAGAAGATAATTTACTAAGTACTATGTACTAAGTATTAAGCACTAGTATACATAGTCAACGTATCTCTATCATAAACTTTTTGAAAATGCAGTTTATAGATTACCCTACTCCCCATTCTTCAGTCCTCCTCTCATTTAAGCCACTGGTCAGGTCATTTTGCGAAGGTCCCTTACTGTGGCAGCATATGCGTCCTTCCCTACCCTGTATTTCTGGTTTTGATCATGAGGTCAGTGGAGGAAAGCAACATTGCCGGTCTGAATCTAGGGCTTGACCGACTGCATGTTTCTCACGGCCTCTCTTGGGCCCCATCCACACCATGTAAAGAACATGCCTGGGTTGACCAGCTGTCTTGAACTGTAGCCCTATTCCTGTGACGATTAGTGAATGCACTCAGGAGCAGCACAGGGGTACAGGGAGAAGGAACTAAGCGAAGGGTGGGTACAACTCCTTCCTAACTGATGAATTTCAGATTAAGAAAAGACAGGTATGTAATGAGGATGAGAGTCTTAGCGGTAGAGCCACCTAACCCCATGCTGAGTTTAGCTCAGCCCAGCCCAGCGGATCCCACAAAACCTGAACACTTGGGTAACACATTGCTTTTGTACACTAGAGGAACTCATGTTTGATGACTTTCACTGCTTGCCGGCATATCAAACTGACCCCCCTACTTAAATGCACAGTGTCCATAGTTGCAGACAGGACAGGCAGAAGGAATACATTCACTTTTTCTAACAGTCCTGACTGAACCCACGAGAAGTTAACTGAGCTTCAGAACATTAACTGTTTACACTCCAAACCAGACTGGCCACCCAGCTTTGCAACCCTACACAGTGGCGGCACCACCCAAGAAACTGCTACTGCTGCAGCTGTGACCACCAACTCAAGCCCCTTCCTTGGATCACTCTCCAAGGTCACCGGTGCACAGGAGGGTCTAAAGACCATAAGGTAAGCCACATCGGGTCCCTTGTTTTGTCAAAGTGGGAGCAAGATAGTTCCACCTCTCAAGGTTGTGTTGGGGAAATTTAGACTGTACCTCCTTTCCTGAGTTACACAGAGGAGCCATTCAGGAGCAGCAAGTGTGCCCTGGGAGAAAGAGCTGATCAAGGGGTCAGTGTGCCACAGAACACTATTCCTTCATACCTGGTGAGTTTCAAACTAATATAAAACAGACATCTGATTTTGGTCTGCTTATTTTGTGCATTATTTAGGCAGAGATTAAAATATACATAGTAAATGTTGCCATTAAGGGTTTTGGAAAAGTAAGCCTCTACTCTGTGACTGGACATATAAGTGATATGATTTATTTGACACAATTTGGTAATTACTTTTAAGCTTAAAATGGACTTGGAAAGGCTGAGGGAGGAGGGGGAAGAAGAGGAAGAGGAAGAAGAGGATGAGTTCCAGGTCAGCTGATGCTATTATTGAGACTTTCTCTCTCAACACAGCACCCACAACCCTGAAGAGCCTCTCTGAGCCCATAACTGACCTTCCAGGATTCTACCTCTAACTTCTGTCTTGACTTCTTTCCAAGAGACTCACAGAGATGATCTGAGCAGTACTGTGTGCACACAAGATGACCAAAAATTACTGTTTGCAAGTAGAGATTTTACTAGATCAGTTACGGTTATGATTTATGATATGCTAAGAATTTCACATGTGAGTTTTTGTCTTGTGAATTCTATAAATTTTTGGCTACAAAAATCAAGAGTGATTTTGAATTCTAATACACTGGAAATCAACTTTATTGTCACAGATGCAAGATTTGAACAATCAGATTTCAAAAGTTATCTTGAAGAATATTGATTGAGTGCTGGGTGTGTAGCTCAGTAATAGGGCACAGACATATGGGGACCCATAGGGTGAGCTGGCTTCAATATGTGGTGCCACACAGGAAAAATGTTGAGTTGCATCTGAAGAAAGAGAAAAGTTTTAATTTTTAATTTTTAATATTTTTATTACATATTTTCCTCAGTTACATTTCCAATGCTATCCCAAAAGTCCCCCATAGCGCCCCCCACTTCCCTACCCACCCATTCCCATTCTTTTGGCCCTGGCATTCCCCTATATTGGGGCATATAAAGTTTGCAAGTCCAATGGGCCTCTCTTTCCAGTGATGGCCGACTAGGCCATCTTTCGATACATATGCAGCTAGAGACAAGAGCTCTGGGGTTCTGGTTAGTACATCATGTTGTTCCGACAATAGGGTTGCAGATCCCTTTAGCTCCTTGGGTACTTTCTCTAGCTTCTCCATTGGGAGCCCTGTGATACATCCAATAGCTGACTGTGAACATCCACTCCTGTGTTTGCTAGGCCCCGGCATCGTTTCACAGAGAAAAGTTGGTCCCAATATTGACTGTGTGTTTAAGTAGTTAGCTATTTCATACTAAAGTTAATAGTCCAACACTAAAAAAACATAAATATATTATTTTTCCTGTTAGCAATTAACCAGATGGGAAGGACTCATGTAGATGAGATGGTGACCCAAACACATCTGGTCAGGCTTTTGATTCCTAAGCTGCTAATTTTGGCATCTGAGGGAATCCAATCACCTGGAGGGACTGTGGCTTCAGAGTGTGCCAGGAATGCTAAGCAGCAAAGTGGTATGGCTGAACTTCAGTTTTACATATGTACTCATGGGTACACACTCGTGTGTGTGTGTGTGTGTGTGTGTGTGTGTGTGTGTGTGATGTCCTCATCTGTTCCTGTGTGAACGCAGTTCAGAAGTGACTTCCAGTCACTTCTGTCTTCTTGATATAGTTTTTCCTTGAACCTGGAGCCCATTAGTTGACTGGACTAGCTGGCCCCTGGCATCTGCCTGTCTTTATATTAGCACTGGGGGGCCTGAACTCAGGTCCTCAGGCTTGTATAGAGAGCACTTTTTCCACAGAGCTTTCCTACAACCCCTAGAAATTCTATTTTCAGATATTCATCTATGTCTGTAACTAACCACATAGTTGACATTGGTGACAGAACAAACGAGCAAGCAAACCATTATTTCCCAACTAGTGTGTAGATGATCGGCAAGACCTGCTAGTGTGGTCAATCCACACACCATGTTCAGCAATATCTCTAGATTATAACTCTCCTCAAATGCATCTATTTCTGAACGTGCTTGAAGTTTCTTGTCTGTTCTTTTACATGCTAAGTATTGAAAATATTAAGCTGTGCTTTTCTCCATAGTTGTCCTTGCATGGTGTCCCACACTTGGATTGGAGCTGAAACTGTGTGCAGACTGGATGGCTGGCATGCTACACGGTGCTTTCCAAGGGCTTTCAAGCTTAGCAAATCCAAACACAGGTGCCCAGTTATCTGAATCAGACAAACAAGGAATGGCTATTCGGAGTAAGTGCAAGTGTGTGTGTCCTTTGCTGAGCTAAGATTCCATTTTACCTGGGAACCCCATCAGGAAAAGCAACTGAAGGGAGATTCCTAGGAAATGTTGTGCTAAGATGCTTTGTATTCTATCTACCAACTATACAGACTTAATTCTAGGAGTGTTTGTTAACACCCGTAAGACTCAGTTGGCTTTATATTAGTCTGCTCAGTGCTTGCCCAGTTTAAGGTCACAGGGGAGGCGGTGAGGAGGCAGGTTGCAGAGCATACTGTGGTTGTGTGTCTTCTTTACCTCTCCGCGGGCTCTGTTTTCCTTCCTCCTGGGGCTTCTGCTTTATTGTTGTTATCTTCTTTGGTTCTGTATCATTTTTTAGCACTCTTTAAAAGATTGGGGGAGGAGGTGTGTAAGAAAAATAAATAGGCAGAGCCTGCAGCCTTACAAAAATAGCCCTGTAATTCGATATGGAAGCCGTTGTTTTGAATTCCATCTACAATGGTTTGCAGCTCCAGGTCTGCGTCTTGCTGCATGAGGGAGCACAGCATAGTCTGACAATGTTCCCAGAGGCAGAGCCCCCACCAAGATAGTCTGACGGTGTTCCCAGAGACAGAGCCCCACCAAGGACTGGGAAGCAAGGGCGAGTGTGTTTTCATTCCTCGCCCTCTCAGAGGAAAAGCGTGTTTTAGTTCTGCCGCTGATACTTCCTAACACTTCCCTTCCAACGCGTTCTATTACCAGCTCTAAAAGCATCCTCGTTTTGTTTAGATAATATCAGTATTAACATGACATCTGTATTCAAATAAATATCTCCTCTCCTGGGTCGCGCCCCCCACCCCCCATCTCTTTTAAGCTTTATCAGTTTTCAGATAAGCAATTTTGTACTTCCTTGTTCAACGGGGAAATGCGATCCCAGTCCTTGTGGGATCTTTCAGTGCAGTGCAGCCCTGGAAATGAAGTTAATTCGGCAGAAAGTTAGCCGGTTCAGTCGGTGCAGAGGTTGAAGGCAAAATGATGTTTGAAGCATCTTAAGGCTCCCAGCTGTTCCGTCGTCTCAAGCATCAGAGTTTACGATGCGGTGGCGGTATCCCTCTCTTCTTTACTAGAATTGAGTGTTGTTGTGTTTAATTTTTAAAATAACTGTCACTTACAATATGTGCTCACAAGCAGTTTCTTTCATTTCTCCTAATTTTACCGGGAGAACAGAGAAAGTTGGAGAGACTGGAACCCTTTTAATGGCTCCATCCATCTGTCCACAACCAGAAAAAAACCAACCAAACAAACAAACAAAAAAAAACCCAGAGTAATAAAAAGTACGAAGAACAGCTTAGAAATCTTAAGTATCATGGTGCCCTTTCTGCTCACATATGGAGTAAAGGGCTAAGGTGAAGGTTTGGTTGTTAAAGTAAAATTAGAAGGACATGAGCTCAGATCCTCCAAGACCCATGCAAAAAATATGGATGTGTGCCTGGAATGCTGGCTCCAAAGAGGTAGAAAACATCAGGATCTCAGGTGGGTGAGCTCTAGGCTTAATGGGAAACTCTGTCTCCAAACATGGAGAGCTACAAAGAACACCTCATGTCAAGCTCTAGGTTCAAAAGCACGCGCGCGCACACACACACACACACACACACACAAGCACACACACACACACAAGCACACACGCACACAAGCACACACAGGAACACATATCACACACAAGAGCACACAACTGAAGATATACAAATGCAGAATAAGTAATAAAGTGTGTTAAGTGTAGTAATACAAGCTGATGTGCAGTATAAAACTTTGAATTCTCTGAGAAATGGCAAACAAGTAAAATCATTTAAAGTGGTGATGCCTCGGCCCTGACTATAGTCACAGAAAGTCAAGCTCAGACAAGGAGACGGGCTGAGCTGTACTCTCACACTGACAGCACAGTGATTCGGATCCTTCTCCTTTCCAAATGCTGACCTACCTTTGATGGCCTTTGCTACTGAGCTCTAGATTGGCCAGAGCTCATATTTCAGTGTGAACATAACCGGCATTAGAATCAGTCTGCACTTTGCACTTTCTGGTTTCATCAACAGGGGTCACTGTGGCACTATTACTAGTAACGTTTGGTCTACCCAGGCTGCCAAGCAATGGGATCATGCATTCAGTCAGTCAACAACCATTTATTGCATGGCATGAAACAACACTGCCAAGCAGTAGGGATAAGGAGGTATATGAAGAAGATAGTCCGGACAGCACTGAAAAGAGGGGGAAGAGAAAAAAAAAAGAAGAAAGGTTTAAATATACTAAAACAAAAAGTACAGGTGAGACCATTGGCAAAAGCATAAGCGCCCTTAGTTTCAGTACACTGACTACACACATCACAGGAAGATTTCACAGAATCACATAGAAGAACGAATCACCACAAATCTTGTTTTTGAGAAATAAACTAACATGTTGTTATTAATCTTTATGAAGGAGGTTACCCTATAGCCGTCAAGTTTCCCAGCCATGTTTGGTGATATGTTGAAAATGTATGTCTCAAATCAATGCCACTCAACACTGGATAGCTGCTGACATCATTTGGCTCTCCCACAGAGCCAGATTCACAGCCACGATCAGGAAGCTTGCCTCTACAATGTCTTCAGTTATGATCATCACTTGGATGCCAGCATTGAAAAGTGAGTTTTATGAATGACTTTTGAAAATATGTGTCAGGGAAGTGGTAGCATTCTTTGCTTGGAAACAAATTATATCGGCTGAATATAGAGCCTGTTGGTGCTTCGCATTAAGGAAACACAGTAATTTCCAGCTTCTACCCTTTAGAACACTGCCAGCTATCATCTGTGGGTCTTGAAAACAAGAACTGGCTTAATGTCAATAGAGTTGGAGCTACCTTTTCAGTGGCTAACTTCTTTCACCTGATTAACTAAGCAAACAAAATGAAAGGTAGTTTGATTAGCCTTGGGTTCCACTGAGATAAATGGCCTCCCTCTCAGAGGTCTGGTCAAGAACAGAACCAGTCTCTGCCTCCCCACCCTGTTTTACAATTGATAACAAGCACTGATTGTGGCAGGAAAGTCACTATCCCGCAGTCCCGGTTCTCTTTACAATGACCTGGCTTTATGACTTCCTTCTCAAGGGAAATGGCGCCTCTTCACAAATGTCAGCCTGGGAAGAAGGCTTACTGGGTAAAATGCTTACCATGCAAGATGCAGATCTGTGCTCAGATATGCAGCACCCACGTAAATAGTGGAGTATGGTCACTCATATCGGAGACCCCAGTGCTCAGGAGTAGAGATAGGATTCTCCAGACATTGCTGGTCAGCCAGTCTAGGGGAACCAGTGAGCTCCAGGCTCACAGGTTCAGTGAGAGATCCTGTCTCAAAACATAGGGTGGAGCAGACAAACAAATAATAATAAAAACAAATAATAAATAAAATAAATAATAAGTAATAAAGAGCTCCAGGCCATTCTGGCTATATAGTAGGAGTGGGGCTGGCCAAAGTAATATAAGGAGATCCTATCATTTAAAAAGGGAAAAGAAATAAAGAAAGGAAGATGGAAAGAAAGAGAGGAAGGGAAGAAGGGAGGAAGGAAGGAAGGGAGGGAGGGAGGGAGGGAGGGAGGGAGGAAGGAAGGAAGGAAGGAAGGAAGGAAGGAAGGAAGGAAGGAAGGAAGGAAGGAAGGAAGGGTAGAGAATTATTGATCACACACTCTGTATAGACACCGAGCCTCCACATTATGTACATGTACCTTTATGCACAAGTGCATGCACAGGAACATACAATACACATATATAACACACACACAAGCATATACATGCACACACACACACCAACACACACATATGAAAATAAAAATGTGTAAGCAAGGGGCAGAGGGTCCATCTTCATTCATAGTAAATGATGCAGATGGAAAAAACCACTCTTCTTCTAGTGAATCACTTTTAAGCTTGAAGTGGCTAGTGCTGGTGAATATATAAACAGAACCTCTACCTGCAGCTGCAGTTGAGGACCAAGGAAACTGGCAGAAACTGGTTGAGAAGTCAATATAGCAGAAGTTATAGCAGCCATAAGGAGCTAGAACCATAAGCAACAGCAATTGGTAATGGGATGGTAGTATGGAGTGCTTTTAATGTCTGAGTCTACATAGTGAGAGAGAAAAATTTTATAAAATTATAGAACTAAACCAGATGTGGTATCTACTGCCTATAGGCAGAACATTTGCCAGGAGTTCAAGGCTAGACTGGGCTGTAGAATGAGTTCTAGGCCAACCTAGTCTACAAAAGAGAACCCTATCTCAAACAAACAAACAAAAAGAAATATTTGTAATTTTACAGTAAATCCATTGTACTAATTGGTTTTCTGTGTCAACACAAGCTAGAGTCATCAGAGAAGAAGGAGCCTCAGCTGAAGAAATGCCTTCATGAGATTCAGTGTAAGGCATTTTCTCAATTAGTGATCAATGGGGGAGAGAGCCCATAATGGGTGGTGCCATCCCTGGGCTGATGATCCTGGGTGCTATATGAAAGCAGGGTGAGCAAGCCATAAGGAGCAAGCCAGTAAGCAGCACCCCTCCATGGCCTCTGCCTCAGCTCCTGCCTCCCAGTTCCTGCCCTGTTTGAGTTCCTGCTCTGACTTCCTTTGATGGTGAAGAGTGGTTTGGAGGTAAATAAGCCAAATAGACCCTCTCCTCCCCAACTTGTTTTTTTGGTGACAGCATATATTTCATAACAGCAACAGAAAGGTTAACTAAGATACCCATGAAACATTATAACATTCATATCCAAATTTGAAAGCAGGGGAAGGGTATATAGTTATTTAATCATCAACAAAATTATTCAGAATATAGTTAAATCTGTCTGACAAGTTACACACAGTGCAACTGTACACACACACATTATCATATCCTGCATGCTCAATCCATTATCTCAATGATTTGAAACTTAACTTTGAAGTGGCATAAAGAAATTGGAGCTCAGGAAGAAAGATGAGATACTCAAGGCCCAGTAAAGAGGAAGAGGCTAGGAATGCATGCTGTGACATCACAGAGCTGATTTTACACTTATTCAAATAGCCAATGTCTGCTCAACAGTGCCGTGTCCCATCCTTCCATGCATAAACTTTTAATATTGAGCAACTATGCTGTGTTTATGGGGACAAAGTGTGGATGAGAAAATAAATAAACACCTGATTGATGTAAGTGCTATGCCAAGAATTAGCATGGAAGGATGATGTCCCCAAGTGTTTGTTATTGGATTTAGTGACAGCAACAGCTTTATGACACAGAAGTGTCATGCCAGGCCTCTGTAAAATCACTTGGTGGACAGACAGTTGTGACAGCATCTCAACTAACATCATTTTGGAGAGAAGCTACAAGAAGGGAAAAGAGCATTGATGGAGAAAATGGATGCTGCGCTGAGGAAGTGTGTTAACCTCAGCCATTTATTCTCTGCATGGTTTCTCTCCAGTCTCTGTCTGGGATTACACCCGGGTTCTGAGATTTAGAATAAAATCCCACCCCAACTCCCCCATTCAAAGCAAGCCACTTCATTTAATGAAGAACCCTTGGCTTGTACCCTAACATTTACTAACTTCTTCTGGGGATGCTGTACGGGTTACATGCTCTAGTAACCGTATGGAACAGATATTATTGTCTCTAAAGGATCAAGGCACATTTAGATTATATTGTGAGCCTGGTGTGGTGATGCACATTTGTAATCCCAGTCCTTAAGAGGGGGAAGCAAAGGGACTGAAGTGAGTTGGAGGTCAACCTAAATCATATAATAAAATGCAATAAAAATAAGGAAATAAAGAAAAAGGAGAGAGTGCTGTTTGGGGTGGGGGGAGAGGAAAGGGCAGAGAAAGAAAGAAGAAAAGAAAGGAAACTAGACACAAACTTTCAGGCTGTGTGAATTGAGTGCCAACTTTCTCTTACTAGAGATTAACTTGCAGCTTCCACCCCTGAGAGAGTTGACATGGCCTCCCAACCACAGCCCACCTCCAGCTCTCCTGCAGTGCCTAAGGACAAGCTTTGTCTCCCGTGCACACCGAAAGCTCCCAGAATGCTCTGCTCCCGTCCCCACACCCAATGCCTACAGATGGCTATGCTTAGCTTTCTAGCTACTTGTGTATTCTAGTAGAATCATGTGATGTGAGCCCGCACTGAGGCAAGGGCAACAGAGACAGGTAACAGAGGACAGGTAATGAAAAATAAACACTGCTGGAAAACACCGTGCTCGCCTCCTTCCAATGTAGGTGCCAATTCATATCTTAATTTTTCTTATTTTCCTCAGGGATACAATAGACAGGAAGTCCTGAAAATATTCTTCAACCCCACAGGAATAGAGAAGCTACTGTGATTACTAGAGACCGGGGACAAATGACAGGTGTTGGGGTTGGGAGTGAGGGAAGAGGTGGGTCAGTGGATTCCAGGTCACAGGGCAGCAGGAAGCATTGTTGTGCATGGGCAAAAGTACCGTGACTCTCAGCATAATATACTGGACACGTCACAGAGCAAGGATTTGGGAAGTGTTTGGGTTTTTTTTCTTCTTTGTTGGTGTTTGGTTTTAATTAATTGGGAGAGGGGGGATTGTTTGTTTTTACAACAAATACGTGATAGCCTGGAGAAATAAAATTTTATATCAATATGAACTCGACATAATATACATATATATTAAGATCCCACATCCGCCATTCATACGTATAGTTTTAATCTTTTTGCACTAGTTAATATAAGCTGCAAACTGATGTTTCTAAATGTTTAGATCATCTGCTTGCTAATCATAAGTTGCCTGTGTTTAGCCTGTAATTTGTTAGGTGTGATATTCCTTCTAGTTTCCTAAAGGAATCTAGATCCAGCTGTGGATGGACATGTTCTGTTTGGTTTTATGAGTAGTCAATGTTAGAATGTCTTTTAAATCACTATGTTTCCGATGCATTTGGAGTTGGAGGCTAACACTTCATTTTCCTGATGCACTGCCCGGCTTTGCTAGTCTTTATTGGGGCTCTTGTCTCCAGGAGAATTTTACCTTCCCTAACACATGAATTCCTACCTGTTTATTTTGCCTAGTACGAAACCTTCACGTTTCATCACGCAGTTTCTCTCTGAGATACAATTTTTATAAAGTGAGATGACCATACCCAGGTGACTTACAGATATATACAGTATACATGGGTTGGTTTGTAAACTATAAAACATATGCTTGTTGAATAGAAGCTGAGAGGAGAGAGAATGTGTTTCCTATAAGACCAGCATCCGTTGAGGTGTCATAATATGATCAGGGCTTCAACTGAGCCTCCCTGGGAAGAGGCAAGGCAGGCAAGAGATGGAGAGAGGCTAAAGGCACTCACCACAGGACAGATCAAAAAAGAGAGAAATACTTCAAACAGGAATCAGTTGTGTTAAATGAAGATTGAGCTGAAGTAAAACCTTCTGGTTCGCCTGTAGCAGGCACTCTGTATGTTTTTCAAAATATGGATCCCAGGGCTTCAGTGCAGGCCTGTTGGTTTATTTGGAGGGGCCAAGAAGAAAAGCATCAAAGTGCAAAAACTTGTAACAAATCCTCTTGCTGAGACTGATGTCCAGTGAGTGTTGAGCATCCTCAGAATTCATGATGAGAAGGTCTGTTTTATGTGTAGTTAGCCTGGGTGTCTTAGTCAGTTTCAGTCTTCTATGTGACCCAACCTAGCATGACCCAGCAAGGGACAGGGATCCCAGTTGGAGGGGTCTTCCAGGTAGGCATTGATGGGGGCTATCTTGATTATTAACTGATAGAGGAGAGCCCAGTTCACCATGAGATCTGCCTTCCTTCGAGAAGTGGACATGGGCTGTGGAAGGGACCAGATAATGCTAGGAGCCAGCCAGAGCCACAAGCAGCATTCCCCCATGGTTTCATCTTCACGTTCCTGCCTTGAGTTCCTGCCCTGACTCCCCTCAGTGATGGATTGCAACTTGGAAGTTTAGGATGAAATGCATCCCCTTCTCCCCTGAATTACTTTGGGCTGTGGTATTCAATAAAGCCACAGAAGGAAACTAGGACACATTGCTACTGAGAAAATATTTAGTGGGTCTCCAGGACCAAAGGACAGCCTTTAATCCTTTCTACCTGTCCAGATGATTCTATTGGAAGCCCTCCAAGGAGAGGGGCAGCTTAAAATTGTGTAGGAAAAAAAATCACCGCTGTCCATTTCATATGTCTTTAAAAGTCACTTGCAGGTTGATTCTGGAGACTTGTCTGGTAAGATGGGTTTCCTCTTCAGCTCTTGCTCCAACTGCTTGGTCTCTTTCTGTTCAAGTTCAGCTAAAATACCAGTTCTGACGAGTCCTTGTTTTGGTTTCTATCTGTATACTGATCTGCGTACATTTCCCACTTCCGTTTTAGAAGGTTCCCCTTGGGATGGCAGAAGAGTACCTCTCCCAGCCACAAGCTGCTTCCACCACTTTGATGACTGAAAAACATTTTCTCAAAATAATAAAAGTGTTCCAATTCTAGTGCTTGAGGAAATTCTAGGGATCCAAGCGCTTATTCTGAGCATCCCTAAGAACATGGTTAGATGGAGTAAGGGGCAGAAGAGTCTAGAGAGAGGTGCACAGAGGAGTAAGGTCCGGATCACTCAATTCTATTATTTCCCCAAGCCCACCTCTGTTATTGGACCCTTCACCCCAACAGGAAGGAAAGAGCCATTTGAAGCTGATGACTGTATACCCTGAGAATCAAGGGACTAAAGCTAAAGAAACACTGTGTTCAACCCCTGGCCCACGAGATGAAACTCAGCAAGCTGATTTGTCCACAGAGCCTTCTCCTGCTCATGTGACACCCATATGTGCTCTACAGAAAAGAACTCCGAGCATGGCATTCTATTCTTGCTCCTCCACACCTCCTCTGCTCTAAGCTAATTAAGGGTCACTTCGGGATTTCCAGAGTTTTCTTTGGTGGCTTCAGAGGGGAAAGATAGGAGGTGGCTTTGAACAAACAGGAACCTCACCCATAAAGCCAATCTCGAATTTCAACCTCAGTTCTTGTGCCAGCTAAAGCACCACGTGGAACAGGAGCTGAGCACTGTGCCAGGGAATTTGCCCTTAGGGAAAGACAAAACCCCAACAGCAAGGACTTACATACACACACACACACACACACACACACACACACAAAGTTAGTCTCAGAAACACTAGTCATACTGGCTTTCAGCGACAAACATGCCCTGAGTCCTAATTCCATATCATGGACGATAACAAGACCAAACAAACACTGAGCTCCGGATCCTTCAGCTAGAGGGGTGCATTGTGTACTTAGACTTATAGTTGGTGTGTGTGCTTCCAGTTGTAGGAGGGTCACTTGTCTCTAGAAGGTTGTCTGATGTCCCCAAAGGCTGCTCTGGATTGCTCTGAGCCTGCTGTTACCAGCATATACCAAGCTACAGATCTCTTTGTGGTCTTTAGATGCCTGTAACTGGTTATTCTATCCCAAATTCTATCAGACCATCCCAGGACTGAAGGCGTAGTCCAGGAGGATTTAAAAGGGTCAATCAGAAAAGTCACAGAGACAGAAAACTTAGCATGAGATTGGCTCACCTTAAATATGCGTCTTTCACAGGGCTGACTAGTATATGGGAAAACTATTTTTTGAGATGTTTCCTATGCCTTTAAAAAGTCAGGAACACTGGCTGGCACCACACCATTCAACACCCTGTCCATCCTATAAAGTTTTCAGTTTTATTTTTTCAAAATAACACATAGTCTTAGCACAATTTATCAGTCATTCTTAAGAATCATTTTAATTTTGTCTACAGACAATCCTCAACTTGTAATGAGGTTGTAGCTCAATAAACACTGTGTTCAATTGAAAATTTCATGCAAAGTGAACATGTAAGAATCATAGCTCAGCCTTCCTAAATTAAACATACCCAGAGCACTTGCTTGAGTTAGGCAAAGTCATCTAACACAAAGCCGACTTTTACGGTGATGAAATTATTACAGGATGTCCTAAATCCCTGTATCTATTACACACCAGCAGCACAGACCACTGTGCAGGGAGAGCAGCCAACCAATCTCTCCTCCTTCCATAGCTGTGTGCCAAATATTTCTAGCCTCAGAAAATCTCTAAACTGAAAATTTGAAATGGTCTCGTTCTACTCTATGTGGATGACTTTGCACTATCAGTCATAAAGTTGCAAACCAGTTAGTTAGCAGGCATGGTAGCACATGACTGTGTGTGTCCTAGATTTGGGAGGCAAAAATCAGCAGGGTGGTGAACTTGAGGCCATCCTGGGCTACATAGCAAACCTGGCTTACGAAAGCAAAACAACAGTTTATTTCATAAATGGAGAAACGTTTATAATTTGTGGAAAGAAAAACTTCCCTTAACATTTCAAACTGATTTTTAGATATTAGTACATATGTCAAAATCTTGAATGTCTAATCTGTCAAACATCAGTAAATTAAACATTTCCTAAAATTCCCGTTGCTACTATTAAACTACTAAAGTAGTTACTTAAATAATCCTGGGTCTGGAGCTGGAGAGATGGCTCAGCAATTTGGAGTACTTTATGCTCTTCCAGAGGACTCTGCAAGCAAGGGTGGAACTGGGGCAAAGGTGTTGATTCCTAGCGCCTGCACCATAGTTCACAACCATTGATAGGTACAGCTCCAGCTCCAGCTCCAGCTCCAGCTCCAGCTCCAGCTCCAGCTCCAGCTCCAGCTCCAGCTCCAGCTCCAGCTCCAGCTCCAGCTCCAGCTCCAGCTCCAGCTCCAGGGCATCTGCTGCCCTCTTTCGGTTTCCATAGGAACCATGTTGTGCACATGTATACATGTAGACAAACAATAGAGTCAAACCAATCTGTGGTGGCACATGCCTTTAATCCCAGCACTCAGGAGGCAGAGGCAGGTGGATTTCTGAGTTCGAGGCCAGCCTGGTCTACAAAGTGAGTTCAAGGACAGCCAGGGCTATACAGAGAATCCCTGTCTCAAATAAATAAATAAATAAATAAATAAATAAAAATAAATCAGGAGTCTATTTCATTTGCTTGAATGCTTACCTTGAATTGGGATGTCTGGGCAACCTCTTGTCTCTGTTGAGAGTGTCAAGTCATTTGGATACACAAACGAGCAATCTTGGGTAGATTTCTTATTTGAGGATATTAACGCCACTCCTTGGTTCTCTCAAATAGTTGCTTATTTGCTTTAAAATCATCCAGCTACTGAAAGGTATTTATTCATTAAGGAATGAATTTATTAAGGTGGTGGTGACCCATATGTTTGGGTTTACTTTTCAATGAGGTTTTATTCAGAGAATTTTATCTGGCAATCTTGAATTCACTAGTGATTAAGAGTAATTGCATGGGAAGTATCTATTCCAGAGATTTAATTTTCTTTGTATTTCCTTGACTCGCTTTTGGAGGAGAGGATCCTTTAAAATTATTTTCCTACTGTTGAGAAACTTTGAGACCTGCAGTGTAGGATGACAGCTAAGAAGTATGCTCGAGGGAGCTCTGGGGAAGAGAAGAGCCAAGGCAACAGAACTGTTAGTGAAGCCAGAAGAAGGAAGAGAAGGGGACTAGGAATCAGGAAAGAGGTGAGAGAGTGGCTAAAACACAGGGAGGTATAAAGCCAACTCAGAAAAATGTTCCAGTCTAGTCTAGGTTGTCCAAAGGGAGGCCAACCTTAACCCACAACCACCCAGTTCGCCCTGGTGACAACATACTGCTCAACCTAGCACCAGAAGAAATCTTCAGCTGCTTTTAAAGCATACTGGTATCAGAGAACAAACAAATCCATTTTGTTATATCTCGTGTCTCAGAATGGTAGAACCAGGTACTGTCTTGAGAGAGGGCCTACTATTTCAGACAGAGATGCTCTAGAGATTGTAAAACAAGGAACAAGGAACAGCTACAAGTCAGCCAGCCCGGGACTACCCTGTCATAGTTCCTAGGGGTGGAGACAGTGAAGCAAGGCAAGCACAGAGAAGGGGAGAGGCAGATGGAGACCTGCTGAGAATTCTTGGTACTGGGACGCTTGGATTGTGGAGTATGTGGTGATGAGCAGCCTCACCCTCTCTTGGGTGAAGGGAGCAACATTGCCTGTGGAGTGCTGTGGGAACCAAGGGCTCCAAAGTCATGGCTAGTGAGTGTCTCTTCATCCTTAGCTTCTTCCCTCTACTGGATGGTTCATAGCTGGGCTGGGGCTGGAAGAACCAAGACTATTGGCCAGAATTCCCATTGTCTTTAGGCCTCCTCTTGCAGTGCAGTGCGAGTTCTATTTGCTTTAGCTGCTCTCCAGTGCATTTGAGAGATACTCTTATGTTAGACATTTGTTGCTCTTGGGTGTCCAGAGTGGGTGCTTCTGAGGTGACTAGCAACCTGCCCAAGGCACAGACAACAAAGCTCACAAAGCCAGTGGTCCTGCATGCACACAAAAGGGAAGTTTCTATAGCAGCGGTTCTCAACATGTGGGCCGAAACCTTTCCACAGGGTTGCAGCTTTAGGAAGGCTGAGAACCATTGTTCTACAGCAAATGTAATGCTCACTGTGACAAAATTGCCTTGGTCTTTCTTTTTTTTATTATTATTATTTATTTATTATTATATGTAAGTACACTGTAGCTGTCTTCAGATGCACCAGAAGAGGGCGTCAGATCTCATTATGGATAGTTGTGAGCCACCATGTGGTTGCTGGGATTTGAACTCTGGACCTTCGGAAGAGCAGTCGGGTGCTCTTACCCACTGAGCCATCTTGCCAGCCCCCCGGTCTTTCAATGCTAGATGCACCTATAGCACTAACTAGCAAAACTATAATAAACTTTAGCTGTGACCCCACTTTGCTTGAAAGGTTCCAATAGCAGGGGTCAGTGCAAGAAACTTCTGCAGCTCATGGTCCTTTAAAAGGACACATGCTCCACTATGTTCATAGCAGCCCTATTTATAATAGCCAGAAGCTGGAAAGAACCCAGATGTCCCTCAACAGAGGAATGGATACAGAAATTATGTTACATTTACACAATGGAGTACTACTCAGCTATTAAAAAGAATGAATTTATGAAATTCCTAGCCAAATGGATGGACCTGGAGGGCATCATCTTGAGTGAAGTAACACAATCACAAAAGAACTCACACAATATGTATTCACTGATAAGTGGATATTAGCCCAAAACTTAGGATACCCAAGATATAAGATACAATTTGCTAAACGCATGAAACTCAAGAAGAATGAAGACCAAAGTGTGGACACTGTGCACCTTCTTAGAATTGGGAACAAAACACCCAGGGAAGGAGTTACAGAGACAAAGTTCGTAGCTGTGATGAAAGGATGGACCATTTAGAGACTGCTGTATCCAGGGATCCATCCCATAATCAGCTTCTAAACGCTGACACCATTGCATACACTAGCAAGACTTTGCTGAAAGGACCCAAATATAACTGTCTCTTGTGAGACGATGCCGGGGCCTAGCAAACACAGGAGTGGATGTTCACAGTCAGCTATTGGATGTATCACAGGGCCCCCAATGGAGAAGCTAGAGAAAGTACCCAAGGAGCTAAAGGGATCTGCAACCCTATTGTTGGAACAACATGATGTACTAACCAGAACCCTGGAGCTCTTGTCTCTAGCTGCATATGTATCGAAAGATGGTCTAGTCAGCCATCAATGGAAAGAGAGGCCCATTGGACTTGCAAACTTTATATGCCCCAATATAGGGGAATGCCAGGGCCAAAAGAATGGGAATGGGTGGGTAGGGAAGTGGGGGGCGCTATGGGGGACTTTTGGGATAGCATTGGAAATGTAATTGAGGAAAATATGTAATAAAAATATTAAAAATTAAAAAAAAAAGATCAGCTTAGTGTTGTTTTGTTTGATTGGTTGGTTGGTTTTGTTTTTTAAGTATTTTAGAATTCTTCCTACTTCATTTTATTTAACAAGAAATTATTATTTCCTGCCTTTTCTTCTTTTCCTAATTTTATTTACCACCTTTCTTCATTTTATAAGCAAGCTTTTTTTGTCTTCCTGACTCTCACATTGAACAAAAGTTATCAAAATGAATCCAAGAGCTTAATGTGAGATGTAAAAATTTGAAACTATTAAAGGAAAATAGACACACGTCAAAGAATAGGCATAGTTACCGGCTTTCTAGACTCTAAGACTGCATGTTATTATCATACCGAGAACTGATGGGTGAGATTACACGAAATGAAAAAGCTTCTGCACTGAAACGGAAGCTGTCTGCAGAAGGAGAAGGCACTTTAGATAGTGGGAGGATGTCTTTACTAGATAGGGATCCAACAAGAGATACATCCAGAATATATAAAGACATAAAAAGGCAAGCACAGAGCAAAAATAATATAATCAATAAATAGACAGTTCTCAAGGATGGAGGATAAACGCCCAATAAATTCAGAGAGAAGACATTTATTCTAGTTTCATCTCTGACCACAGGCAACTCTGGGGAGACAGGATTACTTGGGCTTATATTTCTAGTTGACCATTCATTGTTTGGGGGAAGACAAGATAGGAGTTTAGCATCACAACCATAGTTGAGTAGAGATAGAATACATGTGTGGATTCTTCTTTATTTGCTTTCTTAACGTTCATTTAATTTTCTCTACTCCTATACTGTCCAGGGCCCAGCCCATGAGATGGTACTGACAACAAAAGGCTGGGCTTTTCCGAGGAAGTTAGCAATCAAGACAACCCCCCTATAGACATGGCCGTGGGCCAACCTGATATCAATAATTCCTCAGTAGAGGCTCTCTTCTCAGGTAATTCTGAATTTGGGTGAGTTGACATTTAAAAGTAACCACCAGTGTCCAACATGTTTAGCCATTGAGGAAATAAGGAAAGTAATTTTCCATGTCATCACAGTCCATATGGCTATCAACAAAATGTCCAAGGTGTGGATGCTGCAAGGTATACTAACAACCCACCAGGCAGTATTAGACCACTTGTGCGACAGTAGAATGATTGTTATGGAGTTAACCAGTTGTCTGGTTCTTTCAACCTGGTCAAGAGACATGAAGTAGGAGAAAGAACTGTTAACAGGAGGAGGCTCAATGGTAGTGGAAGGGGGGTGAGAGAGGTTAATCAGGCTTAAAATGACCAAAATACAGTGTATGAACATATGAAATAGTCAATGAGCAATGCGTACATTTTAGAAAAGCAAACAACAAGAAAGAACAAATGATGGGAACATGGAAACTATTACACTTTTAGTCACCATGGAACTCATTACTGAAGCTCCCAAAAAACTAAACACAGAATTACCATATGATCCGGTCAACCCAGTCCCGTGCATGCATCTGAAGAGACAAGTCAGCATTGTGTACAACAGAGACTCCTGCACAACCATATTTCTCATCTCACTATTCATGACAACCAAATTAGGGAATTAATCACAGTGCCCAGCAACAGGTGAGTTAATAAAAGATCTGTATACCCAAAAGAGGACTGGTCAGGAATAAAGAGATTGTCTTAATCTCATTATTTCTCAGGAAACAGATGGAGCTGGAGACCATCATGTTGAGCAAAATAAGCCATCCTCACAGATACAACTATCCTAAGTTTCCTTTCATGTGAAGAGTTTAATTTTTTTTAAAAAGTAAGAAAGTAAAAGGTAGAGCTGTTTGGAAAGAATGGAGTAAGGACAGGAGAGGGTAATGTGAAGTGAATAAGACCAAAGTCCACTATTTATGAGTATGAAAATGTTATTCAGAAGCACATTACTCCGTGTAATTGATATGTGATAATAAAAATTAAAGAAAACAAATTTTGGGTGAAGTTTTTTTTTAATTAGGTATTTTCTTCATTTACTTTTCAAATGCTATCCCAAAAGTCCCCCACACGCTCCCCCAACCCCGCTCCTCTACCCACCCACTCCCACTTCTTGGCCCTGGCGTTCCCCTGTACTGGGACATATAAAGTTTGCAAGACCAAGGGGCCTCTCTTCCCAATGATGGCCGACTAGGCCATCTTCTGCTACATATGCAGTTAAAGACATGAGCTCCAGGGGGTACTGGTTAGTTCATATTGTTGTTCCACCTATAGGGTTGCAGACCCCTTTAGCTCCTTGGGTACTTTCTCTAGCTTCTCCATTGGAGGCCCTGTGTTCCATCCAATAGCTAACTGTGAGCATCCACTTCTGTATTTGCCAGTCACTGGCATATCCTCACAAGAGACAGCTATATCAGGGTACTTTCAGCAAAATCTTTCTGGCGTATGCAATGGTGTCTACATTTGGTGGCTGATTATGGGATGGATTCCCGGGTGCGGCAGTCTCTGGATGGTCCATCCTTTCATCTCAGCTCCAAACTTTGTCTCTGTAACACCTTCCATGGGTGTTTTGTTCCCAATTCTAAGAAGGGGCAAAGTGTCCACACTTTGGTCTTCATTCTTCTTGAGTTTCATGTGTTTTGCAAATTGTATCTTGGGTATTCTCAAGTTTCTGGGCTAATATCCACTTATCAGTGAGTACATATCATGTGACTTCTTTTGTGACTGGGTTACCTCACTCAGAATGATACCCTCCATATCCATCCATTTGCCTACGAATTTTATAAATTCATTGTTTTTAATAGTTGAGTAGTACTCCATTGTGTAAATGTACCACATTTTCTGTATCCATTCCTCTGTTGAGGGACATCTGGGTTCTTTCCAGCTTCTGGCTATTATAAATAAGTCTGCTATGAACATGGTAGAGCAGTTGGAACATCTTCTGGATTGGGTGAAGTTTTTAAGCAGTCTCTTCCTTACTGATAATGTTGTTTTCTTGAGTGATGGCTCCCCTCTTTATCTGAGTACTTGAGCCCAACTTTCAAAACTACTCTGCTAAGGTTGGGATTTAGTCAAAAAAGGTGCCTGGGCTGACCAGAGATCTATTTGAGTATAACTCATTGGTACATACCCAGGTGATAAACTAGCAAGGTCCTCACTCATTGGTACATACCTGAGTAATAAATTAACAAGGTCCTTTGCTAATAGCTGACCAACTGTCTCACCAGGCATTCAGTAATCATTTCCCCTTCTGATCCTTGCTGTCATTATTTTTGGCAGCACCTGTCTTGTTGCCAGAAGTGAATAATGACTACCACATGAGAGACAGGTCAGGTGCCCAGTGCCCTGTACTCAGAATTGAAAGGGAGTTGAAAAGAAGGGTCTGATGGATGCAAAGATTTATGCCATACAAGTCTACTAAAAGTAGTCTGGGTGATTGTCAGCAATAGGGCAGAACTAGATAATAGGAGTTTCATGTACTAGCAATGTAAAGTGTACAGGAACAAGACATAGGTCAAGCAAAACTGTAGCCCAAACTGAACTACCCATGAGATCAAATGGCCTGTGTGCCTATGTTCCATCTTCATTCTGCTGTGTTATTGCTATGTGGGTTGAGGGAGAAGTCTTCAGACATTTGAATGCCTGGTCCTCAGTTGGTGGCACTGTTTGGCGAGGTGGTGCAAATTTGCTGGATGAGGTACACCACTAACGGTGGGCTTTGAGAATTTATTTTTCCTCAAGAGTTTGATGAGTCTAGTGGGCTACAGCTCAATTCTCAAAACATAGCTCAATTCTCAAAACTTTAAAACCAGCATTCTAAATATCCCATTCGGATTCCAGGCTCTGAGAGTTTGTATCCCGATGTGCAGTTTGTTCCCTCTCCTTTGTATTTCCACTTGGACAGGTGATCTTCCAGATTTCTACTCAAACTGCCTACCACTGAGCCTCCCCACCATAATGGACCCTCCCTCTGGAACTACAATCCCAAATAAACTCTCCCTTCTTTCTATAAAGCGCTTTTGATCATGGTGTTTATGGTGTTTTGTTACCACAGCATCAAGTAACAAGTAATGAAACACCAGCTTGGTGAACTTCATCTGGGAATAACCTCCCTGATCTCTAATTAATTTATTCATCAAATACCCATGAAACAACCTGACTTGTCATGTACTTAGGAAAAGAATAGATATTAGGGACTGGGGAGCTGTCTGAGTAGTTGAGAGTGCCTACAGCTCTTCCAGAGGATGCAGGTTCAGTTCCCAGCATCCACCTGGTAGATCACTACTACTGATATTTCCAGTTCTGATGCCCTCTGGCTTCACAAAACTCATGCAGGCACACAGACAGACACACAGACAAACAATAAATTTTTTTTAAAACAATGATTCCAAATCAAGTTATTATTATTATTATTATTATTATTATTATTTTATGATGATGATAGATAAAGCTTAAATAAATTATCAGTGTTATATTAAAAATATACTTTTCTTCATTTTGCTGCAAATACATCTGAAATTTGAATAATTAAAAAATTTCAGCCTTATATCATCATAGTCTCTGTTGTCAGAGGGAAACATGAAAGGCTACTGTCTGTCTCAGTTCGCAGAAAACTGTGGGAGTTTGATAAATATAGTAGGTCACTGATAATTTTTGTTGCGAGATAGAAACAACTAAAATATACGTCTGGCCAAAGCTTCAATGCTCCTTGCTGCTTTCTCATCTCGGAATCCTATATGTATATTAGTTTTCTGTCTACTCAATATAAACCAAGGTCCTCTGAGAAAAGAGAACCTCAGTTGAGAAACGCTTCCATGAGATTGGCTTATAAGCAAGTCTATGAGGATTTTCTTGATTATGAATTGGTGTAGGAGGGCCATGATCACTGTGGGGTGGCGTCAACCCTAGGCACATAGTCCTGCGGGTATAAGAGAAGTAGATGAAATGCATGTTTCGAGAACATGCAGTGAGCAACAGTCCTCTGCTTCTGTTCCTGCCTTGAGTTCCCTTCATAAGGCACATAAAGTGTAAGATGAAATAACCCTTTTTCTGCTTGAGATGCTCTTAGTCTTGGTGTTTATCACAGTAGTAGAAATAAACTATGACACTTATCACCAATGTGTGGTCTAATTCATCAATGGAATGACCTAATGCACCAATGGAATGACCTCATGCATCGATGGCATGGCAGAACAGTCAATGTTCTTGCAGCAAATATATGGAAAATAACTGATTTAGACAGCCTAAAACAAAGTAGGAGAAGTATAGTACCATCCCTTTCAAGTAAAAGGAAACTGACATCAGTGCTTATATTAATATATTCTATTTAATTTATAAGTTCTATAAAAATTTGCATACATTCTCCAGAGTACAATCGCTCACATGGAAGTTTATATGCAGAAACTTAACGTGATAGTTTATTAACAGCAACATTATGAGCTCTAAAGAAAGCAGTTTTAGCCTTTCAGAGAAGTTAAAATGTAACAGGCTGCCACAGAGACACAACCACCCCCACAAAACGTTCTGAAGCAGAAAAAAAAATCATAAATGTCTTAACTGTGGGGCCTTTCAGTCTTTGTCTGGATATGTTCCTAGATCCATATTACCACCATGAAGGAGGAGAGGGTGTCAGCAAAACCCTTATCTTCCTCCAAAGGCAAGCTATGAAGAAAGACCTATCTATCCACAGGCAATACTCCTGGAAGGTAGGAGGACACTGCCCACAAACTGAAGGATGTGTGGTTCTCTACAGAACCCAATACACCCTGATCTTTATACTACTGCTGGATAATAAGCTGATCATATCTAGAAGCAGCTCCTATGAGATGCGGATATATATTGACAGGAGAAGACTACTGTGATGTACTTCATTCTATGGCTGGTCTTGGGACTCTAATGAGTATCCTTCATCCACCTTCTGGGTAGTTTGCTATTCCTTATGATTCTTCTTACTCATCTTCCCTGGTGAGATGTCTCAGACTCATGTCCTGGGTGCCTTTGAGTTGATACTGTGCATGTTATTTAAAGACTGTAGTTGTTGCAACTGTTTGTCTACCAAGCACACACACATGCACGCACACACACACACACACACACACACAGAGAGTCAGGAAAGCAGTAGTAGAAGTCCCAAGGGATCACCCAGAGGACAAACATTATTCTCTGATCCATGTGTTAAAGTATAGGCTGAACATTCCCTAACCCAAAATTAATGTGATAGTTTATCAAGAGCAACACTTACGAGCTCTGAAGAAAGCAATTTATTTCCAGCAATTAGGCTGGAAATGTTCCAAATCTAAATGTTCTCTGAGCCCCAAAATCATACAAAAAAAGGAGCATTTTTGCTTCCTGTTTTTCATAGTGGGAAAGATCAACTGGCAAAGTCTGTTCAAAGTGGAAATAAGAAAATGTTAAGTTCTGGAAGCTTCTGGCTCCAAGAATTTTTCTTTTAGTTGCCCTCCAGAGGTAAATGGTAAGACCACATTGCTGCTAGAGACACCACCATATACCTGAGTCACAGAACACAGAGAAATCAAGCTGGGACCGACTTGAAGGTTTCATCCTTACTTCCAAGCTCTCACAGTGTTGGAATGTGCTACGGAAGCTACTGGAGGGGAAATGTATTCTATTCATCATTCATAACCAGCTATGAACGCAGTGAGCTACAACAAACACTGGCCTGGCAAGTTACTTGCACTGGAGCAATAATGGCATCTTTGCCATAGATGTAACCAACCCACTTTCTAATGAGATTTAAGCCCAAGTCTGTAAGAAGAAACTGATACTTGAAACCATTATTGGTCCAAGAATCTATGGCGAGATAGATCATAAACATCAAGGGAGGGCCTACTACTACTGTGCTGGTAAATTGACTTTGATTTAACTGACGTCTAACGACTTGTTGTAATAATCATAGGTCCAATGCATCTCTCAGCCCTCACCTGAGAAGCTTCTATTTGCAGCAGATTGTGATTAACACAGCAGTGATCATAGAATAAGAGACAGTAGAATACTCAACTCTAACTGGAATGCACTGGCAGATTTCTAGGATCGGGAAGTAGAATATTGGGATAGTCATAGATCTGGAGTCATAGGTCTGTCCACCTAGCAGAGTTGTCTTCTTCAGCGTGTGTACATTCACCTTCTGCCGGAACCTACTTTAAAGGGTGAAGTGGCCACACATAGGATGTACACACTCAATGTCTCTGTCTTGCTCATTCTGTTGATAAGACACTTCTTATTGGGCTGTGGAAGTAGCTCAGTTGGTAGAGTACTTACCAGTCATTCCCAGAGTCATAAATTGAACTCCCAGCATCACGAAAATACAGCTTGGTATCATAGTATCAAAGAGACGGAGGCAGAAGGATCAGAAGACTCTGGTCATCTTTTGCTACACTGGGAATTTGCAGCTACGTGAGAAGCCATCTCAAAAGCAAAAAGATCTCTAGGCTAGTTGAACTTACAGACAGGTCGATCTGCACCAGATATTGGCAGGGATGAAGAGTGAAGCAGTTCAGCATTGTATCTGCTGATGCATGTGGACCTGACTGTAGCAATCTTGTCATTTTTGTCTGGAAGACTATATTCCCCAATCAACTGTACTGTAAGCATGGTCAGTGACCCATCTGTTGCTTATACATCTGATGTCTTAAAGGGCAGGGATTGAGAGGTCTGGCAGATTCTTTGACCGCTAGATAGAAGAGAAAGGGATATAGATGGGTCTGTCAAGCTGGGGGAACAAACTTCATATTAATACTCAGGAAGATTCCTCAGCTGGGATCCTCTTAGTAATCACTTGAAATTTAATATATCCATCTACCCTCTTTTCCATCCATTATTCAGTCATAAAATTAAAACAAAATTAAAAATCATGAAAGCAGAAACTTGAGTTGTGTGTGAGTTCTGTATCCTAATTTTCTTTATTAAAAACTGGTTTTGTGGGTTTTTTTTTGTTTGCTTGCTTTTTAAAATCAGAGCAGAGCATTTAACATGCTTCAGATGTGACCAGAATATAGCACTCATTGCTGAGGGCTGGCCAGCTCAGTCTCAAACTGCTACTATAGAAGAAACAGTGATTGGCTGTCCTTGTAACAGGAATGGACTCTGCATTTCTCCATGTGCATTGCAGACACTTGTGGGTTTCTTTTTCAACTTGATTTTGTTGTAAATTCTCTTGCTATTTTTTTTCTTGAGACAGGGTTTTGGTATATAGGCCAGTAATTCCTTAAACTTACAATCCCCCTGTATCAACATTCCAAGTGTAGGGATATTGATTTCCAGTGCCAGGCCTTAAAGTCTTCCAAAAGCTCACCAGAATAACATCAATTATTCTTTTTCCTCCAACAACTCCAGCTCAACACAAATCTTGCCACATTCCCTTGGGTGGCCCATCCAGACCCTTCTGTCTCTTTTGTTGATTTTTAACAGCTTCTGGACTTCATTTGTATTTTATAAATCCAATGTATACATTGGTCTATGCCATTTAGATTTGCCAAGCTCCTCTTATGTCATGAAGGTCATGTCCTACCATAGGGCTCAGCAAGGCCACTAAGATCCCTACCATCCCAGGTCCATGTTGAATCACAGCTCCATCAGGTCCATGAATTGGGCACCATATCCTGCCTTCGTCATGTGACACCTGTCCTTCTTCTGTAGTCTTCCAGTCCCTGATACTCATGGTGGCCATGCTGGTAATAACCAAGTGTCCCTGATACCTCCTAAGTGCCAGTCTGCAAAGCATTTATTTCTCTCATATGTTGTAGATTTTCTTCCAAGGAGAGATGAGCTCTTAGGTTACTCAGTTTCTCTACTTCTACAGCCATTATAGGTCATTTAGCCACTCCTCCACAACTCACCTTTGGTACTGTTTGTCCCTGTGTAGGCACCATTTGTGTTGGGTGGCACTATTCTTGAGGAAGGATGACACAAATATTCACCACAGATAGAAAACCAACAACAGATCAAAGTAACAATACCATCCAAGTCCCACTTGATGGACCAATGTATTCATTAGGGTTTTTTATAGGAACAGAAATGACTCAAAGATGGATGCATCACTAAAAATCTAACCCAGAGTAAGTAATGACAAGAACCTGACCAGAACCTGGAGCTCCCTGCCTGTCTTACAAGCATTTAAATAGTCAGCTTCCTTTCCTCGTTTATACTTATAGCTTATCTATGGCTTTGGAGAATGAGGGACCCTGTGAATCTGCTAAGCTTCAGGGTCTGCCTGAACCTTGTGAGTCATTTGCTCCTCAGTCTTTAGAGTCACTCGTTAGAACTTCTGGGTCTTAGTGAGCTCCCCTCCAGGATACAACACCTAAGTTATCCTCAATCAAAGGAAATTGCTACACAACAAATGGTTACGCAACTTGTCAAGTACCTCACAGATTTCACGTTGCAAACTGTAATCTGATACCATGCCAATTTCTTCCTCAAACCATTGTTTATAGTTCATCAAAATGAACTGCTGTCATAATGAAAGGGAAAGGCTTTGTAGGTTGACTTTTAAGGCAGACTTTGAAACATTGGTGGCGCTTACAAATCAGTATAATGGCAATCCACGGGAAGGAAGAGGTGTTGTCTTCCAAAGGCATTCATTGACAAAGCTAACAGCAACGGAATGGAGGGCCCTCTTGAGGACCAGCTGTGTCAGCATAGTAACACGGTTCTTTAAAGTCAAGTCTATTGAAACCATAAGACAAAAGAGATATTTGAAAGGGAGGCAGATTTGAACAGAAAGCAATGTGTGGTCAGCGGAGCCAGGTTTCTGGGATAGAAGTTGTTCCGTTAGTTTTAGCGGATGTAAAACTTCAGTGCACATCACACTTCTTCACCATATCACTTTTCTAGATGATTCTAAACGTCTTCAACCACTGTTATTTTGGTACTTCACTGTTTGCTTTTTATTCAAGTGTGGTTGTCTTTCCGTTAACAACAGATCCATATATTGTACATTATATTTTTGGTCTGAAGATGAAGTTTATTTCAAGAAAGAGAAAAGCCATTGCTTTGCTCCCCAATCTAAACAGCTTTTATGTCTACTTCTAAATGCATAGCGTATCCCAAATGCCTAAATGTATGATATTTTAAATTTTCCTTCAAATTGATTGAGCACAGTATTAACTCATTCACTAACTGACAAGCTACTTGGTTATCCTTTGACAAATGTTCACTTATTCTTGAGTTTCATGGTTTTTGCTTTTATGTTTTCCTGTCTTCTGGATGGATTTAGATACTCTGACGCCGAAGCCCACACATGACAAAGTTTGTTTCCTTGGTCAAACATGAAACTTCTTCTAGACCCATTCATAAGCCTTCATGTGGTATCTGCCTTGGAAAAGATCCTTTCTCGGTGAGGTTAGCATGAACCCACAGCTCTGATATCTGGTCAGTTTTAACATTTCACTCCCCTCCATGTCCTACATCCTCCACAAAATACTAGGTCACCTGACTCTTCTACAACAAGAATCCTGTTAGGTCAGTTTAGCCAGAATTCCAGACTCCTGAGGGGCCTTGGTTACCTCCAGTTACTTGACCAGCCCTATAGATTCTCATTGCCCATGCCACTTTCAGAGTGCCGCCCAGTCTGTCCTCACAGCATCCCACTGCAGCCTCTATACCCGCCATGACTGTCCTTAAAAGTCTTCTTTGCCATGCATTAGCAAGGATCATTGAATACTTTTTTCTCTTTAGCACACTGGCTAGGTTATTGTCACATATCACAAGCCAGCATCATTTTTGAAGAGGGAGCTATAGGTGAGGAAATGCCTCCACCAGATTGATCTGTGGGAAAGCCTGTGGTACATTTTCTTGATTGATGATTGATGTGGGAAGGACTAGATAACTATGGGTGGTGCCATCCCTGGGCTTGTGGCCCTGGGTTCCATAGGAATGCAGGTTGTTCAAGCCATGGAAGCAAGCTGCATCAGTTCCTGCCTCCAGGTTCCTGCTATTTGATTTCTTGCCCTTACTTCCAGTGATGATAGTCTGTGATGTGCAAGTATAAACAAAATAAACCCTTTCCTCCCCAAGTTGCTTTCAGTCACAGTGTTTCATCACAGCAATAGAAACCCTAACTAAGACATCAACTACACACTGTTCACCTATCAAGCATTGTGCCTGCCTATGTGAGGTTTTGCAATACCAAAGAGCAAAATTCAAGTTCTGACATATTTTACTCACCTTCATCCCATTGGCTCTTGGATTTCCTCTGTTCATTCATAGATAGGCACTCAAATTACTCTAGACTTCAGCGTTCACAAAACTATGGATCTCTCTGGAATCTTGGATCCCCTACAAGAGGTTGGTGGAGCAGATGTCAGTACCCCAACTCAGGGACATGGAACTGACTTGAGAAGTTCATGGGGTCTGTCATTATCACACAGAGAAGCCAGTGTCGGGACTCACATCTTCTGTTCCTGTATTCATTTATTTAGATGTGTTGGGGGAGAAGGGGCCTAATAGCATCTATAGCATAAGCTTTACGTGGACCATGTCAGGTGGCTCAGGATAGGAAGTCACCTGCTGCAAGGTAAATGACCTCTACAATCGTGGATAGAATTCAGAAGCCTGAAGACCTCGAACTGTGGTACTGAGCCAGAGCGCCAGGCTGTACTCTTAAGACTTGCTGATAACTTCTCAGATGGAAAGCCATCTTTCCATTCTGATTCTCCAATGTCTACTATCCTAACTTTGTGACAGCGTCACAATGGTGCCTTTCTCCCTCAGCTCCTCCCCTTCTCCCTAAGTCATCGTGAAACTATCCCCTGCCTGGCAGCGCTCAATATCCCATTGTCTGTCCCTTCTCCCTGGGAGAATTTAATTACCTGTAGTCGAGGTAGATATGGTTTCTTAAGTTTTCAATTTCCTTTTGGAAACAGTGTTGAAATGTGTTTGCCTGAGCCCTGCCTGAAATGCCACATGCTGTGGAGAGAAACTCCGGCAATACTAGCTGCATTGTCTACACTCAGATTTGAACTTCAGTTCTAGGGTTTGGGTGAGGGTGTGGTAAGTATTGTTTATTAAACTTCATGCTTTCACCCCTGATGGTCTGAACTGCCTGACTCTGTAGCTACTTGTACCATGGGCATACCATGGGGTCAGCATCTTTTGCCCCACCTAAGAAAATGCTCCATTTGGAAGACAGAATATTTATTCCGTGTCCCTCTTTCTGTGTGGTGATTTAATTTGTAGTTTAAGGAGTCTGGTGACATGTTCCCTCCCCTCCCAGTGCATGCAACCCCTTTAGAGATGACATAGTTAGATAACGGAGCTGCCTCCTGAGATGCGGTCTAGGGGAAGCACAAATTCAAAACAAAGGTAGCTTCAGCTTGAAACAGAACACTGGTGAAACCCAGAGTTCCTCTCGCCTGTTCCCGGTTTACTCAGAAAAACGCCTACAAGGAAGCAAAATAAATGGAGCACCGCAGGCTCTTCCTTCCCTTAAACTGGTGGCACCCACACTAGCCAGGACACCCTCTGCCTTACATGTTTTCAATTGGTTTTGTTTCTAGTGTTGCCATGTGCACAAGATTAAAAACCCAATGAAAATAAAAATGCAGAAAGCAAAAACCTGGTGTAAGAAGAGTGCACGTCCTTGCTTCCCTTACTTAGCTGGAGTTTGCCTGCCTGTCAGCTTCAGTTAGCAGGTCAGCAGCCCGAAGACTGATGGGGAAACACGTGGGGGACAATCTTCATGTCTCTGTCTTGAAGTTGGAGATTGCCCAAGTCCTGTTCTTTCTTGAAGGAGCCTTAGCTTGAAGAAGGCTGGGCAATGGAAATTTTTATCTCTGACCTGTTACAGTAACTTAAACACCCCTGGCTTGGACATGCACCAGAGTCCTGGGAAGAAAATGAATTTATTAAACCAATTATTCACAGATGAAAGGGCCCATCCCTCCCACTCACAGGGTGACTAGGCCTGTGTGAGCTTCTTGTTAACTCCTTTTGACCAGAGACCCTCTGACAAATTCAGCTGTGACTGATAGCCACAAGGGAAGACTTCTGTTGGGACTGCTTGGTTTTCTCGGTGGTTTTCTGCATTGGAAATAAGACAGTTGATAGAGTTTTAAATCAAAACTCTAAATAGGTAAGAAACTACCTATTTTATTAGTGGCTAAAAGATATCTCCAAAACCCTTTAGCAATACCAACACATTCGCTGGCTTCTACGATTTTCAATTTTAATTCATCTGATTGGGGAGCATCGTGGGACATATTGGGAACTCTTTTATTCTGAAAATGCAGTTTCTCCTTGATATCTGTATGGCAGGCACAAAATCTTAAGTTCCAGGCCAAAGGACTATAAACTCCATTGAGATTTTCTCAAGAAAGAGATATTCCTTTGCTTGCAGCCTGTCCACTACAGCAGGCTGAAGGTGGGACTGATAAGCCTATTTGAAGATAAATGAAGGTTAAAGTTGTATTCCAGGACAAATGTCCCAAATTTGGATAAAAATAAGCGAGTGGGGTATGTGAGACTTGACTGAACCTTGTAACCCTACTCAGCCTGTCTCAGGTTTGGCTCCATGTGAGACCCACCGAGGAACGTGCCGATGCAGGTTTTAAATGTTCTCTGTTGCCGCTGTACACATCTCCAAATGCCACCAAAATACCCATCATTCCTTCAACCAGAGGACGCCTTGGCAAACCTCAAGTATCATTTATACTGTTTTGGGTCACTGCAGCAGAGAGTGTCTTGCATTAGATTAAGTAGATCGTAGATCACGATAGCTAATAATAAAGTGTACAAGAGATAGGAAAAGTCCATTACTTTAAACTAAATAATAACAGAATAATGGAATTATTGTTACAGAGGCAGATAATAATCTGAAAATTACATGCATTAACTTATTTAACCCTGAAGATCTCTCTCTAAGATCACCCCATTGGCAAACAGAGACAGCTTAGGAATGCAATGCTGATGTATGACGTCAGAGCCCACATCCTGATGTAACTATATTCATTTGCTATTTACATGGCCAGGGTAGCAAGCTTCCTAGTTGGTAAAGGATGTTCAAGGGGCTCCTTTGCAGGCTTCAGCATTCCCTGCTGCTGCAGACTCAAGTTCTGTCTGCACACCTAGGTGAACATGAATCCCTTGGATAGGAATGGCAGCCCCATCGCAGGTGGCATCTCCTCCACCTCTTAGAACACATAAATTTTGTTCAAGAAGGAAAGCAAACCGCCTTGTCAGGTGAAAGGAAATAAGGGTGGGAAGGTAATAACGTGTGCAGAATCTCCACTTTGTTGTTGCAAAGCCAGTACTTCTCTGCTCACCGAAAGACAGAGCAGGGCCTATGACCCTGTGTCAGATGAAAGCAGAAAAGATGAAGAATGTTTACCAAATGCAGAGAAAATCTTCCACGTAGAAACTGTGAACTACAGGAACAAGGGAAGGAAAGGACCCTTCACGGAACCTTAGAACCCACTGATACCCAACACTCCTCATGTTAGCAATTTGTTTTCAGAGAGTTAAAAAAAAAAAACCAAACAAACAATAAAACCTCATAGGAGGAAACTAGAATTTGGGAGCTGTTAAGTTCTTTGGTTCTTTGGGGCCCCTGGTTCATAATGTTGACAGCTTGTGGTTGAGAAGCCAGGCCCTGGATAGGAATCCTAACTAATGTCATTTCCCTCTCTCCCAGTGAATGGGGAGCACACCCAGGAGGAAACTCCCTCTGTTGTACAGGCTGGAAGCTGCTGGAGAAACCTGCAGGTGAAACCCACGGGCCAGAGCCTCCTCAGACACTTGCTGACCCCCAACCCATTTCTATCATGAGCTGCCATGAAGGAGAATGTGGGAAACAGTATTACATCACACAGGAAAGCCCTGCTGCTCCGTCTCTAAAGAGCCCTTTTCAAAATGAACATCCCAGATTAATAGGGCCACCAGCTGCTTCACAGAGCCCTTGACACCAACCTGTCACTATTTAATCAGGTGCATTGGGGCCATCTCCAGTCTCCAATAGCCAAAGTCAACAGAAGTGCAAATACATAGATGGCCTCAGGAAGACACATACTAAGATACAGTCTGTGTGTGGTTGTTGGGCTACAGGTCTCAGTGGCCAGAGGATCAGGGTTACTGCAGCCACCCCGAACATCTTTTCCCTTGGAATGTTCACCAGAATTCAGAGAGTCCAGCCTGTCCCCTTAAGTGTGCAGTAACGGAGTAAGGGAAGTAGACAAACAAACAGCTCAGTACTTTTTCTGTTTCTCACTTACCTTTGCTCTTCACGGTAAAGTGGGGTTCCCTGCCCAAGTTCCACTTTCTGCAGTTTCAATCACCTATGATCAAATGCCACTCCAAAATACGAAGTGGAAGTTTCCAGAAATGAGAAATTCTCACGTTTTAAAATAATTGTTAATGATACAGTATCACGCTTGGTCTATTTACTATTACAGCCAATCTCTTACTGTGCCTATTTTATAGATTATACTGTATTATTTCTGTTTATGTAGCAAGAATGCCCAGAATTTGGGGACCAACTGAGGGTGAAGGCATACACTCAGGGTCCCATATGTGACCCCTGTAGGTAAGAGGGACAACTCTTCAACGTAAAGCTGGACAGGCGTGCCCTGGAGCTGTGGGCCTTGCCTGCTTATTCTCAATCGTATGTCAGAGGTAAGTGTCTCTGGGGTAAATGTTCCCCTGCCAATGATCCTACATTCTTCCCACTTCTTCATCTCTCTGAGCTCATCCTCTGCCTGTAGACTGTGACTCTTTGTTCAGCAGCGAGTTTTCTTAATAACTTACACCATTACATCTCTCTAAATCCCAGGACCCCTCTTTTGAATGCCATTGGTATCTGTGAGAAAACCAGGAGATCTTCTCCCATGGGGACTCCTGCAATTCTTAGATAGGACCACATACTCTGGAATGGAGCCCTTGTCACTTGGGTTTCTACTGCTATGTAGATGGAGTCCCCTGAAGAAGGTGGCATCTTCTGCCTCTGAAGAACAGGTTGCACACAGAGCTTTGCACCCGTGTGTTCTGGTGACCACTCTCTGCCTCTGTACCTCTAGCTGCCAATTAAGGGCTCTGACTCACGACCTCTCTGTGAAGCATCAAGGTCTTTCTTCCTTTGATCACTGCTTCCCTGAGTTTTATGTGTGCTTCCTCCCTCAGAGCTTATTAGAGCCACTTGACAGGGCCTGGATGATATTAAAATAAAGATATTGTATGGTTTAGAAAACACATTCTAGTTCAGATTCTGAAGAACAAAGAACAATGTCCTTCTTTGATTTTCACGTCTACTCCTGCCATAGGAACCTGGGTGAAAATCACCCATGCCGTGTGAGTCGGCACAAAGTTACAAGGTTGTTGCTGATAGCTATAGGTCACGACAGAGGACAAGTCCTTCCTCCCAAGGAAAGCAGACCCTGTGCTGGCTTCAGGTACTATTTCAGGACTTTACTTTTGACACCTGAAAGACAGATATGTCTGATGACACCTTCTCTAAAATCCCCTCCAGCTCAGCACTGCTGTCTTCCCTTCAGCGTCTATGCTTATTCTTCCATGTCGAAGACACAATGATAATAGAGGAAAGTTGGTGGAAGTCAAATACACAATTAAAAGGAAAAGAAGGAAAAAGTTGCAACTGATAAATGGACAAATGGCAAATCAATCCAACTCTCCTCCTTTGTCCTTTGGGCCACAAGACTAAACACATGTGCCCAGAGGACAAACCAAGTCCCCCAACCCCCACCCACAAAGAGGAGCACAGGGCACCTCAAGGGTCAAGGCAGCTGAAAGATGTACTTGATTAAGTCATATGGGCATGGCAGAGACAGATTAAGCCATGATGGCAAAGGATATTTATTGAACTGATTGCCATAGATCTAGTTACCTGGCACAGTAAGTAACATTTCAGACATGTCTATTCACCTATAGATGCAGAGACAGAAGGGAAGGGAAGGGTAAGGTAGGAAGAGAGATAAAGAGTAGCTGGGAAAATTAGCAAGCTAAACTGTGAAGTCCAAGGTCAGGTTTGGAATAACCATGGTGCACAACTCAACTGAAGAATAGTTACTAAACTCCAGAGCAAAACTTCGCAATTTATAAACACACAGCAGATAAATTCTATTATTCATGCCATCGTTATTAAACTGTAGCTCTTATATTGCTACAATTTATTTTAAATTAACATTCTAATTATAAAAATAGTATATAGATTCGTAAGATCAGCCCCTAGAGTACAGATCATGTCTATCAATATCACTGATTAAACATAACAGTGTGGAACAAATTTTACCTCTCATTTGAGGTACATTATGTATCTTTGAAAACAAAGGAGTTCATTTCAAAAAAAAAAAAAAATTAAAGCCAAAGGCATACAACTTGCAAGGTGACCATTATTCCAGGAGATCTTGTCAATGTGTCTCAATCTGCAAATGCCAGGGGCTGAGCCAGATGCATTTAAAGAGCCCTGCCGTGTCTAAGTGATTACAAATTGCATATCCATACAACTTATAGGAATTGCTGACCAATCACGTGTAGTTCTGGATATATGCCATGGGTCAGAGGGTTGTGATAGAAGATTCCTATGAATTCTAAATGAAGATGCCTTTGTTCTTTGGTTCTTTTCTCAGAGGTGGGATTTTCTAATGGCTTCCATCATTATGTATCTCCAAATCCCAGCATCCCTCTTGATGTCTAGGAGGAAACCAAGAGTGCTTGATGGATTTCTGCAATCCTCAGAGATGACTGGTTACTCTGAGAAGGGGTGATGTTCTGCTACACACAGAATTCATCTACAAAGGTACAAGAGTGTGGCTCAGCCTTCAAGTTCATTGTGAGAGCTTCCCCTGTGGAATGGTGTCTGGAAGTTTCAAAAACACAAACAAAACAAAACAAAAAAAACTTGGTAATTGTTCCCGACTGTGGGAACTTTCGTTTTATAAAATAGGATTTGGGACCCTGGAAAGAACCAGCAGTCATCTGAGAATGATAAGCTATTTCCTATGGAGCAAAGGACTGTGGGACTTGTGGTGCTCTCTGCTGTGTCTGTGCTCAGCTGTCCATCTGGACAAGATTGCTGAGGTCTCTTCCTCTGTCTGCTCTCCAGAGTCATACTCCTCGGCTACTGCATAGAACAGCGGCTTGGGCCGGAGGACATCCATCCCGCGCCATCCGTCCTGGTCCTCCCAACTGGTGTTGCTTCGGTAGCTGAAGCTAAGCGCCTTCTCTCCTCTCTGCAGCCTCTTCATAGGGATCATTGCCTGGGTCGGTCGCCTTTCCTGAAGGGACCCTGCTCTTGAGTGTACGCTGAACATCAAGGGCTGGAATCCTGAATCAGTGCCATCACCATCTAAGAAGACATCATGACAGAAAGGGAAAGAACATTTGAGATCAGAGTTACGGCCAGATGGTAAGAATGCGTGAGACTGCGGCTCCTGCACTCAGTATTGCACCAGCCAGGCTTTTCCTTTCAGCATCACAACCCCAAAGGACTGAGAAAGCAGAACTGCATGCTTGGTATTACAAACAAGTTGAGATTCATAGAAACCTGTGCATTTTGCCAGTCTTCCCTAGATTACTAACAGAGTATCTTTTCACAGTTATGGACTAATAGTCCCATAAAGTAATTACTACAAAATTGTTTTACCCTCTAAAAAACAAATGCTATGCTAAAGGTTCCATCAAAGTGGTTGGTTTTTACCCTGTTTCTGTTTTCGTAGGTTTCGTAGGATGACCTTGGGCTTATAGTGGTCCTCCTGTTTTAGCTTCCAAAGTGAGATTACAGGTATGAGCCACATGCCTGGCTCTTGGTTTGATGTTTAACCCATAGCTGCCTAAAAGCTTTACATCTGAGTTCCACTGCTTTGACTTTGGAAATGTAATCTTCGAGAAACAGAGATGGGAGGGGTGGGGGAGCCACAGAAGATGCAGGCTGTGACAGATGCTCCCTGTCGAGGCAGTAGATGATGCGCAGATTGCCATGGTACATGAAGATATGGTGAAGCTAAGCACATACCCTCATGGGGGAATGACAATGTGCCTCTGTGATAGTCATTTGCATATTTTACAACATTTAACCATCAGAGTGGCCCTTGAGATGGGTAAAACTGTAGTCCTTATGTCATATGGAAAGTGCCTAAATCTGTTTAAGATGAGGTGACTTTCAACATGATACGGCTGGAACAGATAGGATTGGAGCCATTCCTCTGTATCCTAAGTAAAATATACCAAAATTCACACATGCTCCAGTCTCTCATATAAAATGGCACAGTATCTGCATATAACTTATGTATATCCTACAGTTTTTTAAGTAGTTTAGAAACTACTTATAGTAACCAATACATTGCAAATGCTATGCAAATAGTTGTTACATTGTATTTGGGGGGCAGGGGGTGAGAAAAGTCTACATAGATGCAGAAGACAACTGTGCATGTCACATGTATGTTGCTCACCAGCAGGGAGCCACAGGATGCTGTGTTTGGAGTTAATTTCTAAATCTCTATCCATTCCTAAAACACAGTGCCCTTTCCCCCAGTAAACAAAGGAGTACTTTTCACAAACATCATTTCTTGTTTCCTCCAAGTTTTAGGCACATGAATTTATTTTTTCCCTTAAACGCTCTCTGCAGAGTTTCAATATTTTTAGGCATTTATTTGTAAACCTGAAAATCCTGTTCTTTCTCCCACTTTCTGGTCCCTCCTAAAAAAGCCAAAGGAGACAAAGGTAAAAGAGCACACATAAAATTAATACTGTCTGCCCAAAGGTTTGTACTGGACAAAAATGTGTATACGTTACTAGACACAAGAAGATCTTAAATACTTGGCTCAGGGATGTAGCAGAATCTCACACACATGGAGCTGGCAGACTCAGGTAGGGGATGCTCTGCTGGAGGGAAAGATAATAGCATGATCTATTTGCTCCTTCCCCCCCCCCTTTTTTACAATCCCCTTTTATTTGTGCTGTGAGTGGAGCCTGAACCTCACTTCCTCCAGATCCTTTGGCACTGGGAAGTCTCTCTGAGGTGTGGACACTTCTGTCTACAGGTCCTGCATGTGGTCTCACTCCAGTCAGTCCTCCTGAGAACTCCCTGTCAGGGGACAGCGTGTAGCGAGCCTCTCTACGTCCTTCTAGGTTAATGACAAGTGAAACCCGGGCATTTAGCAGAGGCTTCGCTTACAAAGTTGAGCTCAAGGTAAATGACTAGTTCTGCCCAAAATATGAAGGGACGCTCTGCAACGTAGGAGTTGGAAGGAGGAAGGATATGGACTATATATACCTGGTCCTCTTTCATGTGTCTACCTAGAGGTAAGCACCCAGGCCTGGAATCCCAGGGAAGAACGGTGGCTACCTCTCAAGCAGTCTTGACCTTCCACCTACAGAAGAACAAGCTTAACTACTAAGGCTAAGTGAGGAACAGGTGAACAGGGAAGGGGCTCCTGCTTGGGGCAGCGTGGAGACAAACCACAGGGGAGTAGCTTGGTCCAGTGTGAACTGTTTAGGGCTCCAGACCCAGAGAGCAGGACTTTTGTATCTCTGCACATAAAAGGTACACACACACACACACACACACACACACACACACACACACACAACATTTTAAACATCTCAACCATTTCCAAGAAGAGTTTAACGGCACTAAGAATGGTCATACTTCTGCGAAATCTTCGCCAACATCAGTCTCTCAGGAGCATTGTAGGTATTTTCTAATTCAGTGGGTTTAAACCTGCCTCACACACACACACACACACACACACGGAATTTTAAGGTGGGTAATCCCCATAATTACAATACAAAATGAACCCCACAGGCAAAGGAGAGTATACAGGTCTCTTCAACCACCATGGAATTCACAGGCATTCTGTCAGGAGCATTCGGATCATGGCGGGCCTTAAGAGAGCCAGGAAGAGAAGTGTTTTTGTAGACTCAGTTTGGTTGGCCAGAGACTACACAGTTGAGGGAAGCATGACACCCAAATTATCCTAACTAGAGTGTCCCTTTTCTTCTTTCACTTGGAGAGCAGTTGTTCTCAAATGATCAAACCCTTAGCCACACATTGAGGACTCTCTGCATTTCATCCTGATTGCTACCATACTCCTTTTTGGGAAGGAGGGGTGCTATATTTGTTTATTTGTTTGTTTGTTATTTGTTGTTGCATATATTTTGATATATATTTTAAAATAACAATTAACCAACTCCAATTTGTGCTGCCCATATATTTCTGGCTGTAGGGCCATCTACTAGAGTATAGTTGATCTAATTTAAAGAAAATTACCTCTTCTTCCCCCAGAAACCATCAACTGTCTATAGTTTATCAGTTGGGGTGGGGGTCATGTACTCCTCACTCTATGCTAAAAGGCTTGATCTTGTGCAGGTAGCCACAGCTTCAGGGGATTCATGAGTTTTAGTCACCCTCTTTCTTTGGTAGACTCCTCCAACCGATAGTGTCTCATTCATATTTTTGGTTGGGGAGCAGACGGTGGTATGAGACAGGGGAATCTATAATGGTCTATGGGAAAGAGTGGGGAAAATATTATCAAAATACACTGCATGAAGTTTATAAAGAATTGATAAAATATTGTAACCAGATAACTGTTAAGAGTCCTTTCACTGATTAAATCTAATGAATACATAAAACAATTTCTACCTTCTAGAATAAAGCAAACTCCACCTCAAGGTTTAGTATTTAGAGTAACCATTTGGCTGTTTGCTATAAAGCTTATTTACATTTGTATATCCCCGCCCCAAGAACCTGCTAGGCTGCCCCCATGTCAGAGTCCTGCAGTATTGACGATCACCCCAGAAAATAGCTGTGGTGCTCGCTTGTTTTCTCTTCATTTAAATGACAAGATTAGACTTGAGTTATTAGAATAAGAAATATATTCTAAAACCAGTATGTTTTGTGTCTTGTGTTTATGTCTATCTTCTTAACTCCCTTTGCTTTTCTTTGTGAAACTCCCTCATAATATCAAATACCAGAGTGTCATCCGGAACAAACAAGATGAATGAAACAAAGTTACTAGTCCAAACACCCCTTTAGAAGGAAAAAAAATCTAGTAACAAGAAGAATGAAACAAAGTTACTAGTCCAAAAACCCCTTCAGAAGGAAGGAGTTTAGCACAAAGCTGGCATTTCATTTTACAGAAGATGGTGTTGGAAGGGAACACTATCACGGCAGGCAACTCTAAGAGAATACCTGACTTATTACATTTTCAAGGAAAGGGTTGGAATGTAAATAAACTATGATTTTGCTCTATGCAACTGACTAGTATTTTATCATTGAAAATGACAACTTAATCCATATCTGTTGAGATGTGAAATCTCTCTTCTCTAGGTCACCATCAAGTGAGCTGGGGCACTTGGGGACAGAGGAGACAAAACAATCACTAGCATTTGATTTGATGCACAGGGGTGGTGCTGTGCTTCCATGCTTCTTAGAGCATGACAGGGGTGGTGCTGTGCTTCCATGCTTCTTAGAGCATGACATCGGCTCTGTGCAGTCAGGATAGTGTGGAGAGGACTTCAGAAGACTGCTAACGAAAATGTCCCATAGTGAGTACATCCCAGACTTTAAAGACATGTGCTTTTACTCCAGTGATGGAGTTTTGTTTTACATGAAACCTGTTCTAACAAGAAAAACAAAAAGCAACACAAACAAACTCAAACCATTATTTCAAATAATAATTATATTGCCTTCAACAAATAATTATTTAAGGTCCTATGCCTTCAGTTTATTTGACTACCCAAAGTGTTTTTTTTTTTTTTTTTAAGGCTTACATAGTTAGAAACTCAAACAGGTAACTTAGCATATAATTATATTGTATGTTACCCTTTTCTAATAGAAATAATTTGGATTCATATTTAAAACACACTAAATTGGTTTTTATTAAAATAATAAACATCTTCAATACCTAGGAATCTCACTTTTGTGTTACATGGGACACCACTAATCAGTAAATATGACAAAATACCTCCAATAAAAGCTAACCTCATATTTAAATTGCATTGACCTGTTACAATAGTCCTGGAGTGAGCCTTTTGCATACATATCTTTAAAGACACCATGGAAGAGGTTGTGGTGGTGAGATCATGTGACCTACTAATTATCCCTACCCTTAGAAAAGCAGGAAAAATTAAAAGAGGATAATAGTATGTGACAAGATTATAATACACCTAAGTTTCTGTGCCCATATCTAAAGTTTCGAAATGTATTTATAAAGGATGCCTTCATTTTGTTCTCATTCATGTTTCTGCATAATTTCCTTGATTGTCTCTCTTGGCCCCCGGGGTCCCCAAATCTTCTCCACCTGACCCTGCACAGGAGGAAACACAGCAGCCAAGCATGGGTTACCTGTGGATTCAGCAGCCCTTGCCTCTCTCCTTGCTGCCTGAGGATTGCTATACGGAAAGGAGAGATATCGAAAGTTCTTGGTGCCTGCCTGTGGGCAACAAGAAGAAACAAATGCAGAATTATGATACTATAGTTTCAACTGACACACAAAGGGAAGGAAGCAGCCCTCTGTGGGGCAGTTTGCTGGGGTTATTGGCATTTAATTCCTTGTGTCTAAAGGACATATAACTCAATATGTATCCCTGTTCCCAGTGTTGAAAGGATCCTTGTCAACCTTCCCAAGTTACTGTCGCAGCCTCACTGAACATCAGCCTTCAAGTCTGTTCTATCCAGGAGTTTCTATATGATGAAGATGATACAGCCTCAGCTAGTAAGAGGTCAGGTGCTCGCTGGTGATGTGAAGAGGAGGCTTGGTAGCCTAGGCAAAAGCAAACCCTTCTAGAGAAGCCTCTGAGAGGGTTAGAAGCTTTCATTTGAGGAGGAGCCATGCGATACTCAGTGCTTGGTCACCATGGCTCCTGGGGGTAGACTCAGCTAAGGGAACACTTGGAGTACTGATCTACCTTGGAAAGCATCACCTCATTATAATTCATTCCCAGATGCCTAACCCCCTAGAGTTCTGGATCCAGAGGAGGGGGCTGTTCCAGTCTGTTTGCCCCTAAGGCTTTTCCATCTCTCTGGTAGCAAGTGAAGTTTGAGTGAGTGATTTGCCCTCAACTGATGAGGCTCTGCCCCAAGGACAGGCCCCTTTATTTGGTGACAGCCCCACATACCGGCTTTCCCCAGGGCAGACTCTGGCCTTTCCGCATGCTCTCCCTTAAGGTGTTCTGGCGACGGATCAGAATCTCTTTGGCTTGCTTCTCACTTGTTTGGGGTTTGAGGTTGTATTTGTTGTAGGACAGGGTCTGTAAGTAGAGCACAATAACAGTCAGGTAAGAACTCCAGCGTCACCTCCAGTGGTGCCTGAGACAGCTAGAGTAGGTAGCATGGGCTCAGATTTGCCTCTCGCATGACCAAGCTTGCCTCAGTGGGAGTAAGGCTGCAAGCAGACTCAGGATTCTCAGGCCTGGCTATGGCTGTGGATGGTGAAGCAAGTCTACCCCTCTGCCCAATCCTGCCTACTGCACCCACAGACTGTGGCTGTTCTGCACACTCACATTCTTCCCAAGATTATTTTCAGTGCTAAGCCTTTTGATTTGATGGGTAAGAAAAACATTAAAACTAATTTTGGAATTTCCACAACGTTTCTGCTTATAATTAAAGACAACACACACAGGGCATGAGAGGGAGACGGGGAGGGGAAATAGGAAAGGGGAAAGGGAGGAAGAAGCAGACAGAGGGAGAGGGGAAGGGGGAGGGATATGGGGAGGAGGAGGGAGGGGGAGGGAGGGGAAGGGGGAGGGGAAGAGGGAGAGGAGAAGAGGGAGAGGGGAAGGGGGAGGAGAGGGGAAGAGGGAGAGGGGGAAGGGGGAGGGAGGGGGAGGGAGGGGGAGAGGGAGAGGGAGAAGGGGGAGAGGGAGAAGGGGGAGAGGGAGAGAGAGGGAGGGGGAGGGGAAGGGGGAGGGAGAGAGGAAGGGGGAGAAGTTTCCCAGTGAAAATACTCATTAACTTAAAGACCAGAGCCCGGAAGGAACAGCTTTAAATGACTTTTTCTTCTTGCCTTCACCTGAAAACACTGAAAAGCTATCATAGACCAGAGGCCAATTATTTATCCATAAACGTATGTTTGGTTAACTGGAACTTCTTGTCCCCATTGATGTTTGCTCCAAGTTCATCAGTGAATGTCTGATTTCCTGGAGTCAGTAAGTGATATGTGTGTGTGTGTGTGTGTGTGCGCGCACGCGTGTGCATGCATGCGCGCACATGTATGTTTGTATATATGTGTGCAGGTGTGTATATGTGTGTAAGTGTGCACTGTGTATATGTGTGTGTACATGTGTGTATGTGTACATATGTGTGTGCACGTGTGTGTGTATGTGTTTGTGTGTGTATATGTTTGTGTGCATGTGTGTGCATGTATGTGTGTGTGTGTGTGCCTGTGCATGTGCCTGTGCATGTGCTGATAAACTGCAAAGCTCTGCTGTATAAGGAGGTCACTGTTGCCTGTGTCCTCCTTACTGGTTTATGGCTTTTTAAAAAAGATAATTGCTTCAATAACAAAAAAATGGATATTCTATTAGGCACTATAGCAAGCAGGTGATTAAAAATGAATAACTATAAATTCAGGTCTTTCAAAGGCTTACAGCCATCTGTGGGAGTCAAGTAGACATTCAGGTGACTTAAGATGTTAGAATCAGCCGGGCGGTGGTGGCTCATGCTTTTAATCCCAGCACTTGGGAAGCAGAGGCAGAACTCGAATTTCTGAGTTCGAGGCCAGCCTGGTCTACAGAGTGAGTTCCAGGACAGCCAGGGCTATACAGAAGAAACCCTGTCTTGAAAAACAAAAACAAACAAACAAACAAAAAAGATGTTAGAACCACCAGGGAGATATCCGGCAGGGTGCTTACTCACACATGGGCCAGGCCCACTGGACTGAGCCTGCAGCCCTGAGTGGGTTCTACCCTGGGATAAGTGTAGGAGAGAGAGACCTGAGAACTGAGGGCTGGGAAGAACTAACCAACTCTGACGGAAGGTAGGAGGAACCCCAGGAAAAGGCAACAAGTTTGTTATTATGTGAGAGAAACACAACATCCAAAGACCGAAAGCACAAACAAGCAGAGGTGACGACATGCCACACACCACCTGCCAAGAGTGAAGACCTCATCTTCCAGCCAGGTGTGAGTCTGTTGGGGGAACATGCTCTCGGATGCCATAATCCCCAGAGATAAGACATGAACACAGAAACACATACTTCCAAACAGCCCTTTCACAAGGTCGCATATTAAATACTTATATCATGACTCATCAGGATAACAAAATTACAGTTAGGAAGTAGGAATGAAAGAGTCACAGCATTAGGAGAACCACTGCCTTAGAGTCTGGGCTGAGCTTTATTCCTTGAAAAGTTTGGGGTGTGCCTCTCTGTCTCCATCCTGCTGTGTTGTGCAGCTCCCTGTCTCTGCAGTTGTGCCACTGGGAATCTCTGAAATTAGTCCTTCACATCCCCCCACCCATGGATATCCTATCTTGGAAATGCTAAAAGGAAGTATTTTAGAAAGATGTGTCCAGAATCAGAGTGGGAACACCACAGTTTCATATCAACTATAGCTTAGGATAGGCTAGAATCTGGTCCTATATTCGTTCTGGCACTGCCCAGAAGTGACCACCAAGCCCCATGACAGACTCTTCTAAACTATGCACAGTGATAAATGTCTCCATCCAACAGTCCTGCTCCTATTGTCCAGATGTGAGGACAACAGACGACCTCTACACAGTCTGTGTCAACCCTTCAAGCAGTAGACCGTCCACTATACACAGTGGATATTCAATTGTTCAGGGTAGCATTTCCAGGATATTTTCCTTTGAAAAAGTATAAGACTTTCAGAACTGTACTTGAGGTAGTGGGGAAAAGCAACTGTGTTGTTAGGGGAGTTGTTTGGTTGTTTGGTTTGTTGGTTTGTCAACCTGACACAAACTGGAGACACCTTGAAAGGGGAAAGCTCACTTGAAGGACTGTCTTGATCATATTGATTGTAACCCAGTTTTTGGGACATCTTGTTGATTCATGATTGATGTGGAAGGACCAACCCACTGTGGGCAGTGCCATTCCCTATGAAGGTGGTCCTGGGTGGTATAAGAAAGCAGGCTGAGGAAGCCAGGGGAGTGAGCCAGGAAGCAGCAGTGCTTCTTCCATTATTCCTGCCTCTGCTCCTGTTTAAATGCCTGCTCTCACATCCCTCAGTGATGGACTGTGACTGGGATGTGTAAGCCAAGTAAACCCTTTCCTCCCTGTTGCTTTTCCTCAATGGTGTTTGTCATTCTGGACTAACAGGAAAGGGGATTCACAGTGAGGTATATTTCCAACAAACTAAGAGTGGAGGCAAAAGGTACCTGCAGTCTATCATGCCCCCTCATGCCCTCACTCACTAATCCTATTCTGATTGGACTCCACTTAATGCTTAGCAATGAACCCTTTAATGAACACAGGCAATAAATTCCAGGAAGGAAGTGAGATGCTGCATAGCTTAGAAGAGAGACTGCTGAAGACAAGATGAAAGAAGAAGGTGGCTATCTGGCTCACCCACACCAATCACCAGGCAAGAAAATGCTCCCCAGGATTTGATTACTGGTAGTATGATGAAAGCAAGCCCACAGCCATGGTCCCTTCTTTCCAGATATCTCTAGTTTGTGTCAAGTTGACGGAATGCTAACAACACACCTATTTTTCCTCTACATCTGAGGAATGAAGGAGAATGTGGGCAGTGGACCATTTCAACATGTATTGGAGTTTCAGAACTTCAGCCTCCTTCCTCGTATCATGAAGATGGAGAAAACACTGAGTGCCAGGTACTCAGTGGGCCGGGCTCTCACTAAGCTAGCCACACCCTCCACACCAGGAAGTTCTTATCTACTTAGTGGAGGTGAAACGTGATAGTCTTGCTGGAACAGTTTCGCTTGGAATGATTTGAAAGCCATAGCGCTTCGTAAGAACATTGTCACCGAGCTGACCTGTATTCCTCCAGCCTTTCTGAAGGAGGCCCTGAGTCATCAACACTTCCGACACAGAACTCTGGACCACTGATGTTCACTGGCTTTGTAAGTCTGGAGTCTTAGAAGGAACACTGGGCAGGAGCTCAGCAGAGACCTCTTAACTTACGTGTATCTTATAACCTTGACTCAATCTGATCACCAAGTTTGCTGACCCTAGCATCTTCTCCTTGAGAATGAACAGCTTAGACAGCTTCTTAATCTCATCCAAAGCATGATCTATGCCATGACCAAGAGCAAAAAGAGACTATTTAATCATAGCCAAGAAATAGAATGGACAAATGAGCCGTCAGACCTGAAAAGGCTTCTGTGGGGATGACATTGATTTATCTGTCACTAACTCAGACCCTTTGCTAAAGACAATGAAGAGACCATACTAATTTCTGGACCAAAACACCAAGACACCCTATAGTCACCCTGATTCTGATCCAATAAACTCTGTTTCTTAACTTTTAGCATAGTTGACCCTACTGGGTAACCCGACGGCTGTCAGAATCCTGGTGCCATCTTTTCTTCACTCTGGGAGGAGGACTGCATCTGTCTTCCCTTTTAGGACAGGCAGATCTATGGGTTCTGAACATTTCAGTTGCACAGCTGGGGCAGCCTGACCCCTACAGCCAGCATTTGGATTTGCATTTATTCTAAGGCCACTGGTGCCAACCTCACAGCTGCAGAGGCTACTTCAGGGAGGACAGTGTGAACAAGGACTGAAGACCTGGTAGGGGCAAGGCAGGGTAGGGCAGGAGGTAGTGCAGAGGGCTCACACATACTCTTTGTCGAACTTGGTACATGCTTCTTGTCAGAATGTCCCGCATGGACTCCACGTCTTCAGGAGAAAGCCGCTTGATTCCCTGTATCCTCTCAGGCCTGGAAACAACAATGGAGAAAAGGCATTATTTTTCTGTCTGGGTAAGAAGTGCCATGACATAACTCTGCACCTTGCTCCGCCCTGGAGAAATTCCTAAATTCCAAGATTATATGTGTACATTATCCTTCCCACCACCTTAGCAAATAAATTAAGACCAAACATATGTTTTGACATAAATTTTTTAAAATATTGCTCCCTTACAGTTTCCATGTGGTTATTTTTGTGACCAGTTTCTAAAGGGGGTTTACCAAGGTCATGACCACCATCTAATTTATAAAATACAATAAAAATTAATTTTAGGAAATGATGCCACAAAATGTAACCCTAACATTTTGCTGTAAAACTTAGTAGGAATAAAACAAAAACAAACAAACAAACAAAAACCCCACTCAATCAAATGTTCGTGTGGCTGTTTTTGTTAGTTCTGTGCTCAAATAGACAACACATGTTCAGAGACCAACACCATCCATGCCACTGAGTTTTGAGACTCAGTGGTGTGCTGGGTTATTAATGTTACATGAGTAAAGTGCGCTGGTAACTGTGCAGTTAGGGGACTGTGATGGCTGGTTTTAACTGTCGGTTTGAAATGACCCAGAACCACGTGTGAATAGAGCATTACTGTACACAAGCCTGTGGAGGATGCCTACCTGACTTGACTGCCTACCTGATGTGGGAGGACCCAGACTGAACGTGCAGGTGCCACTCCTGGTCCAGAGCCCTGGGCTGTGTAAGGGCAAAGATTACCAAGCACTGAGCATGCGCGCTTGCCTTCTCTGCGCTGATTCGACTGTCATGTGACTAGTTGCTTCAGGCTTCTGCCTTGACTTGCCCAGAATGATGGACCGCAGTGATGTAGAACTGTGAGCTAAATTAACAATGTCTCCTCCCTACATTGCTTTGTGTCAGGGTATTTGCTTTTATCCCAGACACAGAAACAAAACTAGGGCAGGGCCTTGTTTTTGGTTAAAGAATAATTAAGAAAGGGGAACCACATTTTCCAAACAGAATCCAACGATTTGTACCCTGAAAGTCAACCCAGCTGCAGCACTGGGCATCCAAAGACTTGAAAACCTAGCATCAGGGCCAGGTTAGCAATCAATGCCCGATTGTCCTCTGGGATTTCAAAGCTTTAGACATAGCTATGAAGAAGAAATCTCAAGTGACAGATGTATTTGATTACAATCTGGGATCAGTAACCAAGAAAACCTTTTAATTACACTGGAAATATACATTCAGTGTAGACCATAGGCATTTAACAAGAAGGAGCTGAAGGTTCAGTCCTTCTAACACAGCTGGCTTTCTAACCTGCTGCTACTGCCCAGGTAGCTCTTACTTTCCTAGTCTCTGCTCGCTTCTTAGAAGCATAAAGGCACCAATGGCTTCAATAGCTCCCTTCCCTGTTGTCAGGATGATTAATCACAGGGATGAATCATTAATTTCAATACAGCCAGCATTTTAAGTACTGTTCCCCAAACCTTACAACCATTGAAAAATAAAAGTGGTTTGGATGTAATGTGCAATTGATAAATCACTTTTATATGGGCTACGATGATGCACGGGCTTTATCAATTCCTATCTGCATAATGTCCAACACTGTTTCTATAAAATGACTGAAACGTAGGCGCCATCCTTGGTGACTGTGTGAATGTCCTCCAAAAAATTTATTCTGCTTAGGTACACCTGCTCACACAATGTGAACAATCCATTCCACCGGTATGGGTGTGTGTGTGTATGTGTGTATTACTAAACAGAAACACCAGCTAGTCAAACATTTCTATGTTCTACATTCATATAAAATAAATAAAAAGAAAAGAAAACAATGATAAAGGAAATGGCAGGTGAAACTTGATACAGCAGCAGATCTGGCATTTCCCCGAGCTTGTAAATGACCACTCCAGGAAGGACCAGGCTTAATTAAAGTCCTCTTGATTTGCTGGCTAAAGTGAGTAACACGGGATTCACACAGCTTCACCTCCCTCTGACTCACACTAATAAGCACCAGCTACGGTTATACAAAGGCTCTGGTTCACTTGAACCAGGTGATGCTTGGGGTTGTCTTCATGTCACTTCAGGGACACAGCTGTCCCTGGAATACTCACATCGTAGGTGCAAGAAAGACACTGCCCTTAGAAAACAGTATTAGTGGGGATCTTAAAGACCAGTGATTCCGAATGTAAAAGGCACAACCCTTTTCTCTGGAGTAATCATTTCTTATAGGTTAAGGGGATCACAGTTGCTAAGTTAAGTTGCTATATAAGACGAGGAAATCTAAATTCAATAGCATCTGAATACAAGGTTCACAATTGTCATGAATTCCTTACTTCCTGCTGTCTTTCTGCCTGCCTTCCTTTCATGAGATGCTACACCAATGTAAGGAGGCTAAGTTAATTATGAGACCCAACAAGCATTATGTTCACACCATAGTTAAGAATATCAAAAGGTCCACTACTGGGCCCTAAATCCTTGAGAATAATAACTCTTTCAATAGTCTAGTCATGAAGTCGATGACTAGAGATTGAAGGGATGAACTGATGGCCCTGTAGATTTGCAGTTAGTAGTCCTCATGAGTTACTCTGTCTATATGGTTGCATGCAGGGTTCCTCATTACCGTTACTCTGTCTGCATAGCTACATGCGGTGTTCTTCATGAGTTACTCTGTCTGCATGTCTGTCTTGCATCCTTTTCAAAGGTCACTTCAACGTCCAGTTCTAGCATGAGTGAAGTGTGGCTTACAGGATACATGATATTTTATTGTGGAATTTACATCAGAAACTACATCATGTAGTTGTCTATCAGGATGGTGATATAAGAACTCGATCCCATCAATGTGAAGTTGACTTGAAGAGTTCTTAAACGACTACAAATTTACCTAATTATTAAAACACACACACACACACACAAAGGCGGGTTGGGGAGGGGAATAGGCAACTAAGAGAACATACTATCTTTTCAGAAGACCTACATTAAGTTCCCATCATGCACTTCAGCTCCAGGGGAAATAGAAAACACAGGTCTCCAGGGGCACTGCCCTCACACAGATACTCACACATACACATGACTTAAGAAGAAAAAGAACATGGCATGCTCAAACTCTTCAGAGTTTAGAAATAAAATAATTTGAGATTATATAGGTAGCTAATAACCTGATAACTTTATGACTGTTTTAATACCTAAAATATTAATATCTATAAAATTATCTATGTATCTGAGATAAGGTTGTGTATAGCTCAGGCTGATTTTGAACTTCTGCTCTTCCTGCCTCTGCTTCCTAAGTGTTGAGATTATAGGCTGCACCACCACACCGAGTGTGGTACTGGGAATCAAACTCAGGACTTCACACATGCTAGGCTGGTACTATAGCAACAGAACTGTATTTTCAATCCTAACCAAACTTTAAAAAGAAAACTGTAGTTCATTTACTTATCTACTGTGAATGTATGGATGTGTGTGCTGGTGTACTTATGCAACAGTGAACTTTAGAGGTCAGGAGACAATTGGTAAGAGTCAGTTCTCTTCTTTTATGTTGTGGGTCCAGAGGATCAAACTCAAGTCATCGGAGGCCTGGCAGTAAGTACCTTTACCCACTGAGCCACCACACAAGCCCATCAGCTTCAACGCCTAGCACTTTGAATTGCTATTGTTTTACAGTCTCTAACCGTTTACAGAGTCTTGTGTGAGCTAGATAGCTCTATATTTAAAATAACAATAGAAATGCATATTCCAGATCTCCCTTAGGATAGTTTGAAGACTCAAGTAAGTGCTATTATAAAATATGGAGGAAGCAATGGAATTCGCCAGAACCAACCTCCTCCACTCTGCTCCAGCCTTCTCCCGAAGTTTCCAGAACTCAGAAACTGTTGCATGGCAATTGCTTAAACTCATAAAGCAAAGCTATAGGTGTGTTTGGCTCTGCTCTTTTCCTATTGGGTCCTGAGAGGCGGCTGATTAACGCAGCTCTTTCCTATTATTGTATGAAGGCTTGGCTTGTGTGTTCTGTTTGTTTTGTTCCATTTTGTTTTAGGAATCAACTACTTTGATCTCAGGAGAGGATTTCCTTTTTTCTTGGTGTCCTACAGATTTCTCCTGAGATCAAATAAGTATAAGTTAAATACTAAAACCGCATTCAATACTGACTTTAGCAATAATCTTTCTCCCTCCAGTGAACTTGCTTGATTGGGATATATGAGGTGGAAAATCTCTTACCTGTGAGACTCCCAGTAATCTTAAATCACAGTCTGGAGAAATGATTGACTCAGAGAGAGGAGGGGAGTGTGCCAAGCAAAACCAGCTTAAAAATAGCCTTGTGGTCAGAACTTAAGCAGTTGCTTATGGCTAATACATCATGATGTTATACAGAAGTTCAAAATATGTTTTAGCCCAATAGACTGAAACATAGATGAGATTCTAGTCAGAGATAAGAGAGAAGCAGCCTTACATTCCTAGACCAAGTGATCACATAAGTAGGGTGTGAATTGCTTGCGGAAGTTCCTAGTGGTCTGGTCTGTCTGAAACTATCCAGCCTTTCTCTGCCTCTATATTAACTACAATTCATCCTTTGAAGGGTAGGCCACACAGCAGGAGGTCATGTGACACACACTGCTCCTATAGCCACATTGATTTTTTACTCTTTATTATAATACACTGTCTGGTCTCTTCTATTAAGGGCATGCCAAGTCCATGTCTGAGACTGGGAAGGGCAGGACCTGTGACTGTATTCACAGAGTTTAACACACATCCTAGGTGGCTAACAGGCAGGTCATGAGCTAAGGCACAAAGTGTAGGGGTTAGCCAGGAACTTTGGTCAAAAGTAAGATTTGAGGGCATTGTCTTAAAAAGTGAAATAAAACACAAACAGGGAGACTGACAGAGAGAGAGACAGACAGACAGACAGACAGACACACACACACACACACACACACACACAGACACTTCAATGAATAAAATAGCAACATGGTGAATGAAAACAAAATCTGCCCACCCATTTTTTCCGGTCACTTCTGGCTCCACTGTGGCTCTGGGCAGCATTGCCAATAAATATTTGGTAGCACATTCCCATTTTAGCATCAAGCATCTCCTTTTAGTTACGTAATGGGCAGCACAAAACAAACAAACAAGCCACCAAAAACAATCCCACAGATAAACAAGGTGGAAGCCTTTCCATTTAGATTGGAGTGCCTTTGGGGCACTTGTTTACCTCTGTCCCAGGCTGTGTGAGAAGACACTGGTGTTTCTGATTCATTAGCAGGTGAGGGGGGTGGTGTTACTTGTGAAATAACACTCAGGCAGTTTGTGACAATTTTATTGGTATCTATTCTTAGTTCTGTTCTCCACTGCCCTGATGTGAGGACATAATTGAAGCTCATGACCAAGTGCCATTAGCTGAAGAAGACAAAAGGAGGGGAGCTGCGGCATCCTTTTCCCTAAATATATGCTGTGATTAACGTTTGCAACCCATAAGTCATTGCTCAGAAGAAAGATGGGCATCTTTAGGGGTTAAATCTTGAAATACTGAAAGAACTGTTGTAAAATGTCAGAGAATTAAAGCAGATTTTAAAAATATCCAGCTCTGGGGACAATTGGTTAGCAGATTGTGGAAGATACACAGCCAATAAGGCCTCTCCCCATGTCCTGCTTCCACATGGATTCTGAGTCATATTGTCTTCTTCTCACTTGGAAGCCAGACAGCACTTCCAAGCTGGTCTTGTGGATTCAAGAGAATCTCGCAATCCCACATAAACTCCCTCTGTTGCAGGCACCTCTTCAACTTTAAAACCCATAAGCTACCACACCTCTTATGGCACCTCATCTCCTCCCTGCCATGGTCTGGACAAAGTCTTTTTCAAAGATCCACGTATAAAAGCTTGGTCTCCCAGAAGGTAACATTGGGGAGTTCCTGTAGGCCTTTATATGGTGTCATTAGAAGTGGGATCTCAAAGGGGACTGACTCACTTCAGTAACACCTCTCCCACTCTGCTATTACCAAAGACCTAAGACTTGACCAGAGACTCGAACCCCTAGAACTCTGAACCCAAACAACTTTCCCTGCTCTTTTTTGAGTAGCCTGCTTCCTGTATTTCATTGTAGTGACACAAGAGGATAGTTGTATGCCCCAAATCCAAGTCAGCATCCCAAACAGCTGATACCTCTTCCCATGGAAGTTAGAAGGAAAAAATAAAGTTTTCACAAAATACAACAATAGAAGAAACAGAATCACAGAACCATGCAGACAGAGGTTGTAGGAAAGAAATTTCCAATCAAGAAGAAAAGGAAGAAATGTAATAAAACATCCTTCACTTAAAGAAGACAACTTTATAATTCTCCCAAACTGGTGTAACTGTGCCTTTGACAAAACACAAACTGTTAAGAGTTAGACGATATTATTTTATAATTCCTTCCTCATAGCTAAAGCTTATGTCATTATTCTTTGGTTTGCAGCCCATAGCACTATTGGAAAGTGGGGGACTGTTATGATATAGTATCCAGAGGGGGAATTTTAGGCCTTTGGATGCCTGTTGTTCAATGACACACTGGGACATCCATCTCCTCTTCCATAAGATAAATGGTTTTGCCACAATGGTAATCATAATATAGCACCTGACCACAGGCCCCAAATCTACTGAAACCCCCATACCAGGAGTTTTTAAACAGACTATGCTCAGGCATTTGTTACAGTCCAGATTGTTAACAACCACCTCTATCTTTCTGCCCATTCCTGCCTGCTACTTATTTCAACGGGAACCATGGCTTAGCCCTGAAATTTAGATATTAAAAGTCTAGATCAAAAGGCAAGTGGAACTCACTGATAGGGTGTGGGAGAAGCCACAGAGCTCAGTATCCCAGTCTCTACCATCTCAATGGCCTGTTTCATCTCCAGCTTCTTATACAAAGAAACGATGCTTGATTTTGGCACGTTCCTCCGGATTAGAATTTTCCGTAAATATCTATGGTCAAACTTCTTGAACCTAAACATGAAAAACAACAGCTTTGTGCATATTATGGAAATATAGATATTTTTTTAATTCTTTAAACAAATGTCAACTTAACTCCACTCTGAAAAATATCAAGGCAGTGCCTAAAAGCCATCACATTTGAACACATTTTTAAAAAATCAAAGCATTTGTGTGTGTGTGTGTGTTTTTAAATAAAAACCAATGGCCTAGTGGTCAGGGTAGCTTAGTCCCACTCAGCTCCAACTACAAGAAAACAATTGAGTGGGCTGAGGCTTTTGGAAAAGCATTGTCTCCTAAGAGCTTCTAGGAGCAGCTGCTGCACTTACAGTAATGCTGCTTTGTTCAGTCAGGTAAGTTTAATGTGGTTGCTTGTTAGCGGTAGTTCTGCCTCATTGTGCATCAGGTCACTTTAAATCCTGCCAATTAAAGAAGACAACTACCCCCACCCAACACACACACACACACACACACACACACACACACACACACACACACACACACACCACACCACACCAATCACTTCAACAGTCTGAATAGTGGACAATCTGAATAGGCTCAGCTCTAATGGCAGCTTCTACTATTGCTACAAACTTCTTGTAGACCCATTCGCTTAGGCTGCACACACACAGTAGTACCTTAAGAGCTTCTCCAGAGTCTCAATTTTCAATGTTTCCACTCATTTCACTTTCAAAGGACAGTTGTTCAGACTGCTTTGGTTTGTAATGGGGCACATGAATTCCTGGAATGTTGACTTATTGTCTAGTGTTTCTTCCCCTGGACCGTGAGGTAGGCAAAGACCATCAGGCTGTCCTCCTGAGCTTTGTCATCTTTCCTTTTCAAGTCCCCTGATCTTTTCAAATAGGTCACCCCTTGACATTCTGACCTTTGTCCTTTGACCTTCCCTCAAACCTATCTTCACAATACACTTGACATTTCTCTTGCAGAGTCTGTCTTGACCTTGTACTTGCCATTTCTTGTAGCTGCCATTATCCTGACCCTGTCAGCCACATGCCTCTTGATCTGCCAGGCCCTTCCTGTCATGTTGGTTTCTCTTGCTCCCCTCCCATCCTCTCTGTACACTTCTCCTCAGCTTCATCTGATCTCCCATTTCCTCATCAGCTCCATAAGGAGTTCTGAGTCCTGTGTTCAGTCTGCTTCTCTCCACACCTTTGATATAATCACACACATGCCCAGAAGGTAGCTTCTAACTATCTGCTGATGACTTCCTATCTGTGTCCAGCCAAATTTTTCCTCGTTGAGACGAAAAGAAGCCATTCAAAATGTGGGTAAGAAAGAAGGCTCTGGGCATCTCAGAAGAATCAGTGTATGACTGAATCTTAGAGGTCTCCAACCAGAGTTTCTCCAGGCCTTTAGTGAGTCACTAAAGTCTTCCCCAACTTCATGAAGTTGGCCCATAGCTGAACTACTTTTGTGAGCAGGTATGGGGGGAACTTTCTACTTTCCACCATTTCTTGTGCTGTTCCAATTTGAACCAACCTGCCCCACTCTATGACTCTTTTCTGACATCTCTCATTTTCCATGTTGGGATGCCTAGCTGTTTCCTGTATAGTATAACTCTTAGGTCCTTCATCTTCCTGGCCCACTATTCCTCAAGGAGCCATCCTCAAGGATCCATTATTAGGTAATGAAACCCTACCCTACTTACTTATCTCTCACTTGGTAGTGACTCCACTGCCCACACACATCTTCAATCCCAGCCTTCAGATGATCCATAAGCTGCCAAACCAAACATAAGAAGATGAAGTAGATGAAGTGCTAGTTAAATATGAACTCTAAAAGGTACACACACACACACACACACAAACGTACACACTATAAGCTTTGGAAGCTAAGGAAGGCTTTAATTTACTTAAGCATAACCTCTTCTTCAGCACTCTGCTCATATCACTGAACTATGTCATGCTTTTTATAGAAATTCAATTCCTCTTTCTTATTGGAAGAGTCTGCAGATAAACTTCTGATAATTTGCATCACATACAATGAAAATAGGGTACCTGGCACTTGGTTTGAGTAATATTTTTCTAGGAAGATATAGAAATTTCTTATTACTGAAATCATGTGGAGGAAAAGTAAAATGATTATTTTTGTTTATTGTGAAAATAAAATCACATTTCTAGTTTCCAAAATATAGTTCAGATGTTCTGCTATAATAAGTATATTTGTCTATATTCTTTATTTTTTTTCCACATCAGACAGGTAATGTGTGAACATCATAAGAAGTTTGAGGGAGGCAAAGGCTAAATACCCACTCTTCACACTAATAAACCAATATAAGATCTTCATCTTAAAAATTCAGTCCTTTAGTCCAGGAATTTACAGTTCAATGCACAATGCCACATTTGTTTTGTTTATGATGATTTATAAGAATTTTAGAGAATATATAATTTTAAAATGCTTATAAATAGATCTGTGTGCAAGAGTGTGTCCATGAATGTGTGCATGGGTGTATACATACATCTGTGTGGTGGTATGCCTTTCCACACACTAGTTCTTGTGTCTATTCAAGGGTGTCATCCTGAATGTCATGATTTTGATACCATGTTGAACTCAGACAAGTAGGAGCCATATTCGTGAGAAACAATGTCTTCAGCAGCCACTAGGATGATATTGAACATAGCAGTGTGACATCCTTCTCAGGTGTTAACTTGATTAGGCAAGTCCCCAGTTGTCTAATCAAATGCTAATCTGTATGTTGCTGTGACTGTACTCTGAGGCTCTGAGACAACTCACTATCAGTTGCTTTAGACAAGGAGGAAGCTCCTGGACAATGTGAGCAACCTGATTAGATCCGCTGAAGAGCTTCACAGCAGAGCTACCTTGGGATTTTCCAGTTAAAAATCCCAGTTTTTGCACTGGGTACAGCACTCAGTGGCACAGTATTTGTCTACCCTGTGCAGGATCCTAACCTTCACCTTCAGACCACAACAATAACGGAAGCCTATAGAGGCTGAAGGAGACAAATCGTAGATTCTTCCTTAGAGGCTCCAAAAGGCAATCCAGCACTGAAATACCACTAGTGGAACCTAATCCTAGAACTCGAAGATAACACACTTGCACTGTTAGAAGCCGTCACAATTGTGTTAATTCCTTACAATAGCAAAAAAATAGTGCAGAGCCTTTTAATGGAGCGGGAATTAAAGGGGCAGTGAATCTGCGGACAGGTACACGGCCCCCTCTTGGCTCTCAAGGGAACGCTGGAAAGCCAGGATTGTATCCTTTAGTGGAAAGGGCCAGGGCAACTTACACGGCTGTGAAGCTCTTCGTTGATGGATTCTTTTTTATTGGTCTTTCTGACATCCAGATACCTGACCAGTGGGCCAATTGTGATTCCCTGTATCATAGATAACAACATAAAGGGTTTGCGGAGGGGACCATTGTTACTATAGAGTAAAATCATCAAAACTATAAAATGCCCAATTTATATGCATTTGTTTCTAGCGTCTCTGTGATTAAATGCATCAAACTTACTTTAGTTCTTGGTTCTTCTACGTACTCCAACAAAATAGATGTTATGATCTATTTTAATACAGTATCTTGACTTTTTAAAAAAATAAATCTTCATTAGCTCATTAAGAACTCATTTCACTAAAACAGAACTTTGTCTTATCAAGTATCGGGTGCCATCTGATTTTCCCTTAATAAACAGAATAATAATCATTCACCCCTCACCCGGGAACGATTTGATTAATATACTCTATCAACTCAAAGGCAACTCAGAAGTTAAAATCTTTCCATGAACTAAGGCCTCTTAAGTATTTTAGAATCTATTTAGAGGATCAAACAGAATTCTAAAAACCAGATACAGCAAGCATCTTTACTTACTTACATCCTACAAGTTTAATATATAGCCGTGGAAGAATCTATTTATTTTAAATAGGAAAGAAGTCTACCAACCTGAAAAAATACAGTAAAGTATGTAACTACTAAAGTTGCCGTAACAAACAGTTTCTTCCTAGGGAAAAGGGACAGAGGAAGCAAAAACGCAAGGGAGAAGCTTCCTGCTCCTCTCACACCGCTGTAGAATATTATGAACTGGTCCTTGATGGAGAAGGGGAAAGTCCGAAACTGGTTACTGACATAGAAGAGGGTAAATACGCCTGGAAAGGGGAGACACGTGTTAGAGCTGAAGAGCATGCGCAGTCCAGATGCAGAGACTAAGCAAGGCAGACCGATCCCATCTCAAGGAAGACCACTCAGCTCAAACAGACCCTCTCTCAAGGCTCTGCATTTCTGTGGGATTTTGACTCCTCGGGTTAAAGGTTTTCTCTGGTTTTCCTAGCCCAAGTGTAGTGTGTGTGTGTGTGTGTTTGTGTGTCTGTGTATGTTTGTATATGTATTTGTATGTGTGTACATTTGTGTATGTGTTTGTATGTGTGTGTGTTTGTCTTTGTGTGTGTACCTGTGTGTGGTATATGTGTTTGTTTGTGTATGTATCTGTGTATGTTGTTTGTATGTGTGTTTGTATGTATGTGTATTTATGTGTGTTTGTATGTATATGTGTGTTGTGTGTGTATGTGTTCATTTGTATGTGTATCTGTGTGTTGTTTGCGTGTGTGTTTGTATGTATTTGTATTTGTGTGTGTGTGTTCATTTGTGTATGTGTTTGTATGTGTATTTGTGTGTGTATCTGTATGCATGTTTATTTGTGTGTCTGTGTTTCTGTGTCTGTGTTTCTGTGTGTGTGTTTTTAAAGTAACAAAAATCTTGATTTAAAAAAATGAGGTGTGTATTTCTAATCTATATCTATAACACCTGTGGTACCTTTTAAAACCAGGTAAGGAAAAGTTGTCTGTGAAATACAAATCTCTTATCTCATGTTCTTAGGGGATACGTCCCAGAAGTCTGTAGTTTGAATACGAAGGGAGATCCCTTCTGACTGTGGACTGTACACGACCGGCAGATTGCTTATGGCTGGCTTAGTGCTGGAGGCTCATGTCGGCAGATTGCTTATGGCTGGCTTAGTGCTGGAGGCTCATGTGGACAAACAAGAAAGTTTGCAAGGGTTCAGGGATAGGCATGGGAAAGTTTTCCCGTCAGTAAGTGTAGTAAGAAATGGAAGTTGAAAGGGAGAGAAGTTGTGCAAAGCATAGACCTGTGTCCCACCATACAGAGTCTCCATGTGTTCCACCCAAGAGAAAGCCACTACTGACATACTGACCCTTGGTTTTAAAACAGAAAGTTCCTCTTGTTCTCTCTTTATGTCTCGTGGTGTCTACTCTCATATCCCAGAGATATCATAGTTTTTATCCATCATAGTAGACTAGAAGGGACAACAGAATTTACAAGTTTGGTTAATGGGTTTATTTGAGCTTCGCTTTGCCTGGTAGGTATGTGACTTGGGTTCCTTATCATTCTATATCATCAGATATCAGAGACACAAGAGCATAGTCAGCCCTCAGGTTCCACGGGAAATAGGGCCCAGAATTCTCACAGATGCTCATGACCATGAACACCCAACTCCCTTCTATTGCATGAAGGATTTGCTTGTAGACTGAAGACATTTTCATGGATACTTGAAGGCTGTGTATATACTATATTTGCTGTGCTTTATTGTTTGAGAAATGATAACTGGAAATTATTAAAGTGCAATGCAGATGCACTTTTATTGATCTGTGATTGATTGAAATCACAGGTGCAGAACCCACAGATAGAGAGAGAACCAAGTGTACTTTCTTAAGTAGGTAGATGGAAAGTTAAGCCAACATTGTTCTCATTAATAGCAGAAATGGTGTCTTGTATACTTAAAGCCTTCATAGTCATTAGCTATGGTTAGAGATAATGAGGTGGGACACACACACACACACACACACACACACAGAGAGAGAGAGAGAGAGAGAGAGAGAGAGAGAGAGCCATAGTGACCTGCCCAAGCTGGCTACTCTCTCAGCAGTAGCTCAGAAATCCTCTCCATTACAGGACAGTGGTGAGGGGCTGGATGATCACTAAGAACAGATGCCCCCCTTCCAGATGGTTCATTTCTAGTTGCCCTTCTACTAATATCAACACTACTTCCCTGTAGATCTCTAGAATATCATAGCAGAAAGAGATTGATAATTTTTATTCAAAACTGTTATTTTTAGGCTGAGGAACAAGACTTTAAATAAACAAATGTGTCTCCAGCTTCAAATAGTGAGTCAGAAATCACACCAAATTTTGATGTGAGATTTTAAGTTTCTATCACAACATCCTAATTTTTTTTTTACCACCAAGGATAGGCATATATTCACCTACTGTTATTACTATGTTAATATTTCTACACGCTTATTCTTTAAAAAATAATGTATATTGTATTATAGATATAGGTATTTTGCTTCCCTATATGTAGTATGTATGTATGTATGTATGCATGCATATATGTACATATGTGAAATGTGTATATATATATATATATATATACATATATATATATATATATATATATATATACAGTGCCCTTGCAGCATTGGATCCCCTAGAAGCAGAGTTACGGAAGGCTGTGAGCCATCAAGTGCTTGCTGGGACTTGAACCCAGGTCCTCTGGAAGAGCAGACGGTTCGCTGAACAGCCCTCTTATCATTTGTTTTATGCATCCCCAAAGCTATCACAAGTTAATTTTAATTGATATATTAAAATTGGCTAAAAACAAAGTTATCTTAAAATAAAAAATTTAAAATAAGCACACACACACACACACACACACACACACATATATATATATATATATATATATATATATATATAGAGAGAGAGAGAGAGAGAGAGAGAGAGGGAGGGAGAGAGGGGGGGTTCCATTACATAAAGTCCTGCAGATTCATTTATATTCATCAATTAAAAAGGCAACATATATTTTAGCTCACTGCTGATGTTCTTTCTATCTCCTGAAGTAGAAGTGTATTTCAGCTGCTGGATCTTATAGACACTTTTACTAATTAATATCATAATCAAGAGTGCTCTGGAGAGGATGTGCTTAGTCCTGCTGGAACTGGATGTCCCAAGATAGGGTGGTACCCAAGGATCCTTAGGAGTGGGACTGGGTATGAGGGGGCTGTGATTGGGATGTAAAGTAAACAAATTAATTAATTAATTAATTAATTAATTAATGAAAAAAAGAGTGCTCACCCTTTCTCCCTGTTTATACCTGTATGTGAGCACACACAAAAGTCTCTCGTGTGTGTGAATGTGTGTATATGTGTTTCTGAGTGTGTGTGAGAGAGTGTGTTTTAAGAGAGGCTTTTGCTAAAACTGAAACTCACGGATTGGCTGGACGGCTGACCATAAGATCCAGAGATCCTCCTGCCCCTTCTCTCCAGGCCTGGAATCACAGTGTGAGTGGCAGAACCTGGTTTTTATGAGGATTCTGGGAATGAGAACCGTGGCCCTCATTGTAGGGTAGCTGGCATATTAGTGACTGAGCAATTTCAGTCCCCAGGAATGAGCACTTTAAAGATAACTCACTCCTTGGTCTTTTTCAGGCTTTATCCTCATCACCCATCCATCCCTTAGCACAGCTCAACTATTTATGGGAATGTTTCCTGACAATGTTTGTCTCACATAAGAGACAGTTTGTGAGATCTCACTTATCCTGGATCAAAAGTGTAAATGCCCACAGTTTATAATCTATATCCGAGTTAACATCTGAGAGGCTATAAACTGGCAAGGAAGTGGAACGACTGATATATTTACTGAGTTATATTTAAATGTGTAGATGTGAAAGCGTTTCCTTTCAACAAAACACAAAACACTCCCTGCTCCATCCTTGCCTCTGAGGACAACTTCCATGGTGACTTTGAGCTGGCAGAGGAAGCCAACAGCAAGTGTTTGTACTCCCCTATGCAGGAAAAACAGTTAGCATTAACTACCCCCTTGTGGTCCAACTGAGGGGAAGCCAGGCAGCACCGTTTTGGGGCCCTCGTGTCTCTTACTGATTGCTCTCCAGATCTGGCAGAAGAGCAGAGTGAAGCAGACGAAAGCCCAGTTCCACTCATGGTTCTTCCCAATGGTGGACACGCCCATGAAGATGAAGATCAGGGTCTCACTCACGCTGCTCAGCATCTTCATGAAGTACTTGATGGTCGTGTATGATGTCTGGGACACGTTCTCTTCCACGTACTTTTTCATGGTCACTGCACAAGCTGTGATGCTACAAAGGGGGCAGAGGCTTAGAGAGATGCAGTATTTGCCACACCCAAGGCTGCCTGCCGACAGCAAAGCTGTGTATAGAAGCCTATCTCGGACTAGAGTCCATGTCTTGTCATTCCTTTCTCAGTCTGCCGGCCACAGACTGCTGCCTTCCTCTTTAACCAGGTTATGAAAAAGCAAGTGCAGGTGTGGCATGGTTTTCATAACACACACACTCATAAACACACACATACCACATCACACACACCACATATTGCACACACACTGTACACATCACATATATGCCACACACACACATAACACACACATATACAAACACATACTACACACATCTATCACATTCACACACAGTCACACATACACCATACACACATCACACAATACAGTCACACATACTCACACACACACACACACACACACCATACACACATCACACAATACAGTCACACATACTCACACACACACACAGACACATGCGCATACTGGCAGGTCAGTAATGTGCCTAGACCTCCCTCCCCTTACTAAGAGCTTTTTCAGCCCCAACTCTAACTAGAAAATACTTGACTCTGCCTTACATCCAAGTACATCTACTTCAGTGTGCTGTATAGCACACTCAGCACACTCTTTTTAATTAAAAAAAAATAAAAAGAAAGAAAGAAAAAAGGAATTTTTCTGCCTCTGTGTCCTGAGTACTGTCATTACGTGCACACTCCTTCCAGCTCCCAGACAGTATTTCTTACATAAGTGTTATTCAAATAGTTTCAGTTTTTCCTTTTCTGCACCCATTTACAAAGTCAAGAAAGCCCCTTTCTTTGTCCTTGAAGTTGTGGTCATTTTTAGGTGAGAAAAATAAATAAATAATGCTACCTAAAGTCCATACTACTATATTTAATAGACATAGGGATTTCTATACAATTTCTGTATGATTAAACCTTTCTGCCCAGATAGTTGGATATCTGGACAATGTCTGGAAGAAAACAAAACCAGATCTAACGAGTCAACTGAGAGACTTCAGTTTAGGAGGACGTGAGGTTGAACACCAGATATCTTCATGGGAACAAAGTACTGGGTGTTCATGCTTACCTACTTAGCTTTACTCTCTCCTGCTGGGTGTAGGGTGAGTGTGTGGGGGGTGGAGTGTGGAGTAGGGGGTGTAGGGTGTATGGTGTGTGGTATGGGTGTGGAGTGTAGGGTGTGTGGTATGTGGGCTGAGTATGTGGTGTGTGATGTGTGGTGTGGGTGTGTGATGTGTGGGATGGGTGTGGGATATGTGGTGTGAGGTGTGGGGTCTCAGTGTGGGGTCAGTATGGGTGTGATGGAGCTCGTGGCAAATAATGACAGGCAGAGCCCAGAGTGGAAGTTCCTTGTGGCCTGCTTTCCTTCTACTTTACAACTTTTATTATTATTATTATTATTATTATTATTATTATTAAAGACAAACTCTCCCTGGAGGCCCTGAAACTCCCTATATAGATCAGGGCCTTGAACTCACCTCACTGCCTACTGAGTGCTGGGATTGAAAGCATGCACCCTATGCCTGGCTCTCAACTTTATTTTTCCAGGAAGAGAAGACACTACTCAGATGGACTTCAAGCTTGAAGTGTTCCAAGCTCTGCGTCGTACCAGCTTTTCCCGAACATTTTAAATTGGCATCCTGATTGCCAGACGTTCCTCAGGCAAATGTCGGAGAGAACATTTGTTTGGCAAAGGACCAGGTTCAGCTTTCAGAAAGTTAAGAAATTCTAAACCTTCCAGTGCCTCGGGGGACTAACATCAGGCTTTTCCCAGATACTCAAGCCAGCTAGCTCCTAAAGCATCCACACATTCCCACGTGACTCCATCCGTAAGGTTGTACTCACGCCAGGATTCCTGAGAGATAAAGCGTCTCGGCTGCTAAGTAAGACAGATAGCTGAACATGAAGACGATGAGGGGCTCAATCGCAGAGATGTTCTGAGTGAAACGTGTGATAAATGCGGAAATGAATCCAAAAATGATGCCGAAAAATACTCCCCCGCACCCCACGATGACGAATCTGGCACACCCAGCCAAAATGTCCACAGCTTCTATGTCCTCAAATTTGTGCATCTTAGTGAAGGCAATTAGTATGTTGTATAAGACCTGGAGAAGTACAAATGAGAGAAACATGAAGTGGAAAGTAGCAATATGTTACACATGGATTCTTGACTTCACATTCAATTAAACAGAGTACACGAGTCAACGGCACAGAGATTAACACAGCTACCCAAGTTTTAGACGCACAACATGTTCGGACATATCCAGATTCAGTGAAGAAAGGGGAAGTGTTGGGTTTCATAATTGAGCGCATGACAAATGTTTAAGGAGGTGGGGATGCGAATTACCTCAATTTGTTTATTACATACTGTACCCATGTTGAATGATTATTTCACCCCGTGCACAAGAGCAAGTCTTCCACCAAAGGGAAGTGCTTATAACAATTGAGCGCTCCCCGTGAGCCATTCTCTGTGCCATGTCTCTGCTTTGAACCTTTTCTAGGACTCTGCAATGCCTTCCACCTTTTTTCTTTAAAGAGTGTACACTGTTAATCTCCCTCAGCAGAGAGCACAGAAGGAACACTAGAGATGAACTCTCTCTGGGTCCCTCTGGGAGGAGTCAGCCATGGAAGGAGTACTTCCGGGGAAGCCTGAAGGAGCCATGTGCCCTGAAAACTATTCCTCAGCAGCCTTGTGGCTTAGGCCTGCAGAGGAGCCTTCTGCAAAGAGCCCCACAGGGGACAGTGCTTGGGTCTAAATCAAGCAGTTCCTTCTCTTCCTTCCCTGTGTCTTCTACTCTGACAACAGACCTTCTGCCCACGCTGGAGCTCAGAATCTTGCAGCACGGAGGTTTTGAGCAAGTCTGCTCAGGCTTGCCTTTCAGAGAGGGATATTTAGTTTGTGCAGCCCCTCTTGGCCAGATCCAGCATAGCTGAGTCAGCCAACTTCTCTGCTAATCAATCACTGGTCTATCCACATTTTCCTCAGTACATCAGAACCCACGCAGGTTTTTACACACTGCTCGGCTTCTCCGGGCCTGGGCTTCCTGCTTGCTGCTACTTTGACATTCTCCCTTATATAGACACACGGGGAAACTAAGCCTTCACACGTGCTAGGCATGCAATCTGCTACTGAGAGTTTGTCTAGTATATCTCTAGCCCGTTTATATTTTATTTTATTTTATTTTATTTTATTTTATTTTATTTTATTTTATTTTAAGATAGGATCTTAATAAGCTGCCCAGTTGGGCCTAGAAGCTCTATAGTCAAAGTAGGCTGTGATGGTTAATCTTCATCTTCAACCCTGTGGGACTTGGAATCACCATGGAAACTAATACCTAGGTGTGTCTGTGAGGGAGTCTCTATATTGGGTTAACTGAGGTCACTTAGCTGTGAGTCCAGGACTGCAAAAGAAAGGGAAAGGGCCTTGACACCAGCATGCATCTCTCTTAGTAGGTGAGCATTAATGGTTTGTTGCTAATGTCATAAGCAGTAGCCAGAAAGTTTGGCAAGATATAGAAACGTTGAGAGATTGTAGCAAGCTTTTCTTCCTTTACCCAAAGAGAATTTTTAACTCGTTTGGAGAAGAAAAAGGTTGGGGATAATGGTGGAAGAGGAAATACTGTGCAAATTTGCTGGAGGGAATGCACACACATTTGTATGGGCAAATTTCTGAGATGGGAAAGTTACTTTTAAAGTGGGAGATTTGCTTAAGAACTTTTAAGCCAGATTTGCACGTGTGTGTGTGTGTGTGTATACTAAAATCTAGAAATGTTGAGAAAAGAGAGTGCAGCACTATAAATGTGTCTTTCTTGTTTCTGCTTGTTCCATCTGTGTGATGCAGATCCCCAGTGTCTGTGTCTGTGGCACTCAGAGTCCCTCAGATCTCAGGCTGCAGAGAGGGAAACCCCCCAGCCACGCATACTCAATCTCCACCAGTTGTTCTCCAGTGAGGACAGAGGTGGAGTGGCACTGAGGGCTGCCCCTTCCACGAAGAATCAAATACTCTGATTGCCTCCCTCAGTCTGATGCTCCCCAGGGGCTAGGCAAACTCTGAAAAAGGCTCCAGCCAGTTTCCCTTCTGCCTTCTGTTTCTCTCTGGTCACTCTGTATCTGGCGCTGAGTGCTATCCCTGCTCCCTGGCTTCTGACATGGGAGCTTCCCTAGTAAACTCTCTACACACCTGATACCTTCTGTGTTCTTGATCTGTGGGTGAGCTAAACAATATCTATGGATGGATGGATGCACCCACCATACGTAATATATTTATAAAATTTATCAAGTATACAAAGGTTATTAAGACGTTTGGAGAAGAGCTTTGAAGAACCTTTGAAAGTTGTTTGTGATTCATGCTTTTTGAGTAAAAACAAAAACAAAAAGAAAAACAAACAGAAAACCTGTGTGACTATATTCTGTCCCCATGAATTCACTTAGCCTTGTATAGCTTTCTTCCTGACCGTGGGGCAATCCACATGTGGGTTTTCAGAACTTTGGATATTGCCCCTTTGAGTTGGATTCAAAAAGAGGTGAAATGGGACCAGAGGATGGCCCCACAAGTCCATAAGAAGTAGGTCTGAATGAAGTAAAGTGAGTGTTTATTTGACTCTCAAATCCGGAGGAAATCCTCGGAGCATGATTAAAGCTCAAAGATTTGCATGTTGTGGCCACAAACACAAAATCTTTTACACAGCTTTCCAGACTACCAGTGGCTACATAATCACCTGGGCCGATTTGGGCGAGTATAGGAAGATGTCCTGGCACTTTCAAAAGCTAAGTGGTCGCATAGCTAAGAGACTGCACTTATGCACACTCTGTCCTACTCCATGAAAAATCTTTCCCTTTCAAAATAGCAGTGTCTGGCTATCATTATAATGGCAAAGGATGATTGTCTCTGGACTCGTTTCAAATGTATATATCTGTCCTGTGTGAACAAAGAAGTTAAATATCCTTTCATCACAGCTACGAACTTTGTCTCTGTAACTCCTTCCCAGGGATCCATCCCATAAGCAGCTTCTAAATGCTGACACCATTGCATACACTAGCAAGATTTTGCTGAAAGGACCCAAATATAGCTGTCTCTTGTGAGACGATGCCGGGGCCTAGCAAACACAGGAGTGGATGTTCACAGTCAGCTATTGGATGTATCACAGGGCTCCCAATGGAGAAGCTAGAGAAAGTACCCAAGGAGCTAAAGGGATCTGCAACCCTATTGTCGGAACAACATGATGTACTAACCAGAACCCCGGAGCTCTTGTCTCTAGCTGCATATGTATCGAAAGATGGCCTAGTCAGCCATCATTGGAAAGAGAGGCCCATTGGACTTGCAAACTTTATATGCCCCAATATAGGGGAATGCCAGGGCCAAAAGAATGGGAATGGGTGAGTAGGGAAGTGGGGGGCGCTATGGGGGACTTTTGGGATAGCATTGGAAATGTAACTGAGGAAAATATGTAATAAAAATATTAAAAATTAAAAATAAATAAATAAAATAAAAAAAAAGAAGTTACATATCAGGAATATCCGCAACACATGAGGAATAAGATTCATTTGCCCCTCTTGACTCATTCTCTCAAGGAAATGGTCATGTTACTCTTGACAAATCCTCCCAGCCTTCTATGACTACAACCAAGGCCACCATGAACGTGTATAAACCCACACACACACACACACACACACACACACACACACACACACACACGCAAACCCTCATGTGAAGACTAAAAACCTCAGCTGACACACTGAGGCTCTAAAGTGGAGAGCTGGTTCCCAATGCAAACATGTCTTCCTGTCTTCTTCTTGTTGTTTGTTTGTTTTTTGTTTTTTGTTTTTTTCTGAGACAGGGTTTCTCTGTGTAGCCCTGACTGTCCTGGAACTCACTTAGTAGACCAGGCTGGCCTCGAACTCAGAGATCCACCTGCCTCTGCCTCCCGAGTGCTGGGATTAAAGGCGTGCTGTCCCCATGCCCAACATGTCTTCCTGCCTTAAAGACTGATTTCTACACGATACACTGCTGAAATGGGTGGATTCTGGGCCATGCTACATCCACATAAAACAGCCAATTTAATGAATATACAAAGACCACGCATTGATAGTGTGAGCTCCTTAGCACTAACCATCTCAGTGTTTAGTTACAGGGAGTGGCACCTGTGCTATGACCTTGGTGAGTTCACCAAAGAGTGTTCCATTCTAGTAGGGCTATGGATTCTTAAGTATCTTCAGAAGCCACCATGCCACCTGGTGACTGCACAATCTTCGTGGTCTTAGCTTCATGTGTTTCTCTATAGTCTAATAAGCAGAAGTTTTGAGAATGGTCCTCTTTGGGTTTATCATCATCTTTGGGGGGAAAGTGTTTGATACCTAACCTTTGGCATGATGCGAGCTGCAAGTTTTCCATCTAAGTCTGATATAAGACTGAAAAAAATAGCTCAGTGGTCATGAGCATATGTTGCTCTTGCAGAGGGCTAGGTTCAGATCCCAGCACCTCATAGTGGCTCACATTCATCTGTGGTTCTAGTTCAAAGCAATTTGTGAACACCACGCATGTATGTGGTGCAAGGATATTATGCAGGCAAATATACATACACATAAAATACAAATTTTTTTTTTAAATAAAATCACCGAGAGCTAAATAGTTACTGATTCCTCCTACATTGTCACGAGTATTGGTCAAAAATGAGTGGTGAAATCTTCCAAATAATTAACTACATTTGTTAATAAAATTATGAGTTTTATTTAGGAGATGAATTGAATTCACAACTATATTTCTCTGTGGTCATAATATTTGTGTTTTTTTATATATTGTTAAATTTTATTTTATAATATTTTACTAATAACTTCTTGGCCAGTAGTCATGAAGGATATTGGTCTGCAGGTGTCTTTTTTTAATATATCTTTGCCTGGTTTTGATGTTGGGACAAAGTAGGCTTCATAATGAGGTGGGAAATTGGTCCTTTCTCCATTATATCAGAAAGAGTTTATAAGGAGTAGACATTCTTTCTCCCTTTAGGTATAGACAAGGTATCATTTTAAAATAAGTTATTAATTATTATCACCCTTATTATTATTGTCTTACTACTGCTTCCTTTGGCTTGATTCTTCTTGTTACAGGGGAGCATTACATCATTGGTTCTGATCTTTCAATTCTTTTTTGTTTTGTTTTTGTTTTTGTTTTTGTTTTTGTTTTTTGAGACAGGGTTTCTCTGTATAGCCCTGGCTGTCCTGGAACTCACTCTGTAGACCAGGCTGGCCTTGAACTCAGAAATCTGCCTGCCTCTGCCTCCCAAGTGCTGGGATTAAAGGCATGCACCACCACCGCCTCGCTCTTTCAATTCTTTAATAAAGAGATTTGAAAGCTATAAATGTTCCTTAAAGTACACATCACATAAACTATGAATATTGTGTTTTTACTATTTTGTCAAAATGTTACCTAATTTTCTTCATAGTTTCTTTCTGGGGGTACAAAGTTTGAAGAAATGTACTGTCTAATTTCTAATTATTGGAATTTTATTTTTGTTTTATTTTTATTCTGGTGTGGGTGGGCACGGAAAGTACTCTGGAAGGTCTGAAAGTTTCTAAATTTAGGGAGGTTTTATTATGGTTGAGTACAGTGGTCATTTTCCATAAGTATGTGCTTAAAATAGAATGTTTGATTTGAGGTGGTCAGACGTGGAGCTCATAAAGAACGACTCGGCTAAGGTGGTTGGTTGGTAGAGTTCAGACCCTCTATGTCTTGCATGTATTTTTCTGGCTTGTCCTATCACTTCCCAAGTCTGAGTTAATAGAATCTCCTACACTGCTTGAAGACTAGTTATTACCTACTTGTGGACACTATCAGTAGATACATACACATGTATGAGTTTGTGGTATTCATTTTTTTTTCCCGAGACAGGGTTTCTCTGTATAGCCCCGGGGCTGTCCTGGAACTCACTTTGTAGACCAGGCGGGCCTGGAGCTCAGAAATCCACCTGCCTCTGCTTCCCGAGTGCTGGGATTAAAGGTGCGTGCCACCATGCCCGGCTATGAGTTTGGGGTATCCTTATGAAGTAACTTTTTAATCATAATGATATACTCTTCTTTACCTGTGCAATGCTTCTATCACTATAGATAGTTGATCTGGTGTCTGTGTAACTGTACCAGCATTCTTATTCTAGTTGCCTGCATTTTTTATAACTCAGTGTTAGAAAAGCTGATCAGAACAGGAAAAAAAAATATCTATTCCAATAGAGTCTAAATGAATGGCCAAATATGTTCCTTGGGGAGTTCTGGAGTGACAGTCATCAGTACTGTTTACCCTGAGTTTTTCCCTTTAATAAACACATTTTAGGACTGCACTTGTGGCCTTGTTGATGTTGGTCATCACTGGCCAAGTTTTGAATGTGACAGTTTGGAGCATAGAAGAATTTGTTTCCAAGGTGGGTCTCTTGCTTCCTGATATGAGACTACCCTCCTCCGTGTAGCACAGTAACCAGGAGTATTCAATATAGTGGATGCTGTGTGGTTTCTTAAGGAGCTACTTTACAATCAAAAGGCACAGGGCCTTGAGTAACTACCATGAAGAGACAATCCCACTGCCCTGAAAGGTGCAGTCATGCAGCCTCATAGCAGAGAATGTGGAATCTATTAATTCCCTGGGATTGTAATCCCTTAGCATTTGTTCATAAACTCAGAGAACTTGGGGCCAAGCTAGCAAACTGTAAAGGTGTCAGAGGCTATATTGGGGAAGAGGGAAAACTGGGTGGTAGTTCAGTTGAAGATCAGTCAATGAGTCCTTTAAGGAACTCCTCTCCATTTTAAAGGAATGAATGGAATTCTGAGCTCCTGCGCCAACTTGGAGTAAATGCTTAAAGATACTTTTACTGACTAGTATCATCATCATCTCACCATACAGAGTCACTTAAAGCCTGCACTATGTCTTCAACTATAAAAGCAAACATCAACAGTGACCAGTCAATGTAAGTTCACTGAAGACTGGGACTGTGGTTTGCTTTTCTGAAAATGTCATAGTTGACAGTCTTGGAAGGAACAGTGTCTGAAAAGAAAACTGCTCAGTGGTGGTTTTACATGGACAGATAGATGACTGGATATGAGGACGTACATGGGAAGATGGATGGATGGACAGACATATGGACAGATGGGTGGATGAATGATGGGGACACAGAACCCCTGGCATAACCTGAAGACAAGTGAACTGCATCATTAAGATAAGAGTGTTGGGGGATGAAGATATGGCTCATGGTTTAAGAGTACAAACTACCATTGCAGAAGACCTGAGTTCCATTTACAGAAACCAGGCCAAATGCTAACAGCCACCAGTTACCATTCCAGGTTTGGGGGGGGGGGGTATAATGGCTTCTTCTGGCTCTTGTAGGCACTTGCATTCACAAGTATATTTCTACATATGGTCACATAATTTAATTTTTTCTGAAATTCAAAGGATAGTCTATGAATGGGGGGGCAATATCTCAAAATCTCTTGTATAGAAATCCCCATTTATACTTGCTGGTTTTGTGTGTCAACTTGAAAAAAGCTGGAGGTATCACAGAGAAAGTAGGTTCAGTTGAGGAAATGCCTCCATGAGATCCAGCTGTGGGACATTTTCTCAATTAGTGATCAAGGTGGGGGGGAGGGCCCAGCCCATTGTGTCCTGGGTTCTGTGAGAAAGCAAGCTAAGTAAGCTGAGCAAGCCAGGGGAAGCAATCCAGTAAGCAGCACCCCTTCATGGCCTCTGCATAAGCTCCTCTCTCCAAGTTCCTACCCTATGTGAGTTCCAGTCCTGACTTCCTTTGGTGATGAACAGCAATGTGGAAGTGTAAGCTGAATACACAATTTCCTCCCCAACTTGCTTTTGGTCATGATGTTTTGTGCAGGAATACAAACCCTGACTAAGACACCACGTACAGAAATCTTCCCTTTGAGGTGTTGGCTGGGCCAGTCCAAGAGACCCCACAAACAGTATAGGCATTGTTACTGCCCTTGGTTCCCTCCTAGAACCTGAAGGTTAGATGCTATTGTTGAAGACAATACACTCCAGACACAGGACTTGGAAGACTCAAGCAGGAACTGATCTGGAAGCCTCCTCCCTAAGGACTATCTCTCATAGTATCTGAAGCTGCTATGCAAGCTGCCAAGATAGAAAACTAATCAATAGTCCTACCCATGTGTAAACTCTGTGAGTCACAATAATGACTTGCATTGCAAGATATTCACAGGAATAAGATAGGGGCACTTATACCTTAAGGTAACCAGAAGCTGCCTAGTTGAATGTAAGTCATGCTTGATTCAAAAGAAATCTATGCATAGTACTACAAACCAATTACCTATAACTGGTAAAGCCATAGACCCTAGAGGACAACTTACTACTGCTACTTTTACTTTCCTAAACTAAAATCATTTCTAACAGCACTCTAAATTCCCATCCTTATACAGATAAGTACAGCTCTCAACCCTTATCAAAAACCTTTCTTCTGCAGCAGATGCAATGACCATTATAGAGATCCAACGCTAGTGAAAATGAACAGAACAGCTGACTATGAAATACTCAACTTCAACTCATACTTCCACAGCACAGCCCCAATACCAGAGACTTAGAGAACACCACAAAAGAAGAATCAGACAAACTCTAAGAGCTATAGGACTGGTCTGCTGAGAGATAGTGTCTTCTATACATCTCAGGGAAGCTGCACCCATGAAATCTCAACAACATGGTTGCTTAAACAAGACTATCACTATGGCACTTGTTGACATATTGTATATTGACTTGGATGGAGGAGCTCTCACAAGGTTCCTCCACTAGATTAAAAGCTATAGACAATTCATGGCTGGAGAGAGAGAGAGACAGAGAGAGAGAGAGAGAGAGACAGAGACAGAGACAGAGACAGAGAGACACACAGAGAGAGAGAGAGAGAGAGAGAGAGAGGTTTTCCCTAGGGATAAGACCCTTGAAGGATTATTCCAAGAGATCAGTCCTGCACACAAATACATATAAATAACACTAAATGCACTGAATAGGTTGCATACATATATGTACACTTATACATGTACATATGCATACAATACATATACACATACATGTACATCACACACATAATATATATGCACATACCTATACTACATATACACATACACATATACATATAATATATATATATACATACATATACATCTACATCTGTATAACAAAATTTATTGAGGAAGACATTATGAATTTGTGAGGGAACACTGGAATAGTAGCAGTAGAGAGACAGGGTCAAAGGCTTTCTTCCCCTTAAATATGGTCTAATGTTATACTACAAGGTTGTACAACAAGTTCTACTAAGTGATGGCCATTTGCATAATTACCACAGAAGCCATAAGGAAAGAAAGTACTTGTCCATCAGCAATTACTACTCCCATGATCCACCTCATGAGGCTTGTCACATGACACCGCGCATATTATTTCATGTTGCAGCCCAGCACGCCCTACTGAGAACACTGACCCAAGTGTTGGCAGAGGGTAGCCTGGCAAATAACCACAGGACTAGGAAGTCCTCCTGGCTCTATCTGGCAGGCGAGGCTGTCCTCCCCAGGCAGGAATTTCCATGAAAATATTCTATAACCTTCTAGGGGACCTTTGTGGCTGGGTCGGGTTCTAAGAAAGCACAGAATAGGCGTGCACACAGTTGTAGATTGTAGGTTGATTATAGTTTAGTAAGAACTTTGAAGGCTCATGGTGTGGGGGCTCAAGGCAGCATATAGAATTATTTGCTTTCACATTCAAAGGCAGTTAGGATAATTGGCATGGACTGCAGATCCTCAGTGGTATGGACAGAATTGTTTCTGAGTGGTTTTTCACCCTGGCTCTCATTATTCCCTAAAGAGTTGAAGGGCCATCGCTCTCTTCCTTAGTATTTCTCCTCCTCTGAATCCATTTCTACAGAGGCTCCACTCCACATCCCAACAAGGAAAGGGCAGCTTGGTTACTAGCTGGATGTTATTCCTTTTTTTCTACCCCTAGGGCAAAAGTGAGTGCCCATCACCCCCAAGGGGCTCATAAGTGTCTTCTGTTTAAAGAAATACCAGTGAGTAAAATTCACATCTCAGCTATTCCCTTGCTTCAAGCAGTGACAGATTCTCCAAGTGAGTATTTGTAGTCAAACCTGGGAAACTGTCATGAAATCACGATTGAAGGCCCTATCTTAGAATATGTTTTTCTAGCATGCCACAGAGGGGCTGGCCCTTGCTAAGGTTCAAATCTTTCAGGTTGCTTACTGGTGAGCCTGTAACTCAGACAACAGATGAATTAGAGGCAATCTGCTACCCAGTTGTGGAGGACATGAGGATTAGAGGTGTCTCCCCCAAGTTAGCAAAACTCTGAAACACACTCCTGGGGACTTCAAAGCACTCCTGTCTTCCCTTGCTCATACAATCTCGAGCAGCTTTTCCAGCCTGTTTCATATCTCACTGTCAGAGGGCAAGCTTACCAGATAAACCTCCAATTATTTTGCTGCCTGCACATTTGTAAAGACTGGGTCTCTTTAGGTGGGTCTGACCCCTCCCTTGCCTCCAGTGGTCTGGAAGTGATCTTGGAAGGACTTGGGCCTTGGGCACATCACAGACTCCTGAGCTGACCAACCAACCACTGATCTGGTTTCCTAAGATTATACCTTTATGTCTATTCCCTGTAGTCACCAAGAAGGTGACATTACTTGTATGAATCTTCCTCTGGGTTATGGGGATGAAAGAATATTTATCCATCACCTACCATGTGCCGGATATTGACAAACCCAATTTTGTGACCTTACAGTTATGCTCTCAGATTGGGTAAGTCCATCTCATCTCATATATAAGGAAGTTATTTTGAGATCTTTGCTCACAGACTGTGAGTTTTTGGTCTATATGCCCTCATACACCAATCCTCATACTGTTTCTTGCAAGAACTGTTGAAACACATCTCCATAAACTCACCACAAGCTGGAAAGATCATGACTAAAGTGCACAGAATTCAGTTCATCTAGCCCTTACCCCAACTCAGCATCCTGGAACACTGTAGAACACTAAGAATTCCCTCTCAAGAACAGGGTGCTGACTGAGGAGGTGGCTCCATGGTACAGCTCAATACTCAGAAACATGACCATAGCATACTGCATCAGCCCCTGAAGGCCCACATCTGGTGTCTTTTTGCCCATGGTAATATTAAAGGGATGAATTCTTAGGGAACCTTTGCTTGCTCAGAGCTAGATGATGGGTACTGTGGTGTAGACGCCAACAGAATCAGCTGGAATAGAAATCAAGAAGGCTACCAGGAAGCCCTTCAGGAAAGTAAGGAATATGAGACAGATGAGGAAAAAGAGAGGCAATGAACTTTAGATGGAGGGTGGGAAACTTAGGATGTAGTCTAAAAACAAAATTGGATATGCAAACAGGATGCAGTCACAGAGTGAAAGAGAAGCCAAAAGTTTCTACCACAAGCTTCCACTGGTCCCCTTAGCTGAAGGAAATGGCTGGCTGATCCAAGCAAGCAAGGAGAGGGCCACTTTGTGTGGGAAGCCACATGTGCCATTGCAGGGTGGCGCTGGCTTCCACTGGCCACCACGCATACATAGGCAGTAAAGTTCTTTTGCCAAGATGAGGTTTTGAGAATTAACCAAAATTAACCAATCAGATGAGAGACAAGTTAACCAATCAGATGAGAGACAAGTTAACCAATCAGATGAGAGACAAGTTAACCAATCAGATGTAGGCATGCAAATGAGGTGAAAAGCATAACCCAAGCACAACCAATCCGGGTGTGAGACACTCCTCTCCTAGGCCTATATAAGCAGCACCAGTTCTGGACTTGGGGTCTCTTCGCCTCTGCAATCAAGCTCTCCCAATAAACGTGTGCAGAAGGATCCTGTTGCAGTGTCGTTCTTGCTGGCGTGTCAGGCCCACTCAAGAACTCTTGTCTTCTGGATATTACACTACACAAAACTAGATTATATTCAATTAGTATAGACTTGATATCATTGGGAGTTTGTCTTCATTTCATAAATGACAATGAAGAAATGTGTATACACATAGGTCTACTAAGTCACCCTAGTGCTTACCTTAAGAAAGAATGGCCAGAATAGGCTAAGGGGCCTCAACAGTTGGACCTATGGGCACCCTACCACAAACTACTGTATACTACTATTTCATAAGGCAAGACAGGATTCCTCACTCCATGATGTTCCGTGAGGCAGGAGTGGGAAATTTTGATAAAGCACTCATCAGTGAGATTGACTCAAACCAATGCTTAACTCAACTCCTTCCACCATAGCATCCCTATGGGATGGTAAACTTGCAGCAAAATGCCACAGAGGTGTGCCTTGAAAAGGGAGGTGGGAACCAGGGGAAAGGGCAGAGGAAGGAGAGAGGGTCAGTGTGGGAGAAGCAACATGATGAAGTGGTCCAGAGAAAGCAGAGGAAGGATGCTCAGGTTCCAGACTCAGTGCGGTCCTCTGGCACTTTAGCCTTCCACACTTGGCAGTGTAAGAGATGGGGAGGAGAGATGGGGTGGATAGAAATATAATTACCTGTTGATTATCGAGCAAGCTGATGTATGACAATTAAGAGATTGACAGAGATAGAAAAACACTACTCTACAGCCAATCAAGTGAGTCCATATTTCTACTAAGCTGCCAGTCATGGTGATACAGAGTGCTCATGAGCTGATGTGAAAGCTGCAGACAGGAGCTACTCAGCACCCTTTCGAGTTCAGGAAGTTACTGTACAGAAAGCTGATTATGGATTCTCCATGGACCCTGTGAGCTTAAGATTGTCTTTTATTCCAATTCTACAGCAAAAAGAGACATGAGTGAACAGCCTTGCCTAAAGCCTTGTGTGGCAATCACTAAGTCAGCCATTTCAATACAAGGGAAAGAACAGCTGTGTCACTGACCTTGACAAGTTTTTCACTCCTTTGCAGCTTAGAGTTGAGATTTCAATTGGCAGAAAGAAAATGGAAAGTGGATTGAAGGCATAGAGCTGAGCACAGAGCTGAGCACAGAGCTGAGCACAGAGCTTGACACAGAGCTGAGCACAGAGCTGAGCACCCAGGTCTGCTCTGTAACCTAGGGTGTTCTAACCTCTCACTCCTGATTCTCTTCATTTTTGAATGGACAATATTTTTTCATGCTTCATAAATAAGCTCCATGGATTTAATAAAGTAGCAAGTACAAAGCTGGCCACAATGGGTCATGGAACTAGTAATTCTGCCTCTGCTTCTTCTTGGATCTTAACCATGACGCTCCACTAGAGACCTTGGGGTAATTGTTTTTAGCAATATTAGAATTATATTTTATTTTTTTTAAATAAAAGTTGTAGCTAGATATTCAAGTCACACATGTTTGTATCTTAGTGTGCACATCCTGATAAAATGATGCTTGTAGAATAACTAAATAATAAGACCCCCCCCCCTGAAATCTACCTTCGTAGTAAATCTCCACAAATCCCCAGTGACATTTTTAGTGAGTGCACACTTGCAGTCCTGGATGTGCACACCTATTGTGATTCTGTTCTGCTCGTCAGATGTGAAAGGTGTGTGTCCTAGTTAGCAACGCTATAACCTGAAAACTCAGCAAAAGGAAGGACTAAGTGGGAAACTGCAAGCTGAAATACAGACATGGTTGATTCTTGGTGAATCAGATTCATGAATAAATCCAATTGTTCTGGAAGTAAAATCTGTACTGACATCACACGAAGCCCTAGACCACAGGCCACCTCTGGGTGACTCAGACTGCTGGGTTACTGTGACTGTTGCCCTTGGGGAGGCCTTTTGCTCAATGAAAGGGTGAGCTCAAAGCCATCAGCTCAAAATACCATTGGACGACAGAAAGTACCAGTTGCTTTCAGCCGCTTTCTAAATCTGGCCCTGGGCTTCTCTGGTTTCACTTAGGGACCCAGCGGTGCTCCAGCACACACTTAATACACACTGTGCTGTGGGAGACCAAAGATGACCATGTGGGCAATCTCACCAGAGCCAATACAACGGCAGCGTTGCCCAGCAGAGGTCACAACAGCAGACACTACAGTCGCTCAGAAATTATAATCTTATTTTAAAATGATCATTCTTTAGAAACATCGATATGGAAGCAATTTAGCCTTTAGAAAGTCAAGCAAATGTCACCGGTGATGGAATCACCACCAGAAACCACAATATGGGGTTGGTTCTGGACAAGTCAGCTAAAGAAATCTCAGGGTGAGATCTGACTCTCTCTCTCTCTCTCTCTCTCTTTCTCTCTCGGCAGCAGCAGGCAAGAACTTGCTTTGGTAATAAATACAGATGATTTCTCAGCGAGAATTTCTGCATACCACATGATTGTGCTCCTGATAAAGAGGCCGTTCGTTCCAGGTAAATTAAAGAAGTCAACCCTGTCTGTAGAAGCAGAAGCTGATAAAGTCTTTCTGGCAGCTGAGGTCACCAAGTTCAATGTCATGTGTTACCTTGGCATTTGGAAAAAAATCAAAAGTGCCCAGCCTAGCTGAAAATTCCCCCTTATTTCTGTCGTTCCATCTTTAACAGCCCCAGACAGATAGCTCTCCTGGGCAAGTATGCCAGGTGGTGTGCCTGAATATCCGTGCTAATTTGTAAATTCTCCACATGGTTCACACACATCTTTTCTGAGGACCAGAGTGACCCAAGCCTTCTGCATGCTCTTTTTAGTTTCCTAACCTGCTCCCTTCAATCTGTGAGCCTTCTGCCTGCCCCTTCAACCTCTGCTGGTGTGTTCTTTTCCTAGGGCAGTCTACGTGGTGGTTTGGGGTGTTCTTTGATGTCCCAATCCCCTGGATTATGTTTCTGCATTCTGAAGACCTGCTGTTGGAGCTGTCTGTACCATTGCAGTGGTTTGGATGAGAATGGCCCCCATAGAGTCATGTGTTTGAATACTTGATCTCCAGTTGGTGGACAAGTTTAGTAAGGATTAAGAGGTATGGCCTTGATGGAGGAAGTATGTCACTCGGGATGGACTTTAGGGTCTCAAAAATTTGTCCCATTCCCAGAAGGTTCTCTGTCTCCTACTTGAGAAAAAAGATGTGAGCACTCATCTTCCTTTGCTCTGCCTTCACTTTAACCCTATGAAACCACAAGCCCAACCAACACTTCACTCTATGACAGCAATAGAAGTGAAACTATGACACAAGTATCATGTCTTTGCCCACCTCCCCAACTCTAGAGTGATAACTTCTCATTCACCAATAGGGTCAACAGGAAGTGATTAAAATAGCCGCATGTATCAAGTTTTAAATCTATACATTTTTTAACCTGGACATTTCATTACTAGTTAAAATATTACTTTAAAGTAATCCCAGATGCAAAAACAGAGCCAGGAAGAAAAAAAAAGCACATTTATTGCAACATTATTTGTAAAATTAACAACAATGAAAAAAACAAACAAACAAACAAACAGAAACTACTTAAATAACCATCCATAGAGGGAATTGTGAAATAAATTGTGTTACTTATTCTGCAACAGCTGAGGAGACATGGAAAGACCTTGAAGGGGCTACAGCTAAGCAACACATGTAGTATGATCCCACGGTGTTTATTAGAACTATTATGCATCTGCAGCTATGCAGCTATGCAGCTATGCAGCAATGCAGCTATGGAGCTATGGAGCTATGCAGGCATATATGTGCATGCTATGAGGCCTGGAAGGGAAAAGGCAAACAAGTTAAAGCAGAAGTTTCCCGTTTCTACCTCATAATTTGATATTATTCAACTCTTTTACACTGAAATGTATTTCAGTGTTGCCCATGTGCAGGAATCTAAGCTTTAAAAGTGAAATGTCATCAAAGTATGTGTAAATGCCATACTGGCCAACAGCTTCTGGGCCAACAGCTGGGAAACACTGTCGTTTTAAGTGAAAGTGATCAATGAACTTAGCTTGTCCTGAATATTCCCGGATGTGGGCATTTCCTGGGACTTGGTGCTATGTCTTGTTCTTTCTAGCCTATTCATCCCCCTTGGGTTCTCTAGAGAATTCCTAAGCAGGGCACCCCCGCCCCATTCACGTTTTCTGTAGGACATACGACTGACTGAGCACCACATAATTCCCTTGTCATGTAACTTCATATAGAACTTCATGGTGTGTGTGTGTGCACACATATACATTTATTAAAAACAAAAACACTGCTTTGGCCAACAGGAATACCCAGAGTGATTCTAAACAATAGCTTCTCCATCCTAAATACAAAAATACTCTTGAATTGGAACATAAATTGAATTATTATGTATTTTCTACTCCTTTTTCCTCCTTAAAGCAACTAATGAATAGTTAGATACACATGGTGGATCCTTCAGAATGTTACCAGAATTCGGGCCACAGCCATGACATGGCGATCCAAGGCAGTCCTGGCCTCTATGACCCCGGACGAATCCCTCTTATCCCCCCTGCAGATTCACCCCATCCACAAACAGGACCAGGACGACTCACCACGCTGATTCCGTCATTGAGCAGGGCCTCCCCGAAGATCATCATGTAAAGCTGTTCATTCACACGTGCCTCCTCAAAAACAGCCAGCACAGCCACGGGGTCGACGGCCGAGATGAGGCTGCCAAATAGCAGATTCTGTAGCAGGTTGATGTCACCAAGGCCGAAGGCCTTGATCTGACAGATGAAGTAGAGAGAGAGCCCAATGCCAAAGGCATTGATCAGGGCTCCCAGGCCTGCCCACCACAGGATGGAGCCAATGTTCTCAAAGAAGGGCCTGGTGGGCATGAAGTAGCCGCTTTCCAACACAATAGGTGGGAGGAGGTAGAGGAAGTAAATGCTTGAATCCATGACCGGTGGCGATTTGTGGTGGGTGCCAAAAATGATGCCGCCCACCAGAGCTCCCACGATGATGAGGAGGCAGCTCTCTGGCATGAGGTGCGGCAGCCTGTGGTAAAGATGGAAACCTGGGAATACAGAGGGTGGGACCATAATCTGCCAATGAACAGTGCTGGGTCTAGCCAGATTGGTCTAGCCCAAGCTCCCTAATGCTATCCTTTAATGCAGTTCCTCATGTGGTGGTGAACCCAATCATAAAATTAGTTTTGCTGATACTTCATAACTATAATATTGCTACTGTTAGGCATTTTAATATAAATATTAAAATCCATAATTGTAATGCTATGGAGGTTCATCTGGAAAGAAACACCTCGATTTCATTACATATTTGATTTTGGGGTGACTTTAGGTCAGTTTTTTAGAAACCTTTTTATTGTTGTTGCTAAATTCTTCATGATTCGCCACATTCCACTGCATAAGCACAGAACGAGGTTCTGAGCTGGGGTTTAAGGAGCTGGGGTTTCCAAGCCCTGTGTACCCTACTCTTAGTTCTGCCTAAGATGTGTAAGGCACTCAAGGTACCCCATGGATTAAACTAAAGATGTTTATTGAGAATTTGGTTGTAAAGACCAGCATGCTGTTGAATTTAATGAGATGGAATGCCAAAGATGTAGATTACACTGCAACTCCCACTGTTGGCAAAGGTTTAATAGTGAGAAATGAATAATTGAGAAGGCTGAAATAGTATGACATATGAGGTTGTACTGGCTGGTTTTGTGTCAACTTGACAGGAGCTAATGTCATCAGATAGGAAGGAGCTTCAGTTGAGGAAATGACTCCATGAGATCCAGCTGTAAGACATTTTCTCAATTAATGATCAATGGGGGGGAGGGGAGGATGCTCAGAGCATTGTAGGTGGAACCATTCCTGAGCTGGTGATGGCGCTGAGTTCTATTATAAGAAAGGAGGATGAGCAAGAGATGAGGAGCAAGCCAGTAAGCAACATCCCTCCACAGCCTTACATCAGCTCCTGCCTCCAGGTCCCTGCCCTGTTGGAGTTCCTGCCCTGACCTCCTTCAATAATGAACAGCAAAATGTAGTGTAAGCCAAATAACCCCTTTTTTTCCCCAACTTGCTTTTTGGTCATGGAGTTTCTTTGCAGCAATAGAAACCCTAACTTAGACAGAGCTGAAATACACTACAAATACAAAGATATCAGAACTCAGTGGTTCACCATGGAGCCCCCAAAGCAACATGGCACTTTGGCAGTCCTGCCAGAAATGCATCCATCCTTTAATACAGCCAATCAAAATCCTTTGCAATCAGGTTCCCTTTTCCTGTCTTGCTCATCTGTTTTTCCTGATTGAATTGTCCCTTTTATTTGCCTTTCAGACTTTGATGCTAAGCCTTTCCCATTCCCCACCAGAAGAACTAATGTCTTCATCGAAACTACCAGAACAATTTATCTCTCTAATGCTTGTTTAGTAACAACGATCCCAATCTACAATGTGTGTACATTACTTACCTGCACTAGTCTATAAATTTCCCCAAATTAAATAGATGATTTATGTCATTACATTACTTAGCAAAAATCCACATCTCAGTCTGTGTGATAGCTGGCTGCAAAAGTGTACAACTGAATGAACTAACTGGTCATCAGGGATGCTTTCATGTGGACATTAACCAGGTGCCTCGGGAAACACTGAGATTCTCAGAGTTGTGTAACAGAATGAGAAGCATTGTAGAGAGGGGAGCTTGGGGTAGAACTGGTCCTGCCAGACACTTCACCCCCTCATTGAGAGATGATCCATTTGGCTTGAGCAAACTGTGGATTGGGAAAATTAAGGAGAAGTTGGAAGATGATGTTGTCCCATATAGTGGAGAGCTTGACTTCCAAATTAATTAAGGTAGATTTCTTTCCATACACTATGGGGAACCAGTGAATGTCTCCTTGGAGAATTTTACATTTAGCTGTATAAAAAGCAGGTTGATGCAGTTGAGCATAATTTTCACCAAAAGACATTACTCTCAGTGAGACTTCACTGTGTTAAGACCAGCTCAAGACCTTCTAAAGCCCTACATTCTTTGTTTTCTAATCACAACTTCCTTGGCCTCTTTTTGTCCTTCTTCACAAGCTATATTTTTGCCTTTCAACTGATGTTTTAATCAAATTTAACTTCTAAATTATGTCATGGCATAGAGGAGCCTGGGATGTCTTTTCTTGGGCCTGTATTTCACCATTCTGGCCTTGTTTCCTTGAACTGGGGGCTCCCTGAAATGGATCCAGTGTCTACCTGCCTTAAGGCAAAGTAGATCTGTGGGGCTGTGGCAGGAACAGGCCACAGGCTCCTCACATTGCAGTGAAAAGGACTTAGTGCATTTTACACTTTGAAACATCTGCCCACTTTCATGAAGGGCAGCAGAGCTGCAGAGGCAGTTACTTTCAACTCTTATAATTCCAGTGCTTCAAAGGGAAATGCAAAGAAACAACGTCCCGCCCCCAGAAGTGGAAGATTCCATTTCATTTCAATGTTATTCTTCCAGATGTTTCCAGGAACAGTTCCCATAATATTCCAAGAAGAAAAAGAACTTGCAAAGTCAGAAGTGACTTTAATTACTTTTGTTGTATAATATATGTGTAAGCAAACTGCTAGAGATGTCTCCCAACTAACAAAATTACAGTTCTGTGGCTAGGAATGAGTAAAGACTATGTTAGAAAAGAAATGTTATCTACAGGGGAACACCAGGGCCAAGAAGTGGGAGTGGGTGGGTAGGGGAGCAGGGTTGGGGACTTTCAGGATAGCATTTGAAATGTAAATGAAGAAAATACCTAATAAAAATGGGGGGGGGGAATGTTATGTAGTCTTCAGTATTTCCTGAACACTGTACACTTTACATTTTATATTCTTTTAAACACATAGCATAAGATTTTTATATAACAGAGAAAACACATGGTTATCTTTTTGAAATATGAAGTCAAAACTATGCAGGACCTGGAAGTATGCATGTAAATTTCAAACACAATCCTGAAACATTAAACAGCCACACTTCAGGGAAATGCGCACTACAAGTAACAGTTACTGTCTACTTAACTCATCGTCGTCTGTCATGTAAGAGATTTTCATCCATGACAACTCAGGTAAGAAACAATCCTCCCCCAACCTGTGCTAGAGGACTTACCTATCTTAGCAAGAGATGCGAGCAGTATCCAGAGGGTGACTTCATAAGGGATTTGAACATAGTCATAGTCCAGTTCAAAAACAGATATCCCTTCATTGGGGTCTGAGCTAGAAGCAGCAAACCGAGCATCAGGTGCCTGCTGGGCCGTGGGATTGGAGGACTCATTAACATACGATGATGCTTCCGAACATGTAAGGACCGCCAGCAGTAGTAACCAGTTCCATAAACGAAAAGCCATAAACATTGCAGGACCCATGCCTGTGCGACTCTGACTTCGCACCTGGGTCCTGATGTATGCCACGCCTCTGCGGCACGGCACGGTGAGTCCAGCTGCACTACCTGACCGAGAGGCAATCTATTTGCAATCCAGAAGTCATTTCCAAAGAGGTCCAGTACGATGATGACTCTGCAGGTGCGTCCTTTCAAATCTTCTTAAAATCTACTGTGTTCAGGCAGCTCAGCTCTGGGCTCAAAGAGATATCTATAAAGAGAAATCCCTCTTCATTCGAAACTGTTTCCTCATTCACTGAACACTGGCTTCATCTTGTGAGTGTAAATTGGCAAGAGACTGATTCCGAGAAACACTGACGTCCTTTAATAAGGAAAGGATTCCTTTCTGCCCTGTTGGATCCCAGGAAGGAGCCACCTGTCCCACACCTGAGCCTCCTCACCTCCCGAGGTTCTGTCTCACCTGTTTTGAACCGGTCAAAGCCGCAGGTAGCTTTTGAACCACACTTTAATTATTTGCTTTGATTTGACTTTTGTAATGAAATGCTTGTTCCGAGGGTTCTTGGCAGGCTACACTACTGACACCTAGTGGGCACCTGCAACATATCAGCCTTTGTGGCTGATAAGGACCAAGTTGCTGTCTGTTCGGTTAGCACTCAAACCAAAGTATTTTTGAGGATGAAGAGCTGTTAAGAATTGCGCCAGGCCATGAGGACGAAATAGCACTGTCCTGGAAGAAGCATAAGACTGTCTTCACAGACAAGGGAGGAGGAAGCGGCAAAGCAATGAAGATGATGAACACTTGATTTCGTGGCCAATAAATTATGGAAGAAACAAGGCTCCAGCTTTCTCTAAGCTCCACAGCGAGTTTCTCAAAGGGAAGAAACCAAAATGAGAAACTTCATGAATGTGTCTGAAAACCCAGTTGGGAAAATGTTCTCAAATACTCAAACCCAGTAGCTAACCATTGTGTCATTGTGCTCTGTCTGTACAAAAGAAGTGTCTACACAGACTAGCTATGAGGTCCAGAATGGATTTTGTCAAAGGTTCTTTATCTAGAAGTGGGTAGTTGCATTGGCCCCGTGGAGCAGATAGGACAGTAAATAAAATTGAGAAGAGGAGGAGGAGGAGGAGGAAGAAGAGGAGGGAAGAGAAGGAACTTCGAAAGGCCCAAATTGCCTACAGATTTAATATGTATTTTTCTAAAGACAACTGAAGCAAGGATGTAAAAGCAACTAACACGCTCTGCTTGAGGCCACAGCATCACTTTGAACTTTACCACGTCATCCCCCTTCCTTGTCAAGTGCACCCCACAAAACCACCTTTTGATCCACTTACAAATGGAAATTATATTTTTAAAGATTATTTATTTTATGTATATGAGTACACTATACCTGTCTACAGACACAACAGAAGAGGGCATCAGATCCCATTACAGATGGTTGTGAGCCACCATGTAGTTGCTGGGATTTGAACTCAGGACCTCTGGAAGAGCAGTCAGTGCTCTTAACTGCTGAGCCATCTCTCCAGCCTGGAAATCCTTTAAGACAGAAGATAGAAAGTAACAGCATGGAAAGTAAATAGAACACCAACAGCATGGTCAGAGGGATGGGTTAGTTTTACAAATAGCCACTAAGTAGCATTTGATGTAACTATGAATTTCATTGGGCATACAGGGGCTATCTTAGACAAAGGAAAGCATCAGTCATTCAACCATGTGTCAACCATGGATTTACAAAGTAAGATTAACTCCAGGGAGAGAAGTTGGATTAATTTCGACATAATGTAATATGATAGGATGAAAGTCAAAGTCATACAGATCTCTTAAATAAACTGAGAAAAAAGAAACAGACCAAATCAACATGTTTTCATTAAAAAAAAAAAAAAAACAGACTAAATATCCCAAAAGCTGTTGCCTGTATGTTGGATATGTTCTTCTAACTGGGCTGCCTTGTCTGGCCTCAGTGGGAGAGGAAGTGCCTTGCAGAGACTTGAAGTACCAGGGTGTGTGGAGGGGGTGGGGGAAATACCCACCCAGGAAGAGTCCCACCTGCTCAGAGGAGAAGAGGAAGGAATGGGCGAAATATTGTGGGAGGGGGTGATCGGAATCAGGGCAGTGAGCAGGATATAAAGTGAATAAGTACAAATAAATAAATAAATAAATAAATAAATAAATAAATAAGATGGGAACAGCCACCAAAATGGAGAAGAGGGAGACTCCTGATATAACATTCACAAACAATCATTTATTTCTTGTCAAAAACTGACATTTTCTCCCAATCATGCTGTTCCATTGAACATGCCATGCAGGCTCTATCCAGGGTGGTTAAGCAATAAAGAAAAGGATACCCAGGTTGGCTTGAGAAAGTAAAATTCTATGTACATATGATATAATCTTTTTAATGGGGAATCATTAATAATTGACTAAAAACTGTTAGATCTGCTTAAGGAGCTTGTTACCAGAGTAGTCAGAACCAGTTCCTGGGTCCTGGCAGGCCTGACAGGCTAAGCTCAGACACCTGACCCACTATACCAGTGAGATAAGCAATATTGAAAAGCAGAGAGGGGAAATGTATTCAGTGTCAGAGAGAGGTGATGTATTCAATGTCAGAGAGAAGAGATGTATTCAGTGTCAGAGAGGTGATGTATTCAATGTGGCCATGTTGGGGAAAGAACAAAGATCCCATGACACTGTCCCCCGCACCCACCACATCCATCTTCTGAGGTTCTGATGTGATGTTTGGTTTTAACAGAGGGCGAGAAAGCTGCATCACTAAACAGTCCCCATCAGGGTATTTTTGCCCATACTTCCCCTGTCAGTTGTCTCCACTCTAGGCCCTCCATGATGGTGCCCTGGCGTATGAAATCTCTTTCCTGGAAACAAGTTCTTCCTCTTCCTGGAAGCAGGATTTAGCCATTTTCTTCTCCAAGTTTGAGCTTCTTGGGGGAGGGAGTTCCAATTATTGGTAGCTGAAGAAAGAGGAGTAATTTTCTCTTAAGAACACCTTCACACCTGTTTATAGATATAGTTCTTAGAATTCTAGTGTCCAGTATCTTTTCATTTTTTTTAGGGCACTATTTGGAGTTCATAATGTTAGGCCATGCCTAACTCTCTGTGCTTAGTGTGACTAACCATAATACCATTGGGAACATGTAAACACAGGTCTGGGCAAGCTTCATACTATAAACAAGTTTAGTTTGAAGAACATCAGCTTAGTTAGGTGTCCTCAAATGCTTTGAATTATTGAAGGTGATAGTGTGCATAAAACCAGGGTTCCTGTAAGATTACAGTTGACCTTGCTCCCAGAGAGGACTGGATTTTTGTTTTGTTTTGTTTTTTGTTTTGTGTTTTTTATATATAAACCTTACTTTTTTATTTGTTTAAATGAGTATGGTTTAAAAAATCAAAATGTATAGGGTTTTTTCCTTTTTTTTTTAATTAATTAGGTATTTTCTTCATTTATATTTCCAATGCTACCCCATAAGTCCCCCAAACCCCCCCCCCACTTCCCTCCTTGCCTCACTCCCACTTCTTGGCCCTGGCGTTCCCCTGTACTGGGGCATATAAAGTTTGCAAGACCAATGGGCCTCTCTTTTCACTGATGGCCGACTAGGTCATCTTCTGCTACAGATGCAGCTAGAGATACGAGCTCCAGGGGGTACTGGTTAGTTCATATTGTTGTTCCACTTATAGGGTTGCAGACCCCTTTAGCTCCTTGGGTAATTTCTCTAGCTGAGAGGACTGTTTTTAGAGACAGCCTTTCTCCCAAGATAATCTGTCTTCCCTGAAGCACACAATTCCAGGAAAGAAAGACCACAGGTAGCAGCTGTATCAACTTTCTTGTTTTAAAGACATCCCCATACCTACATCAATGGTCTTAGCTATCTTTTTCTCTACATTGGACCTCCATGCAATAGAAGATCATCTGTTCTTTCCTGGGTGAAATAGCTTCATCTGGTCTCTCTCTACCTTCTGTCCTTATAAACTTTATAAATGACAGAATAACTACTTAATGCAAGAGGCATAAATACATATAAAAGAGCTAGCACAATGAGCGTCACCAGAAAGTTTAGGAAATTCTAGCTGGGACTGCACATGTTACCAAGACAATTGTGGTTCTGTCTTTGGGTTCTTAGTCAGACGAATAAGAGCATTTAAGGAAAGACTCAGAAGGAAGCTTGAGAAAAAAAATTATTAGAGTTTAAAAGAAAAACAACAGGGACGTCAAGGCTGAAACCTTGGCAGCTGCCGAGAACCACGGAGATGGAGAAGAGGAAGAGAGACGCTATGCTTGTGACTTGGGCTGGCGTGTTCAGCAATGGAGGTTCAGCAGGCAAGCACACAGTGGACAAGCAGCGGCATGCTGAAGTGCAGGGGGCTGGGGAGTTTCTTCTGAGAAAGAATGAGAAAGCCCAGAACTTAGAAGAACTTAGATCTGTGTTTAGCCATTAACTCTCTCTGTAATCGGAAGAGAACGCTGTCTCCAGAGAGTGGGAATTGTTCCTCCCATCTCTTCAGCATGAAGTCAGGTAAATTCGTCCTCCAGAGACTCGGCCAATTGGTGGGTGATTAGTCAAGTAATTAATAGTCCCAAATTTAAAAATCGCATTTATTTATTTAATTATTCATGTACTTACTATTTATTTATCTTGTATTATATGTATGGAGTGATGCTAATGTGCATATGGCACAGTACATATGTAGAGAACAAGGAACAAATGTGGGAGTCTGTTCTCTGCTTTCAGGTCTTCAGGCTTTAAGGCAAGCACTTGAGCATATCAACCCCTGAACATAGCCCAAAATTAACTCTCAAAGGAGAAGGCAATGATGTCTCACCTCAGAGCCACAGGCAGATTCCATTCTTTTGAGCAAGAGCAAACAGCTTTATCTAGATAGTCCTCAACGGAGCCCTGGTGTCCTCCAAAACATATAGAGGAATTTTAATTCAGCAGCATGGTTGCCTGGCAAGGGATCACATCTAAAGAACTTGTAGGTCTATGTGATCCGGCTGGATTGACCCACCTTTAATCTCTCTACCTGGAATATAGACATACCCTTAGAACACACCTTTAACTCCAAACAATGAAGGTAAAGGTAGCTTATAGAAGGAAGCACCCATGTTTGAAAGTGACATTTAACTGAGCGGCAGACAGTGATGAATCAGAGAAAGATCTGATAGAATCAGTCACAGATAGGATATGCCCAATGCTCACTAGAACAGATAGCTGCTATATCTGGTGAATAAAAGTTATTTACAAAAACTAGGGTACCATTAGTCACTATGAGGAGGCAACTGTTGGGGTTCAGGAATCACCACACAAACCGCATGAACATTTGTCTCAGTTAAGCAAGAATGGTTTAGTGAAAGCACACACTAATAGTTCTCAGACCAGGGACATAGCTCAGAAGAATCTGAACTATGACAGCAGTTCAGGGTTTTGTTTTGTTTTTTTTTTCTGTCAGCTTATAAAGGAAGAATCCACAGAGCCCACAATGAGTTCATATGCAGGTGCAGGAAAACTGCCTGATGGTCAGCTTGGACCCAAGATACTCTAGGTTCATACTGCCCTTTGACTTGATGGGTCCTATGTAAAGCTTTGTGGAACTTCTGAGGATTATACAGAACATTCAGAACGTACAGAACATAACAGGGTATGAGGTCAGCACCTTCTTCCTCTGAGCCAAGTCACTTTTCTGTGTCAAGGACCAGAAGGCATCTTACAGCAACAATATGAAATAGCTAGCAGGCCTGGAACAAAATGGCTACAGCTTTGCTGGGGGTAGCGGGGGGGGGTTCGTCAGAACTAACAGTAACCCTAATATCATTTAGGAAATGGGTTGAAAGTGGAAGATAGATGTAACCCACTTCCACCATGAAAATCCAGATGCCTGGATGGACTTCCAAAGTTGTCTTGAATAGCAGGACTGTTCAAATGGCAAACTTTGCATCTGAATGGTGCTGATTATTCTCCTTCTTTTAAAATATTTTTTATTTTTAAATTTATTTATTTATTTAACATTCCATATTTTATTTCCCCATCCACCCTTCTACTGTTCCACATCCCACACCTCCTCCCCATCTCCCTGTCTCCATGTGGATGTCCCTACCCGCCATGCCACCTGATCTCTAAACTCCCTGGGGGCCTCCAGTCTCTTGAGGGTTAGGTGCATCATCTCTGAATGAACACAGACCGGGCAGTTCTCTACTGTATGTGTGCTGGTGGCCTCATATCAGCTGCCTGTTTGGTGGTCCAGGGTTTGAGAGATCTCGGGGGTCCAGATTAATTGAGACTGCTGGTCCCACTACAGGGTCGCCCTTCTCAGCTTCTTTCAGCCTTCCCTAGTTCAACAACAGGGATCAGCTGCTTCTGTCCATTGGCTGGGTGAAAATATCTGCATCTGACTTTCAGCTGCTTGTTGGGTCTTTGGGAGTACAGTCATGCGAGGTCCCTTTTTGTGAGTGTTCCATAGACTCAGTAATAGTGTCAGGCCTTGGGACCTCCCCTTGAGCTGGATCCCTCTTTTGGCCTGTCGATGGACCTTTTTTTCCTCAGGCTCCTCTCAATTTCCATCCCTGTAATTCTTTCAGAAAGAAACAATTATGGGTTAGAGTTGTAACTGTGGGAGTGGGGATGGAGGGAGGGTCCTGGGAGGAAAAGTGGACAGTGCGGGTGGGGGATGGGGGAAGAGGGGAACCTGATCTGGTATTGGGTGAGGGAAAAGGACTGAAGCCCTGAGGGCCAACAGAAAGAATGGAAACAGGCAACCTCAGGAGGTAGGAGGTTGAGGGGACCCTCCAGAGTGCACCAGAGACCACCTCCAGCAGGGAGACAGAGCATCAAATGAGGGTACTGATTTTTTTAAAAAGCAGAACTGTCAAAAGAATTTATTGTCTATCTGATATGTTGACAGAATATGCATAATCCATACTGAATAAACAGCACTTATTGATTATTTTCCATATATTAACCTTATAGATTACTAGGCATAATCTCAGCACTTGGTGGGCAGAAGTAAGTGGATTTCTGTGAGTCTGAGGTCAACCTGGTTTACATTGCAAATTCTAGGCCAGTAAAGCTTATTTTTTAAAAATCTGTCTCAAAAAACAAACAAACTTACATGTCTTTCAGTCAAACTTTTACATAATATAAAATTACATAATAAAGTTTAGGCAGTTTTATACATTTCTAGTCATAAGTGCACAATATATTAAATAAAATAAACTTATTTTAAGATAGTTGCTTGAAAAGTGGTTTTTTGAAAGACCCTGACATAAACAAAACCTTAAGAGAACCTCTATTCTGTTAAGACAGCTTCCTTGCGTGGATGTCTGCACACCAGTGCATGCCTGGTACCCAGGGAGGTCAGAATGGGGCATCTGCATCCCTGAAACTGGGCCACAGGAGGTTGTGAGCCACCCACCAGGAAGGTGCTGGGAACTGAACCTAGGCTCTCTGGAAGAGCAGTTAGTGCTTCTAACTGCTGAGCCATCTCTTCAGCCCTAAGAGTGTTTTGTAAGTCGTCAAAAGCCTGAACAAAAAATCAGTAGAAAGCACTTTAAAAACAAACTCATGTAGTAGTTTTACATGCACATACAGACTAAATTAGGTATCAAAATATCTGATCTCAGCATCATTTGTAACAAACAATACTGTGTGTGAGCAATTATCACCGATAAACATGCATATTTTATATGGGCTAAAGCTTTGAAATCAAACATTCTACAAGTCCATAGGCTAATCCTAAAATTGATTCTTTAAATTTGCATCGTAAGTTTGCCTAGCAAAATTCACTTTGGAAATTTTCTGAGCATTTAACAAAAGTGTTTTTCTGTCCTTATTTTCTGTTACTCTGACTATATATAAATACATAAATACAATTTAATTTCTTTCTAGAAAAATATTTTAGAAGACTATTCTTAAAACTCTATGTAGTCAATATATTTTATAACTTAAAAAAACTTATTTTATGACTCCAAATGGAGGTTGAAATAAACAAACTATATTTTCAGCAACATTTTAGATGTTATTGTCTCTCTAAAATAGTGGTTTTAGAAGCCCATGTATCTCTTAAAAGTCCTTTATCAAATGTTTTCTCACTTTCTGTTTTCAGGTTTCTGGAACTAAACCATCCTACCAGGCAAGAACCTTGAATGAGGCACTTCAGCAAGTTGACACTTCAGGGAGGCCTGACTAAGCCAATGTCCTGTACTGTCAGTGTCCCTTCAATCCCAGATTTTAGAGTCAATTATTAAACATCTGTACTTCAGCAAACAGCTTTATCAAAGGAAGAGAGAAACAATAGAAACATTGGCTCCTATGTAATAGCATAGTGCCCAGATTTTCCCTAAACATGTGCATACATTCACACAGGACATGTGACATACCTGAGAGAACCTGTGCAGCCATAGGGCTTCCTGGAAGCTAGAGGGGCACATCCAGTGTCCAGTTCTACCACTCCCAGCTCTATCCCTTCCAGACATGTTGCTCACTGAACCTGAAGCATGTTGGTTTTCAGCTAGGTTGACTGTCCAGTGAGTCGCAGCAATCCTCCTGTGTCTGTCACTGGCCCCATGCTGAGATCCTAAGTGCCTGTGGGTATGCTTGGCTTTTACATGTGTGATCTGGACCAGAGCTCAGGTTGTTGTTCTCACAGCAAGCACTGGCACTCACACCCATGTTATTTTCTTTTTTTGAGATTTATTTTGTTCTTAATTTGTGTGTGGGCATGTGGGTTAAAATGGGGTCCCAAGTCCGGCCTGCCACAGGATTAGGGCTGCTCATGGAGGTAGATGTTGGAAGTTTGACTGTGCACATCCCACGCAGCCACTGGGCAGGTGTCCGGCTGTAAGAAGCCACAGGACCCTGCTCTGGGGTTGGGGGGGCCAGTCTGAGGTCCCCAGGAAACTTGCTGGAGTTGGCTCAGACTACAGAGTGGGGCCTTGTGGGGCTGGCCCTAGCCTGGGGCTGAGGGGAAAAAGGCATGAGGAGAGCTCTGGCTGGTTCTCCTGGGTTAAGAGTAGCTCTGTCTTGCTTGGTGGGCAGCTTGGTTGAGAAGGTGGCTGAGAATGCAGAGAGACCTCCCAAGGGAGATTAGACACCCTCTTTAGAGGAAGACCTGCTCTATTGCTCCAGCACGATGGATCCCGATGAGAAGAGGCAGCCCATGGTTTTAAGGCAATTATTGCCATGGCGGAGAGAGTTGTGCTGAGTGAAACCTTACCCCACTTTCTCAGGGCAGGCCTGGAGTTAATTACCTTTTGCAGGGAGGAGCATCTGGGAAGGGGAGCTAAGAGGGTAGTAGAGGCAGAGAAAGGCAGAGAGAGGGAGAGAGTAGAGAAGTAGAGGCCAGTCATGGCCACGTGGAGAAAGGGGGGAAGGGAATATGGAGAGAAGGGGAGCAAGAGGGCAAGAGAGAGGCAAGAGTAAGAGAGTAAGAGTAAGAGAGGGAGGAGGGGGCAAGCAGCCCCTTTTACAGTAGCCAGGTCTACCTGGCTCTTGCCAGGTAACTGTGGGGTGGAGCATACCTGGCTGTTGCCAGAAAACTGTGGGGGTGGAGTCCAGACAGACTACCAGGGGCTTGGGACATTCTCCTACTGACTGATGGCCACAGAATTATGGAGCTAAAGCCTTGTGTCAGGAGCCTGGTGTCTGGGGGTGTGGCAAACAGGCCTTCTGTCTCTTGCAGGAACACCTTCTGGGTCTCTGGGGTTTAAACCTAGTTCAACCAGAAAACAGGCTGCCTTTCACGGTCCCACAAGTACATACCTGCATGCTAGTATATGTGTGTGCATGTGCATGTGTGTATGTACAGGTAGGTATGTGTGGGTGAGTGAAAAATACGGAAAGACACTAGAAGAAAGCATAGACAGTTTTCTCCCCCAACCCCACACACATGTGTCTTTCATCTTGGCAATGTGCATAAGGGCATGTCCCCCCCCCTCTTCTTCTCTGTCTTTGCATGTTATGTCCCATAACAGTATGAGAATTCCGTTTGTCACAGTGGACACATGAGAGCTGCCTCCCTGTGTTTGTAAATCAGGGAGATAAGATGAGTAAGTACTGATGTTCTTCCTTTTCTTTTCTTCCCTTCTTCATCCAGCCTAGATCCAAGCCCATGGGATAAGTCCACTCTCATCCAGGCTGGCTCTTTTCTTTGTTCCTCCTTTAATCCACTCTGGAATCACCCCCAAGACACATCGACAAGTGTCTCCTAGGTGATTCTGAATCCAGTTAAACTGGCAATGAGAATTGAATGTTATCTGAAGGAGATTTTTTAAAAAAACCCAAAAACTAACAACAACAATAAAAGAAACCCTTGTACATTGCAGGTAAATAAAATATCTGACCCTTAATTCTGCACTAAGCTTTGCAACTGCCTGGAACTTATGATGTAATGATGAAGTCAGTTCTGTTGGTCGAATACACTTGCCCTTTGCTGACCCCATCTGGAGCCAGTCTTTAGCATCCCTGTGGTCCTTGCCATGTACTCTCCGAAACTGGTCCAAACCTTGGGTCCAGTGGTGAAGAAGAAATGGCCTGACTTGCCTGGCTGCTAGATGCCTTATAATTTAGGTTACCATATCCTGTCTACCCTCATGGGACTAATTGAAGGTGGGATACTCTGTAAGGAAACTCACATCCTTCACGGCTTCAACTATACAGTGACAAGCAGTGGTTTGGGGGGAAAAGGTCTTCATTTTTATTTCCTTAACCTTTAGCCCCAGTAGTGACTTTTTTTTTAAAGAGATGGTCTTAAGGAAAAATGAGCAAACCTCACATTATCTTCTTCATGACCACGTGAGGAACTAGAAAGGCACATCTCTCATAATAGCTTCCAACACAGTAATCAACACCCCTTCGCACCTCACCACAGTGTAGACTCATAACTGGCTTTATCAGAAAACATTTGCATAGTGTAACTGGGTCTAAGTCACCAGTTGTTTGCCTGTGAGCTCTTGTTTCTCTGTCAAGGCTGAAATTTCTATTCTTTTTTTAGGAAGAAGGGGGAGGGGGGAAATCTGTGATAGAGAACCGGTTGGCACTGTCCAGAGGTTGATTTGCTTTCCACGTCCTCAGCTAGCAATTAAACTGTGTGGTCTTGGATCAGCTTCTGCTATATTATCTCCCTAAATGGAAAGCCTGCATCCTAAGCTGGAGGGGAGTCAAGAGCTTTGACCTTGCCTTCAGGACAGAAAATCTGAACTCCGTCTGTGCCTTGTAAAGTCATACCTCCAGAGTTTAGAGAGACACAGACCTGGTGAAGGATAGAACCAACTCCAGAAGCCCTCCAACATGAAGAGAAGAGGACCTGATAAGGTGGATAGGAGGGACATGAACATGAGCCTTGAATAGAAGGCTCAACCTTACACCAGAGCTAACGCCATCTTCTTACAAATCTAATGTGACAACTCCCTAGGAGGACTTGGTATTTTTTAAGAAAGAGAAACTTGAAGCTATGTGTTCTTGGGCATCTTTAAACCTTTCTCTACTTTTGATCACATTTCTTTTTTTATGATGGCAGCGGCGGTGGCGGTGGTTGGTGGTGATGCCACCTGTCTTAAAGATAGACTGAAGATAAGTAGCAAAAACAGAATATAGAAAATACTTGGTCCATAGTACAACAAGAGCATCATATGTATGGTCAAAAAATGCCATATATGTAAGGTTGCCGTAGAATCCTTAATATTACCACACTCAAAGTTATTTGTCCCCAGTGCAACCAAAATATTTTGTATGGTTGAAGTTAAACCAGGAGTAGGAAAGCTTTAAGCTGCAGCCTAACCCTTTACTCTGCCACTCACATTCTTCCCAGTCACCCACATTCAGAGATTGAGTCACAAGGACAGAGGAGCCCAGAGCAACATGGCTGAATTCACAGTTGTTCTCCTGCTACTATCCCAGGAATGTCCTCCCCTTGCACCTCTCACCCCACCCCTCCTCATGACCCCTGTGCTAGCAGTGTCAAGCAGGTCTCCTACTGCTTCTGCCATAGAGGAATATCCTGTTCCCTTAGTGTGAGAATGTCAATAGAGTTCAAGGAACGTGGAATCTCTCTAAGGTGGTAGACAACAAATGATGGCATATGGAAGAGGCTTTTGCTTGCCTAGAAGAGTTTATGTTTGGATAAATGTGACCAACAGGCTAACGAGGTGCAGAGAGATACTGTGATTATCTTAGTCCACTTTGGGTTGCTATATCAGAGTATTACTGCCTGAGCAATTTATAACGAGCCATAATTCAATGGATTGCAGGTCTAGGAGCTGCAAATCCAAGATCAATGTGCTGTCATCTGGTGAGCACCTTCTTGCTGCGTTATACATGTGGAAGACAGTTTGCAGTAGACCCAGAAGGACAAAGATGAAGAAAGAGCAGAAAGAAATAAAGCAAGTGGCTGAGGCTTGGCTCAGTGGCAAAGAGCTTGCTGTGCAAGCATGACGACCTGAATTTGGACCCCTAGAACCCATGAAAAATGTCAGGTATAACAGCAAGCCTGCCACCCCATGCTATGTGCCATAATAGAAGAAGGTACTTGGCATCTATCTCTGGTCTCTATATGGGCATGCACAGATAATCCACTCCATCCCCACTTGTATATACATGGAAGTATCCAACACATGCACACACACACTCGCTCCCACACACAATACACACATACACCTGCACACGTGCTCATACACACACATGCAAGCACACATGTACATGCAAACAGGCATACACATGCACACAAGCACATGTGCATGCACACATGCACACACACACACAAACACACACACACATCAGCTCCAATCACACTGAATCCACTCTCACTGTGATGGCATCAGTGTATGTATGAAGGAAACACACTCTTCATCCAAGAATCTGCCAGTCCCACCTCCTGATACTGTCACAGGAGGAAACAGTTTTCAGTGTGAGCTTTGGAAGAGGGTCAGAGGATACACATTCAAACTATCATAGAGACCTGGAGGAAATTGCTAGTCTTCTCCTCTACTTGATCTCCAAGGGCAAACATGGGTGTGGAGAGAATCACATGATGATGTGATGTGAGAATCACAGTCTAATCTCAAGGAACTACCTGTCTGCTGATGGCTGTAATTCCCCCCCCCCCGTTTTCCATAATGCAATTCAGGTGAATATGTTCACCCTAGCAAGGCTCCCTTCCATTCCACCTAGACAGACCATGCCTCATATTGAAGTATTAGCTCGAGCTGCCATAACTTATGTTTTATTTTTAACTTATGTAACTTAAACACCAAAAATTTATTTTCTTAATACCAGAGGACAAAATACAAGGCAGCACACACACACACACAAAGATACACACATACACACACACATACACACATAGATACACACATAAACACATAGACACACACAGACATACACACATACACACACACACACACACACGCGCACACACTCACCAAATCTCATTCCACTGAGAAAGATGCTAAGCTATCAATATTTTAGTGTACCATATTCCCTTCAAAAATGCTTAATATATCTATCTATATCCCTCCCTACAAAAGGACACACTAAGTTAATTTTAATTTTAAAAGAGAAGGGACAAAAAAATTTGGAGAGGTGTTAGAATGATCTCTGACTGGAATAAGTTGTCAACAGCCCTTTGCACAATGTGGTGGCTGGGTTCTCCATGAAGATCTTCACTATGTACCATTCACACAGCACAGGCTAGTTCAACTCAGAGCAATGCTTACTGAAGAGCTGCCCTGACACAGGCACACAGTCCAGAATGAAAAGAAAGGAGAAAGAAGTTGGAATAACATGGAGGGAACTGAGGACCCTCTGCACCCGAACAACTGTTTCAACATCAAAGTCTTTATTTGAAATGCTTGAGATCCCTCAATGGCAATTTCCCAGGGAGAGCATACAACATATAAAGGAAGGGAGAGACTTCTCTCTTTTGAGGGTCTGGTCGGTTTAGACTACAGCACGCAAGGCCAATGGCACACAGAGTTTGTTTTTCATTCCTTGCAATCCAGTGTGGGTTAGGATGCCCTTCTTCACCATGTGACCCCTGTTGTGCCTGTTTCTCAAACTCCAAAAGACTACCAAGGAACCCCTTTGGATGCAATCACACTAAGGTCTTTACTCAAGCCCAAGCTTGAGCTACACTGTCATCACTGACACGACGGAACAGGAGGGTGAAGCCTTGAGAGCCCAGTTTCAAGCAAGCATTTATAGAGGCAAGAAAACAAGCAAGGAGAAAAGCACCGGGGTAGCTAGGGCACAGGGTCGGCTGACACTCGCCAGCTACCCACAACACCCGCCACAGGATCTTAAGACTTCTGGTGAGTGGAACACAGCTTCTGCTCCAATCCAATTGCGCGCTGGACCTGAGACTGCATTAGTTAGGGAAGCAGAAACCTGCCTGAGTAGGGCCACAGGCCTCATCCGGCCGGATCAGCGCCGGGGTAGCGGGAGAGCAGGGTTGTCTGACACCCGCCAGCTACCCACGACCCCCGCCGCAGGATTTTGGGACTGCTGGTGAGTGGAACACAGCTTCTGCTCCAATCTTTAAACAGTGACAACGATAACAACTAACCCCAGAGATTACCAGATGGCGAAAGGTAAACGTAATAATCTTACTAACAGAAACCAAGACCACTCACCATCATCAGAACCCAGCACCCCCACTTCGCCCAATCCAGGGAACCCCAACACACCGGAAAAGCTAAACACGGATTTAAAAGCATATCTCCTGATGATGATAGAGGACTTCAAGAAGGACTTTAATAACACACTTAAAGAAATGCAGGAGAACACTGCTAAACAGGCAGAAGACAATAAAGAGGAAGCACAAAAATCCCTTAAAGAATTGCAGGAGAACACTGCTAAAGAGTTACAAATCCTTAAAGAAAAACAGGATAACCTAATCAAACATGTAGAAGTCCTTAATGAAAAACAGGAAAACACATCCAAACAGATGAGGGAAATGAACAAAACCATACTAGACCTAAAAAGGGAAGTAGACACAATAAAGAAAACCCAAAATGAAGCAACACTGGAGATAGAAACCCTAGGAAAGAAATCTGGAACCATAGATACGAGCATCAGCAACAGAATACAAGAGATGGAAGAGAGAATCTCAGGTGCAGAAGATTCCATAGAGAACATCGGCACAACAATCAAGGAAAATGTAAAATGCAAAAAGATCCTAACTCAAAACATCCAAGAAATACAGGACACAATGAGAAGACCAAACCTACGGATAATAGGAGTGGATGAGAATGAAGATTTTCAACTCAAAGGACCAGCAAACATCTTCAACAAAATTATAGAAGAAAACTTCCCAAATCTAAAGAAAGAGATGCCCATGAACATACAAGAAGCCTACAGAACTCCAAATAGACTGGACCAGAAAAGAAATACCTAACGACACATAATAATCAGAACAACAAATGCTCTAAATAAAGATAGAATACTAAAAGCAGTAAGAGAAAAAGGCCAAGTAACATATAAAGGCAAGCCTATCAGAATTACACCAGATTTTTCACCAGAGACTATGAAAGCCAGAAGATCCTGGACGGATGTTATACAAACACTAAAAGAACACAAATTCCAGCCCAGGCTACTATACCCAGCCAAACTCTCAATTAACATAGATGGAGAAACCAAAGTATTCCACGACAAAACCAAATTCACACATTATCTCTCCACGAATCCAGCCCTTCAAAGGATAATAACAGAAAAAAACCAATACAAGGACAGGAACCACGCCCTAGAAACAACAAGAAGGTAATCCCTCAACAAACCTAAAAGAAGACAGCCACAAGAACAGAATGCCAACTTTAACAACAAAAATAACAGGAAACAACAATTACTTTTCCTTAATATCTCTTAATATCAATGGACTCAACTCCCCGATAAAAAGACATAGACTAACAAACTGGCTACACAAACAAGACCCAACATTTTGCTGCTTACAGGAAACTCATCTCAGAGAAAAAGATAGACACTACCTCAGAATGAAAGGCTGGAAAACAATTTTCCAAGCAAATGGTATGAAGAAACAAGCTGGAGTAGCCATTCTAATATCTGATAAGATTGACTTCCAACCCAAAGTCATCAAAAAAGGCAGGGAGGGGCACTTCATACTCATCAAAGGTAAAATCCTCCAAGAGGAACTATCAATCCTGAATACCTATGCTCCAAATACAAAGGCAGCCACATTCATTAAAGAAACTTTAGTAAATCTCAAAGCACACATTGCACCTCATACAATAATAGTGGGAGACTTCAACACACCACTTTCACCAATGGACAGATCGTGGAAACAGAAACTAAACAGGGACACAGTGAAACTAACAGAAGTTATGAATCAAATGGATCTGGCAGATATCTACAGAACATTCTATCCTAAAACAAAAGGATATACCTTCTTCTCAGCACCTCATGGTACCTTCTCCAAAATTGACCACATAATTGGTCACAAAACAGGCCTCAACAGATACAAAAATATTGAAATTGTCCCATGCATCCTATCAGATCACCATGGACTAAGGTTGATCTTCAATAACAAAATAAATAATAGAAAGCCAACCTTCACGTGGAAACTGAACAACACTCTTCTCAATGATACCTTGGTCAAGGAAGGAATAAAGAAAGAAATTAAGGACTTTTTAGAGTTCAATGAAAATGAAGCCACAACATACCCAAACTTATGAGACGCAATGAAAGCATTTCTAAGAGGAAAACTCATAGCTCTGAGTGCCTCCAAAAGGAAACTAGAGAGAGCACACATTAGCAGCTTGACAACATACCTAAAAGCACTAGAACAAAAGGAAGCAAATTCACCCAAGAGGAGTAGACGGCAGGAAATAATCAAACTCAGGGGCGAAATCAACCAAGTGGAAACAAGAAGAACTATTCAAAGAATCAACCAATCAAGGAGCTGGTTCTTTGAGAAAATCAACAAGATAGATAAACCCTTAGCCAGACTCACTAGAGGGCACAGGGAAAGCATCCTAATTAACAAAATCAGAAATGAAAAAGGAGACATAACAACAGATCCTGAAGACATCCAAAACACCATCAGATCCTTCTACCAAAGGCTATACTCAACAAAACTGGAGAACCTGGATGAAATGGAGAAGTTCCTAGACAGATACCAGGTACCAAAGTTGAATCAAGATCAGGTTAATGATCTAAACAGCCCTATATCCCCCAAAGAAATAGAAGCAGTCATTAATAGTCTCCCAACTAAAAAAAGCCCAGGACCAGATGGGTTTAGTGCAGAGTTCTATCAGACCTTCAAAGAAGATCTAATCCCAGTTCTTCACAAACTATTCCACAAAATAGAAACAGAAGGTACTCTACCCAACTCATTCTATGAAGCCACAATTACTCTGATACCTAAACCACAAAAAGACCCAACAAAAATAGAAAACTTCAGACCAATATCCCTTATGAATATTGATGCAAAAATCCTCAATAAAGTTCTTGCTAACCGAATCCAAGAACACATCAAAACAATCATCCATCCTGACCAAGTAGGTTTCAGCCCAGGGATGCAGGGATGGTTCAATATACGGAAATCCATCAACGTAATCCAGTATATAAACAAACTCAAAGACAAAAACCACATGGTCATCTCGTTAGATGCGGAAAAAGCATTTGACAAGATCCAACACCCATTCATGATAAAAGTCTTGGAAAGATCAGGAATTCAAGGCCCATACCTAAACATGATAAAAGCAATCTACAGCAAACCAGTAGCCAACATCAAAGTAAATGGTCAGAAGCTTGAAGCAATCCCTCTAAAATCAGGGACTAGACAAGGCTGTCCACTTTCTCCATACCTATTCAACATTGTACTTGAAGTCCTAGCCAGAGCAATTCAACAACAAAAGGAGATCAAAGGGATACAAATTGGAAAAGATGAAGTCAAAATATCACTCTTTGCAGATGATATGATAGTATATATAAGTGACCCTAAAAATTCCACCAGAGAACTCCTAAGCCTGATAAACAGCTTCGGTGAAGTAGCTGGATATAAAATTAACTCAAACAAATCAATGGCCTTTCTCTACAGAAAGAATAAACAGGCTGAGAAAGAAATTAGGGAAACAACACCCTTCTCAATAGTCACAAATAATATAAAATATCTTGGCGTGACTCTAACTAAGGAAGTGAAAGATCTGTATAATAAAAACTTCAAGTCTCTGAAGAAAGAAATTATAGAAGATCTCAGAAGATGGAAAGATCTCCCATGCTCATGGATTGGCAGGATCAACATTGTAAAAATGGTTATCTTGCCAAAAGCAATCTACAGATTCAATGCAATCCCCATCAAAATTCCAAATCAATTCTTCAACGAATTAGAAAGTGCAATCTGCAAATTCATCTGGAATAACAAAAAACCTAGGATAGCAAAAACTCTTCTCAAGGATAAAAGAACCTCTGGTGGAATCACCATGCCGGACCTAAAGCTTTACTACAGAGCAATTGTGATAAAAAAAAATGCATGGTACTGGTATAGTGACAGACAAATAGACCAATGGAATAGAATTGAAGACCCAGAAATGAACCCACACACCTATGGTCACTTGATCTTCGACAAGGGAGCTAAAAACATCCAGTGGAAGAAAGACAGCATTTTCAACAAATGCTCCTGGCACAACTGGTTGTTAACATGTAGAAGAATGCGAATCGATCCATTCCTATCTCCTTGTACTAAGGTCAAGTCTAAGTGGATCAAGGAACTACACATAAAACCAGAGACACTGAAACTTATAGAGGAGAAAGTGGGGAAAAGCCTTGAAGATATGGGCACAGGGGAAAAATTCCTGAATAGAACAGTAATGGCTTGTGCTGTAAGATCGAGAAGTGACAAGTGGGACCTCATGAAACTGCAAAGTTTCTGCAAGGCTAAAGACACCATCAATAAGACAAAAAAACCACCAACAGATTGGGAAAGGATCTTCACCTATCCTAAATCAGATAAGGGACTAATATCCAATATATATAAAGAACTCAAGAAGGTGGACTCCAGAAAGTCAAATATAACCCCATTAAAAAATGGGGCTCAGAACTGAACAAAGAATTCTCACCTGAGGAATACCGAATGGCAGAGAAGTACCTGAAAAAATGTTCAACATCCTTAATCATCAGGGAAATGCAAATCAAAACAACCCTGAGATTCCACCTCACACCAGTCAGAATGGCTAAGATCAAAAATTCAGGTGACAGCAGATGCTGGCGAGGATGTGGAGAAAGAGGAACACTCCTCCATTGTTGGTGGGATTGCAAGCTTGTACAATACTCTGGAAATCAGTTTGGCGGTTCCTCAGAAAATTGGACATAGTACTACCGGAGGATCCAGCAATACCTCTCCTGGGCATATATCCAGAAGATGTCCCAACCGGTAAAAAGGACACATGCTCCACTATGTTCATAGCAGCCCTATTTATAATAGCCAGAAGCTGGAAAGAACCCAGATGTCCCTCAACAGAGGAATGGATACATCAATTATGGCACATTTACACAATGGAGTACTACTCAGCTATTAAAAAGAATGAATTTATGAAATTCCTAGCCAAATGGATGGACCTGGAGGGCATCATCTTGAGTGAAGTAACACAATCACAAAAGAACTCACACAATATGTATTCACTGATAAGTGGATATTAGCCCAAAACTTAGGATACCCAAGATATGAGATACAATTTGCTAAACGCATGAAACTCAAGAAGAATGAAGACCAAAGTGTGGACACTGTGCCCCTTCTTAGAATTGGGAACAAAACACCCAGAGAAGGAGTTACAGAGACAAAGTTCGTAGCTGTGATGAAAGGATGGACCATTTAGAGACTGCCGTATCCAGGGATCCATCCCATAATCAGCTTCTAAACGCTGACACCATTGCATACACTAGCAAGATTTTGCTGAAAGGACCCAAATATAGCTGTCTCTTGTGAGACGATGCCGGGGCCTAGCAAACACAGGAGTGGATGTTCACAGTCAGCTATTGGATGTATCACAGGGCTCCCAATGGAGAAGCTAGAGAAAGTACCCAAGGAGCTAAAGGGATCTGCAACCCTATTGTTGGAACAACATGATGTACTAACCAGAACCCCGGAGCTCTTGTCTCTAGCTGCATATGTATCGAAAGATGGTCTAGTCGGCCATCAATGGAAAGAGAGGCCCATTGGACTTGCAAACTTTATATGCCCCAATATAGGGGAATGCCAGGGCCAAAAGAATGGGAATGGGTGGGTAGGGAAGTGGGGGGCGCTATGGGGGACTTTTGGGATAGCATTGGAAATGTAATTGAGGAAAATATGTAATAAAAATATTTAAAAAAATAAAAAATAATAAAATAAAAAAAAAATAAAAGAAAGTGTTTCACCTACTGAATCGTTTCACCAGCCCTCAACGTGATTTTTTTTCTATGCATGTTTCCGGGTGGTATAGCTCTGATGAGGACAGTGTCTCTGTTAGGGTTTCTATTAGTGAGATAAAACACCATGAGATAAAACAGCAAATTGAGAAGGAAAGGGTTTATTCAGTCTTACAATTCTCAGGTCCATTGTCCAGGGAGTACAAGCCACGAATCTGGGCACAGGAACTGAAGCAGAGCCATGGATGAGTGCTGCTTACTGGTTTCCTATTTACGACTTATTTACCCTGCTTACTCATAGCATTCAGGGCCACCAGCCAAGGGGTGACACTGTACACAGTGAGCTGTGACACCCCCCACATTGATCATGAATCAAGACAATGTACCATAGGCTTGTCCATAGTCCAATCTAGTGGGGGCACTCTCTCAGCCAATGTTCCTTCTTCCAGACTGATTTAGCTTGTATTAAGCTGGCATAAAACAAACCAGTAGTCAGGACTGTGGGCATTTATTTTATATTACTTGAGGTATTGACCTTGGAATAACATGAATGTTGAGAACTTTCTCTCTGAGAACTGTCTGGGAGACCATATAGGGTCCATAAGGAAAGGTCTGCAGTGTGTCCTAGAAGGGAGCCGCCATCCATACTCAAATGGTGATGCTTTCTTATACCAAAATGGTATAAGAAAGCATGGTTACCATTGTATTTGTTCAATGTATGTGAAGCCAAGAGACAGGATACATGGCCTCCTCATCTAGATGGTGCAGCCAGAAAACGTGGCTTTGCTTTCACTCAGCTGAACCTAGCTGCTCAGCCAAAGTCTTGCAAACACAGGAATTTTGTTTTGATTATTCCTCTTGTTTTAGTTGATATGCAAGGCATAAATATTAATAACAGCTTGTCCCAAATGCATACCTGTCATCTCACTGGACCTAGCTACGGAAAAGAGGACATTCTATAAACATGAACTGGCTATTTCTGCTTTCATATTTGTACAAGTCTGAGGCACTGTAAAGCCAAAGGCTTGGGAGCTCAGTTATCTTGGAACAAGATAAACCTGGCTGCACTGGCCTGAAGAGGTTTCTGAGTCTATGATCTCAGAGAGAGGCTAACAAGAAACCCAGGAAGCCTGGCCAGAGCCAGGGCACAGTGGTTCAACAAGTGTGGGTTCCTCCCCACTGCGATCCCACAGTGGTCCTTCCCACAGAAACTTCCTCCAGGGATAATTTATGCTCTTTGGTTCCTCTTTAGCTCTGAGATTTCCAGCCAGGATGCTGCTTAGTGCCAAAGCCAAAGTGGTTTTTATGATGTGGTTCTTCTGCGAAGGAGGATCAGAAGAGCATTTCACACAGACACCAATGGGTCAGATGTCAGTGGATAACCCACTCTGCCTGTGGACCTCATTTGGTTCTCAGGGGATGTGACCCATGATGCGGGAGCCAGTTCATGAGGTGCTGCCTTCACTGCTCATGTGATGAGCCACCCTGTTCCATCAGGAAAGGTGGCGTTCAAAGGGCATAAACAGCCACATCAGCTCAAACCCTCTTTCAGCTACAGACCAAGTTATAAGCATCAAATTCACCTCGTTAAGCAAAACGATGACCCAGCCCTTAAACACATCACCTTGTTACCAAGGAAGACTTCCCCTAAGACCACTCGGCCAATCAGTGTCCATACAGGATACCACTCTCAGCAGGCAAATGACATGCAAAGCTATGGCATCTATTGTATTCTTGCTGCTTGTCATCAAATGGGTGCCCTTATGCCCCACACTCTGCTTCATAATTGCTGCCTCTCTAGGTTGTAGACAACTACAAACCCATTCTTTGTCTTAATTGGACTAATGATCTGGGACAAATTAGTCTCTACTTGCAGAGACTCCGGTACGGCCTCTAGCCAAGGAAACAAGGAGAAATTATAATTAGTTCTATCCCATTCCTAAATCTAAATCCTGTAACGAGTGTTCCAGCCAAGAGGAGGGCTCTGTCCTCTCAGTTATATACGATTTGGAAGAACTTGACTCAAATTTTTGACCCTCTGAGTGTTGATCATGATTTTTTTTTTCTGGCACTAGTGACTTGTGATGTGACTTTCACTTATGGTAGTGAGTAAGAAAGAAAGCACAACTCTCACCCAGCCCCTTAGACACACGGGGAATGATCACCATTCTATACCATACCTTTCGAAGCTTGGACACAGGATGAGCTCACTAAATACATTTGTGAGTCGTGATATTTTCTGCGAACAACAGATACCATGTACATTGTTCAACTGCAGGTCTAGAAACATATACCTAGTTCATGCCTTCAAGTGGGTCCTGTAGGGACCCAGGAGATCTTATGTTCTGTCTCACCTTCTATATTTCTATAGAATTGATGAATAACCATGCAGCAGAATTTCTTTACAGAAGGGCTTTAGATGGAGTTTCAATCACTCATATTGAACAAAATAAAATCCTATTTATCTGATAGCATATACACACAAACATATGATAAATTCATATATATAAGTGCAAAACAGGCATGCGTGCATGAATGTTGGACAGCCCATGGAGCTATTTCTGTTGATTCTGTTCAGGCTACTTGGGAACTTTCAGGGAAATGTGTGCTAAGCGCACGGCAGAGGTCTGGAGTATTGCTCCGTGTCTGTTCCAGGAACTCAGACCCTAAAACCACAGATGCTGCTTCATTCCACTGCCTGTCAAGCTTGCTTGGCACTGAGAGCAGAAAGGCTCAATTTTCTATCAGCCTGATCCACACAGCAAGTTCTACCATCAGCACCTCTTCTGGTGACTGGAGAGGAGGAGGTTCTGAGCTCCGTGGCCATTCCCAGAGTTGGGCATTCCTTCCAGGGGTTTCTGTGTCACTAGGTCCTTTTCAGGGGAAAAGCCCTTAAGGAAAATTCTGAGCCAGTTGAACATAAACCTGTTGGAGTTCTTCACAGGCATGTGGTAACGAATTTGGGTCCAGAACCTGGAACTGGCGTGGGCCGACTTCAAGCCTTTCCACGTGACTGTGGGGAGAACCCGCAGAGCCTTTTTGACAAGGTAAGGAAGAGATTCTGGCTCTTGGAAGGAACAGAACTTAATTAAAATCAATTTCAGTGTCTGATCAACCAAGGCAAGATTCACTGCTGCTTGTAGCTCAAAGACACGGGGTCCATTGACGTAGCTGGGACTCAGGATAAATATTCCTCTTCGGCTTTTCTTAATGATGCTCACAATGTCATCTGCATACACTGGAAACGAATAAATTAATGACTTTCAACTGATAGAAAATTTGAGTCACAACAAGTTTGAACCTTCCAGAGATGCCTGGAGGGTTTCTTCTAACTTGGATACTCTTGGGCAAAGACATAAGGAGAAAGGACCCGCCCACACTCTGAGCTGTTGAAGATATGTGCTAATACCCTCTGAGCTGTTGAAGATATGTGCTAATAACTACCAACTGTTCCTGTCTCCTGCCACCTTAAATCACCACCTAAACAACCTAAATCACGTCGGAATATGACTGGGGGGGATGGAATATCTCAAGCTACTTGTGGAAGTATGGGGGCAGGGAAGACTAGCAGGCCATTTGAGGCTTGGATGGGTCATGTGTGACACCCATCTTAGAGGCCTGCTATGCCTCCTGCTGGAGCAGAATTCTAGAAGCCAGAAAGGCCATCTGTTCAAGATGAGGGTGATTATTTCCCAGGAAGAATCCAGGGAAATCCTAGGTGGTTTTCCCAGGGCCATTTATTATTTATTATTTTCCTGAAAATAGATATTTTTGGAAGACAGAGCATGTCTCTGGAGCACAGTTTTCTCTGTTCTTGTCCAAGATGACCTAAGCTCATAAAAAAATGTAAACAGAGAAGGCATATATTATGATGAAGGCACAACAGATGACGCTCTGGGCTCCAGGGGGTTACTCTTTGTGTTCTAATTGGTTCCTTGGCAGGCAAGACCTACCTCCTCCTGGAGTCACATCTCTTTCAAGCAAACACAATCTGTATCCATAAGTGTTTTCTAGCACTTCCGGGAAAAGATTCAGAGCCAGGTGTTCCTCACTCAGAGATCCCATGGCGTCAGTCTCAGGAGAGCTCCAATTCGAGTAGGATACAAATGCATCGAATTCCTTCTTATCTAAGGAAAGGGAACAACAAACAAAATCAAAGTCCTTTTTATTAACTATCATGATATATACAGATGCTTGGAGTGTATGCTAAATGGAAAAGAAATAAGATTTGGGATCCTTACAAAAAGGAATTAAAAACAAAGCCAGCAGATGCATCCATTTTAAAATCACACCACGGAGTGGTTTTGATTGTCTGTATGAAACCCAATGATTAGCGTATGAAGTACCCCTGTATCTCTGCAGGGGACAGATCAAACAGCTGGGGCCTCCCGTGATTGAATCTTGTGTGCTCAGGAGGGCATCATTCTTCGTATCTGCAGTGTTTCTAGCTCATTAGTCACACATCAAAGAGGAGTCTGCTCCATTAAAGCGTGATAATAACCAGAAATCAAGTGCTGTTAAGATCTGGATCCAGTACCCATCGGGAGATAGTGGCACACTTACAGCCATGCAACAGCAATGGATGGTTCAGTTAATGACGGGTACATTGCAGTGGAGGTCCTGTAAGTTAACAACACAGGTGACTCCTATTGCCCATGGCTGCTGTAGTCCTCACGGCACTACAGCCCATAATATTTCTCCCATGTGCAGTAATGCTGGTATGGTCCTCTATGTGCACAACATGCAGAAGCATATCTCTCCAGCCATGTCCCGTATACAGCACATGACTATATCACTGGCCTCTCCATTTGTTGCACTTTGCTTGCCATGACTGGAACACACTACTGCTTCTAAACACTATTTGCCCGACAACGCCATCAGCAGCCTCACGTACCTGGCAGTTAACAAGTCTCACAATTGGATAAATGTTCTCTTCTGCTTAACTGGGTGTTGGTTGTTTTGCTCATCACAACCTGGGAGTAGTTGGGCCATATCTATGTATGTACATATATAGTACCCACTGTGTAGTGATAGGCTTATATACACACACTCTCCAGAGAGTCCACAGCCTACTGTGTCGTAGGTTATACTGTCTAGGTTTATACAAGCACTCTCTATTTTCTTTCTACAAAGAAAAGTAGCCTAAGGGCACATGTATCTGAATGTACCCTTGTCGTGAAGTGCTGTGTCAAGTGACGACAGTACTTGTATCTGCTTGTGAGGTGAGATCAGTCGAGTTCCCCTTGCAGGAATGGTTGCATGAGGTAGCAAATATGCCAGACCAGAGTCTCTGGGTCTCACACAGCCATCCCTTTATGTTTGAGAAGCTACATTTATAGAACTAGTCTTAGGACACTGTGAAGGTCTCTTGTACTTCTGTTGATAATATCAGGAAGATTTGTTATGGGATACGCTAAATAAATAAATAAACAAACTACCTAGAAGAGACAGAAAACTCACACGTTAACTCACACATTTTGGGATGGAGCAGCTGTAGTTTATATTTCTGGTCATTCCATAACCTCCATCTACAGTGTTGTTAGATGTAACTAGTGTCTCAGGCCACAAGTAGTGCCTCAGGCCGTTCAGCAGTGTGCTTGCCCAATGTAAGTTAAAAGAGATGCCTAGAGGATTGGCTACCATCCACAAAGTAAACAGGAGGCTCAGAGCCCCCAAAGCTAGAGAAGCTAGTTTGTGAGGTACTCGACTGCCCATATAGAAAGGAGGAGACTCGGAGGTGTGGCCTGTAGGTAAGTGCTGGTGTGTTTAATGGTGAGACCTGAAGTTCCAGAGAGGAGGATAGTAGGACACACCAGTATGCAGAAAGGGTTAAAAAGTGAGATTGACACTAGCAAGATTTTGCTGAAAGGACCCAGATATAGCTGTCTCTTGTGAGAGTATGCCGGGGCCTAGCAAACACAGAAGTGGATGCTCACAGTCAGCTATTGGATGGATCACAGGGCCCCCAATGGAGGAGCTAGAGAAAGTACCCAAGGAGCTAAAGGGAACTGCAACCCCATAGGTGGAACAACAATATGAACTAACCAGTACCCCAGAGCTCTTGACTCTAGCTGCATTTGTATCAAAAGATGGCCTAGTCGGCCATCACTGGAAAGAGAGGCCCATTGGACTTGCCAACTTTATATGCCCCAGTACAGGGGTATGCCAGGGCCAAGGGGTGGGGGTGGGTGGGTGGGGGGATGGGGGGGGGAGTGTATTGGGGACTTTTTGGATAGCATTGGAAATGTAATTGAGGAAAATACCTAATTTAAAAAAAAGTGAGATTGCCTTTACTGAGGAGGGGGAAGGATAAAAGGAAGGGTGGATGAATGTCAATAGAAATGATTTTAAAACAAAATAAAAATAAAAATAAAAATGTGTAACACACCTTAGCTACCTCCCAGGGTTTTGTAAAAACCCCAGAGTTTTCTATAAATCAAAAGATAAACTTATTTAGCAATGAATTTACAGAGTGTGGTGTTAGAAGACCTACGCATGTCCTCCTAGTGTTATTTCTTTCTAAATGAAGTTTAGACATTCACAATGGACTCTTGGGCTTTCATTTTGTAAATAAATATCCGTTTGACCAGCAGAGGGCGCTGAATCACTGTGCTCCAGAAACCAGTTCTGAGCAAATCACCAAGAAGTGAAATGACATCAGACAAAATTAAATGATCCCTATCAACTGACTCTGCTTTGTTAAACTCTAGAATCTTAAGGGAGGGGAAAAAAAAAGCATTTCAGTGAATTTGTTCCATACAAATATACAAGGCTAATTAAACAAACAAAAATTCTGAAAACACTGTTGGCTTATGGAACTCAAAAGATGTTATCAATAATCGATCTAAAAAAAAAAAGATGAAATGCATGTATTTCTCCAGTTTTCTTAGCTTGGTTCAGGGGTGTGTGTGTGGGGGGGTGACTGAACTCAGACCTGGAACACTTCTTACTTCCTTTTCTTGGTGCAGTAATTTCAGCCTGCAAAAGCCACTGGCCTCAGAGGACCCTCCCAGTGAAGGTGCTTACACAGCAGGCAGACCTTCTGCTCCAAGCAGCAAAGTCAATCACTGACACTGCCAATACACTGACCTGAGACTTTCTGGAGCCAGCAAAGCTTAAAGCAGCATTCTAGCTCATACAACTGGAAGGGTATTGCAACCATGTCTTGTGGGTGAATTAACAGAAGTGTCATTAGTAATAATAGGACTTGTAATTTGTGCAACTTACACTTGTTTGGGACAAGTCCCTGACCTTGCATGCCTTGTTTTCATTTGGTAATAACCCAGGTGATGGGTTTCCTAAAACCAGACTTATAGATTCAAAGTTAAGACACAGCCTCTTTGGGTGGTCTCATATGAAGATTATGGCTTCATCTTTCTCTGTCTAAGGGGACTGTGAAGATGGCAATAGTCAATACTCAGACTGGGCATATGACCCATCCTCAAGTGACATTCATCGCAGACCATACTGAGTTCTATATACTTAGGTACCAGTCTAAAGACAAACCATGTCTAGCCTCAGTGAGCTCACATACTGTCCTCTGCCTGCTGCTGTGACAGTCCTGTTTTATGAATGAGGAGAGCGGGATATAAAGCTGCCACTTGCTGAGTCACCTCAGATTGGTTAGCAAAGAGAATATTTCTAACTCCCATAAATCCCACAAAAGTATCTTCTGCAAGGTTCCTGGTAACTAGAATGAGCTAGAATTGTTTCTTCAGTCTTTCCTGGTGTAAAGCCAGAGCAAAAGGAGGAGAGGAAGGAGGAGGAGGAAGAAGAGGAGGATGAGGAAGAGGAAGGAGGAGAAGACGAACAAGAAGAGGAGCAGGAAAATTAGAAGAAAAAGAAGAAGAGGAAGAAAAAGGGGAGGAAAGACTAGGAGGAGGAGGAAGAATTAGAAGAGGAAGAAAAAGAATAGGAAGAAGAAGAAGAAGAAGAAGAAGAAGAAGAAGAAGAAGAAGAAGAAGAAGAAGAAGAAGAAGAAGAAGAAGAAGAAGAAGAAGAAGAAGGAGAGAAAGGTGAAGAGAAGGAGGGGGAGGAAGAAGGAGGATAAGAGGAGGAAGAAAAAGAAGAGGGGGAAAAGAAGAGGAAGAAATAGAAGAGGAAGAAAAAGAGGAAGAGGAGGAGGAGGAAAAGAAGAAGAGGAAGGACCTAATCCTTCGAGATAAAACACTACCTATCAGGAATTCGCTACCTCTGACTTTTCTCATGGGCTTCTCTGGCTGGCAGGAGCCATGTGAAATCACAACTAAGACAGTTCTAAAAAAAGAGAGCCAATAGGTAGGGAATAATTAAGTAACAGTGTCTTGTCATTTAGATGGAGAGTGGCACACTGGGTGTTCTTACCCCCCAGAGTCTCATCTTTGTTCTTGTAGGTTCGACAGAGCAGGACAACTTCAATCCAGTACCAGTAGAGGAAAGCAGCTGCCACTAGAACGCCCACCAGCATCAAGGCCGTGCCGAGAAGGATGTATACAAACACCACTAAGGGAAAGACAGAGATCTGAGCAAACACATCTGGACCAACACAGCCTATTATGTAATAGAAAGCCATGCTGCTATCTCTGTCATCTCAAGTCTGGATGGAATTTTCCACAATTAACTCTAGAGAGCCAGGTTGATGGGAAATTCCTGATGAGCTGACCTACGATGCTGAGCCATTTTGCCTATTTTTGTTCCTACAAATATCTACAGAGCTCATCTGTACCTTTCCTGTTGCCTGTTGTAAATTACATTTGCGGGTGCTCATCCCCATGGAAGTCTAAACTAGGAGTCACATCAGCATCACCCCACACCCTCCATGACTCCACTTATAAATAAGGGATCTGCATAGGAAAGCTACCGTCATGGCACACTTACAGTGTCACGCTATGGCCAGAGGACATTTACTCTGCTGGACTGTGTTCCAGTCATCGACTGAGCAAGTCCGTGATTGGCCCAACCTCATCCCTGGACATCTTGCTAAGGATGGAACTGTTCCTCATGGGCATTTCTCAGAGCTATTGTCATGGTCTCTGGAAGCCAGAGGGGGCAAACGGCAAAGAAAGTGATGTCTGCACACTGGGCTGGCCCAGTGGGTGGGGGTAGGTGGGGCTGGGGATTCTTGTAGGTACAAGAGGGATAAGTGGGTTAATTGAGTTCTTTACAGAATGAGTAAGTGGGAAGGCTACATGAATGGGCAACAGCATGAACAGAAAGTCTGGGTGAGTTGAGTAATGGGCTCTTCTGCCCACAAATTAGTTGTTACGAAGCTCAGGTCAAAGTCAGTTGTATGGTCATAGTCAAGGCCTTAAAGGAACTACCATGGCAAAGTGCTTCAGTGTCTGGAAAGCTTTCATAGCGAACATTGATGCTCTTCTTGGCAAGATGCCCCTTCCCCTTCCAAGAAGAACAGTTGTCAATCTCTGGGAACAAACTTCTAGGCTTACCCCCTTCCTTCTTCCTCAGCCGGATGGTCCGTGTTGTGTTCCCAATGGAGTTCTGGGCAAAGCAAACAAACTTCCTGCTGAGATCTCTCTGGGTAACTTCTCTCAAGAAGATGGTACGTTCAATGACTTCATTCTTGAAAGTGGATTGAATCCTAGAAAAGGAGGGGGAAATTCACACCCACTCAGGAAGATCAACTCCCATTGGTGAAGCTGTGCTCAGAAAGCTGACGAAGAGTCAGTAGGAATTTCTCATAAGAAGACTGTAGAAGATCAGAGACAGACAGAGGAGGCTTGTTCTGCATCAACTGATGGAATCTGCTAAGGCTTTGCACTAAAGCACAAGTTACCTGTGGCCCTCCTCTGGTCTTCACTGTAAGAGTCCCCCTTTGGGAATGAAGAATATTGATAATTTGTGAACAGTCTCCCTCTGTAGACTGTTTCCTTCCCAAGCATGAAGCCCTAAATTTAATCCCCGGAACACATGTAAAGAGCCAGGCGTGGTAGCGTGTACCTGTAATGCCAGCATTGGGAAAGCAGACAGAAGTGGATGCGTATGGCTCAGTGGCCAGACAGCCTAGTTCAGTCAGGAAGAAATTCTGCTCCCCACCCCCAACCCCAAACAAGATTAGTGATCTTTGAGGAATGAAAGATGAGATTTACCCCTAGCCTCCAAATGCAAGTACACATATGTCTACATACACCTACACACACACACACACACACACATCATACCACACCACACCACACCTAATTCCTCTTGAGGCTTGCTACCAGGTACTTGGCTGAGCACTGACTATGGACTCTTTAATCTCTTCCCTCCTCGCCACATAAACTCTAAGGGGTCAGGATATAAACATCCTGACTTGGTAGTGTCAGGGGTAAAGCTCAGAGGAGGAAGAGTGGTGCTGGCCACAGTAGTGACATCATCACTACTGTGTGACTCTAGTATGTCCCACCTCCAGCCTGGCACCCAGGTCTCTGTCCCACCCAGAAAACTGTGACTTTCTGCATTTACTTAGTTCCCATTTTCTATGTCTGCATCATTCAGTGGTCATATTAAGGGACCGTGTTCAGATCGGTCATGCCGCTGTGAGCCTACAATCAGTCCACAGAAATTTCCTGCTTGCCACACTTTCTGAGGTACATGTGGCTTCCACCTCATCTGTCCCTTATGGCAGATAACCTTGAAAAATGAGGTTTTCGGTCATATACCTAGGAAATGGGGCCTCCCTCACAGAAGGCCAGAGTCACCTTGTACTCCTGGAAAGCAGACTGAAATCCACAGGTGGAGTGGCTTGAGAATCTGGGCTCTGCCTCACTTCTCCTACATAGAGTCTCATGCAGCATCAGTTTGAAATCCAATGTGTTCCTTGATTTTAGAACCTCTTGCTAAATGGCGTTTCCCTCAGTAAAATCTTTCCTTTACTGTTCATCTATACTTTTCAAAATATTACATTGGTCCAGTGAAATCCTTGAAAAACTAGAGAGAACATGCTGTGTATTCTTATCTGGAGCGGGGTCTAATACAGAAAATTGGTAGGACACATCTCCTATTGACATGTCTGACTGGCCATGATAGGTCCCAGCTCCTTTGCAATAGGATAGAGACTTACTTTTCTAGACATTGGAGGGCTTGGTTCTGAAGGTCTAGTTTTCCTTTCAACTGGTCAAGTTCTCCTTCCTATAAATTCTGGGGTGTCTGTTAGTCACAGATAACAAATGAAGTCTAGTTATCATAAAATGTTTCAGCCTGCTAGTATTCCAAGACAGACATCTCTCCTCTAAGGCTCTACTCCAGGGTAAGCCATGCCACCTATTCTCTTTTGCAAGAATCTATGCTATGGTGCCATTTCCTTAGCACCGAATAAAAGCAGAGTTGAAGATCTGGTGGGGCAGGAACCACCCTCTTTAGTTTGTTTAAAAAAAAAAACAAAAACAAAAACCTTTTGTGGGCTGAGGATTTGGCCTAGTGATAGAGTATGTGCTCAGCACAGTGGATGTCCCTGTCACCAAGACAAACTATGAAAGCTTGGGATATTGTTCAGTTGGTATAGTGCTGGCCTAGAATGCATGAGGCTCTTGGTTCAAACCCAAACATACAGAGGATATTGTGGTACATGCCTCTAATTCCAGCATTTGAGAACTTAAAACTTCTCCCACATAAAGAGTTTGAAATACATGAGATCCTGTCTCAAAAAATTAAATTAAATTAAATTAAATACACTTTAACATGGTCTAAGGTATTTGAAACCATTGTGCAAACATCACAGGGTATTTAACACAGGTAATATGTCTCTAACATCACTAAGTGATACAGTCTTAGGAGGTCTACTATAATATATAATTCCATCATTGACTAAATCTTCTGTATATCTAGTTTACTTTATGGCCTCATAAAGAGAAATGAGAAATGGAGTGCCTCTGTATTTTAAATAAATATGATAGATGAGAGATAAGAGAGAGAGAGGGAGAGAGAGAGAGAGAGAGAGAGAGAGAGAGAGAGAGAGAGAGATAATAGATAGATGATAGGTAATAGATGGATAGATGGATAGATAGACAGACAGACAGACAGATAGATAGTGTTTACATAGTTTTATTTTCACCACTAGTAGGCACGAGTGGCTACCCCACCACCATAAATTCTGTTTAGCAATCTCTAAAGGTTTAAAAGCACTAGTTTGGGTCATGATGGGTCATGATCGCAATCTTTTCTTACCTTTTCTCCTCAAATACTGACATTTCCCACTGCTGTGTAGATTCTTTGACATACCACTTTATTACAGGCTTTGAAAATCTTTGGAAGCCAAACTGTACTCTGCAGGGGAGAGTTAAAGGCTTTCCTGAAAATGCAGAGGTCAAGAAAACAGGAGGTGAGCATATTAGAACATTGATGTGCTGGGAAAGGACCATAAGGCTGCATCAGGATGTAGGCAGGTGTCCATCAAGTGGGTACCAGGAATAGCCAAGCATTAACACCTCCCACTCAGTAACACAATTCTGCTTACAATTGTCCCTTGTAGCTGAGTTGTGTATCTCAAATGTGTAGCTATGTCCCTAACATGAGGAAATTCACAATCAGGTTGGAGCTCTGTGAACAGACTACTCTTGAACCGAGTCTTTAACATTAGTGGTGATGTGTAAGATATATTAAAAACATCATTCAACTAGCGGATAGTTACATATTGAATCAATGCCATGAGGTTACCGTGAATGGAAATTCTTTTATAGAGCAAACAAAAATAAACACACACACACACACCTTACACGGAACCTCTGCAAGACCAATTAATGGTTAGAACTTTCATGATCGTCAAAGGATTGGCATGCTCCAGATCTACAGCATTGTGACAATTAATCTTGGGCCTTCTCACCATCCTTAACAGTCATTCCTTGCCCACCTCCATAGCTGACTTAACATCCTTATAATGATTAGGATGTATTAGTTTTTAAGCAATATACTAGCATAACAGACCACTGCCAACCAAAATGTTAAAACTGTCATCAAACAGCTGAGGTCTCCCTAATGCATCCTGTGTATCTGACCTTTTCCCCATTGTATTTGAAAATAGTCTTAATTTATTACTTTCTTTTTCCTGTTACCATAAAGCCTTATGAAGCTGTTACCTCATTGGGATATGGATTTGGGGTAACCCAAATCTGTGTTCCTGGGTCACACTCAACTCACATCAGACTCCAGAATAAACAGCCTGTTGTCACCTTTGAGATGAGAACTGTGCTTTCTCACAGACATTACTATAGCCATAAAAGGCCCAAGATAAATTGTAACAAGGCTGTGGAGCTGGAGCATCTAACCCTTTCCATGATCACTGAGGTTCTTGCTATCAACTGGTCTTGCAGAAGGTTCAGTGTAAGGTGTGTGCAGTTTAGGGAAGAAATCATTTAGATTCTCAGGGGTTCAGCATACCACACAATGCATGGATGGATGGATGGATGGATGGATGGATGGATGGATGGATGGGTGGATGGATGGATGGATGGATGGATGGATGGATGGATGGATGGATGGATGGAAGGATGGATGGATGTGCCAAGCATGTTATTGGACCACCCTCCCTCTTCCTACCCTTCCCATTCCCCAACCACTAGTGCAGATTATCCTACGCTTAGAATTGACTTGTGTATGAGTGGGTGGGGAATCCCCTTGCAAGCTCGTCTTTGGATCTTGATCTTTTCTACTAGCAATGCCTTAAGATTCACTGATGCTGTACACAACCAGGCTGGGTGTTTTTCTGCTTTCCATGCTCCTGTTTTTCCTCCTTGATGTTCCTAGCCCCAGGATGTGCCACTGCCGCCACCTACTGATCTTATACTGTCATAATAATTTGTTTAGATTTCTTTGTACAAAACTTAAGTCGTTCACATTTAAAATGGTAACTACTGCACCGAAACACCACCATTTTCTTTCAAGCATAACAATTTCTACTCTGCTGTGCATAAAACAATAAATATAGTTGACAAAATACAAGGCAGCCAGAATAAAGTCAATGTCTCCTCTATCCAGAAGAAGACACCATTTTGGAATCCATTTGAGCAAGAGTTGAAGTGTTTTTCTATAATTGTCTTAAGGAATAGCCCAAAAGTCATAGTCACAGGGGTCAATGCTAACTTGATGAATTCATACATCATTACCTACATGGAAACCCGTGCATCGAAAATATAAAACCACTTCATCTTCTTTAACTCACCAGGCACTTAGAATATGTTTCTTCATGCTACCTCAAGAGAAGGTCAGGATGCCATAGTGAGGGGCAAATCTGATCATTGAGGCTCCGGATTAAGAAACCACGAGGGGCAACAAAACTCATCAGGGCCAAGTGAAGGTACTCAGCGAATACTCTAGCTCAAAAGTCTAATCACTCTTCATGCCGTCCTCCAATTTACTCCCTGAAGCGCAGGGGCATCCAGGGATGGTAATAACCAGGTAGCTTACCAAGCTCTACGTCCAATGTGTCTGTAATGGGATCCAGAATTTCCGGCTTCACATTGATGTCCTTACCTGAAAGTTGAAAACAAAATTCACCCTTGGCGTTGAGAAGTCTGAAGGCCTGCTCATGAAGTTTTAGGGCTATTACATCAACACTCATATAACATGCTGCTGCTCCTTTTGATTTTCTTTCTTTTTTTTTTTTTAAATTTTACCCAGGATGCATAAATCTTGGAATTGGGATTTCTACTCAGAAGGTTGCTTCCTCGGGGCTGAGGAGAGAGCTCAGTTGGCACAGGGCTTAAAACAGCACAAGTTGCTGAGTTTGATCCATGGACCTCTCAAAATATTGCCCTCTCCCCCGTGGGCATGGTGAGCATGCTTGTAATTCTAGTGTGGAGAAGTCGAGTTGCACAGACCCCTCGGGCTCACTGGTTAGACAGCCTGGCTTACATGACAAGTTACAGGGCAGTGGGAAATTCTGTCTCAGCAGAAACTGATGGGTTAAACCTGAGAAGTAAAACCCAAGTTTGTACTCTGGCCTACAAACACACATGTGCACACCCACACATGCACACATGCATGCAGGCACGCATGCAGCCACATACATACACACAAGCTTGCCCATGAAATGACTGGTACACTAGGCTACAAATGTTAGGTAAAAACTAGTTCTTCATGATCCGTATTTCCTGTGGTACATGGTCTCCCTGGTCAGTCCTGCTCACTGCAGACTTGAACTTCCATCTGTGTCTCCTACAGGAAGGTTTCTTCTTGTTGCCATTTGGCTGAGTCACCAGCCAAGAGGAAGAACCCACCCAAGGAACCGAGCTTCCAAACCATCCACCCAGCAACCCTTAAACTCACGGTTTACCTTAGAATGAAGGTGCAGTGCGTCTCGTCTCTGGTTTTACTTGCCCTTTACCTTTCTGCCACAAAATTCCAAATGCACCTCCATTGGCCTGCTTTCTCTTGAAGGTGTTCTATCTCCCATGAAAAGCTGTGGTTTCTACAACACGTTGGCTCTCAGTTCTCACAGGCTTCCTCACTCTCAGTCCTCAGAGTCTTCCTCACCTACCTGGTTTCTCTCAAGCCATCAGCACCCATAGGACTCACACAATCCTTCTCCTGGCAATCTTGGCCTCCAAAGGTATTTTGCTAGCACACTACAAACTCTCCCTCCCATGGACACCAACCCACCAGGGTATGTTTCCTGAAGATCTTATTGTTTCACCCTCTTTTACACATGTTGGAAGTACTTCAGGGGCTTGGGAACCTGCTCTTTGACTTGGCCATTCTCATACTCCCATCCCCAGCCCTGAGATCTCCATCGTTAACCTTAACCTAATAACCCCTCTTTGTTGCAACGTTTTTACTGAAGTCCATCCAAATTAGCATCTGTGCTCTGTCTTCCATTCTCATTAAATAGCATTTACTGATGTACCCTCACAGAAAACTAGAATGTCTGTTCTTTCTTTTCTTCATTTGTTTTGTAAAACACATGGTGCTCTGTTGACTCAGTAACTCTGTTCCCTCTGCCTCCTGGGGTATCTTCAGCATCTGTCATGCTTGCTGACCACACCGACTCCCATTTTGCCCACTATCAGTAGAAGGCAATGCAGCCCCGACTCCCATTCTTGGCTTCTTTTATTCCTAGGCCCTACATTCTCATGGAATCATCTCCTATATATTTCTACCATTCATCTCTTCCGATTCATGCCCCCTTGTCATGTCCCTCCTGGCAACTGCCTGAATTAACCATGTCTTCCCTGCTTATAAACTTACTCTCAAAAATGTTACGTCTTCATGTTAATCAAAGTGATCTGCGCTAGGTACAAGCCTGCCCATGCATTGCAGTACTGAGTGGTCTTCTATTGTCCTTTGAATAAAAATTCCAGACTTGTCAGATGTGGTCACAAATGTCTATGATCCCAGCACTGAGGAGGCTGAGGCTAGAGATAATGAGTCTGAGGCCAACTTAGGCTACGTGTGAATTATTCTACCCTGGTATACACAGAGAGACCTTTACTCAAATAAGGACAGAAATGAACAAAAAACAAAAATCTCCACACACAGACAAAGAAGAATGAACCAACAACTTGAAACCAGTTTCAAGGATGGAGTGGTCCTTGCCGTCAGACCCCCAACCCCTACTTGATGATCCCTGTTCTCTGGTCTTCTCTCCCTCCTATGAATTGTGTTTTCTCACAAATCCTGGAAATGAATGATACTTCTGTGCCTGACAACACAGTGAATGGTACCACACACTCTTCTCTTCCTAATGAAATGAACAAGGTGCTCACTTTTCTTTTCCCAGGGCTCTGACTTGGATGTGGGTCAACAATGATGGACCTGGTGGACTGTGATGGTTTATATATGCTTGGCTCAAGAAGTGGCATTGTTGGGAGGTGTGGCCTTGTTGGAGTAGGTGTGTCACTGTGGGCATGGTCTTTACTACCCTTGTCTTAGCTGCCTGGGAGCCAGCATTTTGCTAGCCACCTTAGATGAAGATATAGAACTCTCAACTCCTCCTGTACCAAGCCTGCCTAGTTGCTGCCATGTTTCCACTTTGATGATACTGGACTAAACCTCTGAACCTGTAAGCCAGCCCCCAATTAAATGTTGTCCTTTATAAGACTTGCCTTGGTCATGGTGTCTGTTCACAGCAGTAAAACCCTAACTAAGACTTGTACCTTATCCATGCCTTTTGCTCCTTCCTCTCCTGTACTGGATGGTGACCTCCTGTTTTCTATTTCTCTGACCCATAACACCGTCATTTCTGAGAGGTCAGAGGACTGATCCTTAATCCAAAGTTAACACACACATTTTGTGTCTGTTCTGTGGGCATGCAGGAAGAAATCATTAGATGAGAATTAAGCATGACCAACAAGACAGGAATGACTGGCATAGATAAAGTAGACCTTCAAATGAGAGAGGAAAGTAATTTCTACCACTGAGAAGTTAGGGACTTGTGATATCTGCATATAAGAATATTCACACATCCCTTGTGAGAGAAAGTGATGCCAGTAATGTCTGTGCATAGAATCTCTCTTTTAAGGAGGACTCCCATATATGATGAAGCCATGAAAAGGGCAATGGCCTGGAAATAAACAGATATTTCTCAATATTAATCTATCCCAACTGGACTGTATCTTGATGTACACCCACTGGACTGCACCCTGCGGTAAGAAAACCAGGAGTAAACTCCATCAAGGTTTTCTCTAAGAACTAAGTCAACTACTCTATTGTTCTTTGGAACAAACCGTAACAACAAAATAATTTTATGGTTGGGGCTCACCACAACATGGAGAACCATATTAAAGAGTCACAGCATTAGGAAGGTAGACTATAATTTTTCAGTGCCTCATGGGAAGCAGATGAGGCACAGATCTTAAGCTGTAGCAATGATGTTCCTTTTCTTAAAAAAAATACACAAGATTTTAAACATGTGGAAAAAACCATTAACACATTTTAAACAGGTTCGTGGATGTCCCTTAATGCTTCATGTAAAATACATCTAATGCATATTTAAATTTATTTCAAAACTTAAACCAGAGAGAAAAGAATAGATATCCCACCTCAAGATGAACATGACCCAGAGCTGAGCCTCTCTGTGTGATAAAACCTCAGTTGATGGAGACACTGGGTTTGCCAACATGCAACCCTTTAATGGTTGCCAGTGTGTGGCTATCTCTGTTTTTTAGTCTAAAGGAAAATAATCACTTAACCAAATAAAGGTGATTTTCACTGGTCAACCAAGAGTTCAGAAAAAGTCACTTACCAATGGTTCTCACTTGAACCACAGCTCGGACTGTCCAGGAACTCACATTATCTGACTGGGTGTAATCACATACATACAAGCCTTGATGAAAATCATAAATATCTTCCATCTCAATTGGATTTTTCTTGTACTCGGGAAGTAGTCTTCCATCCTAATCCAGGAGATAGGGAAATGAACACCTTTCTATAACCTCAGAATCTTAATGATATTCGTTTCACACAGAGCAAAGCTTCAGAAACTCTGAACTTAGGGTCAACGAAGAAAATGTCTCTTAGAATCGTTCATGCAATTTCTGTAGTTCCTGATCTGGTCTCATTCTGGGCTATGGCTCCTTTACGCACCTGTCTTTCCCTGGGGGATCATGCTATGTGGGATCATTGCTTTCCCCAGAGCACAGACTGCAGCTCCAGCCAAAGCTTCAACAGGACTGAGATTATGAGAACAAAATCATCCCTTGCTCCCAGCAGAACTGTCATTTTACATCTCCAGAGGCTCAGAGGCAATCAGCTGTTATGGGCACTACCTATTTACAGTAAGGATGTGATGGGCACACCTTGTCTATAATTGTTAAAATAGCCATTGGCCCTAGGAAAGCAAGCTGGTAGGGAGTAACAAGAGTGGAAGCAAGTGAGTCATGGGTACGTGTTAGGGAGTAAACATGAGTCCCTTCTCCCAGCAGACACTGAGCCTCCAGGCTCTGAGTGTCGAGCTCTTCCATCACATCACACAGAGTGCTCAGGGAGCACTTGACAGCAGCAGATCTCGGCTCACATAGAACAGGGCTACCTCCTTGAGTCTGAGCAGAGTTGTGAAGACTGCAGAGGAACCAATTAAATATCAATGCCACTGTACTGGCTATTTTTGTGTCAACTTGACACAGCTCGAGTTATCACAGAGAAAGGAGCTTCAGTTGAGGAAATGCCTCCATGAGATCCAACTGTAAGGCATTTTCTCAATTAGTGATCAAGGGGGAAAGGCCTCTTGTGGGTGGGACCATCCCTGGGCTGGTAGTCTTGGGTTCTATAAGAGAGTAGGCTGAGCAAGCCAGGGGAGGCAAGCCAGTAAAGAACATCCCTCCATGGCCTCTGTATCAGCTCCTGCTCCCTGACCTGTCTGAGTTCCAGTCCTGACTTCCTTTGGTGATGAACAGCAGCATGGAAGTGTAAGCCGAATAAACCCTTTCCTCCCCAACTTGCTTCTTGGTCATGATGTTTGTGCAGGAATAAAAACCCTGACTAAGACAGCCACCTTAGGACATGTAAAGTAAAGTTTGGGCATGGGAAAGAAGGCTAAGAAGCCCAAGTGGACTCAGAATATGTTTGATCTTTGTTTCTCTAGGAAAGGGCTTCCTTAAGGACGTGTGAATTTAGGAGAGCCCAAAGCAAGAAAGGTTTTAAACCAGGAAAGTCACGTGATAAGACATTTTCAGTAAAGTGTCTACAGCTGGCTATGGAGTTCTTGGAGTCTGAAGTAAAGACTATTATAACCAACTTCCTATCACCAGGGTTTTTACGGCACCGTGGGGGTTCAGTCAATACCCAAGGAAAGATTTATCACCACTTCTGTCCTGACTCCAGCAGCCTAGCTCCATATAGGATGATTCTATGACACATGACCTTCCACTTTTCCTACGAGCATCAAGAGTAGATCTTTTACAATTATAATTTAAAGAAAGGAGACAGTAGAGACAACAAACTGGGGAGAGTCTGATCTCTACAGAGATGGCAAAAATCTCCTTTGCACATGACTCCATGTGGTTGTCATTAGATCACAAACCTCCCAGATACCACTGTGACTGATCTTCAGTCTTCTTCTTCTCTCAACTCTCCTAGCGTGCCAAATATCCCCACTTCCTCCTGGTGTAGGGCACACTGCCTCCCTCAGGAACCTTTAGGAAAGGGCACCTGGCATTGCCTTGGGAGATTGATGGAGAGTGTAGTCTATCACTAACATCCCTAGTAAGGTTTTCACCTAAAGGACAATTCCTCTCAGAGTGCCTCTCTCTTGAACCCCCTTTCTGCTTCCTCTCCATATGACCTATCACTTGCCTAAAGGAGTCTCTGACTTTAGATTCACATGGATTTTATCTCTATTATTAAAATGAGGAGACAAGTATTTTAGAGTTTAAAAACTAACAAGAGCATGCCTGGTAAATGAAGAACTGAATATCAAACATCATTTTTCTGACTACGAGTCTTATTTATTGCTTGAGGAATTTCCCTTCCACTGGCCTTCTCACAGGTAGAATCAGGAACTCCCCCTCATCCAAGTGTCTGGAGCAGTTCCTGTGGCCCAAGAAAGAACTTCTCCTGAGATGCCAAAAAGCCTGAGAGGGTCATAGAGAGTAGTTACAAGACAAGAGGAAAAGTCAGGGCAAGAGACAGAGACAGACAGCTTAAATATTTATCAGGTAATTGTGAAGATCAAGAACACTCCAGAAGTGAATAAGAAGAAAAGTCCAGATATAAAGCTTTAGAGAGCCCACTAAGAGCACACACGGAGCAGAGTGTAGACTGTGGGCAGTAGATCTCCTGGTAATCTGATGAAGTGATGACACACTGCACCATCACTAAGAAAGATGAAGATGGTAGACAAATAGACCTGTTCCTCTATATAGATAGTGACCATGGCTTAGTGTGTGTCATTTAAAGTCTTTGTGAAACGGAACTCAAAAGAAATGTCAAAGAAACATGGGGACCTCATGTGGACCTCATCACTCTATTCAGTCACATGAAAGACCTGCTGGAAGGAGAGGCAGAGATGTCTGCTCAAAGTACTGTGTTGTGCTTGGAGAAGGAGCAGTAGAAAATAAAAGTACAGAGGGGAAGCATCCACAGTGTCACCTGTGTGGAGAGTTGGGGGGTACTAGAAAGAACAAGTGAAAAACAGATGTTAGGGGTGCATGTAAGGAGAACAAAACCATTCCTAGTGGGAGAGCAATCGTTGTGATCTTGTAATGTACTATCCAGAATTTTACTTCTGGGCAGCACAGGACTAGGGAGCACCCCAAAACTGTAGAGTTATCAAGGAATAGTGCTTTCTATCTGGGATTCCTCCACCTGTTCCGGGGGACTTCCTGGGTCTATATTTTCAGCTTATTCTCATTGATGGACTTGCAATGGCTTCTTCACCATCATCATCATGTCTGGATTTAAGCAGATTCTATCTTTGCTATCTATGATCAATCCAGTTTTTACTGTCTACAACTTGGTAAACATCATGAATTCTTTTGAGCCTGAAAATTTGAAAATATTATGATTGCTTCTTTAACTTGTCCCTTGTCAAAGCATGTGATTATTCCTCTTCTTACGTAAGAGTATCTCCTCCCTTCACTCTATCCTCACTGTTATTTTTCTGGATCAGAATGTACAACAGGAAAGTTCAAACATGCCAGCAGGGTTCCACCCCTGCAAGCATGAGCATGAGCAAGCCATTTTTTATTTCCAATCCAGTAGAGTGTATATCATGCAAGAACTCTGCTTCTACCACACTGAACAGTTTACCAATGTTGCACTGAATGGGTTCCTTGCTCTATCTCTGTCTCAATGTTATTCTTTCCTAGTAAGAACCCTCGTACAATATCTTGCTCCAATCACCTGACAATGCTAAACTTATGCTTCAGTCCTGTAGTAATATTCATTTTAATATAATCCACGGCAATTAATAAGCCAAACATTTTAAATTATGGGCCCAATGTCAGTTCCCAGGCAACGTACTGAGTAAATTATTCAACAGATGGTGAATGAGCAGCTGGAAAGGAGGAGATGGTTAATAACAGCCAGCTTGTGTTCACTAACTAAGAGCTTATAAAAGTCATCTCATTTTCCTGTGTATTTGAGAACTTAGATTAGAGGCTCAAGGCACTATAGTAAGTACATTCGATCTTTGCTCTATGGTGTAATTTGAACAATACTTGAGTGATCTCCCTGTTAAACAATAAGATACGTATAAGCTGAATAATAGGATATGTGCGTGTCTTTTCAAATAACTGAACAGTAATACCCCTAAGAGATGGCAGTGTGCACCTGGAAGCATGCTCCAGAACCCACAGCCGAGAGAAAAAGCTGCCATCCAAGCTTGCTCAGTAGTTCTCCCTACTCCCCACACCTTTTTTTTTTATTTATTTACAGGTTTTGCTTTGTTATATTACAATGTAGGATTTTCTGTTTTTAAGGGATTTCTGTGTGTGCCAGTGTGTGTGTTTGCATCTGTATGTTTGTCCTATTCTGGTTTGTTTGGTTTTATAGTTGCCTATTTGCTTTGTAATGGCAAAGAATGATGGGGTGTGGATTTGGGTGGATAGGGGCCAGGTGGGGTGGCCTGGGAGGAGTTGGGAAAGGGGAACCCACAATCAAAATGTATGGTATATAAAATATCTATTTTCAATAAAAATTAAAATCATCTTTAAAAGAGTCATATGGTCACATTTTATCTATCAGCTTCAAAACTCTGAGAATGATACCTACTACACTGGGCTATAGAATTATAAAATCAAAATCCCAAGTTTTTTAACACACAATAATGAAATAAAACCAATGTATTAGTATTAGAATCTAACAGGAGTGAGCATAAAGTTAGGGACATGTATAATAGGATAATGGATTTGAATGCTTGGTTCCCAGTTGGTGGATCTATTTGGCAAGGATTAGGAGGTGTGGCCTTGTTGGAGGAGGTGTGGCTCCATTGGATGGGCATTCTCAGGTGGTCAAGCACTTGGAAAAGCCATAGCACAGTGAAAACATAGAATGTTTTTGCTTTTACTATTTGCTTACCAGTTTAGTCAACATCATTATAAACTTTCTCTTGTGCTCTTTCTCTGGACATCCCACCACTCCCACAAGCTTTGTACAAGTCACTAGTCACATGGTGATTTGATGTTCTTTCCTCAATGTCCTCCCCTGTAGAAACTATTCTACTCCCATGTCCTTTAAAACTTGCTTATAGGGAGTTCCCTTCCTCTTCCTTAGCATTGCCTGTTGTTTTCTAAGGCAGGAACAATGAATTCACCAGTCCTGAGTATACAGACACCTGTTTATGCCCTATCAGACCATGATATTCTTACATATTGACTTTTCCTCTGATACTGAACCAAAGGGTGATTCTATTGATCTGAATAGCAAGCTGTACTCTACATAAAGACACAACCATTTTAGAACATCTTTTGCTTAGGCACAGACCAGCCCTTATATAGCTCTGGGTCTTAGGCTCTCTAACTCATGTTTCTATAAAACACCCTAGAGACAGTATCATAAAACAATGCTCTTATACCAGTTTTAGCAAATCCATCCATACCTTATACCAGGTCATTTCTGGACTCTGTACATCACTTTGGCAGCTGAGACTGGGACAATGAATGGAGCCAGTACTACCAAGAAGTAGGACTTGCTCATCTTGTACTGTGTTCCCACAGGACATGTTTCTCTGAGGCTTAACTTCTAAGACTGTCTTGACACAACAGGCCATATCCTGGGGGCTCCTAAGAGATATAGTAGGTCCTGTGAGCACTTGTCTAGATAACAGAAATGTTGAGAATATTTTCAGACTGGGATGATTTAAGGACGTACCTAATTCTGGGTCTACAAATATATGACCAAATGCTGTTCATTTGTGGGGCCAATATATGCAGCATGCCTTTGCTCTGCATATGAGGAGAGTTTCTACTGATCTCCTCTAGTGGACTTCCACTCCGAGGTTGCATGTACCACTGGACATCAGATAGGTCCTTCTGACTGCCACTGCAAGGTTTGTGAGCAGGACCTTGTGTTGGTGACAGTTGACTTGCATGGGAGAATTTTTGTTCCTGAAGCTCTTGTAAGTCACAAAATAGGACAAAATTCTCTGCACCCCTTGCAGAATATGTCCACAGAAGTTTTTTGGTAGCACAAGCTGAAAATTACAGCAAATGAAACAACACAGAGAAACACATTAGAAGGCGGAATTTCCATTTATATCATGAATAGACTCAATATAACAAATGACTAAGCTCTGTATTCTATGTGTACTGTGTCCATTTCCTAGATGAAAATGGTTCTTGTTTTGATTAACTCTCAATGGGCTTGTATTAATTTGCTATGAGTAATAGAATCATCTACTCCTTTTTGGATGTCCCCCGTGAGCACCCAGCTGTGGTCACTGGGATCCCCCAGGGGTATGTTGTCTGCTGAAAGCAGCCCTGACCCAGAACTCTCCTCCTCCCCCTTTTGACAGTGAGAAGATGCTGTGTACTAATAGATCAGCCTGCTGATGTATCAGATCATCTGTCAGTTCAGCTTTTGACCACAAGACTTGCGGTGTTAATATGCAAAAGAAAACCCATACCTGAATGATTAAATCCTGTGGTCTTCTCTCCTACAACAAACCAAAGAAACATCCAGCCCAAACAGAGCATGGTTCTCCTTTGCTCCTGTCATGGCTTCAGCTACTTCTGATCGCCAGTGTGGAGGGTGCAGAGAGGCAAACCTCTTTCTCTGGCATCCTCTTCACTTCTAAAGTAGGAAATGGAGAAATCAAAACCTGTGGCCAAGCTTCAAGTCACACAGGAAACTCTGAAAGAGCACATCCCACCCAAACAGCCTTCAGAAGCCCAGAGTCTGCGTGGGTATTTTCAGAGGCATGAAACGGTTTCTTCCATGTGTCATCTCTAGCACATACAAAGGATGCATATCTCAGATCCAGGGTCCCCTGAGGACATTACATTCTCTGAACATTTCTCTTCATGGAATTCTTTTTTTTTCTTATAATGCTCTCATCTATTGTCTATTTCTATTAGTAATTTGGAAAAATAATGTTTCCCCCTTAAAGGATTGACTGATTTATATAAAAATCAAAGGGAAGCTGGTGATTAAACTCCTATGTATAAAACCTCAGAGAATCTATATTATTAAACAGTAATTTAAGATTATCAATTAGATAACTAGGAATAAGAGCTTGTGGCTTGAGGTATCACTGTGACACTTTAAGATATAAAAGGAGAGAGCATGTGTTCTTAAAATTGAAAGCTAGACATCAGCTGGATTCACAGTGTTTGTCTCCTCTGTAGAGAAAGTGACTATGGGAAACTTTAAATAATTTATAAGCAATGATCACTAGGAATTTGGAAAGTATAAATTCAATGAGCATGTAGTTTTGAGCAGAAAATAAAATGTTTACTTGTAGGGTACTATTGTCTAATCTGACATTAAAATGACTAAATTTGGAGGATAGGTTTTCTGTGAATGTCAGAAACTGCCAAGGAATTGGGGTGATCATCCATTTTCTGTGGCTGCTAAGAGATGGGTTACTAAGAAAGGGGGTGAAGATCTCAGGATGAAGAAAGAATGGGATAAAACTGTAGACAAGAATCATCTGCTATATGCAATGTGCTGAATGAGAAAGTCAGGACAGCAAATATTAAACACTATTCAAACAAAAGGACAAGCCGGGTGGTCATGGAGAGGATGACAGGTCAGCTGAAGAGTGTAGAGACATGGAATAGCAGAACATGCTGGAGCAGTGTACATCAGCACACAGGAACAGCAGTGCACAGCAGTGCACAGCATCAGCATCAGCACACCCAAGCATCAACACACATCAGCAGCAGTGCACATCAGCTGAAGCACACATGAACATCATCAGTGCACATCAGTGAACATCAGGAGCACTGCACATCAACAGCAGCTCACATCAGCAGCAGTGCACACTAGTGCATGTCAGCAGCAGTGAACGTGAGCAGCAGTGAACATCAGCACACAACATCAGCAGCAGCAGCAGCACATACCAGGATCAGTAGTTGCAGATCCTCAGCAGGGAGGAAAGGCAACATCACCCTCATTCAAAAGCTAAGCCACAAAACCCTGGCTGAAGACTCAGAACAGCTCACACAGTTCTTGCCAAACCTCCAACTTACTTAGGAGTTTGGGTTGAGACAGTGACTCCTCCTGAGGAAGAGGTCAGCACTGGAAAAGACGTCAATGGTGTTACCCCACTAAATACCAGAAAGCTGTAGCTGGATATACCTTAGAAGGAAACCTACTGTTTAAGTCTCAACTGCCCAAGGAACATGATCACCAAGAACAGCCAGAAGCCACAAAGCCTGCAATCAACTTGTTACCTTCTCTGGATGGAAGATATCTACACAAAGCAGTTACAGAGAAGGATGAGTACACATAGGCATGCTGAGAAGCAGAGGGGCAAGAGGCTGGCCTTCAGCAGCAAAAGGGATGGCCCTGGGGGGGTCTCACTTTCTGTTCCTAAGAGCTGACCTCACCACCTCAAGATAACTGTGTAGCCCAATCTCCTCAAGCTCAAAGTCAATAATTGGAGTCAATTGTCTGCTACAAGGTTCATTGCTGGCAGGACTCTGAAACCCTGGGGAGGGATCAGACTTCCACAGTCCCATCTCTTCATGAGGGAATGCCTTGCCCAGTAGGCTTGGAAAGCACAGAACCTGGTATCAAATGCAGAGTTCTATGATTGTATTACCCTCAGTGCACTAGGGGGTGTGGAAGAAACTGCCCAACACACGGACTGTCAGATGTGGCACCTCAGACTCCTGTTGTTCCAAACAGGGAAGTTTATGATATGAAGAAAACTCTGGTGGGCACTGGAGATTGGAGTAGTTCAAAAATTCATCACCATCCTAAATATCAGGGAAGATAAGAGCCTTCAAGTTCCTGTGAGGTGCCTTTTCCTTTCTAATAGACTCTGGTCTCCAGCACATCATGTTTGTGCTACTGGTACTCCATTTTGTCTTTTTATTAAACTTTTAGAAGTATTTTTTAGCTTTATTTTTTAAAAAAGAGTTTCAATATTATTATTTCTATCCTCCTCTTAATTATCTGAATCTATTCAGTCATTATTCCTACATTTGATCTTAGCCAAAAGGCTGAGAAGTAATCAGGCATTTAAATTCATTTTGTTCATTTGCGATTTCCTCTATTTTTGCAATGTTCTAATATCTTTTTGCCTTATTTCTTTCCCATTCTTCTCTCTCTATCCTCACTCCCTTGTCTTATTTCTTTCATTTGTTGCTTTCACCTTTATCTAAAATAATAACTGGCTGAAGAGCAGACCCCACATTAGCATTGTACCACTTTGTATCCCATGGTTATTGCTGGTGTAGTAATTTGTTTCCACTGACTTTAAGAGTATGTGTGAAGTTTGCTCTGTTTGTGTTGTTACTCTTTTAACGATTTATTTACTCTTCCTTGAATGGTCCTGAGGAGTTGTGTCCCCTCAGGAGAATCTCAAATAAAAACAGAAGAGAGAGCTAAAGCAAAGAAAGAAAGAAAGAAAGAGAGAGAGAGAGAGAGAGAGAGAGAGAGAGAGAGAGAGAGAGAAAGAAAGAAAGAAAGAAAGAAAGAAAGAAAGAAAGAAAGAAAGAAAGAGAGAAAGAAAGAAAGAAAGAGAGAAAGAAAGAAAGAGAGAAACAAAGAAAGAAAGGAAGAAAGGAAGGAAGGAAGAAAGAAAGGGAGGGAGGGAAGAAGAAAGGAAGGGAGGGAGGAAGGAAGAAAGGAAGGAAGGAAGGAAGGAAGGAAGAAAGAAAGAAAGAAAGAAAGAAAGAAAGAAAGAAAGAAAGAAGGAGAGAGAGAGGAAGGAGAAAAGAAAAAATGCCCAAACTATAACAGAGAAGCTCAATTAATTGATTAATTAATCATGATTAATTAAGGTAATGTTACACATCCAAGTGATGATGACACCTCAATTCCTAAGCCTAAGGACAACAGAATGATTGCCTTGCTGCGCAAATAATTCAAAGTCAGCAAGTAAGAATAATGAATTACTTTAAAGAGGAGGCAAGCAAGCACCAAAAAGAAGTAAAGAAATAAATTCAGGGTATGGATAAGAAAGTGAACATTGCAAAAGAGAAAGTGGAGATTGGTAAATCATCTGGGAAGAAAATAGAGATTTCAGGAAAATAACCCACAGAATGAAAAACTCAATAAAAGTTTGACAATGGACACATAGCTATGGACAGTGGAGCTATGATGAAATGGAATATCAGAGACAGAGACCAAGGACACATAATCATGTCATGCATACATCAGTGGAGTAGAAATAAACAGAAAGATGAAATACACAATATACAGAAAACTATTCGTTAACAGTTGCCAATTACTACACGGAAATGGGCATATAAGCCCAAGAAGTATTTAGAACCTAGACAGACTGAGGAATGATGTCTCCACAACACATGGGAGTCAAAATGCTGAAGTTCAAAATAATCAAACAATGTTAGAAGCTGCCAAAGAACAAATGTTAACTTATTATTAAGGCAAATCTATCACAAAACGAACAACCAAACAAATAAATTATACCTCAATGTAATTCCTGAAGGAAAGTATCTAATGATGTATCATAGCAGTGAGAACAGGTAAATGGCAACAAAAATAACTGTTTTCAGTAAAGTTATCTTAAAATAGGTGAAGAAAGAAAGAAAGCCAAAGATGAGCACAGTCAGTATCATGACATGACTTTTAAGCTGTCATTGTATTCAGAAGGAAAGCCAGGAAAGTGGATAACATTTGAAATGTAAATAAAGAAAATATCAAAAAAAAAAAAAAGAATAAGACCTACACTTACACAAGTGGGGGAACAAAGAGAGCCTTGATAATGAAAGAATACATTTCATGAGAAGAACAAATAGACAAAAGAAAATTAGGAATAGCACAGTCATTTCTAAGTTAGAAAACCAACCAACCTTTAACATAAAATAGGAAGAAGACAATTAAATCAACAAAACCTTACGTAGGAGGAAACAATCTCCTTTCAACAACAGCCATAGGCGCAAGTGGTTGTAATTTGCTGATTAAATCTCTCAAAATGGCTAAACAGATTAAAGAGTAAGAACCTATTGTTTGTTGTCTACAAGAAACACTTGTCTTTTAGTTAAGTGTTTGTTGTTACTGTTGTTGTTTGCTCATTTTGTTGTGTTTTGTTTTATCACTGTGATCAAGCACCATGACCAATGCAACATGTAGAAGAGTTTATTTGAGCTTATGGTCCCAGAGGGCTAGAGTCCATGGTAGATAAGTGAAACATCACAAAGCATGGAGTGTGAACTGGGAATTTCAGGAATCTTTATGTTCTTAATAAGATTCTTCCTCCAACAAAGCCACATCTCCTAAATCTACCCAAGCAGCACTGTCAGCCGTGGAACAAGTATTCAAACATCCAAGTCCACAGGGACAATGGTCAAGCCACCTTTTTGGCAAAGGTACACACAGACTAAATCTGAAACAATAAAAGCCAACACACAAACAAAAGCCAGGCAAATTGAAGCAAAAATATAAACATTAATAGTTATATTTATATCTAAGAAATTAGACCCCATGTCATACTGAAAGAAAGTTAATGCACATTAATAAACAAAGTAATTCATCAAGAAAATAGAATTACTGTAAACGTGCTGAACACTGGGGTACCAGATTTCAGCTAAAAAACAGTACTGGACACAAACAGATTCACTCAGCTAAAAAAACAGAAAATGATTTGGATATCCCATTTTTTTATCAATCCAGATAAAACATCAACAAACTTGGGCATTAACCAGTACCACAGCTCAAATGGGCTTACTAGATATCTATAAAATATTCCAACTAAAATCTTCGAATATACAGAATTCTCAGCAGTCATGGTAGCTACCATTATTGTTATTGTCCACAGACCAGCCAAGAACAAAGCCATTCTGAAAAGTCCATACTTCAAGCCCTTGTCTGTTTTTAAAAGACCACACAATCTCATTCTACCATTACCCAAATGCATCAGGGATTCCAAAAAGATCATCCAAGAGTAGAGCGTTGTACTTGTTGAGCATTTTCCAACTTAAACCAACATGGCTGCCAATTCTGCATGTGAGAGTAAAAATGACTGACAGATACCAGCAAATGTAAAACTCAAGTTTGTCATTCTGTAAAACATGCGTACTGTCATTCTTATTGTCCCAGTAGAAAACCAAATGTTGCATCACTCATAGCAGCGGTGCCCGTTATGAAACAATGACCACATACCTGTTCAGTAGTAGAAGGGAGGAATCATATCTGGAGGGTTTCAAAGTTTCTCATCTTGCCACCACTATTCGCCTCCTCTACAGAAGGAGGTAGGAGGCCAGTGAGATGATCTGAAGATCTGCAAGGTCTCTTTCCTAAAATTTTCCAGAAGACTTTTATTTAAAAATTCTCTTTTTCTCAGAAGCAGAAAAAGTTACCCTGAAGTTATTCAAAAGATACCAAATTTGACCATATTTTAGAGTAATAATGAGCTAAGTTTTTCAAAGAACAAAGCATTTGCTGTGAGGAGAAAAATGAAAGCTCTGAATGAATCACCAGGAAGACTCTCAGTCCTGTGCACACCCTTAAAATACAAATAAAAAAGAGATGCTATGGACTAGTCTAATAGTTGCAGTATTCAAAGAATACTGATAATGCTCACATGGTCAATAGCAGCTTGTTCAATGCTTGCCTCCAAAGATGGACAAGTAATGTGGCCATTCAAATTTGATCCACATTTGATTGAATCCCTCTATTTATAATCCTTTCAATAAAATGTAAGAATCGCTGTTTTAAAAAAAGGTTTACTTTGTAACTAGTCACTTATACAAGTTAAGGTAAAAAAACAACACTGAGATACAAATGTTGCTGCCTAATAGCACATCTGTGATTAAAAATATTCCACAAAAAGCAACTGTTTAGCAATTTACTTTTTAAGTCCTTTAAAAATATATATTTGGGTTAAGGAATCTAGCGAAAGAATATTCTGGTCTCTTACCTTTGTTTCCTGCTCTTACATACACAACAAATAGAGAACTTCAAGTCTTTATGTCAGTGAATGGCAGCTTGTGCATCTGAAAAAAAAAAAGTGTGAAAAACACCCATTTTCAAAGGGTTCTGCTACATTTTTTTTTTTTTTTAGCAAGAGAGTTACTTGAAGATGTAAGAATATCCAACTCATACAGTTTCAAGATAATAAGTTACACCTGGACAGAAAAGGACAACCTTGGAATTTTGTAAAGGACCTCTGGTGTTGGAAAATGCCCAGTCATAACAAAGGAGAAATGAAGTAAACTACCTTTATCCACAGAAGAAAACTCCTGAAATAAAGCATTCAAAGCTGTCCTCTGGCCAGCCTCCTTGACAAGAAAGGGGTTGTGGTTAGGTTTAGTTGAAACGGTGAGTAAGCCTGCTTCCTTTACAGGAATTTCCTGTACCAAATGTTAACATTCGACATTGTTTCTCAACAGGGGAGTTCTTTTTTATTTCCTCCTCCTCCTCTTCCTCCTCCCCCTTCTTCTAAAACAAGCACTGCCAACCTTGCCTTTCATTTCAAACCTAAAGGCTTTCTTCTGATGAACTCTCTCCAGCATCACTTTTACAGAGCAATAATTTATCAATGAGGAGAGTGATATAACCGTAACTTTGAAAGGCTCAGAGGCTATGCTTGTGCACCTTGGAATGCCTAATTAAGAACTGCACTGTAATTAAAACAATTTAGAGGACCGTGAGACCACACTAGTCCCAAAGCCTCTTAATTAAACGGTACCTACTCTCCCCATAAAGACCAAGCTGAAGCAGCGGAGCACAGCAAGCCATGGGGATTGTTTCAGCACAAGGCTGGAGAAGAGCATTAAAAAAAAAAAAAAAGCAGAGCCCAAGTTCATGTCAGAGTGGGGGCAAGGTAAGTGTTGACCTGAGGTGAAGGTGAAAATCTAAGAGAAGAATTAGCAACTGAGAGCAGGTCTAAGCCAATAAATAAATAAATAAATAAATAAATAAATAAATAAATAAATAAATAAATCATGCATTCATGCTAGTTGTGAAACTAGCTCAAATTCCAAAAGGATTTGAGATTTTCCTACCACCTATTGCAGGTTCAGAGGAAAGCACATGAGGGCACATGAGCTTAGACTCCCAGGGTGTGGCAGGGACAGCCCCAGTAATCCAAAATCTAAATGGGATTAAAGGAGGAATACTGAGGATGAAGGGGAAATGGACAGACCAGGCATTGTTCATGATAGTGGTTTAATTCAGGCTGAGGTACATTCAGAGTGCCTGGGCGTTGGGAGTGTCCTTGTCAAACCTCAGAGATCTTGATATAGACCTTAAAGTTAAGCCCAAAGTTACTGCCAGTGTGGTCTCCTAAAGTGAATTCAACAACAGCTTTTCCTTCGAAGCTTAATGTGTCCTTTATAAACTGTTTTTGGAAGAGAAAAGCAGGACATCATGAACCACAGGAGATTTGGGGCCAGATGAAGGTCTTTGTCACCACAGGAAACTTGGTACAAGTAAAACCATTGCGGAGTACCCTCATGAATAAAGAGAGTTGACCTGTGGAACAGAAGAGTAGAGTGGAGAAACAAGTCTAATTGTGTGTGGAAATTTAGTAAAAATAGGAAAGAGCATCACAAACTAGACGTAGTGTGGTAACTTAGGGAGCCCTATGGAAAACTACGCAACAAATTCTCCACTCGCACCACACAACAGACTATGTTCAAAAATGGACTCAGATCTTTTTACTAAAATTTATTTTTTTTAATTTTTTTAATGTTTGCAAATAAATTAAAGTATAATTACAACATGTTTCCTCTTCCCTTGGCATTCCTCTTATCTGATTATTATCCCTGCTCATTATCCCTGTCACTGGTTGGCCTTTCCCTCAATCTCTACTCCATCTTTATCATGTAAAGCAAGAAAAATTTTGGGTCAAAGACTGTGGGTGGGTTGATGTCCCCCTCACTCCACTGGAAGTCCCACCTGCCTACAGGAAGTGGCCACTTCAGACTCCTTATCTCCAACTGTTAAGAGCCTCATCTAGGGTCACTCCCATAGCCTCTTCTATCCCAGATCTCCAGCTAATATCAGAGATGACCCACTCTGATTTTCATCTCTTTTCCATCCCCCATACCTGATCTCCATCCCCACTCCCCTTCTCACCCAGTCTCCCTCTCCCACTCAATTTCTTCCATCTATCCACCATGTTTATTTTCTCTTCTGAGTGAGATTCAAGCATTCGGCCCTCCCTGTTAGTTTCTTTGGGTCTCTAGATTGTAGAATGATTATCCTGCACTTTCTGGCTAATGTCCACTTATAAATGAGTACATGCCACGTATGTCCTTTTGGTTCTGAGTTACCTCACCCAGAATGATATTTTCTAGTTCCATCCATTTGCCTGCAACATCCATGATTCCCTTGTTTTTAATAGCTGAATAGTATTCCATTGTGTGGATGTACCACATTTCCTTTATCCATCCTTAAGTTGAGAGACATATGGGTTGTTTCCGTTTCTGGCTAGTATGAATAAAGCTGCTATGAACATAGTTGAGCACATGTCCTTGTGGTATAGTAGGGAATATTTTGGGTTTATGCCCAAGAGTGGTGTAGCTGGGTCTTGGGGTAGAACTACTCCCAACTCTCTGAGAAATTGCCAAATTGATTTCCAAAGTGGTTGTACAAGTTTGCACTCCCACCAGTGATGGAGGAGTCTTCTCTTTCTTTTATATCCTTACCAGCATGGGCTGTCACTTGAGTGTTTGATCTTAGTCATTCTGACAGGTGTAAGATGGAGTCTCAGAGTTTTGATTTGCATTTCCCTGATGACTAAGGATGTCGAATCTTGTGCGCGTCTGACTCGACCAGCAAGAACGATGCTGCAACAGGATCCTTCTGCACACGTTTATTGGGAGAGCTTGATTGTAGAAGCGAATAGACCCCGAGCCCAGCACTGGTGCTGCTTTATATAGGCCTAGGAGAGGCGTGTCTCACACCCGGATTGGTTGTGCTTGGTTGATGCTTACCACCTCATTTGCATGCCTACATCTGATTGGTTACTTTCTCTCTCATCTGATTGGTTAACTTCTCTCTCTTCTGATTGGTTAACTTTTCTCTCATCTGATTGGTTAACTTCTCTCTCATCTGATTGGTCAATTTTGGTTAATTCTCAAAACCTCATCTTGGCAAAAAACTTTCCTGCCTATGTATGCGTGGTGGCCAGCAGAAGCCTGTGCCACTCTGCAACGGCACATGTGGCTTCCCACATCTCCCCCTTTTTGTTTTAATAAAATGAGGCTGGACTAGGCCTGTGCAATTATGTCCATCTGCTGTGGCTCCTGTTTTAGATCGTTCCTCCAATGTCACAGTCTTTTCCCGTCGTAGGGTAACCCTATCGCCACCGGGCCCCGTGTCTTAGGTTGGCCTGTGCATGAGGAAAGTTGCCTGTCTCTGGATACCCCAGTGCTGTGTGACAGTAACTGCTAAATGACCTAGGGTGAACTCTGCAAAAGAGGCCAGCCAAAAAATGAATTAGAGGGGAAATCATGATCACCCTGTCGTATACATCAATGTGCAAGGGCTGATCAATGATTGTTGAGTCTCTCTCATGCGCAAGAGCAGAGAACTCAGATGCCGACTAATTCTTGAGCAGATAACCAAACTTTAGGGGAGGTGCCGTTTTCAATAGCCAATAGTGCCTGAGTTATAATCACCTTGTCACGTTTTTGTTGTGTTCTAAATTTGCATACCAACCAGAGCATGAGCGCCAGTCCACAGCATATGGCAGCACCAAACAAAATCACTCCCACCCATTCCTTAAAGTAAGAGAAAGCAGAGGAAAGCCAAGAGGTAAAGTCTCCAAAGGTCACAGGTTCCACTCTGGTTCCATTAAGGTTCAGGATCTGTATCTGCAGTCTCTTCTGCAGCCTGTCCAGCTCCTGCGACCAGTTCCCCTTCAGATAATTCGATAGGTCTGTACTTTTAATAAAAGAATTATTAATATACCTATTGGGAATAATGCATACATGCGGAGTGGATGCCACACAACTCATTTGAATGACATCCATCATCTGTTCCATGTTATGCTGTAAAATATCCACTCTCTGATTCACTAACATTAATCCTGAGGCGATATGAGAATCCACTCTTTGCAGAGTGAGCAATGCCTCAGACGTTTTTTCTGCTATCTGACTTATGGTATCAGCACTATTAACTTGATTGGCCATAGCAATTCCTGCGGTAACCGCTGATGCTGCAGACACCACAATGGCAGTGACAATGGCAGCTGTGATTCCAAAATCTCTCTTCTGCCTAACTAGACTCATTATTGGGAACTTCTCTGGATCTGCCTCAACAGGTACAGGGACCAAGATTGGTAGCTGTATCACTAAGGCTAAGAATTTGGTTCCATTCCAGCATTGCGTCAAAAAACAAGTGATATTTGTACAATCTAACCATTCTGTATCATTTTGAAATTCAGCCAATATAAAGAAAAATGGAGGACTAACACAAACTTCTACTGGAGAGGTAGTCATATTTCTGATAACTCTATTAGTTGTCACATTATCTAAATGAGCAGAGGTATTGGAAAGTGTGGCAGAAACATTCAGTATCTCATGAAAGGTGCCAGTCAGCAGTGCAAAGGCTGACAGACTGGTACTAGCACCTGCCTCATTACTTAAAATCCATTGGTAATATGGCCAAATATTTTCTTTTCCTGTAGCATCTTCTTTATCATTCATTACAGTAAAATCTAATGGAGGTGACAAAACAAAACCCTTTGCTATTTCTTTTCGAGGAAAAATTTTTGATTGACAAGGTGAAAAAACTATAGGAAATGTGAGGTCTAGATGACACCAGGGCACGCTGTGTTTAACAGTAGCATTGCCAACAGGCCATCGTGATCTTTTGGGAATAGTCACCTTTCCCTTTATCATAATAGTAGTGATGTTTATAGGTGAAGTTATATTATTTCCAACATCACCTGAGCCTAATTGTGCTCCTTGGACAACTTGCGTTAAAGCATTAAGTAACACTCCAGAGCTCACTTTATTTTGGATAATGGGGTCTGCCCAATTAGAGATAATCTTTTTCCTTAAAAATATACAGGGTGTAAAAGGTCTATCCACATTATGCACAAAGCATAGTGTATAATTTAAATGAAAACTCGTACTATTATACACCCGTGGCTCTTGAGGAGTTTGTCGTGCACAAGGCGCATCCAGAAAACATTCTGTTGCATAAAACAAAGGCAAGGTGGAAGAATTGGAATGTACCGGTAAAGGTGCTGGCCATGATCTTACTATGGCCCACAAAGGTATACTTATCCCGGTCTCAATCATCAGGAGCAGGAATAGCAGGATCATCTTGGGATTCATCTTGCTCTTTCACGGTCCTTGTCAGTCGCGTCGGAACCCAAAGTGGATTTTCTTCACCCTGTGGAAAAACACAAATAGCTCCCCGGGATCTGATTAAGATAGGATCCGGGCCATACCATTCATTATCAAGGACATTTTTCCATTTGACCATTTCATTGGGCGATTGAAGCCATTGTCTGTGCCTTTCGGCTGGTGATCTTCCAGCATCATCCAATTTTAAAAAATTAAGAGTAAATATTGTAAGGGATAGAGCCATCTTTGGCGTCATAGCCTCTATTCCCCCTTTCTGTTTTTGCAAATATTGTTTCAAAGTACGATGGGCTCTTTCAATGATGCCTTGGCCCTGTGGATTATAGGGCAGTCCAGTAATATGTTTCACGTGCATTTGTTTGCAAAATTGGCTAAATTTAGAAGAAGTATACGCAGGACCATTATCTGTCTTTAGCACTAGGGGCTTACCCCATGCAGCCCAAGCCTCTAAGCAATGAGATATGACATGAACTGCTTTTTCCCCTGACAAGGGGGAGGCATGTAGGACACCAGAACTGGTATCGATGGAAACATGTATATATTGTAATTTCCCAAAAGCTGGGGTATGCATGACGTCCATTTGCCAAACATCTAGGGGTCACAATCCGTGAGGATTAACGCCCACGGAAGGTGCATTAATAAATTCTACACACCTACCACACTGTAGGGCAATATCTCGAGCTTCTGTTCGTGTGAGCTTAAACTTTTGTCGTAATGTAGAAGCAGGGACATGATAAAGTTGATGAAAATTTTTTGCACTTTCTATAGAATTTTGTGATAGGAAAACCATATCTCTGCTGGCTGAATCAGCAATTGCATTTCCCTTAACCATAGGTCCAGGTAATGATGTATGTGCTCTAATATGTTGAATATAAAAGGGATGCTCACGCATCAAAATACAATTTTGTATTTTCATCAAAATTTCAGTTACTGGACTAGAATGCTTAAAATTTCCAGCAGTCTCTAACGTTAGTACAGCATTAACCACATAAACAGAATCAGAGATAATATTTATGGGCATAAGAAATCTTTTAAAGACTTCTAAAACCACCAAACATTCTACCAATTGAGGGACTCCTGGTGTAAATTGCAACCTTACAGCCTTTTCATTAATCGCATAACTTACAATTCCTGTTTTGGATCCATCTGTATAAATATCAATGGCTCCCTTTATAGGAGTGTTAGCTGTTACCTTTGGAAATATCACTGGATGTAATAACAGAAAATGTAATAAAGGATGTTTAGGATAATGATTATCAATTAAACCAGAATAACTGCATCTAAGAATAGCCCATTCATCTATAGTCGCACACAATGCTTGCATTTGTGCAGCAGTATAGGGAACAATTATGCTATCCGGCATTTTTCCGAAGTGAGTAATTGAACTTTTTATGCCTTTATGGGCCATATTTGCCACCATGGTGGGATAATGCTCTATAGTCTTATTAGGGGATATATGTGGATGTATCCATACTAGAGGACCATCTTGCCATAATACAGCAGTTGGCAAATTTATGGTTTGTAATATGCATAGGCAAAAATGTTTTTGCTCATTTATACGATTTAGCTGTGCTGTTTGGATCGCTTCTTCTACCCTCCTAAGAACATCAGAAGCCTCAGGTGTTAATTGTCTCAATGAGGTAATATGTGATTCTCCTTCTAAAATTTGAAATAAAGGTTTTAATTCCGAAGTAGGGATCCTTAAATAAGGTCGAATCCAATTTATATCTCCTAATAATTTTTGAAAATCATTTAATGTCTTTAGATGATCTTTTCTTATACTAATCTTTTGTGGGGTAACACACCGTAAAGTAATAGTGGCTCCTAAAAATTGACTAACATTAGACTGCTGTACCTTTTCTGGTGCAATAATCAAGCCATTATTTTTTAAAGTTTCATTAAGAAAGCCATAAGCTCGCTGTATACTTTCTTCTTCAGGTCCACAAATCACAATGTCGTCCATATAATGACAAATTTTTAAGGAGGGGAAACCATCTCTGACTGGTTGTAAAGCTTTTCCTACATATAATTGACATATGGTAGGGCTATTTGCCATTCCTTGGGGTAACACTCGCCATTGATACCTTTTATCAGGCTCCATATGATTAACAGAAGGTAGGGTAAATGCAAATCTAGGTTTATCTTTCTTGTTTAATGGAATGGAAAAGAAACAATCCTTAATATCTACTACTATAATTTTCCAATCCTTAGGTAGAGCTGAAAGTAGGGGGAGTCCTCTTTGTACAGGACCCATAACTTGCATTTGTGCATTAATGGCTCTGAGGTCATGTAACAATCTCCATTTACCTGACTTTTTCTTTACAACAAAAATAGGGGTGTTCCAGGGTGATTATGTGGGTTCTACATGTCCCAGGTCTAATTGTTCTTGTACTAATTCTTTAGCTGCTTTTAATTTCTCAGAGGATAAAGACCACTGAGGCACCCACACCGTGTCCTCTGTACACCACGGAATGGGCAAAGGCTCCTCAGCGGCCCCTAGAAAAAAACCCAGCCCTTTCTTATTTGCTTTTACTGTGGCTTTAACTGGTGAAATTCTACCTTGTAAAAATTTTCCTAGACCTAGTCCAGGTATATATCTCATTCCTTTCATCATTTCCTTGCTTTTCTGAGAATAATCATTAGTCAGTATAAAGTTCATGGCTGACATCACATCTCTTCCCCATAGGTTTACAGGTAAAGGGAGTACATAAGGTTGAAAAAGCCCTGTCCTTCCTTCTTTATCTTTCCATTGTAAGGATTTTGCACTTATAGTTGGGGTAGCCTCATATCCTAATCCTTGTAAGCTATGTGACGATTGATTAACAGGCCAAGAAGCAGGCCACCAATTACTAGATATAATGCTTTTATCTGCTCCTGTATCCATTATGCCTTGAAACGTTTTTCCTTTTATTTGTAAAGATATGTACTTTCTTTTCAAACCTACTCTTTCTACCCTCTGAACACTGCTTTTGCATATGACCTGTTTTCTTATGTTGTTTAGAATAACTCCAACCTTGAGTTTCCAATTTTAAGCTAACTTTCTGTTACAAGCAAAAGGCTGCCTGCCCCTTTAAAAGCTCCATTTGCAATCGGCCCTCTACAGGGCTTTTTCAGCTGTACTTGACTCCCAGCCACCGTGCAGCTAACTTGTCAATTTTTGCTGTGCAGACTGAGACTGCTTTTTATATTTTTCAACATGAAACACAGAACAACAATCATTCAATCATCCAAACATGAATTGACAAACATATAGACAATTTGGTGCACCAAAAACAGACAATAGACAGCTCAAAGTGACACAGATATCCTAACCAGAGCTAAGAATATCTCCATAGGAGTCAGAGAGGAAGCAGGACGTCTCCCGTTTTCCTTCTGTCCCTAGGAGGGCTCTGAAATAGCTTATTTTCATTTTTTTTCTCTTTCTTCTGGGAATTCTGCACAGTGGCTGCTTCTAATAGTTACTCCTCTTTCCCTGAGAGCTATCGTTAAGCCTTTGATGAAGGCTGCCTCTTTAGTCAAAGTCCTCGAGAGGAGGGTAAATTGACTTAATTTTTTGTTCTTCATTTTTTATATTATCCTTTATATCTTTATATTATCCTTTGTAACTTTATATTTTATATTATCCTTTGTATCTTTATATTTTATATTATCCTTTGTATCTTTATATTTTATATTATCCTTTGTATCTTTATTTTTAGCTTCCTTTCTTTCTCTCTCTCTCTCTCTCTCTCTCTCTCTCTCTCTCTCTCTCTCTCTCTTTTTAAGTTACTTATTTTTCTGCGCGCGTCTTCTTTTTCCTTTCTCTCTGTTTCTGATATGCCTTCCTGGTACTCCTACAAAGTCACTGCCCTTCCTTAACAGCTGGTCCCTCACAAACCCAGCAACAACTACCAGACCTACTGCGTAAGAAAGCATACCTCTCAGAGACTTACCTTAATTTCTCTATACTTACCAGTACCACCGTTCCTCAGCTGAAGAGTTCTGAATCCACGCAGTTGAATCCTTCTCAGCAGTCTGTTTTGCAGGAACACTTTATTAACACCGCTCCCCAGCTGAAGAGTTCTGAATCCCCGCCAGATCCTTCTCAGCAGCCTGTTTTACGGGAACCTTTATTAACCGCTCCTTCCCCGCGATGCAGTTCTGAATCCTCCCTGTAGCAGGGGGTCTTCGCTCGCGCGCGTCCAACTCGACCAGCAAGAACGATGCTGCAACAGGATCCTTCTGCACACGTTTATTGGGAGAGCTTGATTGTAGAAGCGAATAGACCCCGAGCCCAGCACTGGTGCTGCTTTATATAGGCCTAGGAGAGGCGTGTCTCACACCCGGATTGGTTGTGCTTGGTTGATGCTTACCACCTCATTTGCATGCCTACATCTGATTGGTTACTTTCTCTCTCATCTGATTGGTTAACTTCTCTCTCTTCTGATTGGTTAACTTCTCTCTCATCTGATTGGTTAACTTCTCTCTCATCTGATTGGTCAATTTTGGTTAATTCTCAAAACCTCATCTTGACAAAAAACTTTCCTGCCTATGTATGCATGGTGGCCAGCAGAAGCCTGTGCCACTCTGCAACGGCACATGTGGCTTCCCACAGTTGAACATTTCTATAAATGCTTCTTGGCCATCAGAGATTCTTCTGTTGAGAGTTCCCAGTTAGCTCTACACCTCATTTTTAAAATTAGGTTATTTGGGTTGCTGGTGTCTAATTTCTTGCATTCTTTATATGTTAATCCTCTGTCAGATGGAGGGTTGATAAAGCTCTCTTCCCTTTATATAGGCTGCCACTCTGTCCTATTCCTGATGTCCTTTGCCTTGCAAAAGCCTTTCAATTTCATGAGGTCCCACTTATTATCTGATTAATTTTCTTGCCTTACATGATAAAGATGGAGTAGAGATTGAGGGAAAGGCCAACCAGTGACAGGGATAATGAGCAGGGATAATAATCAGATAATATTATTTTATTGTCTATCTCAGTGTCTCAGTGAAGCTGGAAAAAGTTCATCTAAAGTGTGGTTTAATTCTTTACCATCTGGAAATAAGTATGTACAAAAGAAGTAAAAGGAAATCAATAAACTCTGGGCACTATTAGAAATTTACATACACAAATCTTGTCACCTCCAATGTGGAAATTGCTTCCACCAATGGAAATAAGATTAAACGTGTTCAAAAAATGTTGACAGAAGGTAAAGGACACATTCCTATCCATCGCTATTGAGATGACAGACAGCACAGTCCCTATGGGGAGAAGTGAGGCAATATCAAACTGAGTCACATATGCGTGTTTGTTGAAACAGCAAACCTGCATTGTGGGCATGATCTCAAAAATATTCAAACAAAAATATGTGAAGATGTATTTAAATAGTATTGTCTTTTATAGCGTAACCAATAAAAGCAAAATACTGAAGGCTTAGGACTGGTTGAATCAACTATGACATAAGAATAAATATTCCAGGTATTTGTACAAAATAATGAGAACTATTTTTATGTCTAATTATGGAGTAGTTACTAAAATAGTTTCAAAAATTATATTGGAAAAGCTCTCTGTAACCTGTGAGTGGTGAGCGATGTAAATAGACATGCAAATTTTCTTAATGTATGGGGAAAAAAACAATGCCAGTTTCTAAAGTGATTCCTTTTGGGTACAGAGCAAACAGGAGGTAGAGAGGAATGAGAAATGAATTCTGTGTGAACTTTATTTTGTAGGTTTGCACTTAAAATAATGCAAATATTTTTCACACAAAGTAAAATTTTAAGGAAAAAAAACACTAAAAATAAAAATATGAAGAAGGAACCTAACTATACTGAATCAACAAACCTTGATCAAAAGATAATTTCACAAGACTTCAGAACACACTTGACTTTATCTTTTAATGAAATATTCTTTTTTTTCCTCTTTTTTTTCTCCTTTTTTTCTATTTTTTTAATTAGGTATTTTCTTCATTTACATTTTCAATGCTATCCCAAAAGTCCCACATATTCTCCCCCCCCAATCCCCTCCCCACCCACTCCCACTTCTTGGCCCTGGCGTTCCCCTGTACTGAGGCATATAAAGTTTGCAAGATCAATGGGCCTCTCTTTCCACTGATGGCCAACTAGGCCATCTTCTGATACATATGCAGCTAGAGACACGAGCTCCGGGGTACTGTTTAGTTCATATTGTTGTTCCACCTATAGGGTTGCAGATCCCTTTAGCTCCTTGGGTACTTTCTCTAGCTCCTCCATTGGGGGCCCTGTGATCCATCCAATAGATGACTGTGAGCATCCACTTCTGTGTTTGCTAGGCCCAAGAATAGCCTCACAAGAGACAGCTATATTTGGGTCCTTTCAGCAAAATCTTGCTAGTGTATGAAATGGTGTCAGCGTTTGGAGGCTGATTATGGGATGGATCCCCAGGTATGGCAGTCTCTAGATGGTCCATCCTTTCGTCTCAGCTCCAAACTTTGTCTCTGTAACTCCTTCCATGGATGTTTTGTTCTCAATGCTAAGAAGAGGCAAAGTGTTCACACTTTGGTCTTCGTTCTTCTTGAGTTTCATGTGTTTTGCAAATTGTATCTTGTACCTTGGGCATTCTGAGTTTCTGGAATCCACTTATCAGTGAGTACATATCATGTGAGTTCCTTTGTGATTGTGTTACCTCACTCAGGATGATGCCCTCCAGGTCCGTCCATTTGCCTAGGAATTTCATAAATTCATTCTTTTTAATAGCTGAGTAGTACTCCATTGTGGAAATGTACCATATTTTCTGTATCTATTCCTCTGTTGAGGGGCATCTGAGTTCTTTCCAGCTTCTGGCTATTATAAATAAGGCTGCTATGAACATAGTGGAGCATGTGTCCTTCTTACTGGTTGGAACATCTTCTGGATATATGCCCAGGAGAGGTATTGCAGGATCCTCCAGTAGTACTATGTCCAACTTTCTGAGGAACCGCCAGACTGATTTCCAGAGTGGCTGTACAAGCTTGCAATCCCACCAACAATGGAGGAGTGTTCCTCTTTCCCCACATACTCACCAGCATCTGCTGTCACCTGAATTTTTGATCTTAGACATTCTGACTGGTGTGAGGTAGAATCTCAGGATTGTTTTGATTTGCATTTCCCTGATGATTACGGATGCTGAACATTGCTTCTCAGCCATTCGGTATTCCTCTGGTGAGAATTCTTTGTTTAGCTCTGAGCCCCATTTTTTAATGGGGTTATTTGGTTTTCTGGAGTCCACCTTCTTGAGTTCTTTATATATATTGGATATTAGTCCCCTATCTGATTTAGGATAGGTAAAGATCCTTTCCCAATCTGTTGGTGGCCTTTTTGTCTTATTGACAGTGTCTTTTGCCTTACAGAAGCTTTGCAATTTTATGAGGTCCCATTTGTCGATTCTCGATCTTATAGCACAAGTCATTGCTGTTCTATTCAGGAATTTTTCCCCTGTGCCCATATCTTCAAGGCTTTTCCCCACTTTCTCCTCTATAAGTTTCAGTGTCTCTGGTTTTATGTGGAATTCCCTGATCCACTTAGATTTGACCTTAGTACAAGGAGATAGGAATGGATCAATTCACATTCTTCTACATGATAACCACCAATTGTGCCAGCACCATTTGTTGAAAATGCTGTCTTTTTTCCACTAGATGGTTTTAGCTCCCTTGTCATAGATTAAGTGACCATAGGTGTGTGGGTTCATTTCTGGGTTTTCAATTATATTCCATTGGTCTACTTGTCTGTTGCTATACCATGCAGTACCATGCAGTTTTTATCACAATTGCTCTGTAGTACAGCTTTAGTTCAGGCATGGAGATTCCACCAGAGGTTCTTTTATCTTTGAGAAGAGTTTTTGCTATCTTAGGTTTTTTGTAAGTCCAGATGAATTTGCAGATTGCCCTTTCTAATTGGTTGAAGAATTGAGTTGGAATTTTGATGGGGATTGCATTGAATCTGTAGATTGCTTTTGGCAAGATAGCCATTTTTACTATATTGATCCTGCCAATCCATGAGCATAGGAGATCTTTCCATCTTCTGAGATCTTCTTTAATTTCTTTCTTCAGAGACTTGAAGTTCTTATCATACAGATCTTTCACTTCCTTAGTTAGAGTCACGCCAAGGTTTTTTATATTATTTGTGACTATTGAGAAGGGTGTTGTTTCCCTACTTTCTCTCTCTGCCTGTTTATTCTTTGTGTAGAGAAAGGCCATTGACTTGTTTGAGTTAATCTTACATCCAGCTACTTCACTGAAGCTGTTTATCAGGTTTAGGTGTTCTCTGGTGGAATTTTTAGGGTCACTTATATATACTATCATATCCTCTGCAAAACGTGATATTTGACTTCTTCCTTTCCAATTTGTATCCCCTTGATCTCCTTTTTTGTCGAATTGCTCTGGCCAGGACTTCAAGTACAATGTTGAATAGGTAGGGAGGAAGTGGGCAGCCTTGTCTAGTCCCTGATTTTAGTGGGATTGGTTCCAGCTTCTCACCATTTACTTTGATGTTGGCTACTGGTTTGCTATAGATTGCTTTTATCATGTTTAGGTATGGGTCTTGAATTCCTGATCTTTCCAAGACTTTTATCATGAATGGGTGTTGGATTTTGTCAAATGCTTTCTCCTCATGTAACGAGATGATCATGTGGTTTTTGTCTTTAAGTTTGTTTTTAATAGTGGATTAAGTTGATGGATTTCCTTATATTAAACCATCCCTGCATCCCTGGAATGAAACCTACTTGGTCACGATGGATGATTGTTTTGATGTGTTCTTGGATTCAGTTAGCGAGAATTTTATTGAGTATTTTTGCATCGATATTCATAAGAGAAATTGGTCTGAAGTTCTCTATCTTTTTTGGGTCTTTCTGTGGTTTAGGTATCAGAGTAATTGTGGCTTCATAGAACGAACTGGGTAGAGTACCTTCTGTTTCTATTTTGTGGAATAGTTTGTGAAGAACTGGAATTAGATCTTCTTTGAAGGTCTGCTAGAACTCTGCACTAAACCCATCTGGTCCTGGGGTTTTTTGTTTTTTTTTTTTTTTTTTTGGTTGGGAGACTATTAATGACTGCTTCTATTTTTTAGGGGATATAGGACTGTTTAGATCATTAACCTGATCCTGATTTGACTTTGGTACCTGGTATCTGTCTAGAAATTTGTCCATTTCATCCAGGCTTTCCAGTTTTGTTGAGTATAGCCTTTTGTAGAAAGATCTGATGGTATTTTGGATTTCTACAAGATCTGTTGTTATGTCTCCCTTTTCATTTCTGATTTTGTTAATTAGGATGCTGTCCCCGTGCCCTCTAGTGAGTCTGTCTAAGGGTTTATCTATCTTGTTGATTTTCTCAAAGAACCAGCTCCTTGATTGGTTGATTCTTTGAATAGTTCTTCTTGTTTTCACTTGGTTGATTTTGCCCCTGAGTTTGATTATTTCCTGCTGTCTACTCCTCTTGGGTGAATTTGCTTCCTTTGTTCTAGAGCTTTTAGGTGTGATGTCAAGCTGCTAGTGTGTGCTCTCTCTACTGGTATGTGCTCAACTGGTATGTTGAAGTCTCTCACTATTATTGTGTGAGGTGCAATGTGTTCTTTGAGTCCTACTAAAGTTTCTTTAATGAATGTGGCTACCCTTGCATTTGGAGGATAGATATTCAGAATTGAGAGTTCCTCTTGGAAGATTTTACCTTTGGTGAGTATGAAGTGCCACTCCTTTTTTTTTTTTTTTTTTTTTTTTTGATAACTTTGGGTTGGAAGTCAATTTTATTCGATATTATAATGGCTACTCCAGCTTGTTTCTTCAGACCATTTGGTTGGAAAATTGTTTTCCAGCCTTTCACTCTGAGGTAGTGTCTGTCTTTTTCCCTGAGATGGATTTCCTGTAAGCAGCAGAATGCTGGGTCCTGTTTGTGTAGCCAGTCTGTTAGTCTATATCTTTTTATTGGGGAATTGAGTCTATTGATATTAAGAGATATCAAGGAAAAGTAATTGTTGCTTCCTATTATTTTTGTTGTTAGAGTTGGCATTCTGTTCTTGTGACTGTCTTCTTTTAGGTTTGTTAAAGGATTACTTTCTTGCTTTTTCTAGGATGTGGTTTCCATCCTTGTATTGTTTTTTTTTTTTTCTGTTATCATCCTTTGAAGGGCTGGATTCATAGAAAGATAATGTGTGAATTTGGTTTTGTCATGGAATACTTTGGTTTCTCCATCTACGGTAATTGAAAGTTTGGCTGGGTATAGTTGCCTGAGTTGGCATTTGTGTTCTCTTAGTGTCTGTATAACATCTGTCCAGGATTTTCTGGCTTTCATAGTCTTTGGTGAAATATCTGGTGTAATTCTGATTGGCTTTCCTTTATATGTTACTTGACCTTTTTCCCTTACTGCCTTTAATATTTTATCTTTATTTAGTATATTTGTTGTTCTGATTATTATGTGTCAGGAGGAATTTCTTTTCTGGTCCAGTCTATTTGGAGTTCTGTAGGCTTCTTGTATGTTCATGGGCATCTCTTTCTTTAGGTTTGGGAAGTCTTCTTCTATAATTTTGTTGAAGGTATGTGCTGGCCCTTTAAGTTGAAAATCTTCATTCTCATCTACTCCTATTATCCTTAGGTTTGTTCTTCTCCTTGTGTCCTGGATTTCCTGGATGTTTTGAGTTAAGATCTTTTTTCATTTTGCATTTTCTTTGATTGTTGTGCTGATGTTCTCTATGGAATCTTCTGCACCTTAGATTCTCTCTTCCATCTCTTGTATTCTGTTGCTGATGCTAGCATCTATGGTTCCAGATTTCTTTCATAGTGTTTCTATCTCCAGCATTGCCTCACTTTGGGTTTTCTTTATTGTGTCTACGTCCCTTTTTAGGTCTTGTATGGTTTTGTTCATTTCCATCACCTGTTTGGATGCATTTTCCTGTTTTTCTTTAAGGACTTGTAACTCTTTAGCAGTATTCTTCTGTATTTCTCTAAGTGAGTTATTAAAGTCCTTCTTGATGTCCTCTACCATCAACATTAGATATGCCTTTAAATCCAGGTCTAGCTTTTCGGGTGTGTTGGGGTGCCCAGGACTGGCTGAGGTGGGAGTGCTGGGTTCTGATGATGGTAAGTGGTCTTGGTTTCTGTTAGTATGATTCTTACGTTTGCCTTTTGCCATCTGGTAATCTCTGCAGTTAGTTGTTATAGTTGTCTCTGGTTAGAGCTTGTTCCTCTCATGATTCTGTTAGCCTCTATCAGCAGACCTGGGAGACTAGCTCCCTCCTGAGTTTCAGTGGTTAGAGCATTCTCTGCAGGCAAGCTCTCCTCTTGCAGGGAAGGTGCACAGATATCTGGGGTTCAGACTTGCCTCCCAGCAAAAGATGAAGGCCTGAAACAGGGCCTGTCCCAGAAGCTGTTAGCTTCTGTAGTCCATGCTCTCACCTGTGCAGATTAGTCTTGGCGGGATCTGGGAACCAATGTGGCTCTCCCAGGTGCTACAGCAAAGTCCTCTGGGGCAGGGTGGACACCTCTCCTCTGGCAGGGAAGGTGCCCAGATGTCTAGAGCCCGAAACGGGGTCTACCTCAGTAGCTCTGTGGCTTCCGCATGTCCCAGAAGCTGTTAACTTCTGCAGTCCACACTCTCACCTGTGCAGACTAGTCTCTGCGGGATCCGGGAAGCAAGGTAGCTCCCCCAGATACTATAGCTCCTTTTTTTTTAATTAGGTATTTTCTTCATTTACATTTCCAATGCTATCCCAAAAGTCTCCCACTCTCCTGCCCCCCCCACTCCCACTTCTTGGCCCTGGAATTCCCCTGTACTTAAGCATATAAAGTTTGCAAGATCAATGGGCCTCTCTTTCCACTGATGGCCAACTAGGCCATCTTCTGATACATATGCAGCTAGAGACACGAGCTCCGGGGGGTACTGTTTAGTTCATATTGTTGTTCCACCTATAGGGTTGCAGATCCCTTTAGCTCCTTGGGTACTTTCTCTAGCTCCTCCATTGGGGGCCCTGTGATCCATCCAATAGCTGACTGTGAGCATCCACTTCTGTGTTTGCTAGGTCCAAGAATAGCCTCACAAGAGACAGCTATATCAGGGTTCTTTCAGCAAAATCTTGCTAGTGTATGCAATGGTGTCAGCATTTGAAGGCTGATTACTGAAATATTCTTAAAATTGGTTAAAAAAAACTTTAAAATGTCAAATTGCTTTTATTAAAAAATGGTTGTTTAATATGAGCATTGAAATTATTCTGAGGTTATTATATATACTGTACATTGAAAAAGATTAATAATTATATTAATATCATCAAGAACTGGAGTTTTCTGAATACAAAGGTTACCAACATAAAATTGATGACTAAGTAAAACTTGCAGTCTTTAGTGAAATTATTCTTTCAGAGTTGATTTCCTCGGCCCCCCTTCTCCGTCCACCCTCCTCCTTCCTTCCCACTCTCTCCTCTCCCACTCCCCATGTATTTGTCCTTGCTCTGTTTGGTTTAAGAAAACTTGATGATTTAAGACTCAGTAAACCTAAGGCTGGCTCCTCATCCCTGAATACAGTTTCTCCCTGGCAGCACATAAAGCTTCATACAGAGGTTTCTAAGACAAGGCTAGAGCAGCATAAGCCCAAAGCATCTTCTCCTGTCAGGAAACCACAACAGCAGAAGGAAATGATTGAAAGTCAGCAGCAGTGCCAAAGGACTTAGACGTCAACTTTAAAATGTCCCAAGCTGGACAGCTTGAGTGCCAGTAGATTACTGTTGATTAATAAGATGCGGTGTGCAGAAAACACCCATTTCTTATGATATGGCATAGCACGCACAGTGATGTCATAACATTAAAATACAGAGTGAAATAGCTCAGGCTATGGTGGGAGACAGGCTAAGCCTGGGAAGCTATTTAAATTTTTAATCCAATTGCAGATGTTTTAGAATATGTTGCATATTCCACCTGCTGTGTAAATTTGAACTGTTTGTAATCAATATTTAATAAAAATTTAAAAAGAGGCCGATGATTGAGTGCTTCCTGTTGCTCTTTTGTAATCTAAATGTAGATTCCCTCATGGTCATATTTTACTTTGCTGATAGCATGGTTTAAATGGATTGCTGTCGAAGTAACTACAAAGAGAGTCTAGAAACTATTTTAGAAAGTGGATGGCCTGCTTGGGCAGGTCATTTGAATGAGACTACCCTTACCTGAAAATACAGTTTGCTTACATATGTCAAAAACACAGCTTACAATGTCCACATGGTGGCGGCTGGAGCAGCTGCCTCAATGAACAGGGAACTTCTGCTGATCTTCTGATGATGGCAGTACTGAGGCTGATCCTTAGTGAGGATTCTGCAGGCCTGGTGGTGTGCCCAGCAAAAGTAAAAGTGTAGAATGTCGTAGGCTGCTGCTCAGCTTTCAGACTGTATATCCTGAGGGTATAGGCAGGTGTTTGAGGAGTCCCTCTGGGTTCCCAGTCAGTGTTATTTAGATACCCACTCTGAAGGACAGAATCATTCAATGTGTAGACACACAGTGTGTTTCCTGTCAATCTGAGAACTAGGGTTAATAGCCTTAACCATTGTTGTCAGGGACCTTTTTTCCTTTCCTCAGCATACACACTCCTAGCATCCAGCATCAGGGTCAAGAAAATAAGGTCTGTGCCTCTATATGATGGGTTTCCCCTGGAGTAACATGATTGAGAATCAAGATAACTCCACTGGGTGCCTTTGAGATCTTGTTAAATGATGTGTCTATATGGCTTATGGTGGAAGCTGGTCATCTTTCATCATGGAACAACTGTTTGAATAGTGTGCAGTGTATATGCATGTGTGAGTGTACACACATGTGTATAAATATGTTTGTTGTATGTGTATGTTTATAGATACCTGTGCACTTGTATGTAGTTAACATCAGTGTATTTTTGAGTCATTCCATATTTTACACTGAATCATGGTCTCTCACCAGAACCCAGAGCTCACTAATTGTTAGTGTAGTTAGCCAGATAGTTCCAGGGGTTCTTTGTCTCTGCTTCTTTTATGATGGGATTCCAGGTGGGCTGCCGTGACAACCTGACATTCACACAAATTTTCAGAGGCCTTTTTAGAGTGTCCCTCTATATTTACTATAGAAGTTAATTTTTTTTTAGACAGGTTTTGGACATCTCATCAGTCCACATTAGAGATGTCTACAAGCCTTAAACTATTTCCCCCTAGGGCCACCCTATGACCAAGATGGCTTCTACTCAGTTGATGATAAATCACTAGGAAAAAAATGTTAAGTCTAAAGGCATTGATGACCATTGTCCATCCAATGCCAGGCTCATTTCCTGCTCATATTAATAGCGACCAACTGGAGAACACACAAAACCAACTACATGGTAGGAAGGCAGTACTTCAATGGCACGGCTTCCTGTGTATGGATGGCAGTACCCTGTTCAGCCTAACATTCAGACTGCCATTCAAAACTGCTGCTCAGATCTGAGCTCACGAGTGATTAATTTCTTTAAGCACTGGACAACTCTGTTATATGGTTAATGTAAGATGTTCAGGAATGGGGATGCTCATCTGTGCCCAGGGATTCCTGGCTGCATGCATTTGGCATTTGCAAGATCACCAGCTCTGTCATCAACCCCTGTATTTTGAATGATTCTGGACATAGAGATGAAAAGTTCTGCTAGGGTGGGCTTTCTCATCTCTCTAAGATTGTATTTTTTTTCCTCCTAAACTATGATCTCTTCAGAAGTATTTTCTCTGGATCTTACTCTGTAAAATAGGCTCACTATGTAGCCAAGCCTGGCCTCTAGCTTACAGAAATCCTCCTATGTTAGCTTCCCAAGGCATAGATGAGCAGGCCTGCCTGGCTGGATTCTCTTTCCAAGTAGAATGTTAGTGGAGAGTTCAACATACAATATATAGATGTAGCGTCAATGTTTTATAATGGAGAAAAGGTGGGGTAAAGTGGAGGTACCTGGAGTCCAAGATATGTTTCCCCAGATCTGTATCTGCTATTCTTGACACCTCTGAGGTACCCAAGACTCACTCATGTAACAGCACAAAAGCCCACTGACATGTTCATGATCCGTTACTGAGCACACATACACCAAGTCGTAACAATTATATATATAAGCTAGGAGTGGCATTCTCTGAGTTTATATGTCTCCCACCAGAAACATAGTAGTTGGTTAGAAGCTCCCAGCCTGGGCTCTGACCGATATTTCTGTGGCACACGGATGCAGTAGGAAGGGGCCCTGTCCTTCCCACAGAACACACATAGACCATTTCCTGTTAGTTCTGTCGCTTGGTCACTCTGAAGAGCCTCCTTCTCCAAGCCCTGCTGCACTGTGCTAGAGATCACACATGCATGGAAGGTCCTTCTTGAAAATATGACTTTCCCTAGCTTTCATCTCTTCTTCAGAGCCACACTTCAGGAGCTGGTAGCTCCTGAGATCCTTCCCACCAGCCTCCACCCACACTCACACTTTTCTGAGTCCCTTGGCTGCCTTGTTACTGATCGTCGCCTCTCTAGTCTTCCCTCCATGTATCTTGGGGATGCTATGTAGAGTCATGTCTCACTTAGGATATGCTTTCATCTGGCTTTGTCTTTTTACCCCAAGCTGAATGGCGTATAAGGAGCCCTGAACACCCCCTTGCTCGTTCCCTATTCTGAGCCACGCCTAATGCCATTAGTGGCCTGAGTATATGGCATAACCAACCACATCCAGCTTGTACTTGAGGATGTTCTTGTGCAATCACAGGAGGGAAGTCATACCTGATATTATCAACATGGTCACAAGCCCAAGGCTGGGGAGGACATAGCACCTAGGGTGGGACCAACTATTGTTAAGTTGCTAACTGCCAATATTGTCAAAACGCCTTTTAAGTGTCTATGTTTATGCCTGCAGACCTTGGCTGCTCTCAACCTTGATTAAAGAAAGCTTTCTCTCTTTTTTTTTTTTTTTCGGTGAGTGGCAGTCAATGCAAAGAAAGACTTGTAAGGGATCAAAGTTCTGAGAGCAAGTGAATCTGAGTGCTCAGCCCTGAATTAGACATCTTTGTTAGCTCCACCTTGCCTCCTGACAAAGCTCAGGGGTCATCCTGGAAGAGGAGGCAGGAAGAATGGGAGAGCTGGAGATTTTACAGCAGCATAAGACCAAACCAGCCAACACTGCAGCATCCATGGGAAAGATGTCATGAGGTTTCTGGCTCTAACTGTCGGCAAGTGATAGCTGCTGGGAGAGATAGAATCAGTCTTCTCTGTAGATGTGGTTCCTAGTTAGTGTGTGCATGTTCTAGTGGGTGGCCCCATGCCTCATCTACAGGAAACACTAACTGGACTTAGGTTATTTAAAAAATGAGGACGATAATTACGTGGGGTACATTTTGGGGAAAGGGGAAAGTGGCAGGAGAGAATGGGTGTGTATATAATATTTCACTGTATATAAATATGAGGTTCTCAAAGAATAAATTTTTCAAAAATATACACACACGAGTGACAGGATTTTAAAATGATAGTTGCAGGTGGGCTGTATTAAATTTCCCTCAGCTCCTTAAAACAGGTGGGGATCCATGGTGAAAATCAGGCAGTGCAGTCTTCACCAAAACAAAGGAAAAGGATGTCAAGAAATCTCAGGACAAGTGAAAAGGACATCAAGAGATATTTCCAGTCTAATATATGTATTTGGCAGATTTAATACAAAATATATTTCATGTAAAATAAACTTCACATGTTGAACCTTGGCTGATAAAAGAACAAAGCAAAGTCTCAAACTCTACAAACTCTCTTCTGATTCTAGATTTTCACACACAGGTGTGGTGACATCAGATGTTGAATGAATTTACCTTCTTTTCTCAAGTCAGCCAAATAGCACATGAAGTTATGAGCTACAAAAAATTACTTAAGAATCCCCATTCTTATTTTTCTTTCTTTTTTTTTTTCTTTTGGTTTTTCAAGACAGGGTTTCCCTGTGTAGCCCTGGCTGTCCTGGAACTCACTCTGTAGACCAGACTGGCCTTGAACTCAGAAATCTGCCCACCTCTGCCTTCCGCGTGCTGGGATTAAAAGGCGTGTGCCACCATTGCCTGGCTCTTCTTGTTTTTCTGTTTTGTTGGGTTTGGTTTGGTTTGGTCTGGTTTTCCTAAAATCTACTGTGTCTGTTCAGAACAGTCTCTGCTCTAAACTTCCCTAGAATATTCTTGCTTCACCCAGGCATTTGCAAGGTCACAAGAAGCTTTGGGGGCTTCTCTGAATCTTCTTTTTCATACAAGGGCAGCATACTCCTACACACACACACACACACACACACACACACACACACACAGAGAGAGAGAGAGAGGCAGGTCCCACAGACAGCTGCTGTTTTGAACCATAGAGGAGGCCCCAGTGTGACAACTCCCTTTAGAGAAACAAAAGTGTCTTCCAGTGCTCAGAGATGCATATTTCAGCAGGAGGTGTTTGTGTGTGTGTGTGTGTGTGAGAGATTGTGTGTGTGTTCGTGTGTGTGTGTGTGTTTGTGTGTATTTCTGTGTGTGATTGTATGTTTGTGTTTATGTGTGTTTCTGTTTGTGTGTGTGTTTGTGTATGTATGTTGGTGTGTGTGATTGTATGTTTGTGTTTATGTGTGTTTCTGTTTGTGTGTGTGTTTGTGTATGTATGTTTGTGTGTGTGATTGTATGTTTGTGTTTATGTGTGTTTCTGTTTGTGTGTGTGTTTGTGTATGTATGTTTGTGTGTATTTGTGTGTATATGTTTATGTGTATTGGTGTGTTTCTTCTGCTGTTTCTCCTCTGCCCTCTCCATTTGTCACTCCTATTTGCAGACCTATTTCCCCACCTGCTCTCTGGCTCCCATTCCTTCCACTGTGGAATCACTGAGCCAATGAATGAAGGCAGTGACTGCCATCAACAGTAAGAGCCATGTTTACAGAGTAGACTTTAGTCCCCTTGGGAACTAGCTGTATCTACTTTAAACTCTGATATTAGAGATGAGTAAACTGAAGTATGAGAAGTTGGATAAAATTCCAGAGCTCACAAAATCCAAGATTGTCCATCAAATTTGGCTGCACATACCACACTGTCAACTGCCACACCCAAAACTGCCTGCATGCCCAGGGCGTCAGAAATGGCTCGTAAAAACAACAAGCAATTGTTGTTTGTTTGCTACCGTTTAGCAGCTAATATGATCCTACAGATAAACATTTACACAAAGCCAACAAAAACTTAAAGCCACTAAAGTTGCAAGGCCCACTGAGTTCTCTGAATTTAAGCTTCTGTCTGCAATGAAGGATTTCAAGGGTTCCATTTCAAAGGATGTATGAAAAGGTTGAAGAAATAAGGAAGTTCTGCTTGACGTCTGACTGAGTTTCTAAGAACTACATTGCAACACCGAACTCATCCTGAAGCCAAGTTCCTGGAGCTTTCTCTCATCCCATTTCTCTTCTCTGTTTCCAGCTCTTTCTCTCACCTCTTGCACCTCCCAAGCCTGGGAGAGAGCCATGTACCCTTGAGATGCAGGAAAGATTGTTTCATAGAAAATGCCTCAGAGCGGGTAAAATTCTCCAGTTGGAATCCATTGTTAGTTGAAAAATTCTGAAGAGGTGCCTTATTTGGGGGGCATAAATCAGTTTGCCAGCCTACCTCCATCTTGGCTGAATGGAATGGGGTGCAAACAGCTCTAGGGCAGCGGTTCTCAACCTTCCTAATACTTAAACTCTTTAATACAGTTCTTCACACTGTGGTGAACCTCCCAACCATAAAACTTTTTTCGTTGCTACTTTGTAACTGTGATTTGGCTACAGTTATGAATCATAGCGTAAATCTTTTTTGGAGATAGAGGTTTGCCAAAGGGGTCACAACCCACAGGTTGGGAATCACTGCTCCAGAGGAAGAAAGAATAACAAACTGATTTCCTGTGAATCCCAAGGCCCCCCTCTATGAGTTCAGGATCACACTCAAGGCTCTGCTTCATCTGTGATGACCCGATGACAGCTCTCCTAACCGGGAGTGGGAGGTATAGTCACAAAATCCAGCCTTTTGAACCACAGCTACCGCTGTGAATAGGCACACGCATGACCTCTAGCAGCGCTTCACTTCCTGTTGACATCGAGCTCGTCTGGAGCTGAAGGTGCTGAGAGTACAGGCCACGCCTCCGATTCCTCTCTCCATGGCTTGACGGCTTTTGCGGGCATCAGGTAAAGAAGATTCTTCCAGAACCGTGAGTTCGGAGAGAGCGGACTGTCAGCCCTCCATTTTAGAACTCTGTAGGACTTCAGGAGTTTCAGCGACGGGGGGAGAAAGGTGATGTTGCTGGCTGGAGTAAACTCAATTAAGATGATCTTAATCTTCCTCTCCACCAGTGCTTCGTGGAGTCCACTCTCGAGCTCACGCCTGGCTCCGTTAGTCAGGTAACTCTGGCTGAGAACGATGATTAGCCTCCGGCTTTTCTCTATCAGTGAATGGATCTCGTCGACAACAGCTGGAAGGGCAAGATTTGCAACCATTCAGAGAACTAAACGGTGGACACAGAAGAAAAATATTGCATGCCCTTGGTTTATGATATTTAACTTTTGGCTGGACTACCAAGGCTTTCTTTAAAAATAAGACGTTTTTATCTGTTTTAGACACTGAGCAAAATAATCATCTTAATAACTATCACAGCGATCACTCACTTAACACTTATGCCTTCTTTAAAGCTTTGCGCCTATTGATTCGTTTCACCCCTACAGCAACCTCATAGAAAGGCTCTGTCACCCCCCACTTCGCCAAAGCACAGAGCAGTGAAGACCTTGCCTGCAGTCACGCAGCTGATGTGTCACAGACAGACAACCCAAATAAAGTACATTTTTATCATCTCTGATTTGTTTTTCATTTATGTAGGAAGGTTAAAGATTTCTAACAATACCTTAAGCTGACCCAAAACACCGATTATTTTATACCAGAGGTGGGCTTTCCCTAAACGGCTGGGTAGTAACGCTTCATTTCTTCCTTCCTATGCAGCAGCTCACACAGACAATGTGCTAATGACATTTGTATTTGGCTGTGGCTAGGTAACCATGGCTAGCTATACATGCCAAGCCTCGCTCTGGACCCCAGAGAGTTCAATCTAGCCTAGTGATAATTCAGCGTATGCAAAAAAAAAAAAAAAAAAAAAAAAAAAAAAAAAAAAAGTTTTTTTTAAATTAGGAATTTATAAGGAATTGAAAAATATATAATGCAATGGTAGTAAAACCATGGGTCCATATTTTAGAAATAACATTGTACCTTCTAGATACCAAGCACACCAGCATGGCCTGCATCTCACCAGCAATGCTGCACCTTGTCAGAAGTAGTTTACCTCCAATCGGTACTGAACTTATTCTTTGTGCACTTACCCCCATTTTGCTTTCTGCTTTGTGCTGTGGGGAGAATATAAAGCTACTTCCTATTTACTGTGACATTTTCTTTCTGGCTCAATTTAACGCAGGTGTGGCACATAATAAATATAGGATGAATGAATGAATTATGGTGACAATGAAGACTGTGCTTTTCTTCTCTCTTCCTCCTCCTCTTCCCCCAGTTCTGTCTCTTCCTTCAAATTCTCTTGTGCCACCTTCTTCTCCTGGTTCTCTTCTTCCTTTTCCTCCTCCTCCTCCTCCTCTTCCTCTCCTTCTCTTCCTCCTTCTCCAGTGTCTCTTCTGCCATCTTCTCCAGTTCTCTTCCCCTTCTTCTCCTCCTCTACATCTTCCTCTCTTCTCTTCCTTCCTCTCTTCCTCCTTTTCCTTCCTCTCTTCCTCCTTCTTTCTCTCTTCCTCCTTCCCCTCCTTCTTTCTCTCTTACTCCTCCTTCCTCTCTTCCTCCTTCCCCTCTTTCTTCATCTCTTCCTCCTTCTCTTCCTCCTCTTTCTCCTTCTACACCTTCCTCTCTTCCTCTTTCCCCCACCTCTTCTTCTCTCCCTCTGCCTCCTTCTTCTGCTCTTCCTCCTTCTCCTTTTTATTCCTTTCTTCCTCCTTCCCTACCTTCTTCCCCTCTTCCACCTCCTCCTTCCTCTCTTCCTCTTTCCCCTCCTCCTTCCTCTCTTCCTCTTTCCCCTCCTTCTTCCTTTCTTCTTCCTTCTTATCCTTCTTCCCCTTTCTTCATCTCTTCCTCCTTCTTCCTCTCTTCCTCCTTCTTTCCCTTCTTACTCCTACTCCTTCCTCTCTTCCTTCTCCTCCTTCCTCTAATCCTGTTCCCTCCTCCTTCCTCTCTTCCTTCTTCTCCCCTTCTCTTCCTCTTTCTCTTTCCCCTCCTTCTCCTTCTCTTCCTCATTAATTTACTTAACATGCATGTGTGCCATGCCTACATGTGTATATGTGCACACAGAGGTCAGAGTTTGACCTTGAGTGCCTTCCTGGCTTGCCTTCCATGTGGTTTATTGAAACAGGGTCTGGGAAAAAGAAATGCCTGTGCCTTTTCTTAGGTATCAGACCTGTGATGCAGAATGAAAGGGTCAATGAGGAAAGGCTGGAATGATTTTCTCAATATTTGTTACTGTGTGATAATGAAAAGTTGGCTAACCAGACTGACCTGGTTAACTAATAACTAGTCATGAACTGACCTGATTTCTCCTGGCTTAAAGGACTTTGGCCATATGTGTATCCTTAAGGTAAAAAGATAAGCAATCATCTCCCTAAAAGAATTATCTTCATTAGCTGTCTGTCCAGGACTCCCTTTCTTACCTCCGCCAGGTACCACATCTCTTTCAAATATGCATAACTTATACCCAAACTGTTTCTCCAGGACCCTGGGCAACGTCTCCACAGCAAAAGTATACTCTTCTTTATTCTCAGGATGACACTCTTTCAGGTAAGACACAAAGGCATCATATGTTTTACCGTCTAGGAGACAAGGTGGACTCTTTTAATTTGTGATTATGGGAAAAAATTAAGTAAAATCCTGTGTGAAACTTATACAAAGAGAATAGAATTATTGGTTATCAAATTTCAGGTTCATACCAAGCAAGCAGTGATCTTTTTAAATCCTCTGCTTTAAGACTTCCACATGGGGGTGGGGAGGGAGGGAGGGAGGGAGGGAGAGAGAGAGAGAGAGAGAGAGAGAGAGAGAGAGAGAGAGAGAGAGAACTAATAATCATGATATTAAGGCATATATATATATATATATATATATATATATATATATATCAGAAGATCTTCATTCCAGGATTGGGAAGTAAGTTACACCCTCACTCATTCACTTCAGTCAACTCTACCACACCAGTACTGGGGGTTTCACTCTCTAAAGGCCTTTAAAACATAATATCAAGGTAAAGTAAAATATAAGATACACAAATCAAACTGAGACTGTACCCCAGAGCATGGAAGAAATAATAAAGGTTCTTGGAAGAAGATGCTAGCAACAATGAAAAAGGAGGCCATTGATTTAGAGGAAAGCATTGAGAAGCCTATCAGAGACATGAAATTGTAACTATAATCTAACACACACACACACCTAGGGTATCAAATGTCAAGAGGAAAATCTATGATCCTCTGAAAGCTTTGCAGTGATCCTTGAGTGGGCTCCCATCCGGTTCTTGATAATGGAACAGTATTTAGACATCTGGGAGAACAGTGGAGAAGAAAACAAGTCACCTAACTAACAAAGACAATTCATTCTCTCCCCTGGGTGAGTGAACGCATATGTGATTCTCCTTTTGGTTTCATGCAGTCTATGGAAGAGGCACATCCAACCTGACAGGACTAAAAAGAAACAAGTTCACGGATGAAAAAAAATCCTGCAACACAGATGAAGATGAACAAGATTGACCAGCGAAAGAAGAGGGACCTCCGTGGTGACATTACATCAACAAGGGGAGTTTGAGTAATGTCCTCCATTGTGTAAGTGCTGCAGATGGGGCAGCAGAGTGATGGCAGTCTGGTGTTCATCTTTACCACACAAAAACTTCGTAGATGGCTAAGGAGCTAGATCTTCACCAACTAAATTGAAAGGTAAACATAGCTGGGTCTCTTATTAAAATAAGATGGGATGGAACAACTCTGGGTCTATTCTTTTATAGGCCATGCTGTCTAAACCCAATGGCCTGGCCCTATTTCTTCACAATCAAGTTCACAAATCAATGCTTTCTCTGTCTGGCCAAAGTTTGCTCAGTTCTCACAGTATGCTCTTCCACCAATGTGTTAGGAGCAATTGCTGATCTAAAGCAACCGGTTTGGCAGAATTGCACGTGTAAGAAAATTTGGATAAAGATTACAGAATCCTATGCTCATCAAATGTAGGAAAGATGGGTGACCATAAAACTAGCTGTTATTGTAACCAGTAAGCACTGCCTCTGGGCGATGCTTTTAGATGGCTGTGAACTATAGCTACTGTCCAGGCAACGAGGAAATGAGCTTTTGTAAATGTTTTTATCAAGTCAGTGACAAAAATAGGCAGCAGCTGGTAAATAAGTAAAGGATCATTTCTCACAACCAAGATATAACTGACCGTGGGAAACAGAAAGGCAACCCCATGTGTAGCCGTAGCACATGCAACATGCCTTTGTTCTTATGCATGAAGAACTAGTTCCCAACTATTAATTGACTTCAAGTTTCCTATTTCAAGTAATTATTTTATGATATAAATCAGCTAATTTTCATCACAATTTATTTTTATATGTGGATAGTGAGATGCTTGGTGGAAAACCTGATTTCCTGGTGGTTAATACTTTTGATCTCTAATTAACAATACTATCACTATATAACTAATAATGAGTTAGCAGAACCATCGTTTCTCCAACTATATGCATCAATTGATTGTGTTTTAGTAGTCTTTGGCTCGTTGGTTCTTTTCCTGTTCTGTTAAAGCAAAAAGCATAGTGTTGGCAACCAAGTTTTCTTTCCTAGACAATTTCTGCCCTTGGTACAGACTGCACCTGGCCATGGAACTCACTTTGACTGAAGGTGCTTAGAGCATGTTCCTGAGTGTTTCTGCGCACTCTATACTTACTGTGATATGTATGCCTTGAAAAAAAATGACTGGGGCTAGGAATATGGCTGAGTGAGTGTGAGTTCTTGTCACTTTACAGAAACCCTGGGTTCAATTCCCAGCATTCACATGGTGACTGACAACCATCAGTGGCTTCAGTTCCAATCAGATGCCCTCTTCTCCCTTCTGCAGGCTCTTGCACACATGTGGTGCACAGATACACACTCAGGCACACACATATAAAATAAAATCAATGAGTTTAGATAATTAAAAAAATAACAAAAAAATCAAAACAAGGTTGTTTAAATTGGGTCAAACAAAATTGACAAAAATATTATGGAAACTCAAGAGAACGGTTATTTAATGCCCATTTAAATACAAATATTATTATTTCTGAGCAGAAACCATGGAGAAAAAGCCATACACAGACTTTTTACTTCACTGTCTCATATCCTTTCAAAGGAAGATCACATATATGCAGGCTGAGCATCATAGTCGCCAAGCCTACTAGCTGTTAATACTAAGTTTGTAAACATAAAAAAATGATATGAAGTTCTATTATACTATAGTAGAAACAAAATAAGTTTTAAAAATCTCAGAGAAGTGTACTCGAAAATCACTTCATATCATGCGGTTAAAGGATCCTTTGTCCTTATAACCCCAAAACCAGATACCAAAAGAAGTAAAGATATATTGGGCCTCCCACATAGCCACACCACAAAAAGCAAAGATTGATGACGACATGGGGTCTTTACCTTTCTCAATAGAGATCCCAAAGGAACCTCACCTAAGATATAAATAGTGTCTGGAAAGAAGATGAAAAACAAAACAAAACAAAAAGCCAGAAAGCCCAGTGCAAAAGGGGCCAAGAGGATATGTTGAAAAAGAAGATACACACACAAACATCAAATATATGAAAGGTTGCTTGTGTTTTTAACATCATAAAATGAAATACAATTTAAATCTACGCAGTTTCAAATTCTCATCTATTAAACAGACCAGAATTTGAGAGCGTGTGGGTGAGAGTATGAGGAAAGTCAATGCCATCCTTGCAGGGCAAACATAAAACTTTCAGGAAGGAAGGCAATGGGGTAACACCTGTCAAAGCTCCAGGGGCATTACTGAGAGCATCCCTGCGGCAATACAGCATGACTGGAGGCAATGGAGGGATGACTTTATTCAGCACAACATCTCTATAATAGCAAGGAGGCAAGAGCACAAACACCCACCCATCTGAAGGAGAGGACATAGAGTTTACATAGAAGCAAGTTACTGATGACCACCTGCTGTGAGCGCACCTACCTGTAACCCCAGTACTTGGGAGATGGAGGCAAGATGATATTTAGCCATGTGGAGGTCAGCCTGGGCAACATGAGACTCTATCTCAAAGACAGGCAGACAACCAATCAGGCAGGCAGGCAGGCAGACAGACAGACTGACTGACAGACAGACAGACAGGCAGAACAACTGACCAACACACTCATGCATGCATGCATGGAGAGAGAGAGAGAGAGACAGACAGACAGACAGACAGACAGACATGCAAGCAGGGTCTGAGCACCCTGAAAGATGAGGGATTCCTTCAATAGCATGAACAGATACATAAGAAATGATAAAGCAAAAACTGAAAATAGTAAAGTAGGGAAACTAAACCAAGAATTTTTTTAAAGGCAGCATGAAGTAAGAATCCATATTAATAACTCACTGGATATAATAGCATGTGGGGGACATGGTAGGAATCAGAGACTGGACGAGACAGGGGAGGTCTCCTGCTGTATATTTACAAATTTTGAATTTGATTTCTGTGAAGTAATTTTTTTTTCTATTAAACACATGAGTGCGCGCGCGACACACACCCACACCCACACACCACAGAATTAGGTTAATTTTTCAGAGCATAATAATTTTGAAATTCACTTTTAAAAGCATTGAGAAGCATAAAACATTAGACACGATAGCGGATGGGTCTAGGAGACTGAAACAGAGATCTTTGTTTCTCCCCACATTCCTCCAAGTCCATTATTTGATCCCTTTCCCAGTTCAAATGATGAAAAGGATGAATGAAAATTCAATAAAAACAAATTTTATTGGGTATAAAATGGTCTTCTTGAGTGTGTAGTGGTGTGTGTGTGTGTGTGTGTGTGTAAACACACTCTGACTGACAGCACGAGACATGTGAGGAGACAGTTCACAGACATGAGACATCAGAAGAAACACATCTGTTTTCTCACAAACAAGTATAGGGTTGTATGTCGCCTGTTTCAGTGTAACCCACACAGAGTAATCCCTGACTCCAGGCTGGGAACAAGGCTCAGAGATCATTAGTGGGATCATCCAAATAAAAGGAAGACCAGTGTTTCTTTCCTTTGCAGGGTACAGGCACAAAAACATGAGCTAGGGAGCCCCTCTCACAGCAGCATATTACCTGTTAGTGTCTCGTCTCTTTCCGCTATGCGCCTATAGAACAGAACCAAGTCAACTTTATAAATGACACACAAAATCACCCCACACACTGCTGCCACAGAGGCGAGAACAACCACAGTTACTCCTCCTGTAAAGACATGGCCTGGAATATCAGGTGTTTCTGCAGGAAAAAAAAAAGAGAGAGAGAAACAGGGAAATCATGACCCAAAGGCATGTGGCCGACATTTTAGAGTTCTGGTGGTCAGTTCTTGCCCTTGACAGACAGCAGGTGTCTGTCTCCCCACGTGCTTCCATACTCCCCCTAGCTCCCCACACTCCTGCTGGTAGTCTACAGTGGGAAATCTTTTTACTCCAACTTGTCAACGTGCCCAAGGATATCCAATATACTCTTAGGCAATATACTCTTCAAAACAGTTATGTCCCCCAGATCGATTCAGTTTGTATTCACCATAGATAAATACAATAGAGCCAGGAGGGGTATAAAAAATAATAATAATTCTTAGCAGCCATCCAAGAAAGTGCCGATGGCTGAACAGGGTCAAAACCTGGGGAGGTGGGCAGGAGAGATAACTTAGCAGTTAAAAGTACTTGACGCTGAGGTCTAGTACTTGGCGCTGATGGTTCTCAGCATCTTCTTTTGGCTCCCAACATCTGCAATTCCAGTTCCAGGGGAAATCTGAGTCCCTCTTCTAGCTTATGTGGACACCAGGATCACACGTTGTATACATGATTACTACCCATACCCAGAAAATATAAAAGCCTTTTGACCCTGATATTTTTATTTAGCTGAGGTTAAATGTTAATCGCATTTTATTTCCTCATTTGACCAACAACCTTTTATTGATTCACAGTATACTTATTTTTATAATGATTCTATTTTTTTGTAAGTGTAGACAATGCTGTAGCAACTCCCTACCTATGCGTTACCTTTTTCCCTTTCCTTCGCCTATTCTCCAGGAGGAAACACTAATGATGTAGGGATTTCCACGTCAGACAGTATAAGCCTCACTGAAGATTTTACCCTCCTACGTGGCACGCTTTTAAGAGATAATCTTTCCAATAAAATCAGTCATTCCATTAAGTAAACAATTATGCATATTTAAAAAGCAAACTCTTAGAGGTCGTACTCTGGAGTTCCTACAACTTTGAGAGAGATCTGTGAATTTCTGATGCTCCAGAGACAGGCAGATCCTGTTTCTCCGGTGACATATGTGACCTGAGAGGAGCAAGGAGGGGCAGAAGCTCTGAGGAGCTCTGCAAGTGGTGTTGAGCTGGTACTGGGCAGTGTCCAGGAAACACAAACAGCATCAGGTAACGGAAGAAACAGATTGTGTTTCTGCTTCACAAGTGCGCAGATCATACAACTGCTGCTCACGTGACAAGAGAGGCTGATGAAGGAGTGAAGCACGTGGGTCTAGACCTATAAGCTATGGCTTTTGTCACCTCGCTGTGTGACCTGGGATGAAAGCTTGCTGTTGAGACTCTCTGAAATCACAGTGAAAGCCAACACCAAGCCTCTCATACCTTTTCTCACCAAGACGAAGCTCTTGGTGTCTGTGGCTTCTTCGTTGGCCACGGTGCAATTATATAAAACATTGAGATAGTTTTCAGTAATTTTCTGAAATCTCAGTATTTTTGAAGCATGCAGTTTGCCTTCAGAAGTCCTGTAACATAAGAAGATAATTTATCAACAGGCTTTGTTCGTGAGCCATAAGTCTACCCAGGAGACGGGAAATTATATGTTTAAAATATTGAAAGGAAGCATCAGTTATGTTTCTGTTTCTGGTGTGAATTAAAATTAGTTTCCCGATTCCCCCAAGGAGCAACAGAGTTCACAGCATGGTACACTTTTCCTCCTTCGCTTTTCTATATCTCCCTCCCAAGGACTTGGAATTCATTCCACACCACCACCCCTACTAACTGTGGCCAGCCAGCTCTGCAGTCTGTATCTTTCATTGCTCTAAGTGAATCTTGCGCAGCCAGAGTCTAGGAAGAAAAGTATCCATTCCTGTATCCATTTCTGTATCCATTCCTCTGTTGAAGGACATCTGGGTTGTTTCCAGCTTCTGGATATTATAAATAAGGCTGCTATGAACATAGTCATCAACCAAGGCACTATTGTGGATGCCAAGAAGTGCTTGGCATCCAAGCACTTCTGTTTAGCTTACAGTCCAAAGGCATGCTCTAGCAGGGCCTCTGGGCTACATTCTATCATGGCAGTAACATCTGTGGACTTATAAATGATCTTTCTCTTCCATGCTTTAAAGTCATCAGAATTCAATCACAGGTACTCCGCTCTTGTGGAGGTTTGAATAAGAACAGTCCCATTTGGCTTATATATTTGAATAACTGGTCACCAGGGAGTGGCACTATTTGAAAGGATTAAGAGGTGTAGCCTTGTGGGAGGAAGTATGTCATTGAAGGTGGGCTTCTAGGTTTCAAAGAGCCCTTTCTAAGCCGAGTCTAGCTCTTCTTGTTGCTCAGCTCTCTCTCTCACACTCTCTCTCTCTCTCTCTCTCTCTCTCTCTCTCTCTCTCTCTCTCTCTCTCTCTCTCTCTCCCTCTCTCTCTCCCTCTCTCTCCCTCTCTCTCCCTCTCTCTCCCTCTCTCTTCAGTACCACTTCTCCCTGTATCTCTCATATCCCCTTCCAAGACGATAATGGACTAAGCCTTTGACATTGTAAGCAAGCCCCAATTAGATGCCCTTTTTATTGGATATTTTCTTTATTTACATTTCAAATGTTATCTATCCCCTTTCCCAGTTCTCCTCCATCTCTCTGCTTCTATGAGGGTGCTCCCCTACCCACCTACCCACATTGGCATTCCCCTACAATGGGGCATAGAGCCTTCACAGGACCAAGGGCCTCTCCTCCCACTGATGCCTGTCAAGGCCATCCTCTGCTACATATGCAGCTGGAGCCATGGGTCCCTCCATGTGTACTCTTCAGTTGATGGCTAAGTCCCTGGGAGCTCTGGGGATGGGGTCTGGTTGGTTGATATTGTCATTCTTCCTATGGGGCTGCAAACCCCTTCAGCTCCTTCAGTCCTTTTTCTAACTCCTCCATTGGGGACCCTGTACTCAGTCCAGCAGTTGGCTGTGAGCATCCACCTCTGTATCTGTCAGGATCTGGCAGAGCCTCTCAGGAGACAGCTACATCAGGCTCCTTTGAGCAAGCACTTCTTGGCATCCACAATAGTGCCTGGGTTGATGACTATGTTCATAGCAGCCTTATTTATAATATCCAGAAGCTGGAAACAACCCAGATGTCCTTCAACAGAGGAATGGATACAGAAAATGTGGTACATTTTAGTGGAGTACTACTCAGCTATTAAAAACAATGAGTACATGAAATTTGCCGGCAAACTGATGGAACTAGAAAATATCGTCCTGAATGAGGTAACTCGGTCACAAAAGAACATACATGGTACGTACACACTGATAAGTGGATGGATATTAGCCCAAAAGCTCAGAATACCCAAAATACAATTGAAAGACCACATAAAGCTCAAGAAGAAGGAAGACCAAAGTATGATGCTTTGGTCCTTCTTAAAAGGGGGAACAAAATACTCATGGGAGCAAATTCAGAGACGAAGTGTGGAGTAAAAAAAAGAGTGAGTTGGTCATGATGTCTCTTCACAGCAACAGAATCCTGAGCAACACAACTACCCAATCCAGTCAAACCACACTGCAAAGGCCTCATCCTCTTAAGGACAGAATGGGTTTATTCTTCCATTCTCTATACATTCAAAAGACATTGGGAGTCAGACTCCTGTAAGAGCACAAGAGATGACAAATCACATCAAAGCGGGATCAACTGGATATTCTCAGTGGTTAAGAGAATGGACTTTGAGTACATACGCCATTTTGACTTTTATGGCACATTAATCAAAATAAAGCACTTGACATAGTTCCCAAAATCCAAGAAACTATGGCACCCTTTAATTGCTCTCTTACGAGGAGCTTGGTGACTTCACCCCTGACTTGGTGACTTCACTCTGACTAACTGGTACCGTTATAAAATGATGGAAAAATGCTCACTAACACTCTCAAAAGACTTTTTGCTTCAAGCTTAGATATGTACAGCAAATGTCCACATGATCGATAGGTAACATTGGAATATGGTAATGATGATGGTAAGCAAATTATAATTGTAGTTAAAGCTAACTTAAACATCCCATCAGCCACCCAGGAGCCCAGCCTCTCTTCTGCTGTGTGCACGTGCAAGTTTTACAGCACGCACCCAGGCGTCTCTTGCACGTCACGTGTACATACCATGTTGTTGTCTCCTTCCTGTATTCTTGCACATTAGGGTCTGAGCTGTCCTCCTTCCTGATGCTCCAATAAAACAGATCGTCTTTATTCAGTGAAGCACTGCAGTTCAGCTCCACATCCTTTCCTAGATAGAAGTTGACAGTCTCGGTTTTGAATTTAGAAACTCGGTAGAAGTTTCAAAATACAATCAGTGTGTGCTAAGTGACCTTTAAATATCATCACATTCAGAAAAATTAAAAATGAAGAAGTGCTTCATTTTAAACCAAGCCAATGTCTCTCTAAAACTACCAGAAAAACAAGATAGGTATACCATACAAACCAATTACCTAAAATAAGAAAGGCATTGCTGCACAGGGGAAAGAACAAGAAATGGTGAGATTAAAGTGTAGGTAGGAAAGTTCTCTTCCAGGTAAGGAGTCCCTTGGAGTTGAAATAAGCAGGAGTCTTATAAAGCAGAGAGTCCAGTTCTGGGTATATGGGGGCAGCTGCACATCTCTCTCGAATATCAGTAAGGGCTGGGGTAGCATGAGGCTACAGAGACATGTTTCCAGTGGGACCATAGGAGAGCAAGTAGTGTCGCTCAGCCAGGATGTAAGGGATTCATGACTCCCTTACAGCCAACAAATTGTGTGTGATTGAGTATATGGGTCAATTAGATAGGTATATGAATTAAGCATTGGCTGAAAATAAGATACGAGGAAATTTATTTTAAAACAATTCTTTGTTATACACATAATTTTTATTAAAGACAAAAGCAAATCTGTATGCTAATGAGATGTGTGCTTGTTTGTTTTTTTCTGTAAATAATTAAACATTGGCTGAATAATTGGTAATTCATGCTTCTGAAACATCTTCAATGTTACTTAGAAATATTCAAATTTTGATTTTATAATCATCAAAGATGAGACAACTTTACATAATTATGTAATACAAAATGACAGAAATATATTTAGGGACCTTTCAGAAATTCTATTCTGATCCTGAACTAAAATTCCTCCAACAATTTTTTAGAAAATCAAATTCAAGTCTGCAACTCAAACAGCCAATTTCAAAAAGAAACACCCTAACACAATACAACCCGAGGGTTCACTAACAATACAAGTTCAGGAATGACTGGAGGGGAACACTAAAGGTTTTTGTTATCTGATTGGTTTTCTTTGTTTTGTTTTCTGTAATTAAACCATTATGATTCTATAAGACTGCAAGCCTTTATCTGCACAGTAAAGAGACTGAACCTCCTAAGGCACACACATCTTGACTCTGGGACACGATGTTCAGTCCTCTGCTGAGATGTTATACAGGAAGGCATGCCTGGTACATAGTGTGCATGTGTGCATGTGTGCTCAGAACAGAGCACACAGTGAGGTTGTACAAGTCAGCTCTAGTGACTGCTCCTGGAAACATCTTGGCTTCTTTGCAGTTTTGGCTTGGAATTTCCTGTCATTGTGCAATCAGAAAGCTTGTTTTTGCCAGATTCCTCAAGGTCCTCACATTCACCTATACAGCTCTATGTGTGGTCTCAACTCACACCTTAAGAAGCGGTGTTCTAGTGGCAAAGATTTACAACAAACATGAGAATATAATTCTCTCTGACCCCAGCTATTTAAGTGCACAACAGATTGGATATAGCACTCTGCTCCCAGCCACCTCAGCTGAGTTCTGAGCAGACTGAGAGAATTGTGAGTTGCTTGGCCTGTGTGTCAGTTATTCAGTCGGTACCATAGAGGCAATATTCTCATACTTAATAGAAAACTGTATCTCAAGTCACTTAGCTCAATATAAGGCTTAGAATGTATAAATTTATTTCATTCCTTCCTGGTTTTTATGTTTGAAAGAAATTACCTAATTGTACATGGGGAATCTTAAGAGCGGCCTAGACCAGCAGTTCTAACCTGTGAATTGTGACTCCTTAGGGAATAAAGGACCCTTTCACACTGGTTGCCTAAGGCCATCCTCCATGTCAGATATTTATATTATAGCTGTAGTAAAATTATAGTTATGAGGTAACAACAAAATAATTTTATGGTTGGGGGTCACCACAACATGAGGAACTGTATTAAAGGGTTGCAGCATTAGGAAGAGTGAGAATCACAGCATTAAACAAACCCTGAAAGTTCAGCCAATTCCATGTATGGCCAAATATTTAAACCATAGAACAAGCTTGATTTATTCCTCCAGAGTATTATCACCAAATTTTCATGTTTTGAAAAGTCAATAGAGGAAAAATCGGGGGGCCTAAAACCATGGCTGAGAGCGAAGTCTACAAGCCATAGACAGCCCCCTGATATTGAACAGAAGACTCATTTAACTGGTCTAAAAGAGTCAATAGTCAAACAGTAGCATGCTTTTCCTCATTTTGTTATATTCCTCAATAAATATATAATGAGTCATATCCGCCAACAGTGAGCCAGATTTACTCTTGAGAACACGATAATGGCCCCATTTATAAATTCAGAAAGCACACTTTGTAAAACATACCTAGTTCTACACCAACCTTCTCACACTTTGGTCCTAAAATAGCTGGAGTTACTTTACTCTTTCCTAGAAGGAAAATAGCAAACAAACAAAACCATTAGAATTGCCTCCAGTTTCTCTAGGACATCTATCTGTTGGAATGTGATCATTCCATGTAACAAAGATTCCAACACTGCATTTCTTGATTATCCATGATTTTATTTTCTGTGGTTTAAGTGGCCCAAAAAATGTTAAACAGAAGAATAACTTGTGTACCACTCTCAGGTTTCCATCCCATTCTATCCAAACTAGGACCTGAATCATCCCCGTGTTCAGTGCATCCTTGCATTATATACTTCCAGCCTAATCATCGTGGTATCATGGTACTTGTCTTCAAATAACCTGTGTTCTACTTCATCATGACCACAAAGCACAAACTAGTGACTTTGACAATTTTGTTTCAGCATATTACTATATTTTATTATTAAGTTTTGTTGCTAATCTGCTGTGCCTAATTTATAAACTAAATTTTACCACGGGCATGTATGTATAAAGAAACATAGCATGTATCAGTTTGGGTTCCAAATATGGTGTCAGGAGCTACACTAGGGTTTTAAGAATTATCTGTGAGTAACTGCAGTCATTGCCACATATTGACTTGTGTCATGATCTTATTAACTCTTCATTAACACAGCTCATAGAATTGAGCCTCCATTGCCCATTAGCTGTATGTTCCTATTGCTGAAAGCATCGTCCATCTAGTATCCTTTGAACTCAAAAATTGGCTTCTGCTCAGTGAACCTGAAGCCAAAGGAATGTCTGGTCAAGGGAGACTGCTGCCAGGTACTGAGAGGACCAGGTGTTTAGGACACAGAAGATGGACAGACACTGGGAAGCACTTGCCTACTTTACATCACCTCCCTCCATCTGTCCTTCTCTCACTAATGGACTTAACAGAATATATCAAGACTAGATGAACCAGGCATGGACTCTCCAGACCTAACCATATCCTGGGTGCCTTACCTGACTCTATCCAACTCTGCTGTACAAATCTGTAGTCCCGGTACAATTACTGTCCCTAGTGGTTTCTGGTCCTAACCTAAAGTATGTAAGCTTCTCCTATTCGTGTCATTATTGTCAAAATGGGTTAGGTGTTATGGGGTGGGTTTCTGATTACAAAGATGAGCCCAGCCCAGGTTTCCTGTCTCATTCATAGTCATTTACTCTCTAGTCAAGTGGAGGTTTTCTTTTCAAGGCTGGGGAAGTGACTTGGTGGACAGGAATGGTTGATGTGCTAGGATAGGACCTGAGTTTGAATCCCCAAAACCCATGTAACAAGCTAAGCATGACTACATATGCCTGTACCTTCAGCACCTGGGGAAAGAGACAGGCAGATCTTAGAAACTCCATGGTGAGTTAGTTCAGCCATATTAGTCAGTTCTTGGTTTAGCAAGAGATATGTCTCAAGGCAATGGCAGGTGATACAGACAGAAAGACATCTGATGTCCTGAACCACACAGCACATCATAGATACACTCTCACAGGTGATCCCTGGGTCTGGAATTTTCCATAACTGCCAGCCAAATAAACTTCTATGACTTATAATTGGCTCGGTCCATGGCACTCTGTTCTAGCAGAAGAATATGGTCAAAAGAAATTTGTAGGTGTGATTGCTTAAGGGATTAAGAAAGGGAAGTTATCTTGTATTGTCCAATCAGGCTATAAATATGTCTTCATGGGAAAGTCAGAAATGTCAGACTCTGGGAAATGCATATAATGAAGAAGAAGAAGAAGAAGAAGAAGAAGAAGAAGAAGAAGAAGAAGAAGAAGAAGAAGAAGAAGAAGAAGAAGAAGAAGAAGAAGAAGAAGAAGAAGAAGAAGAGGAGGAGGAGGAGGAGGAGGAGGAGGAGGAGGAGGAGGAGGAGGAGGAGGAGGAGGAGGAGGAGGAGGAAAAGGAGGAGAAGAAGGAGGAGGGGGGGGAGGGAGAGGAGAAGGGGAGGGGGAGGGGAAGGGGAAGAAGGGGAAGGGGAAGGGGAAGAAGGGGAAGGGGAAGGGGAAGGGGAAGAAGAAGAAGAAGAAGAAGAAGAAGAAGAAGAAGAAGAAGAAGAAGAAGAAGAAGAAGAAGAAGAAGAAGAAGGAAGAAGAAGAAGAAGAAGAAGAGGAGGAGGAGGAGGAGGAGAAAAGACTGGCAGATATATGCGCGTAGGCCTGAGGATAAAGTATTATACAAACAAGATAGCCTCTGGATACTGGCAAAAGGCAGAGAAATATATTTCCCCCACACTCTCCAAAACTATAAAATGCTGTGGAAACCTTGACTTCAGCCCAATGAACTTATTTAGACATGTGACCTTCAGAACTCTAAGACAAGGTGTTCATTTGTTCAGAACACTAAGTCTTGTGGTACTTTGCTGTAATAGTAACACAGGGGCAGCTATCAAAAAGCATCAGGTGACATGCAGGAGAAACATGTCAGTACAGTGGATGTGTTGGAGCAATCTCTGAGCTTGTGGGTTTGGTTAAACGTGTCGTCTACACAGAGTTTCTAGTTTACTGGGGCGGCCGGGGAGAAGGTCATAATTAGGGTCATGGTCATACCACATATCTTCAAACAGCCGGAGGGGCTTTCATAGAGGAGCAGATCATCCATGAAGCTTTTGAAAGCAAATGAAAAGCAGTCAGGACAAGCTAAGGGCAGCAAAATGGACTTGAGAAAATATCAAGATAGCTGCACAGTCAAATTTACCTGTCAGTTCCCAATAAGGTAATAGATGGCAGGTTCTTGGCTGTGCCATCTGAAGTATATCCTCGTGTAGTGCCGTTCGGTTAAATCACCTCTCAGGTCCCTGTCACCATAGAGTCCTAGGTCTTTGATTGCCCTCTGGGCTTAGGGCAAATTGGGCTATGTGCTCCTCTCCAACTGGCACACAATGTCCTTGTTTTGTCAGCTGCCAGCTATTCTCCCAGCATGCTCTGCCCCTTCAAGGTGCTGGCCCTCTAAAATCCAGACCTGCCAAAGTCTTCAGCACTTCTCTTTCAACTACACAGCACACCCTTCAACCGCCCTGACAACCCATTTCATATAGCTGCAGCTCTAGTGCCTAGTGCCCCTCTAGATCGGCATAAAATTTCTTGACGACAGTGTATCCCTTGCTTTGGTGAATTCACCTGTGTTCTTTGCCTTCTAATACTAAGTACAGCTTATTGACTATAGCCATCTATAAACATGTGTTTCAGTTGGCTTTATGGAAGCCCAAGATAAAGCTTTTAAACCTGAGACTTCAAGTGGTGTTGTATTCTCAAACCCGAGGAGGCCCCTGCTTCTCTCCTATGCATTTGCTTCTTCCACAAACTTTCTCTTACCTTCAATAACTGTTATATTGACAGTCTTGGTGATGTTGTACCATGTCCCATTATGGTGGACAGAAAACACGCAGGAGTAATAGCCCTCATCTCCAAACTCGGCATCCTTCAGGATCCTTGGGGTTTTGGATATTTCCTTACAGTTCTGGTTTTGTCAAGGCAAGTTAAAAATACTTTAAGACACTAAAGGCCACATAGTTTTAATCGTTCGCATCCCTAATGCTTAAGATCTTTAGAGATAAAGGGAAACACAACAGATGACCTTCAACCCCTAAGTATGTGCCCTAGCAACTCACCCTTGCTTCCACTAGAGCAGTAAAGCGCCCTGCTACCATTGCCACTGATGAAGAGAGGACTCTTACCACCCCTATCACCTGGTGTTCATACACACACACACACACACACACACACACACACAGAGAGAGAGAGAAACAGAGACAGAATACTAAATAACAAAGTACCTGCTTAGGTGAAGATTATCCATGAAACACACCTCTACTACATGACACTTTGGTTCCAGTTCTGTGTGTAAGGGGAGGGTCAAAGGGAATATGGGCAGAATGACTCAGAGGACTGAGTAGAGCTTGCCTGCTCTGGATTCTTGATGTCCTGTACCAAAAGGTATAGATGGCCAGACCCATAGGCATACTTCAATCTTTCTTTTTCTCTCCACATGTTACTGTCACCAATAATAACATAACAAAGCCACCGTCTACAAATCAGCCCTCCGTCAGCCTTTGGTAGGTCCTGGCCAGTGTGGGAACTATCAGAAAAAGGAGATCTGGAATACTAACTTTGACCATGTGTCTCTGTTCTTCCACATTCCTAACGAGGAGAACCTAGTGCTTATAGACTTTGCCTCTTGCTGGCCACTGCTGGAGGCCTCTGTAGCTAGACCCAGGCAGTTACCCAAATGTCTTGCAAAGTGCCCATGTGTGCCTCATATCTGCAAAGTGTTTCTGAGTATAAGGAGCATTTTATAAACTCAAGCAAATTCTTTTTAACATATACAAAATGCTAGAGGTCTTCATTTTCGGTTCTAATCAGACCTTTCCTGATTCACCTGCCTTGTACCTCAGGAAGATCACAGACAGCTCACAGTCTGTGCATGCTTGACCTTCTGGTCAGCTGCTCAGCCACACACAGATCCAGAAACATGCATTTCCTAAATTTAGGTATTTGTGTATTTGGGGCTTTCTTTAAAACCCAGAAACCAAGACTCCCTAATTTACATGTATTGCAAAATATGTATATTTAACAGGAAAAGAAGGCAGGTAAACTCAAGCCTGAGTCATATGTTTTGAAAACATTTCAGATAGGAAGTTCCCCTGACACCTCGCATCTCAAGACATGACAGAAAGAGCTACAAACACGCCCCAAGGAAACCACCAGTGGCTCGGCTTCCACAAGTTCCGCTGTTCAGCTTTTGACAGAGTCAGCAGTTCAGGTTTTCTCTTCCACAGATATGATGCAGGTCATGTTACATGTGTGCATGAATGTGAATGTATATACTGTTTTATACATGCTAAACATGGAATTCAAGTGTGAACATCTCCTCCGTAGCATCTTCTTAAAAAGCTCTTACAACTTACTAAGGGAAAGGCCCACCAAGGAGGCAAACAGAAACCACACAGGCTATTCCCAAAAGAAGCTCTATTAGGATGCAGTCCCCACATTTAACTTAGAGTCGTTATGAGAACAACAGGGAGACAGACCAAGTTTCTGAAATGTTTTATGTCAAATGTTTAACCTTCCGAAAGTATTATTTCTCATGTTAGAGTAACGTGATGAAAGCAGGTAGAGAGTAGGGCGATCAATTAGCCTCTTCTCTGCTCCAGTCATCCTATATGTGGGGATTTCCTTGAATGATTAACCACATTATTATAGTATTAATCATAAATCACCCAAAGATTTATATAAAATCATCCATTCTAACCTGTAAATACCTGAAGGACCTAGGAAAGTTACATATGTCTAAAAAGAATGAGGTCCATTAGGTTAAATTAAGTTCATACAAAATGCAGCTCAGGTTTGAAAGAAGGTTGTTCAGAGAAAGGTATGGATGAGTAATCATCACATCGTTTCAGTTAGAAAGAAAAAAAAAAGGCAGGCAGCAGAACACACTACTTCTAAGGACAGATGTTCACCTGGTGACAAAAGAAGCACAGCTGAGAGAGTAGGAGGGATTTTTCCCTTTCTCTGTCTCTGGTTTTCTGTCTACCAGCTTTATAATGTAAACTCAAACATTCAGGATATGTATAGAATTGTGTTGTGTTTCAACATCTAAATGTCCCAAAATAAAATAAAACAAAGAATCTAAACCTGCACTCCCAAAACTGATTTAGTTAAATAGAAGGACAATGAAAGAAGAAGAGAAGAAGCAGTCGCTGTGTACTGAACACCGACTACCACGCTAAGCATATTGCATACATTAGCTCTTTATAATACCCATATGGAACACTTTCTCACTCAGGCCAAGCAAGCCATGTGGACTTGGACCACTTGTTTTAGTGGAGGCCAAAATGGTCCACAGTCTTCATATTGTCCACATGGAATGTTTTCTTTCTTATTGAGCCTTAAGTGGAGATATTGTCAACATGTTACCTTATACAGCCATGTGTGCTGGATCAGCTCTGCATAGTTAGGATTCTTACAAGTGATATGCAGAGATTTCCTAACTTCAACATCTCTGCTTGTCACGAGTTTGTCAGAGAAACAGCTGTGTTTGTTTCTTTTGGTGACATTTAAGGTCCAATTGCGACGATCATTTCTAAGAAACAAAGGTACAGAGGGATTTTATAACAAGTGAAGAGGTTCTGCAACTACTTCCAATCTTCTGATTTACCCTAATTTCTATATGAAGAGATTGAATCATTGATGTGTAAGTTTTTCTCCGCCACCCCTCAGTTCAGAGCAGAACGTTTACAATGGTCATGTGGTGAAAGATTGCACTCCAGTACAGTCTTTAAACACACACACACATACGCACACGTGTATACCATCATAACACCATGTGTGTAGCACATACACATCACACATACATACCAAATAGACTTCACACCGGCAGCCATTTGGCAAGAACTTAAGAGAATTAATGTTTTAAACTTTATCATCAGTGCTGGACAAACTCAGAGGTTTACAGACCAGGATAGGAAGACAGTCTTAGTTTGAAGAGATCTATAAGCAGCTGCCAACCTTGTCTTCTGATGGTGTGTGCCTCTACACTTTGTGTTCTCTTTCTCCAGGCATGCTGTTCTGTGGACTTTTCCTTACTATTGAATAAGCTGGAGTTTGCCACAGCCCTTGCACAACTGAGCAAAAGTGAGCTTCAGTAGCTCTTATGGTTGTGACTGCTCTTCTCAGAAATCAGCCATCTTGAAGATGATGCTAAATGGCATGTTTTTAAACAACAGCATTTTTTAAAAGTGAAAACATTTTCAATTGTATGTTTGCTTACACCATACATGTGGTGTATGGGTCCACATCCCAGAGGTAGCACATATATTGTTAAATTTTCCTGTGATTTGGGAAATATGTGTACACCTGGGTTTTCCCAGGTCCTCTTTATATCTACAATGAGATGGACAGGAGAGAGCAAGTGGTCTATTGCTCAAAGACTCCCAGATATTTTACAGTGTGTGTATGCAAGGGAGATTGACCATTTCCCTAATGTTCATGTAAGTAACTAAACAATGTTTTCAAGGTCACACAAGAGTGTGTGTGTGTGTGTGTGTGTTGTACTGGGTGGGACCAGGAGTAAATGCACATTAGTTTGCCCCTAAGAGACAGGAGTGATTGGCATAATACTACATTTTCTCACTCCCTGAAGCCTTGTTCTTTATCTTGTAGTTCAACATAGAGGAAATCAGCCAGGTTTAGGGAGGGTAACAGACTGTCATGTGCTAAAAAGCAGTGACTAAGTGGCCATGCATAGCAGAGCTACTTGGCCCTGAAAAGAGCTCAGATTCCCATTGGCAGCATCTTCTTCTTAAAACTCCTCTTGTCATATCACGTTGGTTTCCACCTCTGCAATTCCCAGTTCTTAACGTTCAGCAAATCTTAACAGAGTGCTTGCTGTGTGTGGGAACCCCTTAGGAATGCTAAACCAGGCATCACTCTGCACTCCCTGTCAAAGAGCAAGCTCAAAGGCTAGCAGGAAATTGAGATCAAGAAAGTAAAATTCTAAGACACCCTCCACACACACCTTCCCTGTCACCCCTGGCCTTGAATCAATGCCACTCTGATTATAATGGCCCCTCTGGCTGAGTGCTCTTCAGGTTTAAGAAGCCCAGCTTAACAGCTGATTGCTCCATTGTAGAGCACTTGCCAAACACGAACATAATCTTGGTTTCCATCAGCAGCAACCTAAAGCAAGATGAAAGAAAACAGGAAAGAGAGAGAGAAAGAGAGAGATTAATCAGGAAGGAAAAAGGAAGAAAGAAGGAAGAGGGAGAGGGAGGGAAGAAAGGAAGAATGAAAACAGAAAGACCTATTTTCTTCTCTCTGGCTCCAATAAAAGTGTTTTGTGCACCATTTCTTCACCTCCACTGGAGAAAACTCTCTTCTGTGTGAATTTCCTTCTTAGCTGGTTTTCTTTCCTTTTCAAAAGATGTTAGGTTTTAAGATTCTGTGTGCATGCAAGCATGTGTACGTACGTATGTATGTGCATGCAAGTATCAGTGCTGTACACCAGAAGAGGCCCTGGTGCCTAGAGCTGGGTTCCAGGTGTTTAGGAGCCACCCTACATGGGTGCTGCAAACTGAACTCAGGTTTTCTGCAAGAGAAGCACATTTTCTTATTCATGAAACTCTCTCTCCTGCCTCTAATGCTCTCAAAAACACTGGTCCACCTGCTCAGCACTGACTTCCTCCGTAAAATGTGACACAGGCATCGGGTTCTTCTTCTATTTGAACTAAAGATGTTCAAAGCACCCTCTTCCATGTGGAAGCTCCACTACACTCAAAGCCGTTGTCAAAGCTTCATCCTTATCATCGGGTTGTGCTCCTATAAAATGTCGGTCTCTCGGGGTTAGCTGGATGATATGTTGCTGTGTTGTGAGATGTAGCAGATTTCTTTTATAAATCTGTCTTTATTCTAGAGTGAGCCCTGATCCTGCCTCCCGGGTCTCCACACTGCTTGCTCATTCCCCCCTCATCCTGATGGTCCCACTCTTGCTTCCTAATACAGGTGGTATTATCTGCCCTCCAGATCAGAAAAATAGGTAGCAAACACCCTGTCTCCATCTTCTCCCCAGGATGACTATACATGCCTCTTCACCTCAAATGGCTCTTTCCACCATGTCCAAAATGCCCATGTCCTGTGCATGCAATTATGTCAGTGAGGACGGGGGCCATTTCTCTTCCCCATTCATTTTTAACTCACTCTAGAAAGATCCAGTTGCAACATACATATTATAATTCTCTCCCTTAAAATATCACATATACTGCACTGTTTAAAAAAACAAGTTCTACAACATATTTCTGACACTCAGACGTTTCTGTGTCTAGTAAACAACTATGACCTCATTTCATGAAAAACCACAGGAGCGAAAAAGAGGCTTTGCTGTGAAATCTCACTTCTCTTTCTCTAAGGTGTGCTGATAAGGATCAGGGCTCACTCCAGAATAAAGACAGATTTCTTTTAGAAATCTCACAACACAGCGACATATCATCCAGCTAACCCTGAGAGACCGACGTTTTATAGGTCAATGCCAAGTCTTTATAAAGAATGTTTACCTACACATGTATGCATGAGCCTAATCTCCCTTCCTCCCTCTCTCCCTCTCACTCTGACTTTGGCTATTAGCTTGTGGCTGGGTAGCAACTATATCTTTTCCCTAGTAACTTTGCCTCTTGTTTCCCAGAAACCTCCAAAATCTAGACTAGGGTGTGTTCCTCTAAACTCTCTCCTTTCTCCCTTTCTCTGAAGTCTAAACAGGACATGTGGGAGGGAGCCCCTGCTGCTCTTGCCTCAGGTGCCATATCATCTGAAGACCTCATTACCAAACCCACCTGAATTTCCTCTCTGCTTATCATTAACAAGAGTCCCTGCAAAGGAAATCTCATTAATAATTTAGTAAAAAAAAAAAAATATATATATATATATATATATATATATATATACACACACACACATACGTATACACATATATATACATATATACATATATGTATACATATATACATATATATGTATACATATATATATACACACATATATATACATATGTGTGTGTATATATATATATACACACATACATACATATATATAAATTCAGAGTGACCAACTTAATATTTCTACAATGAAACATTTGTTTCCTGTTGAAGAGAGAACAGGGGAGAAAAAAATGCATGGATTATCAGAGCTTACAAATGTGTATTTGATTTTCTGAGTCAAGGTCAAGAATCTCAGGAAATATGTTAAAACAAATTGGCTCACTCACCCGACTTGAGAAATGTAGGTTCCCTCATCCTCCATCTCAACTGGCCAGAATTCCAAGATGTGATCACGAAAAGTGACTCTGGGCGAGCTTGTGGTGTTCAGCTCTCTATACTCATGTGAAGCATTGCCTTTGAACCATCTCGTGGTGGCTGTTTCATTCCTGGGCACTGGTGCAGATATGCCACATGGCTTCAGATAAAAAGGTTCTCCCTCTACCACATGAATTTGCGATCGGTGAATACAACTTTCTACAGCAGATTGAAAGAGGAAAGGGAGATAAAACAGGACAAGGGTGATTTTTCCCTGATTCCCCTCCATGGGTATAAACAGTCAGTAAGAAAGCTAGGAGAAATCTCAGCATCGTACTCCTGTGCTGTCTTTTGTCTTAAGAGAAGACATGCAGGAGATAAGACACTTTCAGAACCAAGATGAAGATAAAGCTGATGGCTTCCCCTAGATAGAAAGTTGAAGAGCTTAGCCAACCCTCACTCGAAGGCTTTGAGGCCACATCTTCAGAGTATGACACTTTATAACTCACTGTTAAGAAAAGGCATAGAAGTCAAAGGGTCATCGTATTCCCTCAAAATGTCAGCACCATGGAATCTCCATGGGAAAGACAAAAAACCTGGGTATACATCTTCATCTCAGTCAGAGCAGGTCTCATGTCCCTTGTGTCCAACCAGTCTGTCTACTCGATCTGGGGAAGTTTGGGAGAGTTAGAGGAGTTCTTGGGTAGCTAAATCCTCACGGTGGCATATTTCCACATAACTGACCAAGAACTGATGAATACAGACCACCCTTTCTCTTCCCATCTCCCTGTTTCTTCACTCAGATTCTTTAGCTTTAGAAATGTATCTTTTTTTTTCATCTCCAAAGAGTGGCCCTCTGTTCTAAATTACAGTTGCTGAACAATTCTCAAAGCCACTCCACTGGATCTAGAATGCCCTTAATCCTTATTTAGAAAATCAGTCTGTTAAGTATATACAGTATTTTCCTTAAGACCGTACACAAAATGTTGTCTCTGTTGCTAGGGTCTATTGTTCAGAGCAACATTCAGGAGGGCGTTAACTTAAATGTTAACCACAGCAGAAGAAGGAAGTGGCTCAAATGTTAGATCTACTTCAAAGTTCAAGAATGACACTGAATGTCAGTCTCTTGCTGGTGCTTGTAACATAACCCCTATTCTCTATCTCAATCTCCCAACAGACTTGTTCCTTGACACTCAAACCAAGAGTCTTTAGCACTTCAATAACTCTCCCCAGTGCCTTAGAGACTCAGGGTTACAGCTCATATAGTATGTATGCTTTCTTGTGTCTGGATCCCTCCACACATCATCAAGCCTATAGATGTCCATTCTTTTTCCTACATGCAATGTGAGTTCCTGACTTATTATTATGCAGGGCTCAGCCATAACCATGATTAGACGATTCACTGTATATGTATTGAGGACTTAGATTATTGTAAAAGAATCTATTGGACAGTTGAAGGTATCCCAGGTTCCAAGTGCTGATTCATTTAAGAAACAAACCTGCTGCAAACATAAGTACTTGTTCTTTGGTTGATGAATGCATGAATTCCTTTTTGGAGATTGCCTCCATTAAAAAAAAATAGTGGGCAGTAGGATGTTAGGAATGTATAATTATGAGGAACCTCATGTCTTAAAATACCTTTCCTTGCATTTAGCATGACAGCCTCACTTTGTTGATTGATATGATGCTCTTATGTTATATAAATGAACAGAGGCCAAGGCGCATGGACTGGGTGAGCAGTCAGTCCTGTTCTTCTATGGACAAAGTCAGTGGTTTAAGTTGTTCTATGAAGACAACTGTGAGAGGCAGCACTAACAAGTTAAATGAATTCCACAGATAAAATATTGATACATATGGCTATAATTCCTATTCGTGAAAGGCACTCCTTAAGCCACCAAAGGAACCTGAGCCCCAGACCTAACAGGATGTAGACCTGATTTTGTTCCAAAATTGTGTTTCATGGCAGTCATGAATAGGTAATAGATGTTTGTCTATCAAGCATGGAACACGTGGCACACAGCTGGTACTTGGCACTCTTGCTCAGTAGTCCCGAACAAATCATTTCATACCAAGAAGAATGAACGGTCTTTAGGATCTGGATATCACTGCGTTGTGTGGCACATAATATTCCAACAATGCATGAGTCAATTCATAAGCATACCTCCAGACTGGAGATGTCTTATATAAAAGCAATCATAGCTAATCTCTGTTTTCCTGTCTCAATAATTCTCAAAGTAAAGGATATGGTCCCGAGTGCTCCCTTTTGGGTATAACATCCTGAAGTAAGTTAACTGGCTTGCTCCCTTTCTCCTGCAAGGTCTATGCCAAAGTTCCTTAGTCATGGGACTTCTTGCCAAAGAACGGGACCTTCCAATCCTTCTCTACTTGGAGAAGATCCCCAAACCACCACAGCTCATGAGTTACAAGTTCTGTCTGATGTAATCTGACACTCCCTTTAGCTTCTAGTCCAGCCTTTCTCCTTCTTATTTTTTCTAGCACTTGGGTGATTTTTAAGAGTTGGAAAGTATTTTCTGTTTACTTCCATTTGAATATTCCTTTTAAAATGAAGGAATTCTTGCCATCCTCTCAGGAAATGGAAGCTATATAAAATTGTCTAAAAGCTGGGTGTGGTGGCACATGCCTCTAATCCCAGCTCTCAGGAGGCAGAGGCAGGTGGATTTCTGAGTTCAAGGCCAGCCTGGTCTACAAATTGAGTTCCAGGACAGCCAGGACTCTACAGAGAAACCCTGTCTCAAAAAAACCAAAACACTCCCCCAAAAAGAAAACAAATAAAATTGTCTAAAACCAGTAAAGAATACAATTGTTTTCTTCCTCTATTTCAAAAGGCAACCAGGAGCAGTTGAGAGATGCCCTTTTCTTCTAAAGCGTAATTCAGTGTGAATCCCTGTCTCTCTGCACAGTGACCTGCAGGAGCATCTTCATCTGCTTCATTCCCAGCTCTCTTCCCTTCCCTGCCCCAGAAAGAGCAAGTATTTCTCGGAGTTGTAAAGTAAAATTTGAAGTCACTAAATGTTAACTAAATTAGGCAACTTCAGTAACTGCGTCAGCTATAAGAACAAATCCCCATAATTTCCCTCTAGCTCTCTAACATGGTTTGTTTGTGAATGTTTATAAACCACTTACTTGAGGCACTTTTAACAATGAGAATGCAGAGTGTCAAGATTAATTCTTCATGATGCATGTTTAGGCTTCCACTTTGAATGGTATCTCTAGAGAAAGAATAATATAAGGTTAAGCTTATGCCCTCAAACAACCAACTCCATCTTACAACAGATGTTTAAACACTCTTCCGGCACATCGACACAAGTATTCCAGCAATATCACATATCTTCTAAAACAGTCCAGTGCACCAAACTTTTAGTCACAAAGAACTAATAAATTTCAAGGCAATGAATTTTAGCTCCCACAAAACATAATTATTTAACAATTTTCTTTAGCAAATGGGGCCTGACATCTTTTTACCTGATGCGCTAAACTTTGCCTTCAGGGTCCAAGCTAAATGCTAGAAAAAAATACATGATTCTACAGATTAAACAACCCATGGTCTATGGAGGTGTGAATGGCAGTTCTACCTGTGCAGAAGTGTGTGTGTGTGTGTGTGTGTGTGTAGGTATTTGTGTGTTGTGTGTAGGTGTATTGTGTGTGTTCTGTGTATGTTTTGTGTGTGTGGAGGGGTGTGTGGAGTGTTGTGTGTGCAGGGTTGTGGGGGGTTGTATGTGTATCGCTGTGTGTGTTTTATGTCTATGGAGGGGTGTTGTGTGTGTGTGTGTGTGGTGTATGATAGAGGGTGGGTGCAGGGGAGAGAAAGGCTTACTTTGACTCACTATTTCATAGTTTCGAAAATTTCAGAAAGTTTCAAAAGTCTAAGAATTATGATGCCCCGATCAACAGCAAAGTTTGCACAAGGTCTGGGGCATGTGACCTGGCACCTGGAGCACTGTCCCTAGAGGAGATGTATATGATCTGGGTCCGAGTCAGCACTGGCTGTCCTGTGTGCTTACTTTAAGTGCATGGATAAAATAAGTAGAAGGTTCCTGTAATTACAAAGCTTTTTACAGGGCTGTGACCCCAGGGCATTTCTCTTTCTGCCCTGGGCTTTGATCCTAGAACAGCCCAACCTTCGCCTTTCTGATATGAGTAAGAGGAGCAGAACAGAAGAACACCCTTCCCTCATGTAGTCAGGTGTTCAGTCTAAATATTTCATAAATAATCCCTCATCTCCTGTTTACAGAACCACCTATCTCTTCCACGCCATTGCCTCAAAGGAACTGGGGGCCCCATGGAACACAGTGGGTCATGAAGAGCTTGGTTCCTTTAGAGGCACACAGAATGGACTAGAATCCCTGCCTGACAATGCTCAAGGAGGAGCTGTGGACCTTGGACAAATTAAGTATCTGGAGAGCCCATTCCCAAAACACAGAGGGTAAGGCGGCTTCCTCCAGAACCATCGAGGGATTGCAGTATCTAATGCTCATGAATGAAGACATCTGGGAGCCTGGCAGCCTTAAAACCAAGGGCAACACCCAATGGCCGCTCACATCCCTTCCTACCTCCTCAACCACAGGCGAAGGTTTATAATAAACCTACCCAAACCACATACCAGTTTGCAAGGGATGATAGAGAACAGTGTGAAAACACAAAGGGTATCTGTTCATGGAAAGTACCAACCGTTCGGAGCCAAATTAGAACAATGCACAACTCGAAACCTCTGCCACCCACTCCGACACCTTTATTAATGTCTGATATTTCTGACTTGGGTAGAATACAAAAGTGTGATTTTTTTCCCCGGGCCTTTTCTCCAGTTGAGGCTGCCACAGGCTGGCACTATCTTTTTTCCTTCCTTTCTTCTTCTTCTTCATTTTAACTTTTAACAAGAAATAAAATTACACAATCATTTGACATTCTGATAAGATACAAGTTTCAATGTGAGATGAGTTAAGATCTCAGCATATAAAAACTCCATGCTGACCACACTGCTGTGTGAGTGGAGGCGTGGGCAGTACTCTGATGTTCTGTTGTGCTTCTTAAGTTGTATATGTGGATTTAAGGAACTGGTGTTTTTTCATGTAGCAATTTTAAGGATTGTTAGTGTTCTCTTGTTGAGTTTTTCATTTTGTATTGTTTTGCTTTGATGTAACTTGAAGTAACTTACTTTTCTTCCTAATTTTTTTTCTAATTTGTAAAATATTATCTGCCTAATGTAGAACATTTAATAAAAACAAAGAGTAAAAATAAGAAAAATTTTTCACAATGCACCATATTTCCCTATCCTTCTTATAATTTTTGTATTCGTTTTCAATAATGAAATGATGCCCAAGTAACTTCCTGTTTTGTCTGTCCCTCAGTTTCATGGGGTACAACCGTGGGCACCAGGCTGCCTGGATCTGAATCTTCAAGCCTTTCCTTTACTGGCTTAACAATCATGGGCCAGTCACCATGCCTAGCTGAGCTCAGAGTCCTTTATCCACAAGAGGGAATGACAGGTCTAACACCCTGAGCAAAAGTGTTCCTGCCCAAAATGTCTAAAGAATAATGTCATCTAGATGTCGGCTCCTACCACTGTCCTTATTTCTTATCATTTTACTGGTGTTGGGATATGGTGAGACAGAAAAGAGGCCAAAGGCATTATGAATGGATGCTACCCAGCCACATTCCAGAAATGTCTTGGCAGCTTCTACCTGCCTCAAGAGTGCAAGAAACTTCCCACCACACCCAGGTCAATACATTCCACCCCACTCTTCACATCTAACTAGGCCATCCAAGAGGAACAGGGCCTCTGGAATATTTGAATCTGCATTTTCTTTTTATTATATATGATTTAAATAATCACATAATGCTAGCTGTTTCAGTTCATGATTACCAACTCTTCCATCACAAGTGATTCTTTCGCAGTTCCCCAATGTCTGGAATTCTACCCAATTTGTTTAATTTTTCTTTTGGTATATTAGCATACAGAAAACTTTTATAACCATGCACACAAGTCAATACCCTTGTGTGTGTGTCTCTGTGTGTGTTTCCATCATTTTTAAGTAGAGATCATTTTGAATTTCCCTCAAAGGTAACACAGACATTTACCTACATTCCTCAGTTTTATGATTTCATCCTGACATTTGACTTATTTCTAAACTTACAAACATCTCATTTACTTCTTTGTCAGGAAAATGGGACCGAATTAAACTTCTACTTACAAAATAACTATGAATTATTTCTCTGTCCAATCAATTAGTGCTACCTTTGCTTTGAAGTTGGCTGATGTCCATTTACCAAGAAAAGGCTGTCCTAGAGCTCGATTGGAAATCTAGCACAGGTGCCTGGCCAGGAGCAGGTGTGTGTAAGCATGGACACACTCACTTTCTCTCTGTTCTCACTGTGCCAACGTTCCATAGCAACTGATGCAAACCAGCCTGAGCCACTCTATGCTGGCTTCTTTGCTAAATCGTTGAATGAAAGAAGCTTACAAAATGCATACAGATGCGAGTCCCGACTCATCATTCAATTTATTGCACACCTACACCATCTCTGACTTCTTAAAGCATAATGTCTTCAAAGGTTTATTTTGACAGACATGCTGCCCACTAAACACACACAGGAGGCACCCTGAGCCCTTGACTCTTCCACATTCCCAGCTGATTCCAGTGTACAAACAAATGGAAAGCCACCAATCTATAGGTCTTGCCTGTGCACTCAGAAAAGTACATTTCTTATTAGATACATCCAGTTCATAGTTGACATAAAAAACATAAAATTAATCCATATGCAAGCAAGTGTGAGTGTGCTCATAAATAGAAAGGATAGTTACAAACTTAGTTATCCAATGACATAAATTTTTCTCTAGATTAAATTAAGTGCTCTTCCAAACGTTTTGTGATCTGGAGGCATAGGATGAAGGCCAGATGCAAGGTGACAAGTATCTCTGTCCCCCAAGACAAGGGAGTCCTTTCTAAGGATGTCAATGTGGTCATGTCCTGAGATCCTGAGTTTCTGATTCTGTCCTTTTGGGTCCTTACCATGAGGAAACTGACCACATTCTAGTACAAACAGTTCATCTGAGCACATAGATATTAAGCTCCTTAAAGCTTCCAGGTAAGCACACACACACACACACACACACACACACTCACTCACATCCATACACACTCAGTTTCTAAGGCTGGGAGAGTGGGAAACAACCAAGCTTGTGACAGTTGAGTTTCAGTCACTCACAGGTAAACATGTCACCTCATGGACAGTCATTGCTTAACAAAACATGACCCTGATGTATCCTTAACACTGCTTTGGTGAATTATGACACCCAATGAGGTTTTTCTTTTCCTCGCTGGGAACACCACTGAGCTCTGCTCTCCATGACTCTTTTTAAACATGCAGTCCCTTTTGCTACAGTCTCCAATGGGTGCTTTACTTCATCTGCAGAAAGGCTAATCAGTCTGGTACAACCAACAAAAATGATCTTGAATACACCCTTGCACTTCTGCTTTAAGGAAAAAAAAAGGGGTATGCACATTTGACTTTCCATCTGTAAGTACAGGAGAGTCATGGGTACCTCACGACACTTAGCGTAAAAATACCTGCTGCTATTATCTCCATTTTCCAAAATATGCCTTCACAAGCATGGATCCAGGTATGAAGACCATGTTCGTCCCCCCTCCCCCCACTCCTCTGGAACCCTATTGTCCTTCCAATATGACACAATGTTTGGCATTGTCAGGAAGCTTGCCAGTTCAAGCCAACCCTAACACACAGCACTTCCAGGGCTCCTGGACCAGCCTCCACTTCCTGGTGAGGTACCCAGGAGAAGGCTCTCTGCTTTTCCATAATATGTGCCTAAGGCAGATATTCTTGTGACTGCAGTGTGTGTGTGTGTGTGTGTGTGTGTGTGTGTGTGTGTGAAGTGAGTGTGTGCACAGGAGTGTGAGTGTACATGCATGTGTGTGGATGCTTGTGCATGCATCAGTGCACACATACATGCATGTACTCATGAGGGAGATTGAATATTCCCCAAATCTGCATAAATGGGTCATTCACTGGTGCAATAACTGAAGATGTTCTTAGATAAATTTCTGAATATTTCTCCCCTCACACCATTTATTAAGCCTGATATTGCCTGTTTCATTTGTCTCCTAAGAGGATTAAGCAACTAAAATACAGCACACCTGTGTGTATTGTCAGCAGAGGGTAAGAGCTGAATAAATCAACTGTTGCTGTGTTTTAGCTGTTCATACCTCTCTACAAAGAACGTATACATTTGTACTCACTAGTAACACACACACACACACACACCCCACTCACAATTGACCTTGTTTTCGGGATCCTTGTGGGTTGTCCCTCTCCTTGCTCCAGACAGCAGAAGACAGTGAGGACTGGACATCAGAGTCTGCCCTTACCTTCAGAGAGGTGGCCCACAGATAGGGCGGGGCAGTGGCTTCTCCTTCACTTACATCTGCGAAGCAGGATTCGCCTAGCAAGTGAGACTAAATGCCTCCTGGTCCCACAACTGTGACAACAGACAGGGAGGGAAGGCGCAATGAGGCAAGGCCAGGAGCTTGATTAGAGAGATTGGGCAACCCAGAGAATTATTGCAGAAAAGAAATAAAATAAAATAAAATAAAAGACAGCCAACGACGGGGGGGGGGGAGGAGGGAGGACTGGGAGAGGAAGATCAGAATAAGAAGAAAAAAGGAAAAGCTAAGGTTTCAGGTGATCACCGCCTGGGATGGGAGGAGCTCCCGGAGTTAAGAGCTGGGGCACTGAAGTCTAGGGCGCTACAGGCTGCTCCACCCAGGAGCGCTCAAGCTTTCAGTTCTGGGAAGACCTGCACTCCTGGCAGGGTTTCTCTGCATGTCCCTGCTCACCTAAGAGCTCCACAGTTCCCAGAACTAACCCCGACCCCCCACCGCTGAGGTGATAGAGCCCCTGGAGTTCTCCCGCCTGGATCTCAGCTGACTCCGCCTTTGGCTTCCCGGAACCTGCAGCCTGTCTACTCAACCACAAGAACCACCTGTGTGCCCTGTGCGTGCCACACCCTTCAGGCAGAGGGCGCTGAGAACCCAGGACTCCTGCACTGCGGGAGGAGAGTCCTTGAGACTGCCAGGCTATAGTGCCAGCCAGCACAGGGTGCTCAGCCTCCTGGATGGGTGGAAAGCCACAATTGGGAAGTTATAGTGAGATTTTAAATTGTTCAAAAGAAACAGAGTATTTCTACATTTTTTTTAATAAGCTAGAACTCTTCAAACACACATGAAGAAAACACACAAGGAATCAATGGCACAATTATTTTTGCCCAGTGAAAAATAAGTCACCATACAATAATAAATAGGAAAGGCATACATTTTGATACATGGAAAACAAGCATTTAACAAACTTCAACACTCTTTCTACCACAACTCACAAACTGGACAGTGGGTCAGCTCATTCCCTTCCTAATCTAATACAGCGATGTCTACAAGAGGGAACACAGAGAAACGCTTTGTTTACCTGTGACTAATAACCAAATAACGTCAGCTCTGCCTGGACAAGCACTTTGAAGAAATGAGGGAAACAAAAGTAGAAATGGGAGAAAGCCCACAGAAGACATTTTTACATGGATCATGCTTTGAACCTTTCAAAACAGTAAAATAAAACTAATATTTTGAGTTTAGCAAAAGCATCAAAGCATATGTGTGTTCATTACAGAAAAATCTATTATTTCTTCCCTTTCTTCTTCCTTCTTTCCTTTCCTCCTCCTTCTCTTCTTTTTCTTTATTGTTGTTGTTGTTGCTGCTGTTGCTGCTGCTGTTGCTGTTGCTGTTGCTGCTGCTGCTGCTGCTGCTGCTGCTGCTGCTGTTGAGACAGGTTTTCTTTGTGTAGCTCTGGTGTCCTGGAACTAACTCTGTAGACCAGGCTAGCCTCAAACTCACAGAGATCCACCTGCCTCTGCCTCCCAAGTGCGCCATGCTGCCCAGCTCAATTACATGCAAATAGTTTAGACTTATCAGAAGAATCTCTGGAACAAATAACAATTCTCTTGAGTCCTTTTCCATGGATGGAGCAGCAGGCACGAGGAAGCAACTATTCCCAGGGGTGAGATTGGAGAGAATTTCATTTTTAGAGGTCTTCATTCAGAACAATCACAGAATACACACTCAAATTCCCATGGCTCACAGTGAGATTTCATAATCACCAACATTAATATTTATCCAGTTCTTTCTGAAATCCAAATACTTCTATTTTCAGTTAGCAAAGAATCCAGCATGGTACTATGTTCCATCCAACCTAAGACAAAGTGCTATCTGAGGATGCGAAGGGACGTCCTCAGAGCCACAGAGCAAGGATTCCGTTATCCGGTGTGAGGGCTTCCTCCTGATTCCACGTTCTGGGACACGAGACAGTTATGTACACAGCATGCTTCTCAGTGGTCAGTTTTGGCAACTCATTAAGAAGTAGATGAAGCTGCAGAAGAACAAAACGGTCTACTACAGGGGAGCAGGTGGATTTAGCATACCAGGCAACCACAGGGTGGATGCATGCGAGGGGAAGTTTGAATTCCTTTTTTTCTTTTTATACAAACAGTTACAAGTTTACTTTATTCTATAAATGCAAAAATTGTTTTCTGAAAAGAAGTGAATCATACAGCAAAAGCATGTGAGAAACATCATATGACTATCTTATATATTTTTAAAGCGTTTGACATAACAACCCACTTATTTAAAAAAACTAATTTACTCTGAACATTGTATAGTAAACAGTTAACTTTTCTAGTACTTTGACTATTGCTAACATTTTATGTGTCATAGGGTTTTCCATAGTGAACTTACTTTTCTATCAGTGCACATTTAGCAATCCAATTTTTTCCTCTTAATGGTTTGTTTTATTTTTATTTATTTTTATTTTTTTAATATTTTTATTACGTATTTTCCTCAATTACATTTCCAATGCTCTCCCAAAAGTCCCCCATACCCTCCCCCCCACTTCCCTACCCACCCATTCCCATTTTTTGGCCCTGGCGTTCCCCTGTACTGGGGCATATAAAGTTTGTGTGTCTAATAGGCCTCTCTTTCCAGTGATGGCCGACTAGGCCATCTTCTGATACATATGCAGCTAGAGTCAAGAGCTCCGGGGTACTGGTCAGTTCAGAATGTTGTTCCACCTATAGGGTTGCAGATCCCTTTAGCTCCTTGGGTACTTTCTCTAGCTTCTCCATTGGGAGCCCTGTGATACATCCAATAGCTGACTGTGAGCATCCACTTCTGTGTTTGCTAGGCCCTGGCATAGTCTCACAAGAGACAGCTATATCTGGGTCCTTTCAGCAAAATCTTGCTAGTGTATGCAATGGTGACAGCGTTTGGAAGCTGATTATGGGGTGGATCCCTGGATATGGGATTCCTCATCACCCGCAGCTAAAGCTTCAGCCTCTGAACTGAACACTAGCAAATGTTTACCCAGCCTAAGGGTACAGACTAAGAGCACACTGTCCCCAGAGAAACGGGCTACTCTAGATCCTCTACACACACTTCTCTGCAGCCTCATATGTTGACCGTGAGTTCAACATTCCCCTCCTTTCAAGAGTCTCCCAAATTCTATTTTCATTGTCTCCTCAGCCTGGAGTCCCATCACCGAATGAGCAACTCAGCTAAGCCAGGTCTCATATCTATCGGCAAAATTCAAGGTACCTGTAAGACACTTGCCTGGGCTCTGGATCCGTTTCCTGGGTCCCTAGGACCTCACAGTCTGTGTGTTCTCCTGGAAAAGACCATCCAGAGGACCTCTGAACTATAGATTAATTCTGTTCTGTCCAAATTCCCTACACATTTCATAGGAGTATCACAAAAGTTAGCTGTCACACAGTGACAGATACATTTCAATAAGTAGGAAAATGTCCCGATGTGACATGGCAGACATGTTTCTCATTCTGGCTGCTTCAGCCATAGTCTGCAGCACAGTCTAAAATGAGACATTTGGAACTTCTGTGAATGTTAAAGAAACCAGCCACCAGTTTTCATTATGGTGGTAAATAGGAAAAACTGCCTAGTCTGTATTGTACAATATCAGCTATAAAAGTGATTGGTATAAAATTTAATTATATTTTAAAATACAGACCTACCAAAATTAATCTTTAGAGTTATGATTTTCATTGTATTTCCTTTCCTTTCTATTATTTTTTATATTTTATCATATTTTCTCTTACACCTTATGTTTTCTAATACATCTTTACATTACTTTTAAAGTGAGGAAGTATTTCTAAGAAGAATAGAAGAATATATAAAAGGCATTTAGAACTGAAAACATGCTCGACTGTAATGGCAATTTGGGAAAGGTATTCAACCAAATCTGTTAATACTGACTTGACAAAACTCGGTAATTGACAAATAAAAAGTAAGAAATTCTGGTGTGTTAGGAATGAGGTTTACATTGCTAACAAGCATTTAACAAACTTCAACACTTTTTCCACCACAATTCACAAACTGGTCTGTAGGACGGCTCATTCCCTTCCTAATCTAATACAGGGATTCCCTTCCTAATCTAATACAAGAGGCAACATGGAGAAACACTTTGTTTTCCTGTGACTAGTAAGCAAATAATGTCAGCTGTGCCTGAACAAGCACATTGGAGGCTCTTTCCTGCTCTCTGCCTCTGGGAATGAGACTGCTCTTTCAGGTGAATCAGAACTTTATTCTGAAAGTGTCAGCTTAGCCCCGCGTAGTGGCGCATGCCTTTAATCCCAGCACTCAGGAGGCAGAGGCAGGTGGATTTCTGAGTTCGAGGCCAGCCTGATCTACAATGTGAGTTCCAGGCAGCCAGGGCTAAACAGAGAAACCCTGTCTCCAAAAAAAAAAAAAACAAAAACAAAAACAAACCTGTCGGCTTGATATTCAGAATGTAGATAATTGATGAGTGAGAGGGGAGGTCTTATGGAGGCTCGATGCCCCAGCGTAGGGGAACACAAGGCCTGTAAGACTGGAGTGGATGGGAAGGTGTGGGGGGCACCCTCATAGAAGCAGGGGGGAAGGAGGGAAGCGGGGAGGGGGGTTGTAGAGGGGGCAGCGGGAAGGTGGATAACATTTGAAAGGTAGATAAATAAGATAACCAATACAAAAATCTTTAAAAAGAAGGAACAAAAAGAGAAATAAAAGAGAAAAAGCTCAGGTTTGATCTTGTGCCACAAGAGTGAAGTAGGAAAAGGAAACCGGAAACAGGCGATGGGTGGCTCCTCCCATAACCAGGAAAATAAACTAGAGTTGCTCCTTAGCTGAGATTTGGGGCCCCCACCCTTGGCATTTCAAGTCTTCACACCTGCACTCCGGTGCCTACTGCTGGGACTCCGCAGCTCTCAACTCAAAAGTGTTTCAGGTCTAAGCATGCCTTGCCATTCAACGGAGCCACAACAGATGCCATCTTGGAGGCTCTTTCCGGCACTGGCATTTGGTACCTCACATGCTTCCAGAATTTGGAATTTAGAGACTGCTTGTCGGCCACATGATCTTCCCTCCACTTGATGGTCCCCTGAATTTTCACAAGATGCTGGAGAGAATCTTGCAGGTCCCCAACCTGTAGTCGGCTTGCCTTACCCAGAGGCTCCACTTCAATAAGAATCACCTTGGAATTGTTCTGAATGAGGGCGCTGTGCAGAGCAATCTCCTGCTCGTAGGCAAATTCCTTGCTGTGCATCATGTGAGGGGCCAGGACAAACACCTGTCTTCTGCTATTCTGGATACTGCTTTCCACCACAGTGGCTGCATCTACAGTCAAGAGATGGATGGAGACCTCATATCATTTCTGGTGTACATTTAATGTTTGAATCATGAATGGTCTGGACCTAAGAAGATGGAAGATTCTGAGCTGAAAGCATCATATTCATAAAGTAGGAGTGAATTACCAATTTTGCTACAAAAATATCTTTCCAAGGGCCCTGTGTTTACTCAGATAAATCAGTGCTAACGAAGAGTCTTCCCAGATACCTAGGATAGTGAAGGTCTCTTAGTCTATCATTTCATGGGAGATGCAGAGTGGACTTCTCCGGAGCATGGAAAACAGGCAGCCACAACCTATGCACAGTGCACTGGCCAGCTACCAACTTTCTCTAAGGGAAGAGATGTGTTCTGTTGGCAGCTTTGATGTAACTGGTTGGAGGAGAGACCAGAGTTCATGCATCAATGGAGAGAAGTAAGAACTACTCAACAGAGTACTGCCAACTGAGAAAGACAATACAAGCTTGATCCCAAGAGAACATTCAAGCATCTGAGTTTGGCTGATATGGAAGGTGTTTCTGAGTTCGAGGCCAGCCTGGTCTACAATGTGAGTTCCAGGACAGCCAGGGCTAAACAGAGAAACCCTGTCTCAAAAAAAAAAAAAAAAAAAAAAAAAAAAAAAAAAAAAAAAAACAAACAAACGTGTCGGCTTGATATTCAGAATGTAGATAATTGATGAGTAATTGATAATGGAAGTAAGATAGAGAAATGAAGATCTGGCAGCTACATACAGCCCCATAGACAAGTGGAGAGCCTACAGATCCTTGAAAAGATTTGAGACACAGAAAGAACCCTAATGACCATTGCCCGATATTTTCTACCATCACAGCAGTCAGCAGGAGAGCTGGGGAAGCAAGGAGGGGCCCCTAGGAAGAGTAAGATCGTACCTACCCTCATAACTTGTGCATCTTCAGGTCTTTTATAACAGTGTCAGCATTGATTGGATATTTGAGAAGAAAACAGGTTGTCCTGTGCACATGCCTGTCAACTATTGGTACTTACATCCCTCTCCTTTAGTTGACATGTCAATTTAAATAGTTATAAGGCCTAAGCTTGTGATAATCTGTCTCTGTTCTCATTCTAAACCCTTGCTGGTTTCTGAGGAATCAAGGAAGAGTTGACAGGGAAGGCAAGAACACTCCTGTAGGCTATCCTAAATGTATGGAGGGCAGAAAGACAATAAAACCTCTGCTGGCACAGCTGGAGTTGAGATAAAACTGTCAAAAGTACATGAGATTAGCTAAGAATACTAAGAAACAAAAGCCGCTGTTCTGCTGCCTGGGAATATAGATTTGTAAACTGTGTCAGCATCATGAAGAAAACCAGCAGGACATTACTCAGGTCTTTCAAATATCTTTGCCATAGGCTGTCTGAATATCAGAATCAAAACCTTTTTCTTGCCGGGCAGTGGTGGCGCACGCCTTTAATCCCAGTACTTGGGAAACAGAGGCAAGTGAATATCTGAGTTGAAGGCTAGCCTGGTCTTCCTGGTCTACAGAGTGAGTTCCAGGACAGCCAGGGCTACACAGAGAAACCCTGTCTCAAAAAAACAAAAACAAAAACAAAAACAAAAACAAAGCAAACAACAAACCCAAAAAACCTTTTTCTCGATTCTGTTAGGTATCCTGAAGAGGTTAGCAAGTTTCAGATCTGGCTCTGCCCAACTGTAAAGGATTATAACCTTCTCCTCACAACACAAGCCTTCAGACTCTGAACCTTCTTGCCAGAGATTTTCTAGCTCTCCCATGGGGCACGGGAAGACAGATTTTAGAGACCATTACAGAAAACCACTGGTCAAAAAGCAGAAAGCAATCAATGGTGGGGTCCCAAGTCACAACTGGTAATGTACAATATGACTCCTTTGCCTAAGGCTCAGAGGACAGAGGGTGAAATGATTCTGAGAGCCAGAGAACACCAGGTCAGCTGCAGTGAGGTTGTGTCTCCTAGAAATGCCAGAGAAGCTTCACCCATGACTCCTTATCATGAATATGGCCAGGATGTGTACAACACAACAGACATGCTATCAAAGAAGGGCAGAAATCTTATGAGGCTCCAACCATAGTCAAAGAACTACATACAATTAAGAAATGTCAAAAGTATAATAGTTACTTGGATGAGCCCTTTAATTGATCACGCAATATCAAGTGTAGCTATATATATATATATATATATATATATACAAACAACACCAAATTGGAAAAGCAGGCTAGATTACATGTGTGCATGTGTGTGTATGTGTGTGTGCATGTGTGTATGATTGTATTGTGTGTGCATGTGCATGTGCATGTGCATATGTGTACATGTGTGTAGCTATGTATGTATGTGGGGGCATATGTGTGCATGTGTGTATGATTGTATTGTGTGTGCATGTGCATGTGCATGTGCATATGTGTACATGTGTGTAGCTATGTATGTATGTGGGGGCATATGTGTGCATGTGTGTATGCATGTGTGTGTGCATGTGTGTGCATGTATGTGTACGTGTGTGTGGTGTGTGTGTGTGTGTGTGTATGAAACAATGACAAATTTAAAAAGAACATGATTTAGAGGCAGCAAGGTAGAGGGACTGGAAGGAGGGAAGAAAGGGTGGAAATGACATAATATTTAATCATTAAAAGCGTCCCAGTTATCCTAGTGTGATACAATAGAAACAAAGTTGCAGCAATGGTGGCTATTGCACAGCTGAAGCCTTGGACTCATCTACCATGTTCCACCCACATGGCTGTGAACACATCATTGTTAGGACGGCAGTGGGGGAGAAGAGTTAAAGGTGAGCATCTCCCAAGCAACGGCCTAAAAGCTCTGGTCTTGGGACAACCAGATGGCCAGTAAGTAAAGGTGCTTGCCGCCAAGTCTGAGAGCAAGAATCCGATCCCCAAGACCCAGAAATGATAGAAAGAGAGAACCGGCTCTTTGTAAGTTGACCTCTCACTGTCACAGGCACGTGTGACACACACAACATATATGGAATTTTAAAATATCTCTGCTCTAAGTCAAGTGTGGTAGTTCATGCTATATCATAATCCACATGTGTTCGAAGCCAGCCTGTACTACATAGTGAGTTCCAGGCCAGCCAGGGGACCAGGAAAGATCCTGTCTCAAAATAACAGTTAGCCAGTAGTAAGTAAACCTCTGATCTTAAATCTAATCTGACTATCAATGTAAGTCCTTCACCAATCAGCAAAGAGGCCAGATCATTTGCATGAATTATTTTTTGTTAATGACTATGTGTTTATTATGAAGTAAAAATTCTAAGCTAAATTCCTTATTGTGATATAACATATTACAGTATAATATAATGCATTAGCATTATATATGTAACAAGATGCAACAACAATGTAATAATATATTATAATATAATAATTATATAATATAATAAATAATTTCTATTATGTTTAGGGTATGAACATCAGAATTACCTCTGCTCATTACTATGAAGTTACTATGAACTTCAAAATTACTATGAACTTCAAAATTCAGAATGTTAAGTTTTAAAAATGCAGTATCGAGAACATGATTTAGAGGCAGCAAGGTAGAGGGACTGGAAGGAGGGAAGAAAGGGTGGAAATGACATAATACTTAATCATTAAAAGCGTCCCAGTTATCCTAGTGTGATACAATAGAAACAAAGTTGCAGCAATGGTGGCTATTGCACAGCTGAAGCCTTGGACTCATCTACCATGTTCCACCCACATGGCTGTGAACACATCATTGTTAGGACGGCAGTGTATGTATGGTTCACCTGATAAACCAAAAGGCGAATGCAAATATATAACTCTCAGTACTTACTCCATGTACTAAAGTTTTTTTAAATTAAAAAAAAATTAAATCGATGTATAATGCATTCGACATCATAATGACATTTTGTAACGAACTGTGGCTTTCCTTTTCCTATCTCTCACACACTTTATTATTAACTATCGTGATCTACGATCTACCTGTCCTTCCCCCCACCCCGCCCCCTCCTCACTACCTAGCATTATCTACCCATAGTCTCCTTTCCTCCATTTTTTTTTCAAATAATTTCAACGCCTAATGTGTCTCAGTTGGTTTACCTTGCCCAGGCAGCAGGTCTCTCCCATAAATGCACAACTTGTAGCCACATTTATTTTCAAGAACGTCGGGCAGAGTGTGGTGAACAAAGTACTCCACAGAGCGGGTTCCTGCCGCGCTGCCCCGGAAGACCCGAGGGTAAATGATGTACGCATCGTAGAGCTTGCCGTCTGAGAAGGAAATCAAGAAGTACCGCTTCATTTACTGCTTCTCAGACCTCCCGCCTGTCTTTTGAAGGGCAATTCTTACCAAGTTTTATGGCTGCTAATAACTGGCTTTCACCCCTCTCATACTCTAAAACCAAGAGATATCAGCAAACTATGGCTCTAAATTTTGACTAGGAAATAAGCGATCTGGACTAAAGGTTGGTTGGTTGGTTGGTTGGTTGGTTGGTTGGTTGGTTGGTTGGTTATGATCTTAGCTTGAATGATAAAGAACAAAGAGTCTTCAGAATATTTCAAGTTTGTTTATAAGCTATTAGTGTCTATTATCATGGGTGGGGAAGGGTCTTCTCTGTCTATTGACTGTTACAGTTTTCCTCATTTAGCCACAGAGCACAGGTTCAAAGACATCCAGTGAGTACCCGAAGCCACAGATAGTACTGAGCCCTCCATTCAACACTTACTTCTGCACACACACACCTAATACACTTGTCACAGTAAGAGTTTAACAACCATAGCTAGTAATAAACATAGGACAATGGACTAAAGCAAAATCCATGGCATCACTACTCCAGCAATGAAGGCAGTGATGTCAACATAAAATAACTGTCCCTCAAACACAAGCTACCAAGGAATCTTGGCAGTGAACCTGTTAACTAATAGGGTAACTGATTAGTGCTAGGTTATTATGCATTATACAACATAGATACACTGAACAAACAGACAATTCACATCCCAGGCAGGACAATCACATATCTCAGAGTCATGCTCAATTTAAAACTCACATTTGTTTTGCTTATTTAATCTTTACAAAGTTCAGTTGACCTTAGACAATTGAAACCCCAGAAAGGGCATATGGCAACCATACTACTTCCTCGGAAGGTAATATGCCAATGGCAAATAGTGACAAGGAAGTAGGACTTCTTAAGGGTCTGAATTTCCCACAGATCAAGCAACCTACAGTTAATTGATTGCTTCGTGCACAAACAGGCTTCAAAGTTCCTACTTCACTGCGACTCTTCCTTTGCATGTGTAAAGTTTGTGCAAGTGTGCACTCATGGAATGAGGATTCAAGGGCAATGAGCATGTGTTCCAACTCTCTCCATAACCTGCTCATACTTGAAAAGCAGGTATGATTTTATTGTCCTGTTGTAAAATGTTATTAACATGCATTTTTCAAAACAGCAGAACCTGTCCGGTCTCAGGCAGAGTTATGGGGGCTCACTAGGAATAGCAATCTCAGCAAGGAGAATCTTGGAGATGAATGTCTGAATGTCAGAAGTATAAGCAGTGACACAGAAGCATGGAAAATGATCCCTGTAGACTCAAAAATCTCACAGATGAGGTTAAAAGGAAATGGAGATTGGGTTTAGGAGCAAAATATCTTTAAACAAATAATCAATAGTCAATGGGACTTTTCCTTGTGAAGAGAATCTTGAAAACAGATACTCACCATTCCGGGTTTTGTAAGGTGTCACTATACCTCTCCAGAACAGAGCAACCTCAATCCAGAACACTTTTAAGACTATCACCAAGACATTGATAAACATTAGCAATAAACTACATCCAGCAACTATGTAGTAGATGCTTCGGTGATCAACTATCAAGAGATGGGGAGATGGGGGAAACGGGCATTAGTATTAGCAAAATGAGACAGAATGGATGGTTGCATGAACTCCGACATCCCTAGAAACCACAAGGCATTCCTACCCAATAAACCAATACTGAATTTTCAACAATACTTTCAAAATCAACAAATCAATTTTCTTAGCACATACTCTGCACAAGTCTTAAGGCTTAGTAACACAGAGTGCGCTTAAAGGTAAAGAAGCACATAGATACAGGAAAACCCAGCTAAGATAGGAGGCAAAAGGGATTTCAGCTGACAGCCATTTTAAACAGAAATTGCTCTATATTAGAGGAAGGAAGGAAGGCTTACTATAGAATTGATTACTAAAGGACAAAGAAGACTCAGAATGGTCTAGAAAAAAAAAAAGAACACTCCCCTCTCCAGAGAGAATGCTGAGTTCATGTGCAGAGGTGGAAGTGTGTGTTCTAAGAACTGTAGTAACTGTGTTTGGGGAATTCCTGGAAGGTGTGGTCAGGTCTATACATGATCAGACACTCTTGCTAGGGAATGTGTCCTGATGTGAAAGGGTATTAGAGATGAAAGTGCTTTTCAGCAAGATTAATCAGACAGTAGTGGAACGTTCATTTGTATGGGAAGGGATGATGTGTTCAAGGAATATAACAGGGTATTTGTACAGGGGGATGATGAGGCTTGGAACTTGTGAAATGATAGGAATGGGATTGGTAAGGTCGGTGTTTATGGGCAGCCCTAAGGCATGTGAGTCAGTAGATCAGGAAATTTGTTGCATCTAGGGGATGGGGAATATAGGAAACACACACAGTTGTAGGTCACAGAGTGCTTTGATGGAGACATCAGATTGCTGGGTTCTATAATCCTGATGCCTTCTGCTATTGAGATCCTCCTTCAACTATCTCTCAGCCAAATCCCACATTCCTTGTTTCACAAAACACGCAAGAAACATGGCTTTCACCTTCAGGAACTTGTAAGGCACATGTACAGGTTGGACACAGGAACTGCTACCATTTCTGGTATGCTTGCCTGTTGGAACCATATGATCCTCATAGACTTTGCTTATACACAAATATGAGGAGATTCCTCGGTCAGACCGGGTAAGTAGTTCTTTTTTATTTTATTTGTAAATCCCCATGCATAGGCCACAAGACCTGGCATGAAATCCCTGCTAGTAGTGACAAATTCCTCTACCATCCTTGACAGTTCACCTTCTCTCTAAATCCAGGGAAAAGAAACTCAAGACACTAAAGTCTTGCGACCCAAAAATGAGAAAAGATCTCAAAACTGGCCAGAGCTTGCTGTCTTCACTTCTTTAGGTTTAAGTAAGAACTTCCCAAGGAGCTTGTTCAGAAAAATTGTCTAAAAGTCCCACCGGATGCGTGCTAGGGAGGTACAGAGGGTATGGAAGACATACTTCTTATAGGAACTGTTATGGCTGAAGTACCTGTGTGGGTGGCTGAAATGTTTACACTAGGCAAGACTGTGATTCAAGGTGACCCAGAAAGTTGATGTTCAACGCCTATCTACGTGCTTATGACTTTGTAAACTACAAGTGGTTTTCACGTTCAATGACCAGACGCAAATGCAGTGTTTATAAACATGAAAATGTCGTCTGTGTTGCATCCTGGGTCTAGAATTACAGTTCTTGGCAAGGCCTTAGGCCCACTCTTTCCTTGCTTCATTGACTTAGTCAGTAAAATTGACAAATAGTATGGGGCAAGAAGATAAATGGGAAATTCTAAGACATATGTCGAAGACATCTGGCTTTAACATCGAAGACATTGAACATGAATATGAATTATTGTTATCACAGACACTCTACTTGTACCTAATGGTGTTGAGAAATACAGAGGGAGGCTTTTTAAGGTTTTTGATTTTATAATTTAAGAAATATCAGAAGAATTCATTATGCTCATTCAAGAACAATAGACACGAATTTTATTTAATATGCTGTGTTGTTCAAACAGTATGAACACATTGATTTGAATAGCAACAGGTGAATTAAAAATAAACTGGAAAACAAAGAAATCACACACAAACAAAACAAATACAAAATTACTGATTAAAAAATATAATTCTAATACAAACGTGAACTAAAGTACACTCAGAAATCTAGACAAAAGACCCTGTTAGCAGAGGAAGGCATTGTGGAATCAAGGTCAAACTGGGTGAGAATAGGGGTTTGGCTTCTCTTTTCCTGCAGAATGTGCAGTGACCACCACCACCTGGGAACACAGTGCTGTGGTCCACAGTCACCCAGAGTAACACCATTATCAGGGGCAGATCCCCAAGACCTCACTGATCACAACAGCACTAAAATCCCTCTATGAGTCACAACTCTGGCCACCTAGGAATCAAAATTCTGTTTTATAAAAATGTTACAAACCAGAGGCTCTAAAATCAAAACCAAAACAAGAAACATCCTGGCTGGGCTTTAATCCCAGTAACTGGGAGGCAAGGGCAGGTGACTCTAGGAGTCCAAGGGCAGAATAGTTTCTATAGTAAAAACAAACAAAAGAAGACAAACAGAATTAACAAAAATCCCAAATACCACTTCAGGCAGAGACACAGCATGACTGAATCTAATAGGTACCTCCACCCTATCCTTTTAATCAATATATTTATCCAAATAAATGAACCACATATTGCTATGATCTTAGAGTTAGTGTCTCTCTCCCTCCCATGCCCTCTTGATATTTGAAAGAAATTTAAAATGTTTTCCATATTAGTTGTATTGCCATTAAGGCAGTGGTCAGTATCATAAGAGAGTGATAAGGGTAAAAAGGATGTTTACTCTTTTAAAATTGGATCAAGTTGGTCATCTATCTATCATGATGGCTGCACCTGTCAACCCAAGGACCAAGCAAGGGTATTAATAACTGCTCAGAATGAAAGTTTGTAAGTTGTTTTCCATGACACGGTTATACAAAGAGACACAGCAGAGTTATTACTGCTCTGAACCCAGTATCAATACCAATGTCCCTTGTAGTCTGTACAAAGGATGACTGCAAAAGCCACTATTGGGTGAGAAGGAGCCCAGAGAGAAGAAAAAGAGAGAAGGGGGTCAAGAACACATTAAGGGAGGTGAGGAGATGGGGAGGACTGTGGGGAGAACAAGGAGGAGGGGACACAGAGAGGGGAAGCATACAATGACAGAGATTCTTACTGGAAGACAGAAACATTCTGGAAAGACCAGATTTAAGGAGCTTCCTCAACGTGAGAAGAACACTTGATGAAACAGGCCAACTATTCCCATGATCATGATGGATTCCCTGGGACCAAGCTACAACACACAGTCCTTGGAGAAAACGGATGCAGTTTACAGCTGATTCAGCCAATTTAGTCAAGCAATGTGTGAGGGACACTCCTTACTTGGTTGTTTCCTTCTCAGCCTTATGGTGTGCCTTATCATGCCATGAAGGTTCAGGGCCAGACAGTCATATTCCAGGGACAGGTCCTTTTCTGTCACACCAGTTATTCTTAACACTGAGGTTAAACAATCCATGTCATTGCTGGAACTGAGAAAGAAACATGTTACTGATGTTTTCCTGGCAAGTGCCAGCTGTAAGGAGGCAGAGAGGGATGTTTCAGCTTCAATATAGAAATTGCTGGGCATGGTAATATTATATCCCAATGTTGGGATATAATAATCCCATCATTCAGGAAGCAGGAAATTGAGGTCAAGCTGGTCTACACAGTGAGTTCCAGGACATACCTAGTAAGGCTTTGTCTCAATAGATGATAGATAGACAGATAGATAGATAGATAGATAGATAGATAGATAGATAGATAGATAGATAGATACGATAGATAGATATGATAGATGACATGCCTTTCATTTCGACCTTCCTCTTCTTGAATTCTTGCTTCACCAAAATTTCCAACTACTGTTTTGTTAATCTGCCACAGGACATCAGCCAAGAAGTGAGAGCCTTTGCCAAAGCAAGCTGAACAGGCAATACTTGCTGTTTTTCCTAGATAAAAAGTAAAGAGATTCATCACAAAAGTTGAATTCTGCTAGTGGCATCCAGTTTCACACAGTGTAGTAGACTATAGTTCTGCTCACATCCCTTCCTTATCCTCTTCCTGTGCCTCTTTGTTCTCACACCTCCTCCCCAATGCCTCCATGTTCCTGATAGCACTAGCACCCTCTTAACTCAGGGAACACAAAGCTTGCTCTGGCCTCACATAATCACATAGGAGTTGCTGCTAGTTTAAAAAGTGAGTTTCTTTTTCACTGGTCTCTTCCACAGCTTTCTCTTCCCACAGAATTCCTCTTATCTCTTCACAGGCTACCTCTGGAGCTAAAACAGCTTTACCCAACCCAACTATCAAGTAACCTGTATGTCAACATTCACAGAGTGATCCTCTGGCCAATAGAGATGCGGATGCTTGCAGCCAACCATCTGACTGAGCACAGGGACCCCAATGGAGGAGTTAGAGAAAGGATTAACGGTGCTGAAGGGGTTTACAACCCCATAGAAAGAACAACAATATCAACCAACTAGACACCTCCCCAGAGCTCCCAGAGACTAAACCACTAACCAAAGAATACACATGGAGGGATCTATGGCTCTAGCTGCATATGTAGCAGAGGATGGCTTTGTCGGGCATCAATGGAAGGAGAAGTCCTTGATACTGTGAAGGTTTGATACTCCAGCGAAGGGGACCGCTAGGGTGGTGAGGCAGGAGTGTGTAGGTGGGTGAGCACCCTCTTAGAAGCAGAGGGAGGGGGAGGGGAGGGGGTTTTGTGAAGGGGAAACCAGGAAGGAAGATAACATTTGAAATGTAAAAAATTAAATTACCAATAAAAAAAGAAAGCAAACATCAGAGCTGATTTTAGCTACAGTTATACTTCCCTTCCAGAACCTCAGACTTATGCTTGAGCTTGCCTAAAAATGAGTCACATCACAGACATGAGGGAGGACCTGACAGTCTCTGGAAAGGCAAAGCTGTGGAGAAAGGGTTAGAGGCTACCACACTGCAAAATAAAATCTAGTAGCCAAGACCTGAGATGATGATGCAGTTAGATACTGCTTGTTGGCAAGGAAGAAGGAGGCAGGAAGGATTGCACATGGGAGGTTACGTATGATCTTGCTCCACAGAGATGAGGAACGACCATGTGGGCAGAATAGGGAAGAATGCAAGCACACAGCTCATCAGATAGTGGTATGCTGAGGCCAAGAGTGTAGGAGAGTGATAGGTTACAGAGTGTGATGAGGGAGGTATGATTCATCCTGGTGTTTCAGACACCAAGTCCTTTCCATTGGACCCAGCATCTAATGAAAACCAACAAGAGCAGAAGCAGATTCATAAAATTCTACCCTCGCTCTTTTGCTATCCATGACCTTTGGTGCTCCTTTGAGCATCTCTGAGCCTATATTCCTCAACAGTGAAGTGAGGACATCTGCTCCCTAGGCAGAACTGATGATAACAAGAAATACTTCTATGACATAACCATGAACTCCAAGGCTCAACACAAATGCAGTGCTGATTTTTGCTGTGACGAGGGCAGGTGTTTTCATACTGTCACCTCACATGATCCCCAAGTTCCTCTCTACTAATCTGTGACCCTTCCATAAGAAACCAGACCTGAAATCCTAAGGAAATGTTTTCCCAGGTCAACAGAGAGTTGTTTAAATTTTCTTACCTATTTCCACTTCCATTGTGTGGTTGTATGGAGGATTTGTAATTACTGGAAACATAGAAAAGCCTTTTTCTTAAAATTAAAAACAGAAATAGAATATAATTATTGAAGTATTGATTAGTCACCAATATAAAGCAAATCTTTTTGTAGTTCTATTTAATTTCACAGCATTGTGTCAACTCTTGGAAAATAACCTTTGGCAGTGCAGATACACAAATGGAACAAGTGATTTATGCCACACTTCTTCTGATTACTATTACTACGTTATTTTTGATATCTTCTATATCATTAAGACAAATACTGCCTGATCCAACGACTCTGTAACTTATAAATTATTTGAGAACCATGATTCTATAGAAGAAGCATAGACATTTAGAGAAGATGCTGTCCATATGTCCATGACAAAGACGTGTTCAGGAGCCCACAGGTCCACTGTTCACAGCTCTCCACCACTGTGCCCATGTGTATATGGAGAGGTTTCTTCTTCCTCCGCAGTAGTTTCCCCTCCTGTTACCACTGAGATGGGGTGGGAGTGGGGAGCAGGGAGGTCTCTGGGAGCATGGATGAACCCTTCACCCCTATATGCTCATTTTATTTCTGGGTATTGAGATTAAGAAACATTGCAGGTCTTGACATTAAACAATGAGAGGGACAGACACAACTGTGGTCTGGTGATGCTTACTCTCAAGCAATGGAGTGCAGAAAGGCTCTAAACGAAACATTGTCTCCAGTATTGCTTAGTCCTATTCTTGTTCCATGCCACTTGATAGTGAGACCCCATGTCTTCGATAGAGGAACTGCACCCAGAAAAAACTCAACTCTATAAATACCATCAACTATGATTAAGGAATCTTCCCCTCTAATGTCTTCTTTAACGTTGAATTCTTTTCTAAACAAATGAACTGCTTTGAAAACACTGATGATGTCAAAAGCATTATAGACCAGGACTGAAAACCACCCAGCAGTGTGTATAAAAGTACTGCACCCTGTTACACGCAGGCCTCTTCATTTGCGGCTTTTATATCCAGGAACTCAACTAGCTACATATGGACATTAGTGGCTTCTTTGATAACTCTTGTGTAGACTTTTGTTTTGTAGACTTATTATTCTTTATGAAGCAGTACACCTGGTTTTTTTTTTCAGTATTGCATTGGTTATTGCAAGTAATCCAGAGATGGGGTAGAATTTAAGGGAGGAGTTGAGGAACCTCTGAGAAAAATATATGACACTGGATCATCCAGGATTTAGGTACATAAGCATTCTGCTGATTAGCCAGGAGGAGGAGGAGGAGGAGGAGGAGTTGTTAAAGAAGGAGGAGGGGAGGAAGGGGAGCAGGGAGGAGGAAGAAGGAAATTCAGACTGGGTTATTCTTGAAAATTAAGCCTCCCCCCCCCCAAAAAAAAACAGCTATGGCTTTGATTCAACAATATCTTTCCCTGGAATTTTTAAGCCTATGCTTCATCGCAACTTCCTTTCATGTTAGAGTATATGGAAGTTAAGAAGCAGCAGAAGGGAATAGACTAAGGGGAGAGGGTAGGAAATGCAACCAGAAGTGCACAGGTCTCCCTGGTTGCATTTGTTTGAATTTTATCCCTTGTTGAAGCCAAGAGCTTACCTTCAACTGTGAATGATCTGGTGGCAGTCACGTTGTAGTTGGTTCCATTCTCTGTGTGTGTGAATTGACAAGTGTAGTCACCTTCATCATCAGGAGTCACGTTGTCAATGAACAAGTAGGACCTGTGTGCCCTGAACCTTGGCTCTTGGAGAGCTTTGCAGTTCTGAAGCAACAACAACAACAACAACAACAAGACTTTCCAACCTTCTTCCACTCAATTTTCACTCTCAGCTACATCATGTGCAGATGTTATCAATTTCTCCCCAGATTTTAAACGTTTACCTTAAACCACTGAACAGGTGCTGTCCAATTATACAGGTCAATTGTTGGACACGTTATCTTGAAATTTTTATCTGATCCACGTACTGTCGAGTACATCAAATAATCAGGGATATTGCAGCTTGGCGGCTTTTTATGTATGGTGACATTCAAGTATCTAGTCTGATTCAAGTTGGGGCTATTAAAAGAAGCCAAAGATTTAAAATGAGATACTTATTACCATGATATAGCTTTATCCAGCTGTAACTCTTGGACAATGTTGTGCCAATGTTTGTTGAACCAGATACAGAGTGAAGCCCTGTTCGTGAATTACATCATTTTATTCTCACAGTGGTGATTTGGGGATCATAATGATACTACTGTATGAATTATACAGATGAGGCACCTAGAGTCAGAGAGGTCACTTGGTGGCAGTACACACCTAACTGGTACAAGGGCCTGGGTTGAAAACTGTGGTCACCAAACCATACCCAGGCTTATCTGACACTTTGTGAGTACCAGAGATGGTGTGAAATCTAAACATGTAGCAGTGTTAGATCTGCAGTTCAGGCTGAGAGATCTGCAGACATTGACCCCAAGTCTCTGCAGTCTACCTATTTGTCAGGCTCTGGCATCTACACCTTTTCACCCAACACAGATCTTTGTGGTTTTAGATGTCTGGGCTTCTGTTTCGTATGCTAGTTTGTTCTTAATCCCAGAGAGCATCGAGCGGTTACTCATTGTTCTAATAGGTCACTAGACAAGATGGGTATTCTTCTAATCAGGCTGCCAATTCTACTGTTACATATTCAATAGCCAGCCCATCAACCTTCAGGCTGCTGGTCTTCTCAGTTGTCCCTTCTTGTTCTAATCATTTTATAAACTTAACTGTTTCACTGAAGGGCAGACACAGAGAAAGCAAGAACAACTGGGCTACCGGCCATTAATGAAAGGGGAATACGCACAAGGCTTACAATGGTTTCCTGAACAGTACCTTCTGATAACACAAGCATAAATCCCAGAGTCTTCCACTCTGGCTGGTAGAAACTTCAGACGATCTCTTGAGACAAAGATCCGATTTCTTTTTTGAGTAGGAATACTTTCTTTTGTATCTGAGTAATACCATTCCACAGGATAAGTCGAGCGTCCTCTTTGGGGGCATCTCACAATTAAAGCCTCATTTTCCAGACCCCAGGACGATTTGCCTACAAGTCAAAAGTATGAACATGATCCTAAAATGTCCAAGTGAAAAGACCACAGTTTCTGTTCAGGATTAGATTTTTAAATGGATCATATATTGTAATGCTTTGAGGAAGAAGAAGTCAACAATTAAACCCGTTTACTAAATGTGCCCCTTGGTGCAATAGACTAAGGAATCAATTTGAGCTACTGTCCCTGTTGGCTTCTAGCCATCGATGAATGCTTCTAATAACTTCCATGTGCGGGTACTGGGTTAAGTCTTAATTTACATAACTCAAAAATTACGATCTACTCCCTATAGAGAATTCCTTCTGAGAGATTTACGATAAAGAGTGAATGAAGAGGAAATAATTTCCTAACATAAAATTCAGCCCAAAACAACAGGAAGCAAGCAGCTTAAATGAGGCCAAATATTCCCAGAATTACTTAAGTTAAAACCATACCACTCATCTGAGAATCGGTACTTACTGCCCTCGGTACTGCCCTCGGTACTGCCCTCGGTACTGCCCTCGGTACTGCCCTCGGTACTTACTGCCCTCGGTACTGCCCTCGGTACTTACTGCCCTCGGTAACTGTCAAATACACAGGAAGTGTCAGAATTGCCAAAGCCCAAAGTCCCATTCTCTGTCTCTCAATCATGTGCTAGTGATTGATGGCTGAGGTCCCTCTATGGCAATGGCACAGGATAGTAATGGTGTGTTCACTAGGCCGTTGACGCGTGCTCTCTGAGGTAGGGTCCAGAAGAGAAATCACTGTAGATACTGAAAAATAAACCATGTAATACCACAAGTAAAATAATTAACTTGTATCGCTTTTTGCTTACTTGTCTTGATTTGTCCTTACCATACAGTCGGGTGACACATATTTATTAAATTCACATACAGATAATAGTAGGTTTCAGGTATACAATATTGCATCCATCTCTACAGAACGTGAAACCAGACAGCAGTCCTCACAATGACTAGATTTTTTTTTTCATGATTGATTATACTTACCAGTCTCTTGAACATTTCCTCAACAAAAAAACAAAAAACAAATAAACAAAAAACTAAATTAAGAGGAAAGGAAACAAATTTTTGCATTTGTAAAACTTAGAACCATAAAATTGAGTAGATACTAGAAAGCACAGTGTCAATCAAAAGCCACAGCCATGTAGCAGGCGAGAGCAACATGCCAGTACACGCAGATAGGCATCATTATAAAAAACTAAGGAAGGAAAAATTTGAACTAAAACATTAGCCAGGAAGCCATCCAAGACTGTTCCCCCAAACTTTCAAAGAATAGTAACTGCCTAGGCTTGTTCCCAAAAGCCACAGAGGCTTGCCAGAGGTCTGTGCACAATAAATAATCCTTTTTCTTTTAAAGAATCTATTACTGTGGCTTTCCCCTTCACCCGTCAGAGGAGGGATACAGAAATCCCCAAAGCTAGAAATAAATATTAAACTCCTTAGTAGTTTCAAGAGTGCACGTTTCTTTGAATTGCAGGCACTTTTTCGTTTACGAGCTTCAGACAGTTATTGATTCTTACCCCAGATGAAGGGCTGGAGAGAATAAGCTCAGAGCCGTGAGGCTACTTGGCGCTCCTTTGTCTCGTTCCTGCAGACTACCCACGTGGGCATGCTCCCTCTTTCTTTTTAAATACACAGATGTCTTGGCATTTTTTAACCCGCCCATCATAGAATTTTAGTTTTAGCCAAAATTCATGACTTGTTCAAAAATGCTGCTGTCTCACTTACTGGAAATTCCTAAACTTACCACATAAATATTTAACCATGAGGACAACGTCATAATCCATCTCAGGGGAGCCAATTAAATCACTCACCCCTGTCTTTGCTGGGTCGGTGAAGCTAAGATAAACAATGCTGTTTATCATAATGTTCATTCCCAAATCTCAAAAACAAACACACACCAGGCTGTCCTCCAGCTGGTCATGACCTCTGCTGATACTGTCAGGGGGCACAATTTTTTCCTGTGGTGTGGACAATCTCACAAACCACCACATGTTGGGGAGAGTGCAGGGGGGGGCATGGAGATGAGCCCTGAGATGCAAAAGATGTTTATGCTCCTTGGGTGCTTAGATGTGTTTGATAACGGAAAGAGCATCTCGGGTTCAGTCCAAAGTATAGTCTAGTACCTGAGATTTTGATCTATAATCTCATCTAGGATGAAGATAACCAAGCCGTTCCAAGGAGGCCATCATCTTTTGGGGCTTCACATGAAACAAATGTTAACGGTTGGTTTTGAGTTGTACCAAGCATCCTTGTCTTGACTCTATTATGAGACTTCCTTTGATGTCTTCATGCATAGGAAGGATTGAAGGACCATCCCCACACCAGCACCAATAGAAAAATAATTCATATCTTTATGCAGTATCTCCTCTATGCTTTATGTGGCTCTCTGTGACTCCCATATCAATTCTTCATTCCCCAAGTCAGCCAATGCCATGCTGTTGTTCTCTCCATTGTACAAATGATGACCCAGAGGCACAGAGATTAAGTAAGGGATCCACACAACACAGCACTAAGAGAATTAGAACCCAAGCAGGCTGGCTCTAAAGGCTAGCCACCAAATCCAAGTGAGCCAGGGGTAGAAAGTCAAGCATGGAAGTATTGCTAGCTAAGAGCACAGCTTGAGCCAGCTCCTTATAGGGGCTGGAACTGTTCCTGACATCTCTTCTCTGCCCAGTGGCTTAGCCATCTCTTAGCCACTGGTGATACACTTTACAAGGCAGAAAAAGCAAGCCTTTTGCTGTCTGGGAGCTTGACCTTGAGTGTGTTCCTTGCTACTCTTGACTCTTATTATCAGGATTGCATGCAGCATGAGTTTGAGCAAAATCCAAGACTACGTTATTTACTACTATCATTATCATTAATAATGCTTAAATAATTCAACCAAGCTCACTCAGATGTGGCTGGGGTTAAAACCAAGTGGTTGAAGCAAGGAAACGTGCATTCTTTTCTTTTTCCACAGGTCGACTAAAAAATGAGAGAAACTGGCATAGTCAACCCCTTTCTCTGATCACCATGACTGAGTTATTAAAGTAAGATCTTTCCCTTAACCAGGTTCTTCCACAAACAATAAGCCATTTCAGCCTCTATTTGGGTTTGTAGACATGGAATGCAACCATTTGAGAATACATAGAACACAGCATTATGAGGCACATCTGAGCAAGGAGGGTCTCCAATCAATGAACCAAATAGGAGTTTTAAAGTAGCCAAGTCCTTCAGAATCCGGCTAGCATCTGCCAACTTTTCTGGAAAAAAAAAAAAAAAAAAAGGTCTTTTCTGTCTTCAAACTACCTCGTTCTAAAAGAAAAAAAAAATCAACCTTACAAAAATCTAACGTAATTTTGCACCAGTTCCCCTGATTTGGGATTACAGTTTTGAACCTATATGTGAATCTATTTATCACCTGGTTCCCTGACATTTCTCCAATATAGTAAATTAAAACAAATCTCTCTGATATTGCTGGGAGGGCAGTCAGTTCCTTCCATTTGGGTCACGGCACTGGCATGTTTTGTAACAGGGGATATTATGCAAAGCTTATTCATTTGACTTGGTCAACAGTGCAGTTAAGTTTAAATTACAAATGTCATCCACCTGAGCTGGCTACCTGTACCCCTATCTTATCACAAGTCCCCTGTAGGAGTTGGGAACTTTTTTGTCATATTAAGAACAAACAAATATCATCAGTTCCATAACTTTCAGGAGATCCTACCAGAAAAAGAATGGATTACTTTGCCCTCCTATAAATAAAGAACATTTTAAATTTTGGTTTTTTTTTTTTCTTTTCCTACTGAAATTGTGTGCATAGCTGTTATCTGTCAGCCACAGATCTCATACAGCCTGTCATCACAGGAAATGCACATTTTCTCCTGGATCCTTTGATTCACCTACTTGGGCTCTGTTGCTTCCTCTTTGTCTTTCTGCTAGAAAGGTTGCTCTGCCCCAACAATAAGAAGTACAAGCATCAAGAGAAAAGTCTTCCTACCTGCAGAACCTAACACCCAGTGTCCTCTAGCCTTGTTTCTTGGCCCCCGTGAAAGCTGGATTCTCCATGACTTTTCCCATGTCAGTAATGAGCACATCATCGTTGGCGAAGAGCAAAATTCTTCACTCTTTATCTGCCCTCCTTCACATATGTGGCAGGCAGTCAGCCCATGGGGATGAGTCACCAGTGTCACCTGTGAACCCTATCCTACCTGCAACATACCCCACCATCTTTGTCCATGACGTCATCTTGTACTTGCATTTTATTGAAAACTCAGTGAGAGCTTTCTGGTGCCTCATCAGTAGCTTCTAGATGCACTGATTCCAGAGAACCCCTAAGAATCTAAGCCAATTCATGCATCTCTCTGGTACCCTTCTATTTTAGCAGAAGGAAAAGCCAATATCCTGGAGTGTCCGTGTGGGCTTATTGACAGGATGCTATTGCCTATCAACTCTGTGCCCCTGTGGCTTTCTGCCCTTTCTGTTCATAAACAGAGTCCACTGCCCCCCTTGTTCCTTCTCCCAAAACACCTTATTGCAGCTACCCCTGGACTAACTCTTCTCCTCCAACCTGAGACAGATCTTCTCCTCAAGGCTCATGCTGGCATCCTGGTGTGCTTTCTGATGCTATGAAGAAGCTACTGAGACCAAAAGCAACCCAGCAGGGAGGAGAAGGTTTGTTTGGTTCACAGGCTACAATCCATTGCTGAAGGAAGTCACAGAAAGAGCTCAAGGCAAGAACCTGGAAGTAGGAGGTGAAGTAGAGATGAAAGAGGAATGCTACTTACTGGTTTTCTTTCCCTGGCTTGGACTATGTGCATCCTCTCCCACTGAGGCCAGACAAGGCAGCCCAGTTAGGGAACAGGATCCACAGGCAGGCCACAGGAAGGAAAGTGATTTTGACATTTATATTACTGTGTGATTTGTGTGTGAAACAGGGAAAGCTTCACCACACTTGGTTGAATGAGCCAAGACAGCTACCGAGAAGAGCTGTGCATCCATCGCTCCAGCCTTGGAGTGTAGATGACAATGAGAGAATGATGGACATCTACCCAGAGACCTCAACTCTCCAGAAACATGGACTTCTCTTTGCTCTCTCATGTTCAGCCAGGCCCAGGTCATCCAGAAAGATCCATGGGGAAACCCTGGCCATGGACAAAGCCATCAGCAAGAATGGAGAAAGAACTCTGTGAGGGTGGGGGGATGCAGTCATGTGAGAAACCCCAAGCAGTCCTAATTGTTTGCATGTGTAAGGTGACTAAGACATAAGTAAGCTGTTTTGACCTTGGAGCAGTTACTGCATCACATACCCCTGACCATGTGTCACTGGTGTATGAATTTGTCACACCTTAATTGAATCCAGGTGTAACTTCCTTTGTGTAACAGTCACTGTGGCTGTGATTTTCCCCAGCGTCAACTATCCAAAATGCCGTTTCAAAGAAAAGGAATCGAGTTGGAGAATAGAAACAACCTGACATTAAGATTTCATATGTAGCTAAAATAATTATAGCAGTGCAATGTTGGCACAGAGTTATAATACATAGTGGACAAAGGCAGAAAATGAACACCTAGATATAGACTCAGAGAATGATCTGGCATTTCATGAAAGTATACTCGCAAATGTATGGGGAAACATCATTTTCCAACACATGATGATAGAAAACGGGCTATCTATGTGGAAAATTTTCACACATACACAAAATTAAAACCAATCATATTTTATAACATAAAATCTCTTTGACTTAGTACAGGAAAAGAACTTAAACCATATACACACAAATGACTTCACTGATCCTAAAACAATGAGTAACTTAGACTTCGCCGAAGTTAGAGTGTCTGTTCTTCAAGGGATATTGAAATTTAAATATGCTAACCCAGAGTTTCTGATAAATAAAGTCCACACATCTGAAGAATGACTTCTATAGCTATAATTCACAAAACTCTCTTTAAAGCCAATATAAAGAAAGTGAAGCGGGTAATTCAAAAATGAGGAAAAGATCTAAAATGAATTTAACAAAAGAAAAAATTCATCATTCAACAGTGAACTCATAATATTCAGCATTATCAATCATTACAGACGTTAATATAATTAAATTACTATACAATTCTATTTCACATCCAATTTTTTAAAAATCCTAGCAATACCAAGTATTGGAAGGTCATGTGTGGTCCCAGCTCTCAGACATTGCACATAGATTGCCATGAGAGCTTCAACTGACACCATGACTGCATCACACTACAGTCATTTCTGATTAAACATTTGCTATAAGAACCAAGAATTCCCCTGTGGATTAGCCTGAAAGAGATAATAATGTATACACACAAACAAGTCCTCTGTGGTTGTGTGTCTTGATTTATATAAGAAACACTGACCATGCAGCAACATTCACCAGAATGTACATGAACAACCATCTGTGCTCACAGAACACTGCCCAACAATAAGAGAGAATAAAGCACCAATGTGTGTGACATGAATTAATCCAAGAAACATTTATTCTGAAAGAAAGAGGCCATACTTAAAAGAATCTACATTGTGTAACCCAGGGATATATATAATCTTTCAAAACCACAAGGGATTAGGCAATGTGAAAGACAAGGATGGATGATTATCTGTAGAGGTTGATATGAGAAGGATGGGGGCGGGAGGGAGATCACAATTGAGATGAGGGTCGTCATCTACATGTGTGTGGAAACTTATCGAGCTTCATGTGTAAAGTGTATACATTTTGCATTTTAGACAAACAAGATAGTATATAAAAAGAAATCTGCAACATTTCTCAGTACTTTAACTCCTAGAGAATTAAATCACATTTCCACCAACAAGCCATACCCATAATACTGAACCTGAAAATGGCTCAGAAGTCTATCCACAGAATGGGTAAGGAAAAGGCATAGCCACTGATAAAGGGAAGGAATTGCTGCTGTAAGGACATGGTGAACTGATGACTCTCAAAGACAGCATGATCTGAAAGTATGGAATCATTTCAAAGTGAACGAGCAAGCTCTTCCCCAAAATATCCTAAGCAAAAGTTGTCAAATACAGAACAGTATGTACTATCCTTACGTGATGCTGAGCAGTGGGGATTACAGATTCTGGTGATGGAAACTAGAAGCCTTGTGGATGGTTCACTGGAAAGGGAGGGGACAAAGGTCTGTTTCCTGGGAAGAAGAGACATAGCCTGTGCTGGGTGTGGCTTAGTGGACAGAGACAGCATCCAATTTCATTCAACAGGGTGTATAACACTCCCTTGACTAGAGACTTCCTTCTGTACATGTGACAGGAGCTCACAGTACTAAAGTCAGTTCTGGGATCCGCCACAGCAGGAGAAATCCCTACATGTGATTGTAGCCACATTATTTTACCCCTTGCCACAATTCCTGGAGGAACAGGTGACTCAATAAAAATTCCAAGGACAAGTTGTTCTAGAAGGAATTCTTTTGATTCATGTTTTGAATTGATTATCATTATTATTGTATGTGATGTGGTAGCACATATGTGGTAATCAAAGGATAACTTGCATGGAATCAATTTACTTCCTGTACCTTTGCCTGGGAACTGGGAATTGAACTCAGGCTGCTAGGTTTGTACAAGTGTCTTTACCTTCTGAGTAAAATACAAACACTTCCTGGCCCCTCTATCCTGGATTTTTCCTCTTCAAACCTTTGGATAAGTTTTCCCTTACCATTTTTTTTTCAGTTATCTACTTAAAAGTAAGAGCAGTTAGCCAGATTTATTTCCAGTTTCTTAGATGAAAGTATAGATGACCTTAAAAACATTTACCAGGTCCACAGCACATACATTGACAAGCCAGAGTGACAGCTCTCCACAGTGAAGGGCAGGCCTCATCCAACAGCCAGCATCATGACAAACAGAAGGGCAGAGATAGACTTCCAAAAGGTACACTGTGCCTTTATTGTGATAGAAATCCTGCCTCAGTTTCCCACCTGCTGCTCTTTAGGATCAGATTCAAGATGACCTTATCAACTCCACATATTTAAGCCTGCCAGACTTTTGAATTCTGGACTTGCAAGATCCTATTTATGTATTAGTCAAAGAAAAAAAAAAAGCATAGAGTCAGAGATGCCAGGTAGAAAGATGAATACTTATTGGTTCTGCTGCTTCAGAGATTACTAATACAGCATATATCAATACAAAACCAACCCAACAGAACTTGTTTGATCTCAGATTATTTTTAGTGTAACTGGTCAACCATAGACTAACTTCTTTACCTAGGGCACCTGACAATAATGCCAAGTCTTCATTGCTGCACTCCACCACTGAAAGGTAAAGATGCCTATTTTCTATGCATGCTGATGTTTCTATGAACCAGGTTCATTTTGAGTTCTCCAAGTCACTTTGTTGGGGAGATGCAATGCTTGGAGGATCTTTGATTCTGCACAGGGCATGACTAGCAGGAGAGAGTGGGTCATCTGCTACCACCATGTTACCTTCTCAAGTCATGTTTGTAACCATCAGTGCTGCAGTGGCTAATACTGATGGCCAACTTTAGAAGAGCAAGAATCACCCAAGACAACCAGGACAGTCCCTATTGGGTTGATTGAGGTGGGAGGATCCTCTCTAATAATAAATAATGAATAAATATTCACTTTTAATGACTCCACACATTTAAAGTAAGATATGTGGAAATAATCTTTATAAGATAGTAGGTGGTAGGAAGTGATAACAGACATTGGAAGAAAGCCAGGTCAAGCGCCTGAATTTTGAGGGTTTCCCAAGAAAGTGTTGTGGGGAGTATTCAGAGGACTCATTGGTAAGGATTGACTAGTGACTCATTGGTAAGGAGTACCAGGCCTTAGCATTTTGTAGAGTGAAACATACCAACTCTGCATCAAGCAGGCTTTCAACTGCAACATGTTGAACCTCAGACTGCTATGGGGGTTAGACAGGGGTCATTGCTTCAGACATTAGAGCTATAGGAAAGTACCAGACAGAACAGAGGGTTATGAAACCACCTTATGTTATAAACATTATTCCCCAGAAGCAAGAGATAGCAGACAGCGTAAGTAAGTAAAAGATCATGTACCATGATCTAAAGAGAAAGGCAAAGTGGACAGATATAGCAAGGTAATTCTACAGCAGATGATCTAAGAAGGCTATCTAGGATGGTGCCTTGCAGAAAAACTACAGAAGCACAGCTCAGGCAGCTCAGGCAGAAGGACCAGGCCAGCCTGGAGTCCTGCTGAAGATGGATGTCCCAGGTCTGAGAGTCAGAAAGGTCCTGTGGCCCAAGTGAAGCAAGGAAAGGTGGAGATATAAGAGCAAGTCAGAGAGTCATCTCCTGACTCCTGACCACTTTCACTAAGTGAGTAGAAGAAACCAAGACAGATTTTAGGCACATGTCTGTATTTTGATGTAGGCTCTAGAATATTCTAGAAAATATTTTTAAGGCTAGAAGTAAGTATGGAGGCAGGAAAGATAGAAGTGTGAGGCAGGAAATATCCTTGCTTCATGGAAAAATAGAGGATAATAAACAGATCACTGGCATTTAGGAAGGTATGTTTGCTTTGAAAACCTTCCCTCTTACAGTTAGTTAGAAAAACAAACAAGATAAACAGAAAAATAAAAGATTATAGTTTTCATTTGGATTTGATTTATTTGGAGATGCTGGGAGTTGAGGAGGTCATTAATGTGCTAAGTGTAGACTTGATCACCGAGCTACATCTCCACTGCTTAGAATATGCATTCAGAAAGAGAAGAGGAAGTGACATAGTGTTAGTAGTTGAGAGGCCAAGGCAGGAGGGTTCACCTGTTCAAGGCCAGCTGGGGCTACATGGCAAGGCTCTGTCTCAAAAGGAAAAGAACAGATACAGAGAGATGTGGCTAGAAGGAGAGAGAGAGAGAGAGAGAGAGAGAGAGAGAGAGAGAGAGAGAGAGATGGAGGGACAGAGGGAGAGAAGGAAGGAGGGAAAGAAGGAATGAATAAACAAATGAACCAACCAAGCAACCAATGAAGAAATGAAAATACAGCAGGTAAACATGTAAATGTTTGTAAGGACCCAAACCCATCCACACACTAGCTTGTACTAGTGTGTGCTTAATAAAATGTTTTTTAATCATTAGAGCTCTTAAAACCAGGAACACTCCCTTCCTGCCCATCCCTCTTCCTGTAGATTCAGTTGCTCTCTGGGTCCACAAATATGTAGGCACCCAGGTAGAAAAATGCCTTAGGACCAAAATCTTTCCCTCAACAACTTAATCAGAAATAGGGAGAACCCCAAACTCCTCTGGAAGATCTGACACTTTCAAATTAGCAGCTCCAGCACCCAGATAGCTGGACAAATAGAAGAATGTGCTCAGAGCAGGAAAGGGACACATAACAGTGATGAACTCTGACAGTATTTCTTGTTCTCTCTTATCACAACACTAAGGATTCTACACCCTATTCTTCTTTAGAAACCACCCATTGAGCTTGGTGTTAACACCAACATGCTTGCTGGCTTTCTAAACAAGGAACCCAAGACTTAACAAAGAGTCCAAGCAAATGAATACAAGATCAGGAGTTGAACACTAGGTTGGGGGTGTGACTCCATGATAGAGCACTTGCCCACTATGCATGAGGTGCTAGGTTCAATGCCCCCAAGCCCCAGTAGACAAGAAAAAGAACATGGGTTGGATGCAGGATAGCATCAATCTAAACTGTCTGGCTCAGTCACTCTGTGTAGAGAATGGTCAAGGTGACATCTAGATGTTCAGAAGGGGACTAGCACAATGGTGTGCCCAAAGTCTGGCAGATATAGAAGTACACTACCTGTTTGGTTTTTTCTTTTTTAATTTCTGAAAGTAACTACAATGAAAGAAAAAAAAAACAGATGTTCAGGGAGGACGTTGGAAGTCCAGTTCTAGGTTATTTTGCTGTACACACTCTTCTGGTCACCTTGAGAGGAACAAGAAGTAGACTGTCAGCCCAAGTGTCAAAGAAGGCACCAGGACGGCAGGAGGGGGAGAACAGATCGGGGAGAGCTCAGTGACTCGTGACTCCCCTGTAGACTGATTATCCCACTCCCATCATCCCTCACTGTCTTCCTCACAGCCAACCCCCCACACACACTTACCCCACAGCCTCTCACTCAACACTTTCAGTCAGGAACACTTCACTACAGCATTTCCGGAATTATCTGGTTCCCAGGGATGATTAAAGAATCCATGAGCCCTCTAGACGCATGCTCTGAAGTTTCACATCCTTCCAGAGCTTCACCCCAATCCTTCTCAACACTGTAGTCCAAAATCCCATCTCACACACTAGAATTCAAGAGCTCAACCTTATTACTCTGTGCCTTGGGTTTGGTTTGTTGTTTTTGTTTATTCCCATTAATAATACTATCTTTCTCATAAGCAAAAGTTGTAGTGATTATCATCTTTAACCTAAGTTTGTATTAGAAAGAGCTTTTCCCTTTGAGATGAAGCCATCTTTGATTAAATGAATAATAAATAAATAAATAAATAAATAAACCCTGAAAAGTACTCACCATTAGCCAGAGGTCCTAGCCATCTTTATTCCTCAGCTTCAAAACACCAGAATTTGTCAACTGCAAAAGGTGACTTCTCTAATAGTTTTATGCAAATACGGTTGCCACCCTATCTCTAAACACCTCCCTGTTTCCTTATCAGTTACTTTACAGGAACCCAGTTGCTGATAGACAGAAACTGTCTCTGGTAACTCAGAGATAGCTGTTAACCATCTTCACTCATTTTACTGTTTGTCTTAGACATTTGACACAATGGACTTCCAGTTTTAACCTTATCTCCATGGACCTTCAAGTATCATCAAAACAAAACAAAAACCAGCCCAATTCCTGCTGGCTGTAGGTCTCTTGCTGTCCTCAGAGAGCCGGTAGATAGACCGAATTCCCTACAGCTGTGCTCTGAGGGTGACAAGGCACAGTTCTGCAGACAGTGGCACTCTTGAAACTTCTGTGTCAAGGTTTTGAAGAGTCTGGCACATGCCATGTACTTAAGTGAACAACCAGCTCTTTGTATACTGACTAGGCTCACATTATCCCTTGTAGCCTCCACCCACTGACAGGATGCTCAGAGGATAATTATCTCACCCAAGCCACTGGTTGGTACAAGTGAAGACAGAATCCAAAGTGCCCATAGCTGGATTCTTTCTACCTGTTCCCAAATGGCCTCTCGAGTCCTCGTAAGAAAGATTTTATGAGTTCACGTTAAGTGTTCTAGAATACTAAATACCAACTCTAGTTATCTATACAATTGTTTCTCTTCACATTAGTAGCTTTTGAACCAATGGGTTGTGTAATTTACTAAAGCCCTCCATATGCAGAAAGAACGAACTCTTTAGGTACAACCTGTTTTGTCTCTTACTTGTTGTCTAATTTGGGGAAACTTTTGTTTTGGTCTCTCAAAATAATCTCTTGTCCAAAATGTATGATTGTTGCTAAATAAATAACCTCTGTAAAGATAATCTATATTAAAGTTTCTCTGCCTCAAACATGAACATTACTTTTGGCAAAACTACATTTAAAAAAAAAACAAAATGAAACAAACAACATCTTTAGGATTTATTTGACCATGCAGAGTGCTTGAAAACTCAGCAGATGTCACATCTGGCTAAGTCAGTAACAAGTGTGAGTTAGAGTCTGGGTTTTGATCTTACTCTTCATTGGTTGTTTTGTTTTTATTGTTCTGTTTTTGTTTGTTTTTATATTTTGGTTTGTTTGTCTTTTGTCCTTGTGTCAAGAGACCAGTTACCCACATTTCAGCCAAATCGTTTCTGCAGTTACTGGCATCATGAATAAAAGTTGAAAAACCAGCAAGTAAATGCCATCAGAATCTTAGTGTGTAGTCTCCACACAGAGTGTGACTTTATGTGGAGTCACCTACCCTTTATTCCCCACGGCATGAGAAGGGAGAAAACATGGACAAGCAGTCAACCACACACCACCTACTGACTGACATGCCCAACATTATCCCAGACACAAGTGATCAATCACATACCACACACTGACTGACAGGCCCAACATTAATCCAGATACTCAAAGATGCACGAACATGAAACACATTCTTAGCTTCATGGAATGCAACCCTGTAAGAGCTGGGAAAGGGGTCATAACATTTCAAAAGCCTGAAAATATAGACTTCAAACTAAGATATTTGAAAAATAAAAATTTTGAAAACTAGAATGGATTGTTCCAAAATTATATGTTTGCTTGCTTGTTTGTTTGTTTGCTTGCTTGCTTTGCTTTGCTTTGCCAATTTGATCCAATCCAGAATCATCTGGGAAGAAGAAACCTCAAGTGAGAAAAGTCTCCATCATATTTATGGCCAGTGGACAAGCCATTGGGAAATCTTCTCATTTAATAATTATTCTGGGAATAGCAGCCACTGTGGATGGTGGCACCCCCGAGACAAGTGGTCCTTGGCTGTATAAGGAAGCAGCCTGAACAAATACGGAGAGCAAACCAGTTAGCAGCGTTTTTCCATGGCCTCTGCTTCAATTCTTGCCTCCAGGTTTCAGACTGAGTTCCTGCCCTGGCTTCCCTCAATTATGGAGTTGACAGGGAAGAATCAGATGAAATAAGCCCTTTCTTCCCCAAGTTTCTTTTGACTACGGTGTTTATCACATCAACAGAGATCAAGCTAATGTGGTAGTCTTTCCTCGTGAGCAGATCTTTTCCCCATCTGCTGTTGTGGTTGGCCTATGAGTCTACCCGAACTCTAGATCTCTTGATATCACTTATTGTCGTGAGTATGACCTTAACAATGTTGAAGAACGTGGCCCGTGTCAGTGCTTAAGAATGTGGTTATTTATCTGTAAAACAGTCTTCATCAATCCTTCACATTTATGTCTTTGGTACTCTCTAAATGAATCGTGGTGTCCTCAATGCTCCCGTCAAAGCCTAGAGAGATGAATGTTAAGGTCCATCCGAGCTAGAAATAAAAAGGTCTTACTAAGAAAAATAAATATGTGAAATACTAAGTAGTCCTGTATGGGTTTGGTATGTATCTATTTATAAAGGCTTTGAAAAGTGTGCATCTCAAAGACTGCTAGATCACATCCACCTCAAAGGGAGAGTCTAGTCCAACCATCTTGGAAAGTCTCCTCAAACCAGAAGGTCTTGGATGTCCCCCATCCAGTCTGATATACCCTCATTTTCCATCCAGCAAAACCAACTATACCTCTTAAAACTAGGAGTCTCTAAAGAAACCAGATGCAATCAAAGGTGTTTCTGGGGGTGGTAAGATGGCTCATGAGTAAAATGACTTGCCCTCAAGCTTGGCAACCTGAGTTGTCTCCCCAGGACTAACATGAGAGAAGAAAAGAGGGAGTCCTCTGGCCTCCACAGGTATTCTGTTGTGTGTGCACATGCATACATGTGTGCCCCACCCCACCCTACCACCCCCCCACACACACACCATCTCAGCAACAGAAAGCAGCCACAGATACAACCCCACAAAAACAGCACAGACATAAAAAGTGTCTCAAGACTAAATGTCCTAAACCTAAAGAGAAGCTGGGGATTCTCTATGTGTGTGTGGGGCGGGGGGGCGGGGGTGGTGGTTCATGAACTCTGAAGGCATGTCTGAAGAAGAAAGCAAAGCAGAAAAACATCTGTCACAAATCATCAATTAATGGTGGATGCCATGCAGGAGGATCGGCAAGGGGCAAGTGAGCTCCCTGGAGATGGTCCACCATTTTGCACAGCTGTGATAGATGCACCTTGGAGAGATAAAGCCTCTTGTTGGTTCTGTGGTTTCTCGTGTTTGCCATTGCTTCTTTCTTCATATATCTAGCATAGTATGATTGGGCATGGGAAGACCCTCATTGCCTATACTCTGGTGTGTTCTCTTCTTGGAAGACAGCCCACTCTATTGGGCAATTTTCCTGTAGATCAACATAAAGATGAAATTTCATAAAATAATATTGTTTATATGAACTAATGATTTTACAGAATTACTGACTTGATATAAACAGTTTTAGGAAGTTAGGGTAATAGAAAGTTTAAGGAGATGGTTTAGGTTGTTTTATCCAAAAGAGATAATAATGTTAGAATTAAGAATGGGATGTGAACCCTCCTTGTAGAATAGTAAGGGCTGCATAGGTTAGAAAAAGGAGTACAGTGAGCTTTCATGTGCTATGAACGTGTAATTGTACTTGGAAGAAGAAAATAGGTTTGGGACAAGTTAGCAATCAAAGAAAACATTTCATTTTATGTTGGGTCTGAGTTCCTGGATCTTATGATCTAGGGATGTGGCCATTGGTTTTGGTGTGCACCATGAAAAGGCAGGGTAATGAACAAAGAACAATTAATTCTATTGTGAGAATAAGAGTAGAGAATAGATGATTAGCCAGTTTAACTGAACAAGACTTCAAAAATGAGACATAAGCCAGATGATGATCTGTTTCTTGAGAAATACAAATTTTCGTCAGCTAAGCATAGGGGAAAAAAACTTCCTATATAGACTGGCTTGCTTCAACTTCGTTAATCAGTGACAAAAGAGTTATCGCTTTGGGGTTACGATGAACTTGTAGAGAGAAAGATAGACAGGAAATGTGTAGTTAGGTATGAGTTTCAAAGCAAGAATACATAATCAATAATTCTGTTGTAATTTCCTTTCCTGTGATGATTTTAATCTGGTTTTGAAGTATATGTTTCCATGGCGATTACTTTTAGAGAATATGTAATTTGTGGCTATAAGGAAATCTTTTTCTTACATAGGGAGTTTTGTCTTAGGTTGTATAAAAAGGCTAAATGGGGAAGAGTTGTTGGAGTCTGCTTATTGAAGCTTTGCTCCATCCACTGTGTGTGTGTGTGTGTGTGTGTGTGTGTGTGTGTGTGTGTGTATGTGTGTTTGTGTGTATGTGAAGTTGTTGCAGCTTGCTCATTGGATCTGATTTCATCCACTGAGCATGTGTGAATGGATGCCTGCTTTACATTGGCTCAAACCTCCACGTCACCTCCTTAGTTCACTGAACACAATGTTGGAGCTGGTCTCCAACACTTTTCTATAACGTTCAACAGGAAATAAAACCTCAGCTTTGTTTTGTGCGTACAAAGTAGTAAATTCGTTTAGAACTCTTACAATTTCATAATGGTGGAGGCGGGGGTTGGGGGGAGTCTCCTCATGGACAGGAACTGAATTGGCGTGACCAGTTGCCCGTTGTGAACTCCAGTTTGCTAACCTGGTCTGCAGAGGGGAAGACTGGACCACAGTAACTCCTGTCCCCATCTTTAAAAAGTTAAAAGTTACAATCAGGTGAGAAGTCTGGGTCCCTTCCACCTCCCCAACCCTCCCTAAGTCCATGTGATTTCTGAGGCCAAGAATCATGCTTAACGGAGATGCTCACTTGGAGAAAAATAATCTCCATCTGAAACTTTTGATTTTTACATTCTCTATCTCAGAGCAAGAGAGAGACGTGGGGGGGGGGGGGTAAAAGAGGAGAGGAGAGGAGGGGGGAGGGGAGGGGAACACATAGCCCTCCTCAGACTTCATGGTTTCTATGAAACTTGCAAATTTCTTTCCATATTTTAAGAAGATTCTTGTCTCTGCCTATTCTTGGGTAGATTAAGCAACGACCACTTGGAAAACGAATCATGAGCTCTCCAGAAAAGATATGATAGCAAGCCTCAGAGATGGCTCCAGATGAAGTTTCCTGCTGGTCTCCTCCCCACATTTTACCATGGCAGGCCAATGGGACCAAAAACAAACTGAAACGCTGGGCCATGACAATCACATGCCATCATCTAGTCTCTCTTCTCAGAAATTGTTCACCCTCAGAACAGTTCAACTTTATTGCCCTTATACAATGTCCAAAGCTCAACTTCTACTCATACCCGTGGGCCTCGTAACATCTGTGACATCAGGATGTTGGCAGCACTGAGGTTTCCATTATCCGAGGAGCTTCCGCCCTTAGAGATCGTTTCACTGCTCAAGGAATATCTGACCCATTCTGATGAGATAAGGCTTCTTCTTGTTATGTGTTCATTCTGTGCATTGACAGAAACAAACTCATTCCACACTGGGAGGAAATATTTTATTAAGTATCACCTAACACCTGCCATACCCTTTCCTGGGCTGCAATTGCAAACTTGAGCCCCCATACCTGGATACTATATTCATTTTTATCAAGTAGATTTTGTGTGTGTGTGTGTGTGTGTGTATATATATATATATATATATATATATATATATGTAATTAATATAAACATTAATATATAATACACTTAAATATATTATAGCTTAATATATTTGAATATATAATATATTTAATGTATGTATGTTAATTAAAGACATATATACATATATTATATATATATACATATATATGTATATATATATATATATTACATACACACATATATCCTGGAATAAAGAGAGTCACTGAATAATGATAGTCAATCCACCTCATATTATAATAAGCATACCGATTTTGTTCCTAATATCAGAGCTTTGAAACATGAGAAGGGAACTTGAAAATTCAAGAGCAGATACAAGAATCTTGAATCATAGCCAGACACTTTAACTTTCTTCTTTCAACAAGGTTAGAACTAGGTAGAAATCTTCTCTTTACTAGGAGATAGAAGAATTTGAAACACTGTCCCACAAGATCTCAAAACTGACATTTGACAGAACAAAGTAGACACAGAATTCTCCATCTCATAATGTCACTCAACAACAGTCAAATTAATATGAAAAATATGAATAAAATAAAAATAAAATAATAAAATAAGATCCATGACAAGAGGCAATGAAGAGGGGCTCGCAGCACTGACTGCCTGGAAGAGAAGAGAATGGCAGATTCCAAGGAAGAGTCTTGACCACCACCTAAGGAAGTAAGAAAAATGTAAATGGAGAAATTGAAAAAAAAAAAAGTCAAGAGAAAGGAAAGGAAATAGCATCAGTGCAGGGGGAAAAAAATGGAACAGAAAAACAAAAGTCAAGGATGCCAAAAACTGGTTTATTGAGATCATTAAAGTTGATCAGTCTCCCTCCAGTCATGCCATTGAAAAGAAGAAAGGAAGAAGACACAGAGGAGCCGTGTCAGGGGGAACTCATTAGCACTGTAAGCTCCTACAGATACTCAGAAGGAGAATTCAATCAGTAAAGACAACAGAGTGGCAGGCTGAGACACGCACCAGGACCGGTGGGTTTTGTGTGCTTCCTTCTTACAGGAGCTCTGACCTACAATGACCAGCATAGGTGCTCTCGTGGGGAGGAGAGGGGAGGGGGTGGGGGGGCAAGAGGGAAGGATTTCACAAATATTCAGCTTGCTATGCTTAAGAATGCTTAATTTAGGGAGCGCCATCTTGGCTCCGGGACTCCGCCGAACTTAGTCTGTACAGGTTAGAGTGAGGACCACAGAGGCAGACAGCTTCTGGGACAGGCGGGAGCCACAGAGCCGCTGAGGCAGCACCCTTTTGGGGCCGCAGACATCCGGAACCCTCCCAGTCGGAGGACAGTGACCTGCCCTGCAGGGAGTGCCATCTTGGCTCCGGGACTCCGCCGAACTTAGTCTGTACAGGTTAGAGTGAGGACCACAGAGGCAGACAGCTTCTGGGACAGGCGGGAGCCACAGAGCCGCTGAGGCAGCACCCTTTTGGGGCCACAGACTTCCGGCACCCTCCCAGTCGGAGGACAGTGACCTGCCCTGCAGGGAGCGCCATCTTGGCTCCGGGACTCCACCGAACTTAGTCTGTACAGGTTAGAGTGAGGACCACAGAGGCAGACAGCTTCTGGGACAGGCGGGAGCCACAGAGCCGCTGAGGCAGCACCCTTTTGGGGCCGCAGACATCCGGAACCCTCCCAGTCGGAGGACAGTGACCTGCCCTGCAGGGAGCGCCATCTTGGCTCCGGGACTCCGCCGAGCTTAGTCTGTACAGGTCAGAGTGGGGACCACGGGGGCAGACGGCTTCTGGGACAGGCGGGAGCCACAGAGCTGCTGAGGCAGCACCCTTTTGGGGCCGCAGACATCCGGCACCCTTCCAGCCGGAGGACAGTGACCTGCCTTGCAGGGAGTGCCATCTTGGCTCCGGGACTCCGCCAAACTTAGTCTGTACAGGTTAGAGTGAGGACCACAGAGGCAGACAGCTTCTAGGACAGGCGGGAGCCACAGAGCCGCTGAGGCAGCACCCTTTTGGGGCCACAGACTTCCGGCACCCTCCCAGTCGGAGGACAGTGACCTGCCCTGCAGGGAGCGCCATCTTGGCTCCGGGACTCCGCCGAACTTAGTCTGTACAGGTTAGAGTGAGGACCACAGAGGCAGACAGCTTCTGGGACAGGCGGGAGCCACAGAGCCGCTGAGGCAGCACCCTTTTGGGGCCACAGACATCCGGCACCCTCCTAGCTGGAAGACAGTGGTCTGCCCTGCACAGGAGCCCTCTGCCTCAGGAGCAGGGAGCACATCTTGGATCCAGGACTCCACTGAACTTAGGAACTTAGTCTGCACAGCTGAGAGTGTGCACCACAGAAGCCTACAGCTTCTGTGACCTGCCAAAGCAACACAGCATCTGGGAAAGGTCCTGTTTTCCGCCTTCTTCTTCGGCCAGGAGGAGGTCCAAACGCCAGATATCTGTACACCTTCCCTTTAAGAGGAAAGCTTGTCAGCAGGAAGTGCTCTAACCACTGAAACTCAGAGGAAAGAGCCTGTCTCCCAGGTCTGCTGACAGAGGATACTCAGAATCACCAGAAGAACAACCTCTGAACAGAGACAACTATAACAACTCCAGAGATTACCAGATGGCGAGAGGTAAAGGTAAGAATCTTACTAAGAGAAACCAAGACCACTCACCATCATCAGGACCCAGCACTCCCACTTCGCCCAGTCCAGGGCACCCCAACACACCTGAAAAACTAGACCTGGATTTAAAAGCATATCTCATGATGATGGTAGAGGACATCAAGAAGGACTTTAAAGAACTACAGGAGAACATGGCTAAAGAGTTACAAGTCCTTAAAGAAAAACAGGAAAACACAACCAAACTGGTAGAAGTCCTTAAAGAGAAACAGGAAAACACATCCAATCAGATGATGGAAATGAACAAAACCATACTAGACCTAAAAAGGGAAATAGACACAATAAAGAAAACCCAAAATGAGGCAACACTGGAGATAGAAACCCTAGGAAAGAAATCTGGAACCATAGATGCAAGCATCAGCAACAGAATACAAGAGATGGAAGAGAGAATCTCAGGTGCAGAAGATTCCATAGAGAACATCGGCACAACAATCAAGGAAAATGGAAAATGCAAAAAGATCCTAACTCAAAACATCCAAGAAATACAGGACACAATGAGAAGACCAAACCTACGGATAATAGGAGTGGATGAAAATGAAGATTTTCAACTCAAAGGACCAGCAAACATCTTCAACAAAATTATAGAAGAAAACTTCCCAAATCTAAAGAAAGAGATGCCCATGAACATACAAGAAGCCTACAGAAATCCAAATAGGCTGGACCAGAAAAGAAATACCTCCCGACACATAATAATCAGAACAACAAATGTACTAAATAAAGATAGAATACTAAAAGCAGTAAGAGAAAAAGGCCAAGTAACATATAAAGGCAAGCCTATCAGAATTACACCAGATTTTTCACCAGAGACTATGAAAGCCAGAAGATCCTGGACAGATGTTATACAGACATTAAAAGAACACAAATTCCAGCCCAGGCTACTATACCCAGCCAAACTCTCAATTAACATAGATGGAGAAACCAAAGTATTCCACGACAAAACCAAATTCACACATTATCTCTCCACGAATCCAGCCCTTCAAAGGATAATAACAGAAAAAAACCAACACAAGGACAGGAACCACGCCCTAGAAACAACAAGAAGGTAAACCCTCAACAAACCGAAAAGAAGACAGCCACAAGAACAGAATGCCAACTTTAACAACAAAAATAACAGGAAACAACAATTACTTTTCCTTAATATCTCTTAATATCAATGGACTCAACTCCCTGATAAAAAGACATAGACTAACAAACTGGCTACACAATCAAGACCCAACATTTTGCTGCTTACAAGAAACTCATCTCAGAGAAAAAGATAGACACTACCTCAGAATGAAAGGCTGGAAAACAATTTTCCAAGCAAATGGTATGAAGAAACAAGCTGGAGTAGCCATTCTAATATCTGATAAGATTGACTTCCAACCCAAAGTCATCAAAAAAGACAGGGAGGGGCACTTCATACTCATCAAAGGTAAAATCCTCCAAGAGGAACTATCAATCCTGAATATCTATGCTCCAAATACAAAGGCAGCCTCATTCATTAAAGAAACTTTAGTAAATCTCAAAGCACACATTGCACCTCATACAATAATAGTGGGAGACTTCAACACACCACTTTCACCAATGGACAGATCATGGAAACAGAAACTAAACAGGGACACAGTGAAACTAACAGAAGTTGTGGATCAAATGGATCTGGCAGATATCTACAGAACATTTTACCCTAAAACAAAAGGATACACCTTCTTCTCAGCACCTCATGGTACCTTCTCCAAAATTGACCACGTAATTGGGCACAAAACAGGACTCAACAGATACAAAAACATTGAAATTGTCCCATGCATCCTATCAGATCACCATGGACTAAGGCTGATCATCAATAACAAAATAAATAATAGAAAGCCAACATTCACGTGGAAACTGAACAACACTCTTCTCAATGATACCTTGTCAAGGAAGGAATAAAGAAAGAAATCAAGGACTTTTTAGAGTTCAATGAAAATGAAGCCACAACATACCCAAACTTATGGGACGCAATGAAAGCATTTCTAAGAGGAAAACTCATAGCTCTGAGTGCCTCCAAAAAGAAACTAGAAAGAGCACACATTAGCAGCTTGACAACACACCTAAAAGCACTAGAACAAAAGGAAGCAAATTCACCCAAGAGGAGTAGACAGCAGGAAATAATCAAACTCAGGGGCGAAATCAATCAAGTGGAAACAAGAAGAACTATTCAAAGAAACAACCAATCAAGGAGCTGGTTCTTTGAGAAAATCAACAAGATAGATAAACCCTTAGCCAGACTAACTAGAGGGCACAGGGAAAGTATTCTAATTAACAAAATCAGAAATGAAAAAGGAGACATAACAACAGATCCTGAAGACATCCAAAACACCATCAGATCCTTCTACCAAAGGCTATACTCAACAAAACTGGAGAACCTGGATGAAATGGAGAAGTTCCTAGACAGATACCAGGTACCAAAGTTGAACCAAGATCAGGTTAATGATCTAAACAACCCTATATCCCCCAAAGAAATAGAAGCAGTCATTAATATTCTCCCAACCAAAAAAAGCCCAGGACCAGATGGGTTTAGTGCAGAGTTCTATCAGACCTTCAAAGAAGATCTAATCCCAGTTCTTCACAAACTATTCCACAAAATAGAAACAGAAGGTACTCTACCCAACTCATTCTATGAAGCCACAATTACTCTGATACCTAAACCACAAAAAGACCCAACAAAGATAGAAAACTTCAGACCAATATCCCTTATGAATATTGATGCAAAAATCCTCAATAAAGTTCTTGCTAACTGAATCCAAGAACACATCAAAACAATCATCCATCCTGACCAAGTAGGTTTCATCCCAGGGATGCAGGGATGGTTCAATATACGGAAATCCATCAACGTAATCCAGTATATAAACAAACTCAAAGACAAAAACCACATGGTCATCTCGTTAGATGCAGAAAAAGCATTTGACAAGATCCAACACCCATTCATGATAAAAGTCTTGGAAAGATCAGGAATTCAAGGCCCATACCTAAACATGATAAAAGCAATCTACAGCAAACCAGTAGCCAACATCAAAGTAAATGGTGAGAAGCTTGAAGCAATCCCTCTAAAATAAGGGACTAGACAAGGCTGTCCACTTTCTCCATACCTATTCAACATTGTACTTGAAGTCCTAGCCAGAGCAATTCGACAACAAAAGGAGATCAAAGGGATACAAATTGGAAAAGATGAAGTCAAAATATCACTCTTTGCAGATGATATGATAGTATATATAAGTGACCCTAAAAATTCCACCAGAGAACTCCTAAGCCTGATAAACAGCTTCGGTGAAGTAGCTGGATATAAAATTAACTCAAACAAATCAAGGGCCTTTCTCTACACAAAGAATAAACAGACTGAGAAAGAAATTAGGGAAACAACACCCTTCTCAATAGTCACAAATAATATAAAATATTTTGGCGTGACTCTAACTAAGGAAGTGAAAGATCTGTATAATAAAAACTTCAAGTCTCTGAAGAAAGAAATTCTAGAAGATCTCAGAAGATGGAAAGATCTCCCATGCTCATGGATTGGCAGGATCAACATTGTAAAAATGGCTATCTTGCCAAAAGCAATCTACAGATTCAATGCAATCCCCATCAAAATTCCAAATCAATTCTTCAACGAATTAGAAAGTGCAATCTGCAAATTCATCTGGAATAACAAAAAACCTAGGATAGCAAAAACTCTTCTCAAGGATAAAAGAACCTCTGGTGGAATCACCATGCCGGACCTAAAGCTCTACTACAGAGCAATTGTGATAAAAACTGCATGGTACTGGTATAGTGACAGACAAATAGACCAATGGAATAGAATTGAAGACCCAGAAATGAACCCACACACCTACGGTCACTTGATCTTCGACAAGGGAGCTAAAAACATCCAGTGGAAGAAAGACAGCATTTTCAACAAATGGTGCTGGCACAACTGGTTGTTAACATGTAGAAGAATGCGAATCGATCCATTCCTATCTCCTTGTACTAAGGTCAAGTCTAAGTGGATCAAGGAACTTTACATAAAACCAGAGACACTGAAACTTATAGAGGAGAAAGTGGGGAAAAGCCTTGAAGATATGGGCACAGGGGAAAAATTCCTGAATAGAACAGTAATGGCTTGTGCTGTAAGATCGAGAATTGACAAATGGGACCTCATGAAACTACAAAGCTTCTGCAAGGCTAAAGACACCATCAATAAGACAAAAAAACCACCAACAGATTGGGAAAGGATCTTCACCTATCCTAAATCAGACAAGGGACTAATATCCAATATATATAAAGAACTCAAGAAGGTGGACTCCAGAAAGTCAAATAACCCCATTAAAAAATGGGGCTCAGAACTGAACAAAGAATTCTCACCTGAGGAATACCGAATGGCAGAGAAGCACCTGAAAAAATGTTCAACATCCTTAATCATCAGGGAAATGCAAATCAAAACAACCCTGAGATTCCACCTCACACCAGTCAGAATGGCTAAGATCAAAAATTCAGGTGACAGCAGATGCTGGCGAGGATGTGGAGAAAGAGGAACACTTCTCCATTGTTGGTGGGATTGCAAGCTTGTACAACCACTCTGGAAATCAGTCTGGCGGTTCCTCAGAAAATTGAACATAGTACTACCGGAGGATCCAGCAATACCTCTTCTGGGCATATATCCAGAAGATGTCCCAACCGGTAAGAAGGACACATGCTCCACTATGTTCATAGCAGCCCTGTTTATAATAGCCAGAAGCTGGAAAGAACCCAGATGTCCCTCAACAGAGGAATGGATACAGAAATTATGGTACATTTACACAATGGAGTACTACTCAGCTATTAAAAAGAATGAATTTATGAAATTCCTAGCCAAATGGATGGACCTGGAGGGCATCATCTTGAGTGAGGTAACACAATCACAAAGGAACTCACACAATATGTATTCACTGATAAGTGGATATTAGCCCAAAACTTAGGATACCCAAGATATAAGATACAATTTGCTAAACGCATGAAACTCAAGAAGAATGAAGACCAAAATGTGGACACTGTGCCCCTTCTTAGAATTGGGGACAAAACACCCATGGAAGGAGTTACAGAGACAAAGTTTGGAGCTGTGATGAAAAGATGGACCATCTAGAGACTGCCGTATCCAGGGATCCATCCCATAATCAGCTTCTAAACGCTGACACCATTGCATACACTAGCAAGATTTTGCTGAAAGGACCCAAAGATAGCTGTCTCTTGTGAGACTATGCAGGGGCCTAGCAAACACAGGAGTGGATGCTCACAGTCAGCTATTGGATGGATCACAGGGCTCCCAATGGAGAAGCTAGAGAAAGTACCCAAGGAGCTAAAGGGATCTGCAACCCTATAGTTGGAACAACATGATGAACTAACCAGTACCCCGGAGCTCTTGTCTCTAGCTGCATATGTATCGAAAGATGGCCTAGTCGGCCATCACTGGAAAGAGAGGCCCATTGGACTTGCAAACTTTATATGCCCCAATATAGGGGAATGCCAGTGCCAAAAGAATGGGAATGGGAGGGTAGAGAAGTGGGGGGCGGTATGGGGGACTTTTGGGATAGCATTGGAAATGTAATTGAGGAAAATATGTAATAAAAAAAAAAGTGAAAAAATAAAAAAATAAAAAAATAAAAAAAAAGAAAGCTTGGTAAAAATAAAAAATAAATAAATAAATAAATATAAATGTGAATTTTTGATTCCTGCATTGAAAAAAAAAAAAAGAATGCTTAATTTAGCTGGGCATGGTGGCGCACGCCTTTAATCTCAGCACTTGGGAGGCACAGGCAGGCAGATTTCTGAGTTCGAGGCCAAGCTTGGTCTACAAAGTGAGTTCCAGGACAGCCAGGGCTACAGAGAGAAACCCTGTCTCACACACACACACACACACACACACACACAAAGAATGTTTAATTTATCAATTTATCAGGTCAGTTATATGTCAATAAAACTGCAAATTCTCCAAGTATTTTTAAAGGCAGCTTGTGCTAGAATCTCAGTGTATACAACACATACACAGGTCAGCAAATGCACGTGTATAGCACATGCACACTTGTGTGCATGTGAAAGTACAGAGAAATGTACAGAGATGGTAGAAAACATCTAAGAACCAAGAATCACAAGTTCCTGGCAACGTCCATCTATGAGGTTAAGATGGCAGGCGGCTTTTCCCCTTTATTTCACTCCTTTGGATTTACTCTTTCCAAAAATGCAATGTTCAGTGTGTGTGTATAGACTCCAGAAAATGCATTCACGCTGCCAATTTGTCAGCATTTGCTGTAACACACATTTCTATGTTGGTTCTGCAGAACAGCGATGATGATCACTTCTAATCCCAACTGTGGGAAAAGAGATCACTGCTATGGCGTCAAGGCAGAAGAGCGCAGAAGAAGCCTGCAGCTAACCACGAGTAGCGTCAGGGGAGATGAGCAGCAGCAGCAGTGTGCTTGCAGCACGAGTGAGACCCAGCTCTGGGTTCTCAACACCCAGAACAACCAATGGTCAAGGATACATCCCTACAAAACAGCACATCCTTAAAACGTGGCTCAAGATCAAATATCCCAAAGCCAGAGAGAGGCCAGAGAGAGAGAGAGAGAGAGAGAGAGAGAGAGAGAGAGACAGAGACAGAGAGACAGAGAGACAGAGAGAGAGAGACAGAGAGAGACACAGCGACACATAGAGACAGAAAGACACAGAGAGACATAGAGACATATAGAGATGCAGAGATATATTGAGATACGGAGACAGAGAGAGACAGAGACTGAGAAAGAGCAAGGGAGGGAGAAAAGGGATTTTAAGACAGGCTCACTGGAGGTTATTATTGATAAGATTGTAAATTTTGGCTCTAGGACTTCAAGGTGAGTAGAAAGTTCATGTTCTAGATAAACACAGGAACTCTAGGTTGGGACTGCCAGTTACTGTGGCTCTGCCTCTCAAGTGATGGGGTAGCAGCCATCCACCTTATTTCTGGCCAGCCTTTTTCTCATTGACATCTAATGTAATTCAGTGAGTCTGAGTTTTAAAGAGACATAAAGAAGAGCTCTATATAGCATGTATGCCTCACTACATGCTCAAAAGGTCTGTTCAACTGTTTTCTGGGATAGTCCCTGGAAATTTCTTCTAACCATTCTTCAGCACTCCACAGATGTGATCTCCAAACTCTTGCTGTAACTACAATCCTGATTGTCCATTGTGAGCAGTCTGTATCCCTGGCTCTCCAAGCCTCCGTTTGCAAAGAGCAGATATGAATACTGATGCTAATAGTATTTCAAATAATATATTTGTTTTTAGAGCATCGACAGACTTTTGCCTGTTTGTATGTCTGTGTGAATGTACCAGGTCCCCTAGAATTGGAATTATAGACAGTTGAAAGCCACCATGTGGGTACAGGAGTTGAACCTGGATCCTCTAGAAGAGCAGCCAGTGCCCTTAACCACTAAGCAATCTCTCCAGCCCCCTGATGCTAATTATTTGAAGATCCAAACAGCACATTTGGTCCCCACATGCTTTTTATGCTTTACCTTTTTTAGAATGTATGTGAATACGTGGACACGCTTGTATGTGCGTGTGTATGGAGGGCAGAGGTCAACTTTACATGTTACACTGTCTTCCTTGTTTTTGAGATAAGGTCTCTCTATGGCCTGAAACTGGCCAAGCAGGCTAGGCAGGCTGGTCAGTGACCCCAGGACTCTATTCACCTCTTCTCCCTCCCCAGGACTAATGACAAACATCCCACCAAGCACAGATTCCTAGGTCACTAACACAGCCCTCAAGCTTGCTTTACCACTGAGCTATCTTCCCTGATGGCATTTTACTGTTTTGTTGTTATGTTTTGTTTTGTTTTGTTGCTAAAGAAACCTTTACCAGGCACATTTTACAATTCCATGTCACATACCTGAAATTTAGTGAGTGATGTATTCTTTGGTTGGTGGTTTAGTCCCTGGTAGCTCTGGAGGGTCTGGTTGGTTGATAATGTTGTTCTTCCTATGGGGCTGCAAACCCTTTCAGCTCCTTCAGTCCGTCTCCTAACTCTTTCACACTCACGATGTTTGGCTGTGAGCACCAGCATCTGTATTGGTCAGGCTCTGGCAGAGCCTCTCAGGGGACAGCTATACCAGGCTCCTGCCAGCAAATTGGCATCAGCAATAGTGTCTGGGGTTGGTAGGGGAATGCCAGGGCAGTGAGGTGGGAGTGGGTGGGTGGATGGGGGAGCCCCCTCATAGAATCAGGGGGGGGAAGGGAGATGGGATTGGGATGGGATTGAGGAGGGGAAACTAGGAAAAGGGCTAACATTTGAAATGTAAATAAATAACAGAGAGAGAGAGAGAGAGAGAGAGAGAGAGAGAGAGAGAGGTGGAGTACCAGGTAATTCCTGCCTCCGTGGCAACAGGCACCTAGACAAATAAATGTGATAAAATATATGAGCCCTTGAAGAAAACATAGCATTCCCACAAGATAATTTTAAATTCTATACATTGATAAAAAAAAAAATCTTAGGAGTAGAAATCCTCCAACTGTGGTTTAAAAAAAAAACAAGACAAATCAAAACAAACAAAAACCATAACACTTTCCACTTGGAACCGAAACAAATACTCACACAAACTAAAGCCAATGGAAAAGTTCCTGGCTCATGCCAGCTTTTAACACCCCTAACAGATTAAGAGACTTTTGTCAGTCAATAAAAGTATATATGTTAAAAAAGAATCACAACATCCAAAATAAAAGTCATAAACAGTCAAAAAAACATAGAAATATTTTGAACCCTTGTAATAGAAATGCAGTTTAGACTCTAATATATTTTTAATCTACCAAACAGATAAAAGAACACACAGCAATTTCCATTCACTTTATGACAGAAAAGATTCCATCCTAATGTTTTAAAGTCATGAGGTAAGTAATAACAAAAAACTATACATGGAAATATATCATATATACACAAATATATATGTATTCTGTATGTATACACACACACAGAAAGACTTAGTGATCAAATGAATTACTTCTCCAGGTAAAATCAGAGAGGATTTCTGGTCTCCTTCTCAGACACCCCATCAGCCTAGCAGCATCTACCAGAGAGTCCCTGCCTCCAGCACAACTTTGCTATGTGATGCCAAAGGCCAAGGCCAAGTAGCAGCCTGTCTGAACTACCACAGTGTGCTTTTCAAAAATCAGCTGATGTGCCTCCAGATAAGATAAGCTTCCTGGTAACGGGTGAGGAGGGTTAGATAAGTTAGTGCGGAAGTTTGCAGAAGTCAAAGTGGAGGGAAGGAGAAGGGCAGACACTAAAGGGAGGATCCCCTTAGAAATACTCACCCCCAACTTCTTTCTCGGTGCAGACACTGACCCCTGAGTAAGTTGCATGTCCAAAGCCACATGTTAATTCTGAATAAACCCAGACCCAGCCCAGAGATGAGAAGGGCCTTTACATAACGCTGTTCACTTGTCTTTCAGCCCAGTTCCCTCCTAGAGGCACCTATTACCTATTCCACCCAGTCTTTGGGAAAATCCCATGGATCCTAAGTACACCATAGGTACATTGTCTGATGAAAGACGTATGAAGTGTTTGGGTGGCATTCATATGACCACACTGTGACAAGCATTGAAAATGTGGGGGCAATAAATAATACATCCTCTACTAAGAAACTGTATAGTGAGCGTTATGAAACATATAGAGTTAAGCTAGTAATCACCTATACTCCCTCCATAGAAGACAATATGGAAAAAGTTGGGAAATATACTGTTTAAGCTTGATTGTTAACTTGATTGGATTATTAAGAAAGGCCTTGATTTGGGGAGCTCAGATCTGGGTGTCTGGGATGACCTTTCTCAACAACAGTAAAATGGCAAGGGCTCTGGCCTCATTGACGATTAACTCCTGCCCATTCATAGTATGATGGTCTCCTCATAAAGATAGTAAAAACACACATAGAAGGTCCTTGGGTACATCACGTGGTATGTCTGTGGAGCTATCTCTTGCCTGAGCCTATTCCTGGATCCCCTTCTATCTGTGTGCTGTAGTGAAGTGAGAGAGTGTCTTACCCCATCCTTCTGTCTACATGGTTTTCTGCCCAAGCATATGAGGCTGACATAGTCATGGACTAAACCCTTAGAACCACAAGCCAAAGTAAGTCTTTGCTCTTTTTCATTACTCAATGCAACACAGAAGTAACAAATACACAAAAGGTGAAGAACGGGTAGTTAGTGGTAGACGTGTGTATGGTTATTTTAAGGAAAAGCTCCCTTCTTGGTTTCCAGCATGATGATAGCACACAGATTGTACCTCTGTCCTGGTATAGGGTAATTTCTCATTTGGCAAGCAAAATCTTTGTCCTACTCATTGAATTAGACCAGAATCATATCCTCAACTGAATATACTCACCTCCAGAACAGTGTAACAGACTGACCCTGTTTCAACCATGACAATAAGGGCCACAGCCCAAAGGAATGAGGATAGGTGAGCTAGCAGGAACCTAGAAGTCTGAGTGGCCTCATGGTACAGCTCCATCTACCATTCAGCAAGCATTCACCTACCCAGAGACTGTTCCCCAAGTAAAGAAAGTTAGATTGAGTTCGTGTTTAAGCCGATGGTTTTGGACTATGACCAATGCCCAAGATGTCATGTGTACACAGTGGCTTAAAGTTGTTGGTCAAGACTGATACTATGAAGTATATTTTGCCCAGGGACTGTCTAGTCGTTTTTCCCCAGCTATATGTGGTAGAGGAAAGGAAACGACCAAGACTTAAGGCATGAAGAGAATAGTTTGTAAGCGTCTCATTTTCTCATCTTTATAATGTCTCCTTCTTCTTCCCAACTAGTTTGAGGGTTTGTAGTTGCTTTTATTTGCTTTGCTTTGTTGGAGATGGGTGTTGCTATGTACTTCATCACTCAGACTCAAGATCCACCTTCCTCAGCTTCCTAAGAGCTAAGGTTACAGGCAAGTGCCTTGGGACCAACACAAGTCCCCTTTGTGAGCACTCAGGTTTTGTGGAACCTTCACACAGCAACAATATATGCTGCATGGGGTGGTGGGGAGGGGAGAGTCTGCATGTCCATTTTGCTTGTTCTATGTGCTAGCATCTTGACCTAAGGTCATGTGGTATTCAGGAGATCTATGAATACCTATAAGACAGTAGTCAGTATTCTTATGCAGCAGTTGGGGTTTTTCAAAATCAAAGGTTTTCAAAATCAAGTCTAAAAATGTGCTTAAATACACAGAACAGGAAATTACTATGTATGCTTAGTAAAGTTATTTTCAGTAGAATTATCTTGTTATTGTTTTAACGGATTTCATCTTTTGGTTTATGTATGTAAACCTACATGAGTTTATGAATATCATGTCAAGGAGCCTTCAGAAGCTAAAGAGGGCATAGGATCCCTTGGAAGTAGAGTTACATATGACTATGAACCACCATGTGGGGACTCAAACTTTGGTCTTCTTCTAGAAAGGCAACATGTGAACCATCTCATAATCCCAAGATTTTCTTGTTTTGTGACCAAAAAAAAAAAAATCCATCCTCAAACTCTAGAATTCTTCCTTTTTTAGAGGTGCAGTTAGGTTTGTAATCTTAAATCAAATTCTTACTGAGTTTATATACAATTTTAAGCCTATTTGTAACATTGACATTCTCAAGAAAAAGTAACTTTGTAAAAATTAATTCATTTCCTGGGAGGGTCTAAGTCAAAGTACTTAAGAAGGAAAATTAGATACATTAAATTAATAATTAGAGTTTAAAATAGTTATAGGTATTTGTCCTGATACATTTGTAAATGGATAGCCACATGTTATGTTTTTAAAATGTGCTAGACTTAAAAATGCCTTAATATTATTTTAATCTTCTGCTTAAAAACTTTACTGACAAACTGAAACCAATATAAATCCATGTTTTCTACCTCTAGCTCTACCCTTAAAGGGACTCACAATATTTATGAATTTACTTATATATTTATGTGTATGTGTGCCTGAGTATGTATGTGCACCACATGTGTGCAGAAACCCTCAGAGGTCAGAAGATGATGTCTGTCTAATTCCTTGGAATTGTAGTATTCAAACAGTTGTGACTGATACATGGATTCCAGAGAGCGAACCAGGATCTTCTAGAAGAGCAGCCAGTGCTCTTAACCTCTGAGCCATCTCTCCAGCCCTCAGAGGAACTGAAAGTTACTCTGACTGGGCTATAGCTATCAGGGATAAACAAGGGTTTGTTTGATCCCCACTTGCCAACACTGTGAAGACAAAGTTAGACCTAACTCAGCAAAGCCCTCTGGCTTAGAAAACTTCAGCAAGAATTTCAGTATAGCAGTCCATTCTGCAGAGAGGTTTCCATCCACAGCTCACAGCAGTCTGATGCCTTCTCTCACCTCATCTCCCACTGTATCATTTCCTATCTTTCCTCCTGGACGGCTGTTATCATCCCCCCTCTACACACCCACCCCTCCCTTTTTTCAATCCCTTATCTCATTTTTTCAAAGTTAATAAAAACAGCTGCCATTTCTCTCAGTCATAGGTTCCCAGAAAGGGAGGGAGGAATAGAGGTAGGGGCAGGGCCTGGGAGGAGAGGTGGGGAGAGAAGGCTTTAATCGGGATGTAAGTTAATTAGTTAATTCATTAACTAATGAAAAAAATAAGTATATAACAAAAAAATGTCTCTCAGCATGAATTTATACATGTACTACAAATCTAGCTGGGTACAAGAACACGCTTGAGATTCTGATATCCGTGGAGGAGAGGATGCCTGCTGGGTTAGAGATAGCGGTCCTTAGAGCTGCTGATGAAGGATACAGTTACAAAGTAACCAACTCCTAGGAAACCAGAAAGGTCCTGCAACATTTCCTGCTGTGCAGTGATAACCCAGCTTGGAAGTCCCTGGCTCTGCTACTTAGTAGAGCAAAGTAATCTTTCCAACCCTAGATCTGCAATATCAATACAAATGAGGTATTTACAAGACTGTGGAGAAACACGTACTGGTACCCTGTACAAAGAATGCTTTTTTAAAATTAGAGTTGTGTGGCCGTAGCTGTGGCTACTAACTCACTGACCTGAATATGTTTTAAAAGAATTCTAAATCACCAAATGATGTTGGCATTTTAACAAATAAAGCATAGAAGGAATGCGTTAATCAAAACAAACTTTTTTCGGTTCCAGATAATCGTTCCTCATTCCTCACAGAGCACAGACTGTGCCTCCCTCTCTCCTACAATGATTCAACAGGACTAGGACCCTCACCATCCCCGCAAACATCAAGGTGCATCCCTGTTCAGATGGAACACGGTGCTGTGGTATTCTCAGAATCCATACACATTCATGTTCCAGCATGAATGCTAGAACACATTCTAGCATGGATGTGCTCTGCCCAGCGCATACATTTTCTAGGTAACAGAATGATCGATGGAATGGACTCTCAGAGTGGTATTTCTCAGCAAAGAATTCCCAAGCCAAGGGAGAGATATCTTTTATATCATCGTACGTAAGAAAAAGCTTCCTGATGGTCTTCCATTCCACAACCCTGCCTCAAGCCTGTTCCACACCAGCATTTCCAGGAAAAGGAAGATGCATGAGCTGTCAAAGCAAATAACCACACGAGGCTTCAGACTTCCCAGCTCCAGTGTAACTGAACAAAACACTGAACTAAAACAGCTTTCTCTCTTCACAAACTCCAGGGCCTCAGCCCATGGCAGCCCACCGGGAACACGGCCTCTTTCCTCCGTGGACTGGTACACACATGGGGCCCAGTATCTTGGGAGTGGTGCACACCACAGATCTCTGTTCCTAGTGTCAGTGAGCACAGGGAATGTGTGTCCTACACTTCAGGAGGGACTTCACCTAAGCAGGAGGAAAGCAGAAAGAACTATGGGTCTTTCCATGATGAAGTTGCCTCCCTAGAGTCCCCGCAGACCTTCCAGAGCTGATCTGCACACAGAACATAGGTTGGGGTAGTTGTAGCAAATGGTTTTAGAATCTCTCAGAATGACTGTGTCAAGCTGGATCCTTGGATCCTCTGCAGGAAGCTCTGCTGGTGCTGACCCAACTTCCCCTTAGTGGCTTTGCCCTAATTCCTTTGTCCTGCCTACCTCTATCAACCAGCCACCTTACCTGACTCTCCTTTGTTTTATTTCTGGAGCAAATCATTCTCTACAGGGGTCCCACATTTCTTCCATAACGTTCAAGCATCAAGCCACATCTTACCCACTTCTGCAGCAACCCCCACCTGCTTCAGTGGGATTAAAATAAATCCAGGTTTTACTGACTTTTTCACCTCAATCACCTCTTTATCTGTTTCTCTGCTTTATCACCTGCCTTGTTCTCACAGTCTCAGGCAAGCTGCCTGCCACTGCACGTGAGACTGCATGTGTGTGAGACTGCATATGTATGAGGCTGCATGTGTGTGAGTTTGCATGAGTGTGAGACTACATGCATGTGAGACTTCATGTGTGTGAGACTGCATGTATGTGGGATTGTATGTATATTAGACTGCATATGTGTGAGACTGCATGCATGTGAGACTGCATGTGTGAGACTGCATGAATATGAGACTGCATGTATGTGGGACTGTATGTATATGAGACTGCGTGGGTGTGTGGTACTATATGCATTTAAGACTGCATGCGTGTGAGATGCGTGTATATAAGACTTACGTATATGAGACTGCTCAGCACTGAGTCATAATAATACTGAGTCATAACTCCCTGAATGTATTGTTTCCATTTTCAACCTTTTCCCCCGACTCTCTGCTAAGGTTTCTTAGTCCCTATTATCATCATATCCTCAAGCCCCAGGGACTTTTCTTCTATATAGTCTAATTGCTATTTCTAGTGCTTCTCCTTAAGTCCTCTGGCATTTTTCTTCTGTATAATCTTAGTTTGTATTACCCTGTCTTCCAGTCACTTACTATTTTTCTTCTATGTATTTTCATTATTATTTTCCTAACTGAGTCACCTTTTCATTACAGATATTGGTTTGTTCGTTTGTTGTTGTTATACAAGTTTGCATTTGATTTTTGGGCTTATTTAATTCCATTTCATCTGGATGCCCTACATGAGCCTTCATTATCATGTCTTTAAATCTTTTTTTTAATTAGATGTTTTCTTTATTTACTTTTCAAATGTTATCCCCTTTCCTAGTTTCCCCTCCGAAAATCCCCTATCCTTTCCCCCCTCCCCCTGCTCCCCAACCCACCCACTCCTGCTTCCTGGCCCTGACATTCCCCTATACTGGGGCCTAGAACCTTCACAGGACCAAGGGTTTCACCACCCATTGATGACTGACTAAGCCATCCTCTGCTACATATGCAGCTAGAGACATGAGTCCCACCATGTGTTTTCTTTGATTGGTGGTTTAGTCCCAGGGAGCTCTGGGGTTACTGGTTAGTTCATATTGTTGTACCTCCTAGGGGCTGCAAACCCCTTCAACTCCTTGGGTCCTTTCTCTAGCTCCTTCATTGGGGACCCTGTGCTCCATCCAATGAATGGCTGTGAGCATCAACTTCTATATTAGTCAGGCACTGGTAGAACCTCTCAGGAGTCAGCTATATCAGGCTCCTGTCAGCAAAATCTTGTTGGCATCTGCAATAGTGACTGGGTTTGATGGTTGTTTACGGGATAGATCCTCAGGTGGGTAGTCTCTGGATGGTCATTCCTTCAGTCTCTGCTCTCAACTTTGTCTCTGCAACTCCTTCCATGAGTATTTTGTTCCCCCTTCTAAGAAGGATCGAAGTGTCTACACTTTAGTCTTCCTTCTTCTTGAGTTTCATGTGTTTTGCAAATTGTATCTTGGGTATTCTGAGCTTCTGGGCTAATATCCACTTATCAGTGAGTGCATATCATGTGTGTTCTTTTGTGATTGGGTTACCTCACTTAGGATGAGATACTCCAGATCCATCCGTCTAAGAATTTCATGAATTCATTGTTTTTAATTGCTGAGTAGTACTCCATTGTGTAAATGTACCACATTTTCTGTATCCATTCTTCTGTTAAGGGACATCTGGGTTCTTTCCAGCTTCTGGCTGTTATAAATAAGGCTGCTATGAACATAGTAGAGCATGTGTCCTTATTACAAGTTGGAACATCTTCTGGGTATATGCCCAGGAGTGAGATTGCTGGATTTTCTGGTAGAACTATGTCTAATTTTCTGAGGAACCACCAAACTGGTTTCGAGTCCTTGTCTCCTGGTTCCATTTTCTCTGTAATCTGTGTTTGTTTCTACTTAAGGGCTTACCTCTTGAATTAGGAGCCATGTTTTCCTGTCTAAAAACATCTAGTAATTGTAGCTGCACATTGATTGTTTTGGATGTGAAGTATTTCTGAATTGTGGTGTCTTCATTTAATTCTGAATTGCAGTCTAGTAGAGCAGTTCAGTTATCATGGTACCTTGCTCAGTTTTCCAACTGTTTAGAGTGACAGGCCAAATCTAATATTGGTTACTCTGCTCTGGGTGATTGGGGGTTAATTTTAATCACAGTATTCTCAAGATTACTTAAGAGATCACTGCTGCACACAAATAGGAAAAATGTGGTTCGACATCCTTCATTTCCTCTTTCTCTTCGTCCTAAAATAGTATCTGTCAAAAAACCTTACCATGTTTTCAGCCCAGTTATTCCAGTCGAATCCAGTATTCCACGGATCAAATCATGCCCAGTCACTTAGTAACTATATCACCCTGATATAGTTATTCAACATCTGTAAACCTCCATTCTCCTATTTGAAAAAATAAGAATTATAGCAATACTTGTCTCACTGGGGTTTGAAGAACAAACCAACGAGTAGAAGTGTCCATGACAGCGACCACCATAGGACCGAAGCTTAGCTAGCCTGTAGAGACATTTAAGGGTCTGTCCTATTTCTCCAACATGACAATTTCCTCAAGAGGATACTTATAGCTGTTTGATCTTTCTGTCTTCTCCATTCCATGAACTAATAAGTGTGGTCCACGGGTTAGGAAGCCTGGTGAAAGTCCTTTTCAGTTGGTGGCTGAGGTTTGTTTATTCTCTCTACAAATGTATTCTCAGTATGTATAACATGCTTAGCTGCATGCACTACAACAAGAACAGTACTGAAAACAACAAAAACAAAAGCCATGGCCTCTTCCCTCAAGACGAGCCACTGACTGTCTATTATGAGAAACGGGCTTAAATCAAATAACAAACAAACAAGGACATGCTATTGTTAAAAAATGGCTAATATCCACTTATCAGTGAATACATATTGTGTGAGTTCTTTTGTGATTGTGTTACTTCACTCAAGATGATGCCCTCCAGGTCCATCCATTTGGCTAGGAATTTCATAAATTCATTCTTTTTAATAGCTGAGTAGTACTCCATTGTGTAAATGTACCATAATTTCTGTATCCATTCCTCTGTTGAGGGACATCTGGGTTCTTTCCAGCTTCTGGCTATTATAAATAGGGCTGCTATGAACATAGTGGAGCATGTGTCCTTTTTACCAGTTGGGACATCTTCTGGATATATGCCCAGGAGAGGTATTGCTGGATCCTCCGGTAGTACTATGTCCAATTTTCTGAGGAACCGCCAGACTGATTTCCAGAGTGGTTGTACAAGCTTGCAATCCCACCAACAATGGAGAAGTGTTCCTCTTTCTCCACATCCTCGCCAGCATCTGCTGTCACCTGAATTTTTTATCTTAGCCATTCTGACTGGTGTGAGGTGGAATCTCAGGGTTGTTTTGATTTGCATTTCCCTGATGATTAAGGATGTTGAACATTTTTTCAGGTGCTTACTTAGGATACCCAAGATATAAGATACAATTTGCTAAACGCATGAAACTCAAGAAGAATGAAGACCAAAGTGTGGACACTGTGCACGTTCTTAGAATTGGGAACAAAACACCCAGGGAAGGAGTTACAGAGACAAAGTTCGTAGCTGTGATGAAAGGATGGACCATTTAGAGACTGCTGTATCCAGGGATCCATCCCATAATCAGCTTCTAAACGCTGACACCATTGCATACACTAGCAAGATTTTGCTGAAAGGACCCAAATATAGCTGTCTCTTGTGAGACAATGCCGGGGCCTAGCAAACACAGAAGTGGATGTTCACAGTCAGCTATTGGATGTATCACAGGGCTCCCAATGGAGAAGCTAGAGAAAGTAACCAAGGAGCTAAAGGGATCTGCAACCCTATTGTTGGAACAACATGATGTACTAACCAGAACCCCGGAGCTCTTGTCTCTAGCTGCATATGTATCGAAAGATGGCCTAGTCGGCCATCAATGGAAAGAGAGGCCCATTGGACTTGCAAACTTTATATGCCCCAATATAGGGGAATGCCAGGGCCAAAAGAATGGGAATGGGTGGGTAGGGAAGTGGGGGGGCGCTATGGGGGACTTTGGGGATAGCATTGGAAATGTAATTGAGGAAAATATGTAATAAAAATATTAAAAATTAAAAAAAAAATGGTCCCCTGGAGATCCCAGTTACAGGTTTGATCACTAGTAGATTGGCAGGAGTATGAAGAGGTAGTGGAATCTTTTTAAAGGTGTGGACTGGAGGAGAGAGTTATACCATGGAGGACTTTCCCCCTACAGAACTGTAGAACTCTGAGGTGCTGCCCATCTCTTACTCTGTTCCCCAGAAACATGATCAGAGGTGTGATTATATATCAGCAATAACCAGCCATCGGAGCCTTAAGAGAATGATTGGAAAATTGATAAGAAAGACATTTGGGGAGGAATGTACAATGGTAGACCTCTCCAAATGATCAGAGGATATAAAGTTACTTGGGTTCCAGGTGACTGCTATCAACCTCCTTCCCTGACAATCTCTGTCATTTCCTAATGAGCCTAGGAACATAGCAGCTATGGCAGCAGGGTTGAAGGCAATGCATACAGCCAGTAACACAGAGAGCAGAGACCAGTGCTGAGCAGCCAATGTGGCAGCATTTCCCAGGTGCCTAGCCAGCAGCCTGGTGTCATGTTAACTAACTTTGCCTACTTCCATGAAGAGAAGTGTGACATTTTGTCTTCACTGGCCCAGTTATTCTTTATGTTGCTTTGCCTGACCTGTGTGTAATGCTTCAGCCAAAATAACCACACAGACTTAACAGGATGTCCTATTTCCCCATCTTACTATTCCACACAGCATTGCTCCTGAAAAAGGAACTTGCTTTACAAAGAAAGAAGTACAACAGAGAGCCCATGCTCACAGAAGCCACTGGCCCTCCATGTCCCCCACCTTCCTGGAGCAGCTTGCCAAAAAACAAAAAAACAAAACAAAACAAAAAAATGGCCTGTGAAAGATAGAGTTAGAATATGGAAAAGTGGAAAGAGCCTGAGACCTGGGGCAGATTCTTCAAAAGGCTGTATATTCAGCATCAGCATCCCACATGGATTCTGCATCACCATCCCACATGGATTCTGCATCATCATTCCACGTGGATTCTGCATCACCATTGTTAGAGACCATACCATGAGAAAGCAAGCCCTTCACAATCTCCCACCCTGACAAGCCAAATGGTCTCGTGCTAGAAGCCAGTCATCACTCCCTTCTCCCTGTTCCCTTCCTGGCACCTGAGGCTGTAAAAGCTGAATTATAGTCCCCTCTTCCTTATCTTTTCCTGACTCCTATGCCATCCAAGGACATGAGTTACATGCTGAGCCCAGCCTGACAGCCCAAGACTGTTAAGGAGAATCTATATTCCAGAGATAAGACGCAGAGTGCCCGCCACCTGGAGCCTGACTTCGGCCCTCATGTCAGCAGATGCCCACTTCTTTGTTCTTTGTAAAATTCCTCCTCGACCCCTCCCTATTCCCCTCGATGTATGCTTTAAAACCCGGCTTCTCAGCCTAATAAACGGAGACCTTGATAGGAAACAGTCTACTTTGTCTTTGGCTTTTCTTTCTCTTCCATCCCATTTTCTTCTAGGTTTGCGGTCCCCCTCACACCCACGAATAACTGAGTCCCGAGGGACGGGACACACCATCCTATATCATATATTCTGCATCTGCCTCCGACATGTGGTACAATTTCTGATAAAGCCAGGAGGGAAAAAATGAATGATACAACCCATCATCATCCACAAGGACCCATGAACTACTTGTCTACATCTTATTCCCATTAATAAAGGACTTGCCACCTACATGTATTTATTCCAAATGGAGAACTTCTGTCAGGTATATAAGTATTCCACTGAACTAGATGTCAATCAGCTAAGAAAGGAGTTACTTTGCTCCCAGGAGTGACTGCCAGACTACTGGGGAGAAACTGGACTGATTCTCCCCAAAGAGTGTGTCTGGAATGGAACAGATTTTTCAGAATTTGGCCATGTCTTATGATTAAGATTAGTAGAAGATGACAACCCAATTCAGGTAAGATAATAAATCTCCTACAGTCCTCAGAAATGAATATTTGGGTCTCTATTCATTGTGACTGATCACTGTTCCAGGTACATATCCTAGGCCTGCTCAGGCACTTGCTGAGGGTGGAGGAAATACAGAAATGGTAGTAAAGGAAAGTTTTTATAAATACCAGCTAAAGTCATGTGACCAATTGTAGGAAGGAGGGTTGTAACCACCATTTGGTTATGCTTGTGCACTTACACACATACGTTAAGCAGATGTGTGTTTTTCCCTTACTGCTTTATCGTGTAACATGACATCAATTGAGGTAGTATCAGTAATTAATTGTTATAAATCATTACCACATTTAAGTTACAGAAAACAGAAAGTCTAAGCATTCCTTAAGAACCTCTGGGCTGCAGAGATGACTCAGCAGTCAACAGTGCTCCCTGCTCTTGCACAGGACAAAGTTCAGTTTCCAGTATCCATCCATATGGTGGTTCAGGGCTGTCTGTGGCCAGTTCTGGGGGGTCTGATGCTTCTGTTGGCCTCCTTGGATGCCTTCCTGTACATAGGTGGTACATGTTTATACACTCATGCCCACATATATGAATGTGTGTGTGTGTGTGCGTGTGTGTGTAGATTTTTGTCATCTATTCTGAGGGAAAATAGTGTTTTTTATTACAAGTGGTATGGCTGCTATATCATATTAGCAGAATTATGAACTCATTGCTTTTATTATTTGGAAATTAAGCAAGTCATGTGGGCTACAGAACAGGGTGAAGAAACAGGGTGGAGATGTTGAGTACCAAGCTGACACCAGGTGAACTTGTGGTGGTTAATTTTAGATGTTAGTTTAAAGGGTGAAGATCTTCTCTCAAATGGACAGCACCTTCTAGCAGATACACAGAGGCCTGAGAGAAGAGCCCCTCTTTGCTCCCTGCTGCTTAAGCCATCTACGCTGCTGCTGCTGCTGATGATGATAATGATGATGATGATGGTAGTGGTAGTGGTAGTGGTGATGATGATGATAATGCTGTCCCTTCCTGCCATGGGAGCTCAGCTTCTTCAGTCTTCCAATGGAGACTGAAAACCACTGACTCTCTGGAACTCCTCCAGGTTTTCAACCCTGGATTGGCACTGCTGAGTCTCCCATCCTTATAGGCGAGAAGCTACTGCACACCTCAGCTTCTCAGAGTGATGCCCATTATTAGACAACCCAACCTGAACCATGTAAACCAATCCAATCCATCCTCTTTGTAAAACATATTCTTTCTATTGGTTATACTCTCTCGAAAACAACCAACCACCACAACTTAAGAATCTTCTCCTCCAACACACTCTCCCCCACAATGTGCCCCCTCACCACAGGCCCAAAAGCAATAGCACCAAGCAGTTATAGCACAAAACCTTGGGCAATAGTAAGCCTTTCCATCTTAGAAATTGATTATTCAGGTATTTATTATGGAAACAGAACACTGAGTAGCACAAACCACCAACATGCAAAATTGTATTCACAATGCCTAATTTAAGCCATCCTATGTCCTGTGTCTCAGTTACTAGTACAAACATTGTATTCAGAGTTACTCTGTATCCTGCTCCTGCATTCAGAGAAAAGTATCAAATACCTGCAACAGTAACGAGCACCGTGCTGGAAATGCACAGGGACCTAAAGGGAAGGCAACAAGACAATCCCACCTTTTGGGTGCAGTCACAGATCCTCGGTGGAGAAGCCTGACTGATCCAGATGATCTGATGGATGGATTGTTATGAACCAGGAGCAGGAAGGTTCAGAAGAAATGCACACAAAGGAATCGTTATGGCAGAAAGGAGCAGAGGCGAGTCAGAGAACTGAAAGAAACCAGCGTGCCTGGAGAGTGGGGAGCTAGGCAAAGGGTGTGGGCTACAGAACAGGGTGGAGACACATTGCAGAGTCCTCAGGGTCACAGTAAGAATTCTGATCCTTCCAGGTGGTGGTGGAGCACAACTTTAATCCCAGCACTTGAGAAGTGGAGAGTTTGAATCCAGCCTGGTCTACAGAGCTAGTTATAGGACAGCCAGGACTACACAAAGAAACCCTGTCTCAAAATATAATAAATAAATAGATAAATAAATAAATAGATAAATAGGAATTCTGATCCTTAACTAAGAGTAGTGAGGTGGACCCAGAAGTTTTAAGTTGAGAAGTTATTCTGGCAGGTTAAAAATACGTAATGAGACATAGCCCTATGTCATTTACTGTTGCCGCATAACAAACTACCTCCAAATTCACCAGATTAGGGTAACCCTTGGTATTGCACCAAAGGATTAAATCTTTCCAGCTATATACAGGCATGCAGGCAGAAAAAGAAAGAAAATGGCTTAGGACCACGGCATAAGGTTTGGATCTTTAGCTGGAAAGAATTAAAAATGGAGAGCAAACCGCTGATCCTTTAACAGATTGTGACAAGATTAGTGTCTCACTCTCTGTGTGGGCCTCCGCTCGAAGGTGAGAGCCACCACCTAGGTTGTCCACATGTTGTCCCTCTGTATGACTGGGTTGTCATGGATCCCAACAGAAGTAGTCCAGCCATCAGTGCAAGGCTGCCTTGCCTTAGTGACCTTGCTCCAAGGATTCACAGGGCTCCTTCTATAAAGCTTCTTTGGCTCGTATGCTTGCTAGCTAGCACCTGAGACTCCAAAGAGACTGGCTGCAGACCTCCCTATCAATGGGAAATGCATCAAGGAATGTGAGGGCATTGTTTGAATAAAATCACTGATAAAACCATTGCCATTAGATGTCCATCAGCTAAAGGACCTTGAGCTGAGATGGCGGTAGCAGCAGTTGGAGAACGGTTAGGGATAAAAGTAGCAGGACTTCCTGATAAAGTTGATGGTGGAAATAAAGTGGGAGTGGTAAGGATTGTTGCCTGTCAAGGATGGGTATGCTTGGTGACCTGGGAAGAAGGGGGTGACTTTGTGAGGAGGCTAGTCTGAATGGCTGGGGAAGTGTTAGATTGAAACGCTAAGATATCAGAGCAAAAAGTCTAGTAGGCGCCAGAACATATGACTTCAAAAATCAGCACTATAGATGTCAATGTGGAAGTTATCACTGTTAAGACAGTGTCAGAGAGAGAAAAAAAACATAAAGTGATAAGAAAAGAAAAAAGTTTAGCATAATACCTAGCCCAATATTTTCAGTCATGGGCCAGCAAGTGATGGGGAGATGTAAGCTGCAGGTCACAGGAAGGGCAGTGAGGACATGCATAGATAAGCAGGGGTAGCTTCGGCTTTTAGTTCGCACATCAGCCAAGGGGGAACTCTTAAAGAGGAGGAGCAGTGCCTTGTGGATGCTAGACCAGAAAAGTCCGAGGATGGAGCACTGAAAGATGTTGTGTCATTGCTCCTTGAGTGATTATATAGTAGAAAGTGAAAATGGACTACTGGAAGTAGAAACTTTCATCCCGTGATGACCAGTGTCCCCAACGTGGCCAAATTCAGTCAGTGATGTATTCGCTGTCTTATTTTCTTCACTAAAACCTGTAACTCAGTTGTACACTTTATATGTCTCTGCAGAGAAATAGTTCCCAGGCAACTCCCCTCCGTTTCATTTTCTGCCTTCTGCTATTTTCCATTAACCTGTGCGAAAACCCTTTGTCTCCCTTAGTCAAGCGCCCATTCTGAAGCTCAGTATCCTTCTGCGCATGCTCACTCTGCAGCCCAGTCTCTCGCGCATGCTCACTCGCAGTCCCCACACGTGGCAACACTTACCTTGGGATTTCACACCTGCCTCTTAGATGCTTCTCTTCTTCACCCCAGGCACTTCTTCCTCTCCCCAAGCCTCCATGTCTGTCTGGTTTTAAAGACCACGCATACCGCTGCATGCTGGAGCTAGCAAGTTAGCACATCCCACGCTAACCTAAATCATTCCTACACACTAAGCATTGTTCTCTATTTCTAGTTCCCTACAGCTCAGAATCTGATGTCATTTTCTACTTCCTGTTACCTCCCTGCTTCCTAACTTACACACCCTGCTTCCTTTCCTGTGTAGCCCTACAAGGAAGCTTCCTGCACGATCCTACCATTCTATGCTCTTGGCTGACACATCCAAGGTCATACGTGATACGATGTTACAAACCAGACACAAGCAAATCAAGAGCAACGAACCAGGCTCCTCCATAGTAATTTCTCTAAATTGTCTTCTTCACTGTACTGCAGTGCGGTAGGCAGCTTAAAATAGAAAGGGGAAGACTCCAGAAAATAAAGAATGACTTACACAGTCCAACTTGTTCAACTCTGATCACTTGGAAATACTGTGCACTTAGTTCCCTGGAGCACTGCACTGAGAAAGCTTTGGAAATTCCTTCCAAACTTGGCTTTAGAGCACAATGATGGACTAGTGCTATTTGTTGTCTGCTAGGGAGAATGACTAGAAGCCCAAATAGTAGGCCCAGTTCATTCCTTAGTAACAGAATTATTATCAGTGAGCCTGTGGTTTAATTCCAGAGGAAGAGCGGTGTCATCCACGCCAATCTCCAGAACTCTATGAAGTGCAAAATGTATGTTAGAAAGTAATATGGTTAATAAATGACCTCCTGTTCTTTATATAGTTATTTTAGTGTTCTTTTTCAGAGCTATTTCTGTTACAAATAGCTCTTTAAAGGAACACCTGCCTGAACCAATTGTCACTCGCCAATACTACCAATACCTCTTATGTTTGCTCCAGTATTTTGCCTGGTATATATGTTTCTACATATACATATGTATACACATATATACATATATGTTGACTTGAGAGAGTTGAAAGTTAACTTAAAGTTGAGTGACACCATTTATCTGCATGCATTTAAGCTTAATAACTGTATTCCTTGGTTTAAATTTTCCATTGAGCTGCTCATGTAGTCAAAAAATTAAGATACCAAATTTTAGAAAATTTTTATTAGATATTTTCTTTATATACATTTCAAATTTCAAATGCTATCCTGAAAGTTCCCTATACCCTCCCCCGACCCTGCTCCCCTATCCCCCATTCCCACTTCTTGGCCCTGGCATTCCCTTGTACATATAAAGTTTGCAATACCAAAGGGCCTCTCTTCCCAGTGATGGCCGGCTAGGAAGATGCAGTTAGAGACACGAGTTCTAGAGGTACTGGTTAGTTCATATTGTTGTTCCACCTAAAGGGTTGCAAACCCCTTCAGCTCCTTGGGTACTTTCTCTAGCTCCTCCATTGGAGGCCCTGTGTTCCATCCTATAGATGACTGTGAGCATCCACTTTTGTATTTTCCAGGCATTGGCATAGCCTCATACGAGACAGCTATACCAGGGTCCCTTCATCAAAATCTTGCTGGCATATGCAATAGTGTCTGGGTTTGGTGGCTGATTATGGGATGGATCCCCAGGTGGGGTAGTCTCTAGATAGGCAATCCTTTCGTCTTAGCTCTAAACTCTGTCTCTGTAACTCCTTTCATGGGTATTTTGTTCCCTATTCTAAGAAGGAATGAAGTATCCACCCATTGGTCTTCCCTCTTCTTGATTTTCTTGTGTTTTGCAAATTGTATCTTGGGTGTTCTATGTTTCTGGGCTAATATCCACTTATCAGTGAGTGCATATCTAATGACTTCTTTTGTGATTGGCTTACCTCACGAAGGATGATATCCTCCAGAAACATCCACTTGTCCAAGAGTTTCATAAATTCATCGTTTTTAATAGCTGAGTAGTATTCCATTGTGTAAATGCACCACATTTTCTGTATCCATTCTTCTGTTGAGGAACATCTGGGTTCTTTCCAGCTTCTGGCTATTATAAATAAGGCTGCTATGAACATAGTGGAGCATGTGTTCTTATTACCAGTTGGAACTTCTTCTGGGTATATGCCCATTACCCATGAAATGTATCAAAGTGGCACCCCAATGCTACTATATGTAATGTCCTGGGTGCTTTTCTTATTTATTTTAAATTAATTTTTTCTGAGTATAAAATGATTGGATGTAAACCATGACATAAAACATAACACAATAATGTATGACATGTATGATAACATATAGTAACTTCACTCATATTGACTCAAGTGTAAAATCAAAGGGAAAATGAAATCTATTGCTCTGCCTCATGGTAGTGATTGTTTGAAGGAACCCCATCATGAGATTAGTCCCTCCCTCAGCTCAGCATCTGCGAAGGGCCAAGAGTCTGTCACTGTGAGGACTCAACCTTGAAGAAGACCTAATGCCCTAATGCGGTGAAATCCCAGGCTCAGACATAAGCAGGATCTAGAACCGACTTCCGCTCCCATGCACAGTGAGCTTATATTTGGAATCTGACTTCCGGTGTCATCATTAGCAACAGGCTAATTCCCATTCGACCACATCTGAATTGGGCCTTCAGCCTAACACCCTGCTCTGCTCAGCTCCTTACTGAAGAGGAAGGCCTGCTCTCTATCCACACATCAGGTCTAAGATGCACTTCACACTGCCATCCACCACTCCAGCACTGGGGATTGCCTTCCACATAGCCATGAAGTCTTAACTCAGATGATCTCTTGAAGAACAGCAACCAGGACCTCAGAAGTATGGAAGTTTCCACATGGCCTCTTCAGTTCAGATTCCTTTTTTAAACTTAATTACATGTGCCTTGACAATGTCCATTATTAGATTCTTTGGAACCCAACAGTACTGCTCTTACACAGACTTGTGCTTCATCTGAATAGACTCAGGCATTTGGTTTCTGACTATTAAGTCAGGAGGCATCTGCTGCCAGTCAAGATACATAATCAGTTTTCATAATAAGGCTAGATTGGAGAAAAAGGAAAGCAGAAATTTTCCTGTCCCCTTTCCTTAAACACAAGCCTGGGATTTTAAGCCCTGCCCTGATACAAAGGCTCAGTCCTAATCACAGGAGGGGAAAGTTAGGGAAAAAAAGTATAATAGCTTCCCACTTTGATAAGGAGCTCCCCACCCAGGTTCAAGAATAATAGGAGCCTCTGTAAGACCCAAGAAGAAGCAGAGATGAGGTCTTGGCAGTCTTCAATGCTCTCTTAAGTCATCGTTACCAGCCAAGGCTGCCATTTTCTATGCGTGTCCTCGGTGAGAGAGGAAGGTCATACTCCCTGCTGCGAGTCCACGGAAGCCCCTGCTAACCCTCTCTTCCAGAAGAGGAGGATTCAGTATTTTTCACAAGTCTCTCAGCCAGGGGGTGGCACAGTTAACAAATCAAATACATTACTACAGCTGAGGCATCCCAGTTTCCGTCTAATCTCTAACAGCGCCCAGTTACAATCTCCAAATAAACCAAAAGAAATAGAGCAACAAACCCAATAACAATAGAATACTGTCCTCTTCCACTCAGAAACCCAACTTAAGCTTTCTTACATCATTAAAATATGGGGGAGAAATTAAAGTTGAAGGTGAATGGTCTTTGAAATAAAGACCAACATTATATTCTTTTTGGGTTTCACTGTGAAACTCAGCCAAATGATCCTTGACCTTCCTCAGTCTGTCTTAGCCCCACTATGGTTATTTCAAGCAACCCCATGCTTTGTGTATTCCTTTCCCTAAGCATTGGTACCTCATTAAACCCACGCATTTCCAGGGAAGACAGGAAACAAATATAAAATTTCCTCTCTGAGTCAAACTCAGACTGTGTCATAAGTTGTGTCGTAAGTTATCATAATCACCAAATGGCTGAATACTGCACCAGGACACCAAGGAGACATTCCAGATTACATAGCTCTGAACCTCTGGCCCTGTGGTCACTAAAGTGGCCAATATACAAACTTGTTTGTATTTCATATATAGTGTTGGTTCCTTAGCACTGAGTTGGAAGTCAGCGGAACTACATATTTTTCCCCTGAGGCAGGTTGTTGCTTAGGAACACCAGACAACACTTGATGCTACTTAAACAGTTAAATCACCAAGGAAAGAAAAGCACGGAAATGCAAATTAAAGTAAAACAGGGTGATCGTGAGAAGGAGTGTTTACGCCATAGAGCAAGGCAACTTTCTTGACCTCAGCTGAGACAGTGCGTGGTGACCAGCTCAGATTGCTTGTAATTCTGGGTTTACCCATGCATAGCCATAGAAAACTCTGATTTGAAGGTATAATAAAAGTTACACACATGTATATATGAAATTCTTGGATAAAGAGGATCAACTGTAAGCCTCCAGAGCCAGGGGCCCACACCTTCTAAAAGCCCCAGGAAAATTGTTCCTGTGGGGGAAGGAGCGTGGACAGAACATACCAAGAAAAGGCAGCAACTCTTGTCAAGACGCCAGTGTGGTGTCCATTACTCTGTCATTTGCCTCTGAGATTCACTCTAGTAGGAAGTCTACTCTCCAGAGGGTGATTATGACACATGATATGGCACTCACCACATTCTGGAGGGGGTGGGGTCAAATTTTTATCTTACCTTTGAGCTCAGAACACAAATTATGTCGTCAATCAAAAAGCTACCAGGTGAGTGATAATCGAGATCCTAGGGAGACAAAGACCTACACAGAGACAGCATGCCCTGGGTGCATGGGCCACTGGGAGTCCACTCAACATAGGTGTTGCCTTTACATTTCTTTCTGAGAGGCTACACATTACAAAATCGGTAGGATGTATGATGTACAAGTGCCTCAAAACTCTGTAGCCCGCTCCCCACCTAGGGACCATTAAGGCAAAGCCTGACATCCCCAGTGTGAGAGGTTTAGGAGAAGCTGTTTATTTTTCTCTTTATTCTGTGTCTTATTTATGAGCAGTTACAAGTGCCATCACTTTCTGCTCTATCATCTGCAGTGGGTGGGGCACGAGGTAAGAGTTGTCAGCCTGGGTGTCCTGCCCATGCTTCGCTCCTCTTCATAATAGGAAAGGGAAGCTTCCTGTTGGGGGAGGACTTCTGGGTTGCAGTGCCCACACACAGTCCTACCGAGGGAGAGAAGTGCTCTCTGCCTTGCAGCCTCGGTTGTCCTAGACCACCATTTGCATAATTTCTGGTAAAGATTGGTTTCAGGAACCCAACCTGTGGGCTCCGCCTCATGGAGGTGGCCATTCTTTTATCTCAGAATAGATAAAGAGTTTGATGACATTATCACCTACTAAGTTAACTATCTTTTGGGGTCAAACAAAAGCAACGTGCGCGCGTGCGCGCGCGCGCGCGCGCGCGCGCGCGCACACACACACACACACACACACACACAAGAAAGAAAAAAAAAACTCAACAAGAACTCTAAAGGAAATCCTAAACGTTTTGCACTGTTTCTTAGAATGTAGCTCTCCTGGAGACTACAGAAGAACGGCACTTTTTAAGCAAAGTTATAATCAGTAAAGAAGCCAGTGATGCTGCTCAGTTGGTAGCTTGCCTTTGCAGAACAAGGACCTGAACCAGAACCCATGTAAGAAATAAAAAAAAAAAATGGTTTTCTGATAGACATAATTGCAGTACTGGAGACAAAGATAGGTAGAACCCTGGGGCTCCTGGCCAGCGGTCTAACCTACTTGACTGGCTACAGAATAATGAGAAACCCTGTCTCAAAAAAACAAAAACAAAACAAATAGACATCTCCTGATGAGCTATACCTGAGGCTCCCCTCTGCCTTCCACATGCATGTTGATGTACATGCCCAACTCTATACCCCCAACACACAAATGCACATACACACAAACACATACAAATAAATAAATGTTGGGTACCTCTGGAAAATGGGTGACAGCTCTGTGATCAGTAACAGTAGAGCCAGCATGACAAGCTTTTCTTCTTAAGTAGTGGAGATCTTGTGGATAGGTTAAAGAACAGACAGGCTTTCTAGGAACCAAATGTGTTAAAGGGGAGTGCCTATTGTCATAAAACATAAAGGAAGATGCACCAGACAGAACTGACCATGACCTTGCTGCCCAAGACAAGAAATAAAAACTCAGGGGAAATGTGCAGTGATGACCATGCAAAGACCATAGCACCAAGGACAGTAGGAGGGTCTCTCCTTGACCAAAGATGGGTTCAGCATACCCTGTCTTGGAATTTCTGCTAAAAACTGTAGCAGGTGGCTATAGTACCCACATAGATCTTGGGCACAAGAGGCTAAAACAGAATCGTTCTAAGTTCTTCTGGTGTGTTTCATGGTCTCTGAGACTGCAGAATTGATCATGTGCTCTGAACATGCCCAGAAATTGTACATGAAGAATTCCAAAGCTTCTAGGAGGAGAAATAAATCCCCAAGTTCAAGGACAGCATGCAGCCCTGAGCTACAGAGATGAGATTGCTGTGATGGTTTGAATATGCTTGGTCCAGGGAGTGTCACTATTAGGAGGTGTGGCCTTGTTAGAGTGGGTGTGGCCTTGTTGGAGTAGGTGTGTTCCTGTGGGTATGGGCTTAAGACCCTCACCCTAGCTGCCTGGAAGTCAGTCTTTCACTAGCAGCCTTTAGAAGAAGATGTAGAACTGATGTAGTTCTGCCTGCACCATACCTGCCTGGATGCTGCCATGTTCCTACTTTGATGATAATGGACTGAACCTCTGAACCTGTAAGTCAGCCCCAATTAAATGTTGTCCTTATAAGAGTTGCCTTGGTCATGGTGTCTCTTCACGGCAGTAAAATCCTAACAAAGACAATTGCCTTTGCAGATGTGTTTTAGGAAAAACTCAAGGAAGGTGGATGTGTATCAACACTATAGTTTTCCTAAGACAAAAAAAAAAATAATAATACATAACAGCAACGAAGTATGGAACAACAATTTTTACAAAAAGCAAGCATAGCTAGAAAATATTTCGGCCACCCCTCACGTTGGTTCCCCCTAAGAACAGGAATGACAAGGTGGTGTACAGACTTCAAGTCCCATCAGCTCTATTTCACTTGAAATGTTAGATAAATGTACACATGTTGGTATGGATTCATTTTTGTGCAGGCAGCTTTTACAGTGCTAGTTGGAAAACATACTTTGGGAAGTTGAGCTCATGTGCCAGTGACTTAAACTCTGTCATTGCCCATAAGAATGGAGGAAAGCCTTCTGGGGACTGACATGTCCTCTTGAAAAGCAGGGGCTTGAACTCAAACATGCCCATTGGTACTCACACCCTGGATGAAGTACCCATTATCTCTGCTTAGGCTGATGCTTCTGTGATTGCTTTAGGGACTCCATGTAGCTGTTATACCTACGCAGTTAAAGGCATAATTTTTAGCTCTTTTTTTTTCCTTCAGATCTGCTTCTCTTTAGGTTGGCCACAGATATGCAAATTCTATTACATCTTCAGTTCTCTGACCAATTTCCCCTGCCCCGCCCCAGTTAACCTGTCAAAAAGGAAATCTCCTGCTGATTGGAACAGGAAATACAGCTCTTGGCCACACTCAACAGGAACAAGCCAGCCAGTCAGCCAGATGAGCTGCGCTACAACCCCATCAGGGTTTAACAGTGGTGTAGTTCCCAACATTATTCAGCTTCTCTAAACCTCTGTTTCAAAATCTGTAACACGGACATCACCATTACGGATTTGCAAGATTATCACTGGCATTTGAGGGAATGCATGTAAAATGTCTGCTCCATGGTGAAGAGTACCACCAACAGTAACTCCTCTTTATAATGCAGCAGGGAAAGTGTTAAGCCAGAGATGTTTTCAATCAACCTTTATTCGTTTCTTCTGCTACTATGACAAACTACCCTAGACCAACTAATTTATGAAGTATAGATACTTATTTAGTTTAATTTTTTTGGAGGTCCAAGAGCACACATAATACTGATGCATGTCTGTAAAAGAGGGACTCCGGAAAGGTGCTAATCTCTCTTATAACCCAAAGAATCTTGTCCCATAAGAGTTGGAACTCCCTTGAGAGAAGACATAATCACCTCTCTTAAAGGCCCACCACCTCAATACCATCACAGAGAGAAACTGTCTGGATGGGAGTTTTGATGGAGATGAACTCAAACTGTAGCACGATCTAGCCTCTCCTAAGGAATAAAGAGTCCTGGGAAGTAGGCAAAGCCATATATGCTCAGCTATCGTTTGAGTTCCACCAAAGGAACTAAATGTTCAAATACTCAGCCCTATGGAGAATGTTTCTCATGTGAGAACAGCACAGTGTACTGAATTTGCAGGTCCATCAGATAAGCCATCCAATGAGGAGAGATCCCTTTACAGCAGCTGTCTCACCAACCATAGCAGACAATGGCCTCTTTCTTTAAGTGTAAACTAGACAGCCAACTCCAGATACCACACACCTACTAGAAAAACCATCCTTAAATTCTGTTTCCATAGAAATACTCCTGATATCAAAGTCAGCATTAGATAGAGTTCTCTAAAAGAACTGAATAATCCTGTGTGTGTGTGTGTGTGTGTGTGTGTGTGTGTGTGTGTGTGTGTGTGTGTGTGTTGGGGGGGGGGAGGCACAGAGTGTTGCTGAACCTAAGAATAGGTGATGCATTTTAAATAAAGGAGCCAGGGAAGCAATCAAGGAGAATGAGATATTCGAGCAGAATCAAAAAATGTCAGTGCGGGTAGCACAAGCAATTTATGCTTCTCCCCACTAGCTTACAAATAAATGAGACTCAGACTGTGGTTATTTTATTTGGCTTCACTCAATACTGGGGGTAACCCCTGATCTACCCTTCTCACTGGTCGCTTGGCTACCTCCCCAGCAGTGTACCCCAGATTCTTGTTGTTTCTCCTGGCCACGTATGTGCTCAGGGTCTGTCTCCCCTCATGGTGGCTTCTTCCTCGCTCTACTTCCTTCTCCTTCTCCTGGTCTCTCCTCCTCCAACCCAGTCACTCCTAACCCACCCTCCTCTAGTCCCTCCAGTAATTGGCTGTAGCCAATTTTATTTAACCAATAGCTTTAAATCCAGGAACGAGGTTTGCATAACAGAAGTTTGTAAACTTGAGAATTCACTCCTAGACCTAGACCTTAGGGTACAGAGTGTAGCATTACAGTACAGAGCAACAGACCAAACCCCATCAGGGAGCACTTTGAACTATCCCTAAGGACAAGCACTTAATCACTGTGTTCCAGGCACTGGGATGCTTAAGGTGCAGAAGGGAGTCCCCAGGTGATGGAGGTATTTTTGTTCTAAGTATTTTAACACATGGTGGTTTTGAATCCACAGTTGTGAAACCTACGCTGTCACCTTATGGGTTTCCAAATAGAACATGACTGATTCCATTCAGACCTTAGAAGGAGGAGATGGGAGACGAAAGTAACAGAGTGAGGCTGGATGCTACGAGGAAACCCTTGCTGGCTCAGATGAGAATGTTATGAAGTTTTGGTTCTGTTAAAGTGGGAACCTTTGAGATTTGGGGAGTTTGACCTAAAATCTTATATACTAAAAAGATCACGCCGGTTCAACTATCTAAAAATGAGGGGGAAAGCCCAGAACTCTAACTTTAAGAGTTATTAGGGTATTCATTCGGTAATTCGTAAAACTGCATGAGATCAGCATAATAGAGAAGGTGACAGACCTGGTCCTGGGGCTCTCAGAAGGAAAAGAAGTAGCAACAGGAACAAAGACAGACCATTGAAAGGGGAAGAAACCCAGTAATGGATAGAGTCAAGGAACCAAGTAAGAAATAACTTCAACATGAAAGAAAGACCAGCCACAACAGGAGGTGATGCAAGCTATTCAAACAAGGTATGGGCTTGAATTAAACCCTTGAATTTATCAATTTATCAACAGATACTGTGGAAACCAGAGTTTGGGGGAAGATTGGGGTGGACTGGTCTAAACTAGTTTTAAGGGCAAGTGGAAGAATAATTTAGAATAACAAGTGTATAAGGATATCAGGAAGTCCCAGGCCCCTAGGTGTGAAAATTCTTCTCTCCCTCTCCCTCTCCCTCTCCCTCTCCCTCTCCCTCTCCCTCTCCCTCTCCCTCTCCCTCTCCCTCTCCCTCTCCCTCTCCCTCTCCCTCTCCCTCTCCCTCTCTCTCCCCTAGATTAGAGTCACTCTCAGACCTCATCAGAGAGGTTTCTTTGGACAGTGTACAGTGATTAACACATAAACACCCTACTGGTCAAAGAGCAGAGAGCAAGTGTATGTGTAGTGTTCAGCCCTAAATGGAACATCTAGATTACACCCTTCTCAGTTCCTGAAGTGGGCACTTCACATGCCTGCAATGATATCCTGCTGCATGCCCGAAGAGATGGAGACTGGTGCATCATGGGTTAACCCTTCAAAGCCTTGACCAGAATAGCTTCTCAATTTAATTGTCTCAGGTATGTGCTATTGGAACAAGATTACAACAAATTACCCCCGTATTAGTTACCAATGGTGCCAAAGAGCAAGATGCCCCTGGCAATTTGCATACACCCACGAGAAACTGGAAAGCCCTTCTTTGAAGAGAAAAATGTGAAAATGTTTAAGGGGAAAAAAAAAGCAAATGCTGAGTTAGCTGCCATCTATAATAAGGTTTTGTGAATCTCTTGTTGTGCCAGTTTAACATTAAATTAATTATAAGAATATATGTATACAAGAGGCTAAAAGGCATGGCCCAGTGGTTAAAAGTACTGCTGTTCTTGTAGAGGAAGTAGGTTCAGTTCCTAGCACCCACATAGCAATTAAAAAACTTTTATAACTTCAAATTCACGGTACCCAATGTCCTCTTCTGCTCTCCAAGAGCTCCCACACATGTGACACTCATAAACTCATAAAGACACATAGGCACTTAACTTAAAAATAAACTCTTTAAGAAAACATACGTATATGAAAAGCATAGTCTGTCCCAGAGAGCTCCACACTACTCTGGTTCAGAATTCCCTGGTCCCCTTGAGAAGGAGTGAGACCCAGACGATGTATATATACACAAGAGGAGGCCACATGAAGACACAGGGGGAAGGCAGCAAAGACGAGGGTCCAAAAACAGCCTGTCCCTCGGTAACCTCAGAAGGAGCCAGTCCTGTCAGCTCTTCCATCTTGAACTTCCATCCTCCAAGGCCAAGATCAAATAAAGCTGTTGTATGTCACCCAGGCTGTGATGAGCTGCCATAGCAACCCCAGGAAGACAGCCACATTTAGTCTCTGTCAGGAGATTGGAAGTCAGGTCATATTCTAGCCTCCTCCCAATTGCTATGGTCCCAGGTCTTAGCTGTGGTAGAGAGGACACTGACTACTGTGTTCTATGTTCGGTGCATCTCTAGGGAGGGATGTAGGTTTCAAGGCTGACCTCAGGACAGGCAATGGAAGACTGGTCAGAGTTTTTCTTCCACTGAGGCAGCGCCGTAGCCATTGGCATCATGGCTTCCATGGTCTCACTCCTTCTTGACACCAACCACACTGTCCAAATTCTCACAAGATCACCACAGAAACATGCTACCTTAGTCATCATGAATCATCTGTCTCCACCCCAGTGCCCCGGGGCAGCGGGGAGCTAAACCCTCACAGAGAAAGTGACACAGCATGACGTCACCAGCCTCCTTAAACATGTAAGCAAACCTCTCCAGACCCACAAATTCGGAGTAACTCTATTTCTTCATCCTCGTCATTACATGCAGGTGCCATGCTTATGAATAACATCTGCTTTTTGGAATAATAGGTAGAAAAAAATGTGCCTCTGTGGTGAACAGCAAATTGAGTGGCCTTAGAGGAGTTCAAAAAGTTAGACAGGGCTGTAAGGTGGACGTGTGGGTTGAGACAGCTGGAGAGAAAGGTAGCCTCCGCCTTCTTATCCAGATGGGAAAGGAGAGGGTCCTATGGCTGTTTACAGGAACATCACTAGGTAAATCACACTCCCAAAGGGATCTTGGAACCCCAAACCCAGCAAAGCAAAGCAAGGGTGAGGATGCCACTTCCAGGGAATGTGAACCCTCGTGTCAACTGAGAAGCTCAAGAGAACATCAGCTGCATCTGTGATCCAGAGATGTTCCTATCAAAGCACAGATCTGGGCAGGGAGGAGGTCTTCACGCTTCAGAGACCAGAAGAGAAAGGACGTAGAGCAGAAGAGCAATGAAGGCAAGGGAAATAGGAACTTGTGGGATAGAAATTAAGAGTGACCAAAAACTAAAAGGGGGAAGTTGTATTAGCAGAAGGAAGAGCCCAGAAATAACAGCTACAGCCTCTAAGGAAGGATGCCGCACATTTTGCAGTGATAGGAGGTACCCAGCCCACGACGATGCAAGTCCAAATACCTCATCATGCAAACCTTAACCCCCAGTAACCACAGTGGTCTGCACAAAAGCACTGCATCAAGTTAGGCAGACAGCTTAGAGTGGAGATTGTGACGTTCCCCTCAGTCATCTTTGGAGCAAGGCAGTCATCATCCCTGACCAAAGGGCAGGACATTTGTCAGTGGACCAGGGCAGGGCTCCCTCTTTGCCTTATGTCTTGCATTTATCTGCCCCCCCTTTTTTTATTTCTCCACTGACTGCTAAACAAATACTAGCCAGCCCTAATGTCGCTATTCAGCATTAGTATAGAATATATTCATTTAATAGCTGCTGAGCCAAACTCTGAGCAAGTGCTTTGTACTGTCGTAGTAGAGACACGCTAATGGAATGGGGCACAAAATAACTCTGACTTCTCCAAACAGAATCTAGAGACTCAAGTTACCGGGCTGTATTGGGAGGGAAGTTGATACACCACAGATAAAAACATCGTACTTACCATTATCTTCCTTTCCATTCCGAACCTTTCCGGGTGTTCTGTTCAACCCAGTGCTAAGAGCCACTTGCCTCCATTCCTGTCTGAGGAACATCAGCATCTCTTAGCCAGAATTTCCCATGATCCTCTCCCATTTCTGCTCCCTCCTCACTGAAAAATGTGTCTCCTTGTTCACACCTGGCTGTTGCACTTGTAAAACAGACTTGGTCCTTCGACCTCTCAGCTCCCAGTGCAATCTTACCTGGAAAAGGTCTCACTGTGAATGGTTTAGTGCCAGTCCCCTTCCCACTATGGCTAAAATCCTACCTATCTGTCCTTAACCATCATGTGACACTTTGACCTCTTCCTTACTTTTTTACACAGCTTTTCACTTTGCAACGCTGCACCAGCCTTCACCAACCTTACCACACAGCTTGCCCTTGGAGTCTGAGGTCAATTTACTGTGGAAGAACTGAACTGTTCACCAAAGAGAACAGGACACCTCCTACAGCCTTGCTAAAAAAAATTCTTCTGTTCTTAGTTCTCCACTGGCACCTTCTGTCTTTGTGACCACTTCCTCCTGGTTCCCCATTCTTGGCCTCGCCAACGCCCCGTCCCCAACCTTGTTTCCATCACCTTCCCTTACACCTCCTGTTTGAGTTTCTTCACTCTCTGGCTTCCTCATTGGTTCCTCTGTGAGCATCAGTCTTCGTCCAAGATGTGGGCCTGTTTCCTTCTTAAGGGTTCAAATAGATTTTCACGACTCCGGCTACCAATGAATGTTGATGGTTTGAAGATACATTTTGAGGAGTGGGGGCTATTTTCCTCAGTCCTCTTCAAATTGATTAATGCTGCAACCAACTCTGCACCAATCTGTCCATCTTCTTTCCTCCTCTCACCAGGACTCTAACAACAGCATCCTAACAATCCTCCTCCATGTATAACCTCATCTCAGTGAACTTGGCTTACTTTCCTTCTCAAAAGCCAGCCACCACTATTTCACACAGACCCTGGAGGAAATGCCCAGATTACGTCTTAAAGCTCTTTATTCTAAATACTTGCCACTGCACCAAATGACCCAAGTTTGGGGAAATTATTTGTCTTCCTTGTTGCTTTGTGTCTTTGGGTGTTCCGGTTGCCTGTGAATGGAGTATGGAGTGTCCTCCTGCTATCTATAGTAGAAATTAGTACTCAACTCATCCTCCAATCGAGGTCAGTTCCATTCTCTGGGATAAGCATGAGTTTGATCAGAGGAGAAAGCACTTTTAGCTGCTTCATACAAAGGCAGAGTAAGGGCAGAACTTCTCCAAATCGCCACTAAACACGTTGATCCCTTTAGTTCTCATTCAAACTCTTATTTTTCCAAAATATGCTTTGCATTCAGTGCATATATTTCTGAACTCAGTGAATATATTTCTGCCGCCTCTACCTAAGAAAATCTCCTATTCTCACTTGGGGAAACCTTTCATTTCCAGTGCCTGTTAGTCAGGTTCTGTATTTCTCTCTAGCTTGGAATAGTTCCCCTATGTTGATTCATAGGGTGCTGGAGGCAGGACCCAGGATCTTGAGCATATTAAGTATGTGTTTCACTGTGCCAGTACAACTCCAGCCCTGGAATTGCCCCCTGAGTCCCACATCTTGGTTACATGTTTATTGAACACATACTCCTTTGGTCGGTCCTATGCATTACATCTATCTGTTTCTTCCATTTCCTTTGGATGATGTGAAGGTAGGAAGCATTGTACAGCCCACTGATGGTTGTCTTGTCTGAGCTCAGAATTGCAAAACATGGATTTGTATCCAAGTTCTATCATATAAAGTATGGAAAAATGGAGGATTCACAGGAAACTCTGAGGAATAAATATAATATAAATTAAATAATTATTTTCATATATATATACACACATATATATATATGTGTGTATATATATGTGTGTGTGTGTGTGTGTGTGTATACACACACACACATATCCCACCTACAAATTAAAATGCTTTTTAGTAGCTACAAAATATTATGTCTTCAGGCTCTAACCTGGGTCTATGTAACTTTTATATTTGTTTGAGATTGTAATCCATTCAGGCTGAAGGTGAACCTAGAAGGAGAAAGAACAGAGAATGATTTTTTAAATAAACATAATTAAAGCAATGTCACAGAATGGCCAGAATGGAAAAATAAGATAAACGAATTGGAGAAAATCAAAATGGCTTCTCATTTCCCACTGCAATGGTGATACGGTGCTATCATTTTGCTTTCTAGCCTCAGAAACGTGAGCTCATACATATGGATTTTACCCCTAAAATGATTATTCTGCTTTATTTTTTCCTATAATACCCCAGAAGCATTTTTCCTGCATTCCCATGATGTAGCATGTTTTTGTATGACACTATTAACTTACTGATAGTATGGTATAGCAGTACATGATTGTACCATCACTGTTTAGATATTTCCTGATTCTCATGTTCTTCTACATATTCATGTACTTCTGGGGCCAAATTCATCATAACTAATATTTGGGAAAACATCACAATTATCCCTCTACACCAATGAAATACTGGTTCCAGGATTCCCAGCACGTACCAAATTCTACCCATGCTCAAGTCTAATATAAAATAACCTAATGCATGCCAATAACCAATGCACATGCCTCCCCACACACATACACACATACACACACACACACACACGCACACGCACGCACACACACACGCACGCACACACTTACAATGATCTCCAGATCCTTACAATACCTAAAGAGACTCAAGTGATCTGTCAGCAGTTGTTCCTGTGGTGATTAGGGAAAAATGACAAGAAATCATCTTTAAGAATTCAGTGCAAATGCGTTTTCTATTAATACTTTTATCCATCATTGGTGGAATTCATAGATGCGTACACAGAGATACAGAATAACAACTGTAATTTTAAAAATAGCTACGAGGCTGGAGAGATGGTTCAGCCATTAAGAGCACTGGTTGCTTGCCTTAGTTAGGGTTTTACTGCTGTGAACAGACACCATGACCAAGGCAACTCTTATAAGGACAACATTTACTTGAGGGTGGCTTACAGGTTCAGAGGTTCAGTCCATTATCATCAAGGCATGAACTTGGCAGCATCCAGGCAGGCATGGTACAAGAGGAACTGAGAGTTCTACAACTTCATCTAAAGGCTGCTAGCAGAATACTTATTCCCAGGCAGCTAGGACAAAGGTCTTAAAGTCTATGCCTACAGTGACACACCTACTCACACAAGGCCACACCTCCTAATAGTGCCACTCCCTGAGCCAAGCACATACAAACCATCACACTGCTCTTGTGGGAGACTCAAATTCAGTTCTCAGCATGCACCTGTTGGCTCTGAAGTGCCTGTAACTCCAGCTTCTGGGGAGCTATAGCTATCTTCTGGCCTCTGTCAGCACTGCCTGTGATGCACACACACACACACACACACACACACACACACACACATACACACAAACATACAGGCAAGCACTTCTACTTATAAAATGAAAATAAATACGTTCTGAAAAGAAAATAAATAGCTAGGGTGTAGTGTATGGTGATGACCTTCAACAATTTTAGGACTTAGGAAGCTGAGATAGGAGGAGGCCAACTCTGAGCCAGTCTGAGCTATACAACAAAATCCCACCTCAAAAGATAAAACTATAAATACATGAATTCTACTAATATAACTGTCAAAGGTTAGATTAATGGTATCTATAAATACACTGATCCCTAGAATCAACTAACCAACCTCAACATTTCATTTGGCATCAATGACTTGCCAGCATGACCACCATTACCCACAGAGTAGTTGTCGGAACACAGAATATCAACTATGGAAACAGCCTGGAAGATGGTCTATGCTCAGAGTCGCATGCTTGCAGTCACTGGATCCAATCTAGTGTCGTGTGTTTTCTTAAACTCTCCTGGTCACTCTGTGCAAACAAACACCTCAAGAGCCAATAGTACAGTCCAAACAGTTCAGCCTAGAGTTGGAAGACACTAAGGATTAGAGATGGTGACGAGCAGAAGACTGAAAACAGGAGGATCCAGAAGTTAGAGGAAAATAAAATTAGGAATTTAGATGAAAAATCATGGTGTGTCTGTTTGCAGTTAATTTTCAATGAGACTGGCTGGTAACGTTTAAAATCCTACCCTAGGGGCTGGGGAGAAGGCTCAGCAGTTAAAAGCACTGACTGCTCTTCCAGAGGTCCTGAATTCAATTCCCAGCAAACATATGGTGGCTCACATCTGTAATGGGACCCAGTACCCTCTTCTGATATATCTGAAGACAGCTACAGTGTACTCATATAAATAAAATAAATAAATCTCTTTTTAAAATGTTTAAAATCCTACTCTATCTCTACAAACTATTTCAGAACAACAACAAAAAAATGGAAAGGAGAAAACTTTATTCCATTCTGTGAAGTAATAACTCTGAGAAAATCAATTTATACCCATGTGTTCATTTTTTAAAATTATGTTTTAAAAATGGTTTTTAGTAAGAATTTGGATAAGGAAATCACAAAGATCCAGATGTGGACCAAGCATTTGAACATTCAGAAGGGAAACCACCCTTAATGGTGCAGGTCCAACAACTGCTTCTCTAGAAGAAAATAAAAGTTAGCCCCATTGCATACAACTACAATACTTTTTGGTTAGGAGGTACACACAAAGTCTTATGCCTAGCAGAAGAGCTGTTAGTAAGCGCTAACAGAGGGAATGTCTTTTCTTTAAGAGTATTGCCCCATGTTAAGTGGTAAGTCAACCAACCACACTCCACGTTTCCAAGAAATTTGGGCAACACAAAATGGATTTTATGGGTGGAAAAAAAAAGGACACAAAATTGTGTGAGTAGAAGAATGTGGTAGATCATGGGAGGGATGTGACCAAAATACACCTACTAAATCCTTAAGGAAATAATAAAAATTTCTCTATTGTAACAACACTGTACAATCCTTCTGGCTCTGAGACACTCTAGTGAATGAAGACTTTGGTCTTATCAGAGATGACATTCATCTTAGATTAAAGATAAAGTCAATGATCTAACTGTGAGCACATACAGAACACACTCTCAGGCTGTGTGTATGTGTTGTGTGTCTGTGTGTGTATGTTTGCATGTGCATGCATATGTGTGTCTTGTGATATGTGTGTGTATCTGTGTATTGTATATGTCTGTGAATGTGTGTGTCAGGTATGTGTGTGTGAGTGTGTATGTGTGTATGTCTGGGTCAGGTATGTGTGAGTGTATGTCTGTAAATTCTGTATATATGAGTGTGTCTGTGCATCATGTGTATGTGTGAGTGTGTGTGTATGTGTGTGTATGTGTGAGTGTTTGTCTGTGTCTGTGTGTGTCGTGTGTGTGTGTGTCTGTGTATCAGGTGTATATGCATGTATGTGTGTTTGAGGGTCTATATCTGTGTGTGTGAGTGTGTCTGTGTGACAGGTATGAATGTCTGTGTGTGTTTATATGTTGTGTGTATGCATATGTATGGGTGTGTCTGTGTCTGTATGTTATATGTATGTATGAGGGGGGGGGCAGGAGGGTGGAGTGACTGCAGAGTTGAGGGATCAGCAGCTACAGCTGCATGTCTTCTAGAGAGCAGCTGAATTAGCAATTATGACCAATGATTGGTTTTTTATTACCACTTTACAAGAAAAAGTGATTTTCACACCTTTTTTCTGAGAAAGGAAATAAAATCTTTTCACCTTGTTCTTTGTAGCTCTCAGGAGATGAACCCCAATGTGGTTTTGAGAGTCTAACTGCCTGTCCCTAAGTCTACCTTAGCATGTCTGGGTGTGAAATGAATAGTCATTTCTTTAGTGTTAGTCAATGAATGGGGGAACTTCATAATACAGGCTATCACCAAATGCTCCGAGCACAGGGTAAAGAAGCCGTACATCACAGTTTCCATGGAGCATCTCAGACTCCAGGCAAGACTCTCTTAAGTGTTCTTTAAGAAGACATACTTAAAGTCATTAGACATTCCTATCATCAGGTAGAGTCTAAACTGAAGTTGTTTATATTCTTTCTGATGTTGTGACAAGGAGCAGGACTCATAATAGGCAGGGACAGTAAGACATGTAGGTTTCAGAATGGGCCAAGAGAAGTGGACTTTCTAAACATACATGATATCCTCCCCATGACATTGGCGTTGACTTTGAGCAAGAGTGAGAAGTTTAGAGAAGGTATTCAAGGATGGTGTGGGAAATGCAAGCAATATTAAAGAACACTACGAAGAAAAACAGCTAAAGTCCAGACAAGAAGCTTGAAGATGATAGTGTGATTGTTAGTAGGCTTATCAGAAGCATTCTGGAAATGTTTATTTCTTGTTATATGATGAGTGACTCTATCAGAGAGACATCCAGCTAGAGAGTAGACTTGAAAACCCTACTATATGAGGATACAGGACTTGAAGCCCTCCCAGTGAGGATACAGGATTGTTGGACATCCTCTGGGGCTTCTTCTGAGTCATGGCCATCTCTTCCTTCAAAGAGTTGAGGGCTAGGAGATGAAAGATAAGAGCAGATAGTGTGCAATGAGGGGGTTACCTGAGGAGGAGTCCATATAGGTTAAGGGTATTGGCCAAGAAACAAAGGCAGATGAAAGTGGAAATCAGGAGCTAGCCTGACTTGGTGTTCTTTACAGATACCAGGAGGGTGTTGTCAGCCTCTTCCATCACACTCTGGGCCAACCCTCCTTTGTGTCTTTACTGCATGGAATGTGAACCACACTTCTGCCCTCTCGCTGGCTCTTCCCCCAAGGAATGGAGCCATCACTACTTACAACACAGCTTATTATATTGCTTCCCCAAGTCCCGACCATCCCATGTCCCGGGGTGATCATGTGCTTACTCCTCTTGAGTAGCAAGGAGGGTAAAGAAGCTGGGGTGATGACCCATTCACCTCTTCGGGAGAGCATCAGTCATGTGACCACACGTAGGCCTTGTGCATCAGTCATGTGACCACACATAGGCCTTGTGCATCAGTCATGTGACCACACATAGGCCTGTGTCCCGGGTATGCACAGCTCAACCCAGTCCTGTGAAGTTAATTGGAAATTTAAAAACATGTAAATCATACATTAAGTAAAATTGAGGGAATATATATTTTACTTCTAATGTTACTTGAATGATAACCATGCGAATATATTGTCTAACTTTGGATTATATTATGATTGCAAAGGAATTTATTTCCACATCATAGCACAATAAAGCTAGATAGAAATAATTTTTGAAGTTACATTCGAAGAAACTGAGTCAGTAGAACATATTTGTGACACCAATCCTGGCCGAACATAAAATCAGAAATAAAAATCAAATTGCATGTGTCCCAATATCAGTCCTATGCAAATAAGAGTTTTCAGCAGGGCAGTGGTGGCGCACGCCTTTAATCCCAGCACTCAGGAGGAGAGGCAGGCAGATTTCTGAGTTCGAGGCCAGCCTGGTCTACAGAGTGAGTTCCAGAACAGCCAGGGCTACACAGAGAAACCCTGTCTCCAAAAACCAAAAACAAAAAAAGAATTTTCGTGTGTCCAACTGTCATGGTAGCACTGGGAAGTCACTCAAGAGAAAGATTTTTTTTTTCTGGTCAAGAGCATGGGATATGTCTGGCTTGGTGGACTCCTGACATTCCAAACTACCCAAAATATAAGAGTGAATGCAGTTGGGGGGAGGCAGCAGCCTAGCTAAGGGATCACTCTTTGGGAAGGGGACTTCACCTTAGGCTGCTCTGAAGAGCTGGGAGAAATAAAGGTCCCTTTCCCCGTTCCTTCCCAGAAAGCCCACCCCTCGTGCACTGTCAGGCTCTGTCAGGCCGGTTTGGCTTTTGAGTTCTGAATTCAAAGGACCACTTTTCCTTTGCATTTTAAAGGTTTATTTTACTTATATGAGTACACTGACACTGTCTTCAGACACACCAGAAGAGGGCGCTGGATCCCATTAGAAATGGTTGTGAGCTACTTTGTAGTTGCTAAAAATTGAACTCAGGACCTATGGAAGAGCAGTCAGTGTTCCTAACTGCTGAGCCATCTCTCCAGTCCTCTCCTTTTGCATTTTTTCTGTCTCTTTCCTTCACACATTATTTTCCAATCTTCATGTCTTAATCGTATTTGAAACCTTAGATATAAAACCAGGATCAATGGCAGGAGACCCCGCCCAGAGGTTAAGAGTGCGGTCTGCATTTGCAGAGGACCTTCGTTCCACTCCCAGAACCCACGTTAGGCAGCTCATCCATCCAGCCCTAGGAAATCTCACACTTCTGACCTCCCCGGCATCTGAATTCACTCAGACACAAACACATCAAAAATTAGAAAATTTGAAGTTTATTGGTTTCAAGTCTGGATATTTGAAACAAACTGGTTAGTTCTATTGGGGATATTTGTAGTCTCGTTCTACAGCCAGATCCAATCACCTGTCAACAAAATGTCAACGAGTAACATTGTGGGTGTGGGGAGAGTTGAAGAACCATGGGAGGAGGGACTGGCTTTTATAGACCCCAAGGTTAAAAAGCCAACAACACCAACATGCAGGTGGCTATTTCCACCCAGGTACGACACACACCCTGACTACACATGAGTCTTGCAGCCCCCGTAAGTACAGTCACTATCTAAGCTTTCATAGTGTCGCCAAACCTGCATGGTAAAAGAGGGCCTATGTGTACATGCCTACAGTTCTACTCCCTCGCTCCACACAACACATGCAGAAGTTTCCCCAAACTGCCTTTTCATGCATGCGACCAGCCCCCAAAAGGAGAGAGCACCCAAAATCTCATGTCACCCTAACTTATCCTCAGCTACAAAAAAAATGAGCCAGAGCGCTCAAAGCTGGGGTGACAGTTCTCCCAGGGGTTGGGGAGGGGTGTTCTCAGCCTTTCCCCTTTGATGAGCATCACTGTGTTTTCACAGTCAGTAAGAGTTGGCTTGGTGCTTCCTCTAGTCTCTGTCCCCCGGCCTTTGCCTGCAGAAGCATCCTGACCTCAAGACACGGTGGTACACATTTAAGACAAAGTTTTGTGAGTCCGTAAGGAAGGCCTTTGTTGAGGCGTGCAGCAGAGATCTGCTGACAACCGTGGGTGTCTATAAGTGCGATTTGATGTTCAGAGTCTCTTCTAGGAAGTTTCCTATGCAGCCCCTCCCACCACTCAGGTCTTCAGGAGTTTCCTCTGACCGCTGCTAACGGTATCTTGTGGTGTGTTTTTCTCTTCTCTCTTCGGTTTTTACTTGATTTACTTGTTCAGCAAAGGGAAACACCTTAGTGAGAGACATGCTGTTATAAACCAAAGAAGTGAGAGAAAAAAAGAATCAACTCTTTGTTCAGAAGCTACGAGCAAGCAAACTCACCTTTGTGGTGTGTGAATTCACACATGCTGGTGCTGGTAAGGTCAGGGCTTCCTGGTTAGAAGGGAAAGGAGCAGAGTTGACATCAGGCCTGACAGCGAATACTGTAATAGACTCAGGTCTGAGTCGGGAGGGGTGGCCCCGAGTTCCCAGGTTCTTACACCTCTTTATGATGGATTGTGGAGAGACACATAGAAAGAAATGGGACAGGAGACAGATAGATCACTAAGGAAACGATACAGAGGAAAAGAGAGGTGTGGCATATCTCAGCATGTCCTGACCCAAGGTGGCAAAAAGTCAAGGAGGTCCACTGTGACATTTTATGGTCACTAGCATAGGACCTGTCTTCACTGGGCTTATATAATGGGGGCTTTCTGATTATGGCCCCTTGATTGAACGAAGCCCAGGTATACTAGAGGTAGCCACTCTCCTAGGGATGTACCCCACATATGTAAACCTGTGGACTCTTGTCCTCTGTCATTTCCTTGTCTCCTATAATCCGAAACCCAGTGATCTGTGCGTCTGGTATGGAACCATGAAGAGTCTGAGTCTAGGCTGCATTTCCTAGTGAGGCTGTGGATGCTCTGTGCTACGTGAAGCATCTGCATCATACCTCCTGTGCCTCTGTTCACACTGGATGGCTCATGGCCATCTACAACACTTTCAGGGTATCTGGCACTCTCTCCTGGCCTCTACAGACACCTGCATATGGGTGGTGTGTCTACAGACAAGCAGACACACTTACAGACCCATAAATAAATATTTTTAAAAGTTGCTTCTGTGTTATTTCATATCTTAAATCAACTGCACTTATAGCAACCTAACTTAATGTGACTTTTTTTTTTTTACAAATATCTTGTTCGAGTGGAAAACCATATACAATGGCTACATAGAAAGATGAATATTGTACCAAAATCTATTCCTGCGTGTATTAAGTCAGAATGAAATGAACTACAGAGGGGGTAGGGGGGCTTCCCAGCCCTATCTCCTGAGACCGTGCTGGGAGGGGCAGTGGACACAGGCAACTAACTCCTATACCATGACTACCTCAGACCTTCTGACCATTCCCATGTGAAGGGTGGGGCCCAAAGATAACACCAATATTGTGCTGCCTCTTGTCCCAGATTTTCAACAGGGCTGAAATTGAAGCTCTAGCTGAGGTAGGTCGATGGCGTTCCATAAGAACAGAGCCCACCCAATGATGGCCACCAGCTTCATAGGCCAATGGCCAATCTTAACTCATCGGAGGAGACCGAGGGTTTTCCTTCACCGCTGTTTAATTCGAGAAAGAACATCTCTTCCTCACCCAACCAGGCAAATGAGGAAGAAGGATGCTAAGAGAAATTTTCCTAGAACTGAGTGTCAGGAAGAACGAGGAACTGGGTAACCCTGCCTTGATTCAGCTCATCTGGACGGTTTCAGATGTTGTGCCTCCAAAATAGACAACAATAAGCTACAAAAAAGGGGGTGCTGTCTGGTGGCGGGCATGGGCATAGGCGATTGCTCATCCCTGAGAGGGGCAGGGTGCTCCTGGAGGCCTGGAGATGCACATAGGCTGCTGCTCATACCTGGGCGTAAAATCTTCTAGTTTCTGAAAGAGGATGGAAAAGGATCTTGAGCAGACTGGTGTATCTGAGACCACTGCAGGAAGCTGGGTCAGGAACTTCCGGTACACAGAACCTCGGGGACCGCAGAATGCTGTGCTGATCCCGTTAAAGAGAAAGAATGTCAGGGTTAAGGAGCAAGGCCAGAAACACTGGGGAAGGTAAATAAGAGGGCTCACAGCTGAGTATGAGTCAGCCAAGCTAACCAGTGAAGAGAAAGCACGGGATTCTGAGAAAACAGCAAAGTTGGTTCAAGCTGCCTCCTAGAAAGCCCGTTGTCCTAGCAAACATCTCAGCTCTCCTGGCTGTTACATCTTTACGCATCGAATTTTATCCAATGAACCTAATTGTAACAGACTGAATGGTGAAAAAAGATTGAACCTTAGAAAACCTCTTTCTGTTCCAGGAGGGATACTATCCCCAGACCACCTCAGAGGTGGGAAAGGGAAGAGAGATAGTTGAATAAAAATTATGAGTCCAGATCCTAGAGGTAGCTGCTTGGCACAGCCGTGGTTTGGCGCACTCTCCATTCTGGAAGGTGAGTCTCCACTTTCTTGACTGTTCAAAATAACTCTTGACTACTTGCTCGCTCTACCTGTACCCTAAAAATGCTTCTCTCTGGAGAACACAGTTAGGGTCGGAGATGTTTCCTCTGTAACCATGGGAGGCTTACCCGCAGCATGTCAACCTAAGTACAGATACATTTCTCCCAGGACCACCTCAGTCAGAGCTCTGGGCAGATTCCAATTTGTCAAAGGACATGAAGGTGTTACCAAAATCCACTTGATATCCTTGGCCAGAGCCGCAGCTAAGTGAGATGGCTCAGTGGGTAAGAGCACCCGACTGCTCTTCCGAAGGTCCGGAGTTCAAATCCCAGCAACCACATGGTGGCTCACAACCATCTGTAACAAGATCTGACGCCCTCTTCTGGAGTGTCTGAAGACAGCTACAGTGTACTTACATATAATAAATAAATAAATCTAAAAAAAAAAAAAGAGTATCTGAGCGGTGAGGCTCCAGTCGGCATCCTGTAGGTCATGATTTTCACAGTTCAGTAAGACTAATGATTCTGCCACTGCCTCCAGCAATGTGCATAGCCCCTTCCAGTATTACATAAGCTAACCTTCTAGATCTAAACAGATTCTACTCAGAAGGAAAAGCACGAGGGTGCCCCCTGCAGGACAGAAGACGCAACCTTGTGCAATGTGGAAAGGTGGTTGGAACCCACCAGCTGCACTTTTGCTGGGGTTTTAAAGCGTCGGATTTGGCACTGACATTAAACTTGTACATAACCCCAAACTAAGATGCAAATTTACAGCATGGCTGATGCCCACAAGAGCTTCGGGGGGCGGGGGGGTCGCAACACTTGTGCTAAAGACAAATAGGTATTCACTACCTAATTTTTATCCTTGGCAACGCAGGAGCCCCAGCCCCGGGTAAACCAACAACAACCTGTGCCACAGATGACCAGGGACCCCAACATACTCCCTGTGCTCCCTCTCAACCCCATTTCACCAGGTGACATTGTCCTTAACACCAAGGGGGAGACTCACTCAAAAAGGTTTAGCATCCCTGCAAAGGAACACTTCAGCTGAAGCCAACAGCTCGCCAGAAAACACAATATGGCCCATAGTGCAGATCTTTCCCATGCTCATCGTTCATGGGTTAGGGAGTCAGACCATCACTGGGCCCCTCTACCAAAACCACAGAGGTGCTGCTGGCCCTGACAGAGGGAGGCCACATTTGAATCAGCCACATCGGTGACCGCTGTTGTGTTTGGAGCTCCTGCCTGATCCATTGTACCTACCAGTAAACATCAGATACCATAATTGCTGGTGCCAATTGCTGTAAAAATGATATTAGTGTAGTAGGGCTAATAATTATTACATTTACAGGCTGAGTCACTAGTCTTTTTTAAAAAGTGTCCAACGTGCTCTCAAATAGACAGCATTTTTCCACAGACACAACATTACCTCTGACAGAAAAGCCAGCCTGCCCTCGTGCAATGTGAAATCAGAAAGAACTGAACACGGACACTAAATTACCTGGAGGTTGCGTGTATGAAGCATATCAAATATAAATAAAAATCGTTATCAGACTTAGTGGGTCCCAACCCCAAGGTATCTCATTATGCATATTTAAATAGTTCAAGGCCTACCCCCCAAAGATCAGAAAGCTTGAGTAGATATGGTCCCAAGTGTCTTACACAAAGACTACTTCATCTGTGACAGCATGGAGGCCTCACTAGCACATTTTCTTTTTTCTTTTTTTTTTTTTTAGTAGTTAAATAACTGCATTTTATTTTTTTTAATTTTTAATATTTTTTATTACATATTTTCCTCAATTACATTTCCAATGCTATCCCAAAAGTCCCCCATAGCGCCCCCCACTTCCCTACCCACCCATTCCCATTTTTTTGGCCCTGGCATTCCCCTATATTGGGGCATATAAAGTTTGCAAGTCCAATGGGCCTCTCTTTCCAGTGATGGCCGACTAGGCCATCTTTCGATACATATGCAGCTAGAGACAAGAGCTCCGGGGTACTGGTTAGTTCATCATGTTGTTCCAGCTATAGGGTTGCAGATCCCTTTAGCTCCTTGGGTACTTTCTCTAGCTTCTCCATTGGGAGCCCTGTGATCCATCCAATAGCTGACTGTGAGCATCCACTTCTGTGTTTGCTAGGCCCCGGCATAGTCTCACAAGAGACAGCTATATCAGGGTCCTTTCAGCAAAATCTTGCTAGTGTATGCCATGGTGTCAGCGTTTGGAAGCTGATTATGGGATGGATCCCTGGATATGGCAGTCTCTAGATGGTCCATCCTTTCATCACAGCTCCAAACTTTGTCTCTGTAACTCCTTCCATGGGTGTTTTGTCCCCAATTCTAAGAAGGGGCACAGTGTCCACATTTTGGTCTTCATTCTTCTTGAGTTTCATGCATTTAGCAAATTGTATCTTATATCTTGGGTATCCTAAGTTTTGGGCTAATATCCACTTATCAGTGAATACATATTGTGTGAGTTCCTTTGTGATTGTGTTACCTCACTCAAGATGATGCCCTCCAGGTCCATCCATTTGGCTAGGAATTTCATAAATTCATTCTTTTTAATAGCTGAGTAGTACTCCATTGTGTAAATGTACCATAATTTCTGTATCCATTCCTCTGTTGAGGGACATCTGGGTTCTTTCCAGCTTCTGGCTATTATAAATAGGGCTGCTATGAACATAGTGGAGCATGTGTCCTTCTTACCGGTTGGGACATCTTCTGGATACATGCCCAGGAGAGGTATTGCTGGATCCTCCGGTAGTACTATGTCCAATTTTCTGAGGAACCGCCAGACTGATTTCCAGAGTGGTTGTACAAGCTTGCAATCCCACCAACAATGGAGGAGTGTTCCTCTTTCTCCACATCCTCGCCAGCATCTGCTGTCACCTGAATTTTTGATCTTAGCCATTCTGACTGGTGTGAGGTGGAATCTCAGGGTTGTTTTGATTTGCATTTCCCTGATGATTAAGGATGTTGAACATTTTTTCAGGTGCTTCTCTGCCATTCGGTATTCCTCAGGTGAGAATTCTTTGTTCAGTTCTGAGCCCCATTTTTTAATGGGGTTATTTGACTTTCTGGAGTCCACCTTCTTGAGTTCTTTATATATATTGGATATTAGTCCCTCATCTGATTTAGGATAGGTAAAGATCCTTTCCCAATCTGTTGGTGGTTTTTTTGTCTTATTGATGGTGTCTTTAGCCTTGCAGAAGCTTTGCAGTTTCATGAGGTCCCACTTGTCAATTCTCGATCTTACAGCACAAGCCATTGCTGTTCTATTCAAGAATTTTTCCCCTGTGCCCATATCTTCAAGGCTTTTCCCCACTTTCTCCTCTATAAGTTTCAGTGTCTCTGGTTTTATGTGAAGTTCCTTGATCCACTTAGACTTTACCTTAGTACAAGGAGATAGGAATGGATCGATTCGCATTCTTCTACATGTTAACAACCAGTTGTGCCAGCACCATTTGTTGAAAATACTAGCACATTTTCTTACAAGGAATCATGACTGTGGTATGCTTTAACATAGGCAGTGTGGTTTGCCTGAGGAGGAATCCAGCTCATCTTAGAAACAGTGACCCACCCGCACAATCCAGACCTAAGGGGAAGAAGCACATTCTTAGCCTGAAGTTCGAGAACCTTCTAAAAGTGGTGCCCCGCCTGTCCATCCCTGGTCCCTGAAGGACTCCATTGCCCTAGGAGCAGAAACATTCCCAATATGGCCACTAGAGGACGCCACAGCGCCACAGGGAAATGCTAAATGGAGTCTTCGCTCTATTTGGCAAATTAAGGCATGATTTTCTCCCTAGCCTCCTGGCTTTTTCTCTCTCAGGGCTCTTTGCCCATGAACTGCTTTCTTTTCTTCTTGATGTCATCCTTTTACACAGGCAGGAAATTATTGTCACTGAAAACAAAGTTATCGGGTAACTAAAAGGTTAACAAATAACAAGAGTAGATGCGGTTCACTAAAACAAAGTTTCTAAAACAAAATAGAACAGAGATCACAGATCCGATGTTTTTTAGGTCTTGTATTTGTATGAATATGCTGAGTTCAAAATAAAATGTGTATTTCCCCCATGCATTTTGTCCCAGCTTACAAACTGCTCTTTTCCATGGTCCTCCTGGGTGGTTGATGCTGGTGTGTTGGCTCAAACTCGGAGTCTAGCCTCTGCACACCACCTTGTTTGTGGGGTTACTTAGGAGAGAATTCAAGTGCTGCCCATGACCAGAATGTAGCCGTCCAACTTTTGAAGAATCACCCCAGAATGATATTAATTATAATGCTAATGAAAGGGTTAAATCTTAATGAAAGAAATAAAAAGAAAGGAGAGAGATAAGGGGCCTGGACCACCCCGGAAGGTAAGAGTTTGAGTGTGGAGCGATCCCCAGGTTCACAGACAGCAACACACAGCTCGAGTCAACCCAGCCATGCCTGTCAGTGTGAAGAACAATTCTCTCACAGGGTAGAAAAACATGCTCTGCATACCAGTCTGTTTTCTGATTTGTTTATTAGTGTGTATTAATCATACAAAATAACACAATTCTCCATGACACCTTCAGACATGTGTATCTTATGAACGTTAACCACATCAGCCCCTGCGCTGATTCCCTGTGTAAGAAATAAATCATATTGGTGCATCGTCACAGTGAGGTCCCTCAGAGAACCACAGATGAGCCGGGGAGCACTAGGACCCTATGTTCCCTCCCTTCCTGACAGCTGGTGCCTGTTCAGCTAGGCGCTGTGGGGTTCAGCCTAGGTCACAGGCAGTCTGCTTCATGCTACAGGCTCCTCAAACCAGAAAAGGAGAGAAAGCCAAGTGCCAGGATATTAACTGATGAGACTTGTTGTCCTGAGCCAATAGGATGGGAAAGGGAACAATACTAGACATTATGAAAGTTTGTATCTCCCTGAAGAACTGGGGAATATAAATACCACTGTCCTGCACCCAGTCTGCAGGCTGCCATTTTTATCCTTTCTCTGGACTGATGCTCCAGTTTCCAAAGTTGGAGGCTGTATTGCTTCAGTGTCACAACTCTAGGCATCCAAGACTTCTATTATGAAGTGAGGGCCTCAGGTACTCTTATTATGAAGTGTGGACCATTGTTTCCCTGCCTTCATCTTCCCACAGAGTTCCCTTTCTGCCTTTCTGCTTCACATCCCTTTGCAAAATCTGGGTCCCATATGAGAGAAAGTCCATGACATTTGTCATTCTGTCCCTGAGCACCATGACCTCCGGTTGCCTCCATTTTCCTGCAAACTGCCTAAGTTTGGTTCTTTTCTGTGGCCCCTTGAAACTATTCCGCGCACAGTGCTCATTTGCAAGAATTCTGGTGAGGGGTTCCTGAGCTGGCTTCCTGGCTGCCTCCTGCTAGTCTGCCTTAGATTTCTGCAGGTCTACAGGTCTTGCCAAGCTGTTGAGATGACACCCCTGCCACGATAGTAAAGACCAGGTGAAGATGACCTCACTATCCAAACCGGTTGGATTAGAAATCAGTTCTGGCTAAATAGACAAAAATTGTGATTTTTTCACATGGGTGCCAATCATGAAAATTTGTTTTGTTTTCAAATATGAGGACAGATTCTTATTGAGGGGATACGTGTCATTTTCACAATTATAGTTTAATTTTTCACTAAGGAAATATTGGGGGGAGGGGGGCGGAACACCACCCAGTCCCAGGTCTCCAGCAGACTCCAAGGACCAAAGCCCATATGATGCTCCCACTTCCCTGTCCAGCCAGAGAATTTGGACTATGGGGGATGGTGGCAGGGAGCCAGACAAACTGTGTGTCGAAGCCCCAAACACAGCTTCACCCTGCAGCTGGAAACAGCATACAAGAGGAAAGTGAGACAGTAACACGAGATGTATTCAACCCAGTGCCGTGTTCACTTGTGTATAGTCTGTTTCAAGCCCGGCTGGAGCCTGACCTAGAGAATGACCTGGAGATGCAGCCTCCTTTCCTTGAAGGCAGAGCTGTACACATCTCAGGATGAGAGCAGGGGATTCTGCTTCCTCGTCTAAAACCTGCGATGGGGCACCGGTGGGCTCCATTTCTCATGGTCCGCCCTTTCAGGAGTGATTAGGCAACAGGGCAACAGCAGTAGCAGCTGAGTGTCCAGTGAAGGGGAGAAACCCAGGACTCTGGAGCCCTTCCCAAATCAGGAATTTGCCATGGATAACCAGGGAGCTGTGGAGTTCTCTCATTAAGGCAACCAGCATGGTCTCCAGATGCATTCTGGGTATGTGAGGCTCAGAGTGTGCACACTGCGTCCCAACCTTCAATGGCCCAGAAAAACTAACTACACTTGAGCTTAGAAGGCCCTGGCCATTGAGCCCCAACACCCAGCAGTATTCTGTGCCAGGACACGAAGCCAACTCTGTGCATTTGTTATGCCAAGAACAGAAAGGAACTCTCCACTTTCTTCATCTTTAAACACATCCTGCATCCACTCGCCAGACAAGCGCGCAATGGGAGAAAGTTTGTAAACGGGGAAACAGGGCCAAGATCTGAGGAAAGCTCAGCTGTGACGTGGGATCACTGCAGGGTCCCACACGTGAGTTGAAGAAGCTCAGGTTGAGCCCTCACATATAGGTCCCACTGTGGTCTCCCGGTGATATCATTGGCTTAATCAAGAGGTTTTATGTAAGTATCTTTTGTTTGTCTGTTGTTTGCTTTCTCAAGATAGGGTTTCATTATGTAACCACCCTTAGTTCCCAATTCCCCCATCTCAGCCTCTCAGGCAGTGGGATCACAGGCTACACTATCGCACTTGGCTTACATCGATAGATAGATAGATAGATAGATGATTGATACATAGATTGATCTATATCTATATAGGTACAGATATACATATACATAAAGATACAGATATCTGATATATATGATAATATATAGACAGACATATATCTGATATACATAGATATGTCTGATATTTATACACCTATAGATGTCTATAGAGACATGTCTATATGTCTATAGAGATACATAGACATAGATGTAGATTTTTTTTATTCCAGATGATCTTTCAAGGAAAGCCCATACTTGCCTGGAGCCCCTATGGAGTGTACTTCAATGTCATCTCAAGCCATTTTCATGGGCAGATCATAGTGAAGAGATCACAAGAAAGTGGCTTTGTGACTGGCTTAGTCACTCCAGAATAAGAGGGGCTAAGACTTCCGTGTCAGCCCCCCTCTCTCAGCTACACCTCCAGTTTGGCTTTGGACACACAGCAGTGTGTGTGTGTGTGTGTGTGTGTGTGTGTGTGTGTGTGTGTGTGTGTGTGTGCGTGTGTGGAGTAAGACATCTTTGTGGAGTTGGTTCTCTCCTTCCATCCTACCTAGCTTCTGCATGCCAGTCACCGTGCATAAAAGCAGCTTCACCCTCTGATGAAGTGGAAATTTCTGGTTTCTCTGGAGACTCACTTGCATCATGTGATGTATGTCTGAAAACTGTCTTCTGAGAGGATCTTTGCTGAGGTAGACATGTGAGAGAACATTTTGCTGAGGCAGACACTTGGAGGACACAGGATGTTTGGAAAGAGTAAAAGTGGAACCCAGCAGACAGTTAGCATTGGTTCCCCTTGCAACGCTTTCCTGGTCTACATGATCCTTGCTTGTGCTGACTTCCTGGAGAGAAAAGCACCAAAGAACTTGTCTCTGGTATTCCGGATGCTTCTTGCCGCTTCTCCGATGGAGCTGCTGCTACCAATTCATGTTTGGTATTTTGGACTGGATTGCTGAGATCCTGACAACAAAGATTGTAATCGCCCCAAAGAACTACTTCTAAACATGTCTACACCCCGTCTTGTCCTATTAAACATCTCTCCCCTCCTTTGGTTGGTGGGCTAGAAGGGAGATCAAAGCGTTATCAAAGTAGGTTTTGAAAAATCTAAGCCTACACTCTGATCTGTCTCACCACCCCACTCCTTCATCTTTACCATCTTGTTACATTTTAACTGTTGAGATAACTATTGGTTAACAAACAAAGTAATGGGTTTCATCCTGACATTTTCATATATGTCTATCTTTATACTTCACTCATATTCACCATCTGAAACCCTCTTCCTCTGCCTGCTAGTCACCCCTAGAGGGCTTCCTACTCTGATTTCATGTTGTATATGTTGTATGTAAAAGAGAATTATAGATTACCCCCATCTTCTTATTCCTACTCCATTTAGCACACACCCATGGCCCTTGGAGGCCTCCCTGCCACTTCATGACTCATGTTCTTAAAACACAAATTCTGCACTTAAGAGAAAACATGTGCTGTGTGTCCTTTGGGTGTGAATTATTCTGCAAAGCATGAGAATCTGCAGTTCTATCCTTAACCTGAAGATGGCATGATTTCATTCTTCACAGCAGAATAAAGTTTCCCTAAGTGTATGGACCACATTTTTTTTTCTCCTCTTCTGTTCACACACATTCAGGTTGCTTCTGTATCTTGGGTACTGTAAACAGTGCATCCACGGAGAGGTATCAGTATGTCTCCAGTGTGCTAACAGAGATTTCCTGGTGTGTACACCCAGGAGTGAGACACCTGGGTCATTTGGTAGGCCTGCTTGGGCTTAATTGTTTTTGTTGGGGTGTTTTGTTGGTTTGAGGGAGCCTTCCATGTTGGTTTCCATAATGGATGCAGGAGTTTGCATCCCCAGCCACGGGGCATGAGGGCCCCTTCTCCTCACTCTCACCACTGACTGAGGTGCAGGATTAAAAGCATGTGAACCAGGTAGCAGAAAGGTGTGTTTGAAGAACTGCTTCACATGCACAGTTGACTGACAGTAGCTTGGCTGTGAAGAATCCCCAGCCCTCTTCCAACAGCCTTCCCCTGGGATTCAGTATAGTTTTTGATGGGGTAACTGATGGTCTCCCTATTTTAGGCAGATAAGTACTCCTTATCCAAGAGGAATTCATCCTAGAGTCCCCAATGGAGACTAGAACTGAGAATAATAACAAACCATATATATATATATATTCATATATACATACATATGTACATACACACACACATCAATTTATTCTATGAATGTTCCTATGATGCAGCTTAACTTAAACTTTTGATGCAGTAAGAGATTAATAACAATACCTGACAATTATAAAGATATACTTCAGCCAGAGTCACATGACTGTGAGCTCTCTTGAGCTTGAACTTGGCTACACTAACCCATCTCGGGATGATGGGATGACATTTATAGGAAGAACCTTATCTTAGTCAGGGTTTCTATTCCTGCACAAACATCATGACCAAGAAGCAAGCTGGGGAGGAAAGGGTTTATTCGGCTTACACTTCCATACTGCTGTTCATCACCAAGGAAGTCAGGACTGGAACTCAAGCAGGACAGGAAGCAGGAGCTGATGCAGAGGACATGGAGGGATGCTCCTTACTGGCTTGCTTCCCCTGGCTTTCTCAGCCTACACTCTTATAGAACCAAGATTACCAGCCCAGAGATGGTCCCACCCACAAGGGGCCTTTCCCCCTTGATCACTAATTGAGAAAATGCCTTACAGTTGGATCTCATGGAGGCATTTCCTCAACTGAAGCTCCTTTCTCTGTGATAACTCCAGCTGTGTCAAGTTGACACAAAACTAGCCAGTACAAACCTGAACTACCAGCACGACTATGCTGACACTTTGGAGGCATCACTAAGTGAAATAACAGTTTCAAGAGCTCAAACCATTGAGTGTCTAACTCGTGGGTGACATATACAGTGTGGATACTTTAGACAAAGAGGCGGTTCATGTCCCGGCCACAGCTGTGCAAGATGCCATTACCATACTAAGAGTGGCATGAAGCCTAACAACTTAACAACTCTTTACTTCTGGAATTTTCCACTTGATGGTTTTAGAATCCAGTGGACAGAACAAAGCAGAACAAAATCAAGGCATCAACGGGAGCAGGATCACACTTCAAGTGATACTTTAGGCTTTTCTTCACCACCACTGCCTCTGAAACTCAGCTACAGAAGCTCTGGAAGCAACAGAGTCCTGTGGGGGAAATTCCAAGTTTCACTGTGAGTATGCGTGGAAAAAATGACAGCGCAGAGGCGGATGCTTATAAGGCTTCTGAACAGCTCATTTGGAATCACAGCTTTTAAGGGCCCAAAAGTCAGAGGGAGATTGGGCTGGCTCAAGGGTGAAGAGCTCAAGGGTGAGGATAGGGTTGTCTGGTGCTGTCTACCCAGTCTCATGTTTGGGAGCTCCAAGCAAGATGGCACTGTCAATGTTGGCTGTCCATTTGAGATATCTCCCGCAGACACTCTTATGACACGGCTTGTCAGGATGGGTGACACTGAAGGTCGACGCTGGCACCTCGGCCATCTTTAGCATACACTTGCCAGGAATGCCCTGCAAAACTCCCTGATTGCCTCCTCTCCCGAACCAAGAGCAAGCAATCGGGCAAGTCAGTGGTAAGAGGCCATTAGGAAGGAAACATCGTGAATATTCAGGAGGGTCAAGAAGGACGGTGGTGCTTCCCTCAGTGGGACAGGACAACAGCTATCAGGAATGTTAGGCAGCCTGGACCCTGCCTCGCTCATAGAATATGGGGAAGAGGCATATATTCCATAAGTTCTAATTCTGAGCATGCTGTCTCCAGGGGCATACCACTACCACACCCCACACCGTGTGTGTGTGTGTGTGTGTGTGTGTGTGTGTGTACAACTTTAAGAATCTGGAAGAAGATTTAGTATTACCTGAAACTGTCAGCTGTCCCCCCCCCCAAAAAATTCAATGTCTACTGGGTGGCTGAGTCCCCTTCGCTCAATTACTGCTTTCTGTAACCACCAAAGTTCTCTCAGACATATCTAACTTGTCTCTTTAGGTGACACATTTGTCATGTCCATACTGTATTTTGAAAGTTGTTTCTATTGCTTCAGACCAGTCACTAAATGAGTACAGTTGGGTAGGCTATTCAGCAGCTTAGCATCCTTGCTCCAGCCCAGCCCATGTAAGTGAAGGTAGTGTGGTTGGCCCTGAAGATGCTCTTGACTTCACACCACCAGGCAGATAGACAATGAGTCTGAAGACTCCTAGGAAAAAGCAAGACCCCCTACTCAATAGGTGAACTTCAATTGACTTCATGCTCTATGTTAAAGCTTTGTCTTAGATGTGAATACTAGTGTAGTGGCAGTTCCTGGTTGTCAGCCTGACTATATCTGGAATGAACTACAATCCAGAATTGAAGGGTTCACCTGTGATCCAGATCTTGAGGCTGAAAGACACAAGTTTCTGACCTGAATCAGGGCATGGAGATCTTAAGGAATAGTGGCTATGAAAAGCTTAGGCCCAGGCAAGGTAGTACATACATACCTTCAACCCCAGGAAATGTCTGCGTTCAAAGTCAGTCTGGGACAAAGCGAGTCCCATATCTAGGCATGGTGGTACAAACCTTTAATCTGGGCCACACCTTCTGCTGGAGACCTACATAAGGATATTGGAAGAAGGAAGATTCACTCTTCTTCGCCTGCTTGTGTTTACTTGCCAGCACATTTGTTGGAACCTACTTCTGCAAGAAGACCAGCTGAAACAACCAGCCTCATGGGACTGAGCAACTACTAGATTTTTGGGCTTCCCATTCACAGCTGCCCATTGTTGGGTTAGTTGAACTACAGACTATAAGTCATCTCAATAAATTTCCATAATATATAGACTTTCTATAAGTTCTGTGACTCTAGAGAATCCTGACTAAGACACCTAGGAATTTCTGCAAAGAAATAATTGATGCATAGCCTTATTCACTGACTACATTCGTCTTAAAAATCCTTAGCACTTTGGAAGCATCTATTTATGAAACATCTATTCGGGGCATTCTTGGTCCCAACTGTTAAACCCCTTGTGGACTCAAGAGCTACCGAATTGCTCACCGCTGGGCAAGAGGGCACAACGTAAAAGTCTATAAACTCCCAAAGCTGAAATTGAGTGAAGAGAAACCAGAGAGGCCACAGCTATGTACTTCTGGAACTCAGTTTCTGGGTTCTTATAGTATTAGCCACGTAGTTCTGCAGCAATGGAAGTAAACAGTGAAGTTTAAAAAAGAGTGTTAGGTCAAATAGCAAGGTCTGGAAGTCCAAGGAAGATAAATAACAGGGCTTGCAACTGAGTACAAGGTAGCCACACTGAGCAGATAAGAGAAAGAACAAGGCTGTAGGCAAAACAACAAAGCCATTCTTGGCGGCTCTGGCTGATCTCACTAGGCCCCCATGAGGAACATACACACCAGCGAGTCTTTACAGCTACAAAAGACCGAATGATCTGTAAGGGTGGTTTCTACAAAGCCTCCACCTGGTCCAGGAAGGAGATTCCCTCCAGTTCACCCTGTGGACAAGGAGCTGAATACAAAGTACCTAGGGAAAGTTGCAGATATATTGGTAACTTTAATAGGAGTTAGTTGCTAGTTCCTCCATGTCCAGAAAAGGCAGTACTCTGTGGTAACTACCAGCTCGTCATGTAAAGGTGAGAACAAAGAAATTATGGTTTAGTTAACATCTATAATATGTAGCCAAGGTTCAGAGCCAGCAGGCTCTGCCAAGATCAAAGACTAGGAAACCTAGCCAAGGTCAAGAGAGAATGAAGGGTGAGCGTGGCTGAGGATTAGTCCCTGTTTGGGCAACAAGCATATGATCACCTCCTAGGTTAGGCCAAGGAGACATGCAAAAGCTATGTAGGCCTGCCATTGGCTCTGCCTATGATACACCTACAGAATTAACCAGAAGTCACACCAACCTTTGTATGGTTTCTGACATGAGTCTCATTGCTTCTCCTTGTCTTTGTTTCTCATCGTCATAAAGTAACAAACTTGAGAGGCCCCATCACTCTCAAATACCAGCATAGCTCCAACCAGCAGCCAGTGTCCTGGGCTCAGAGGTTTGGCATACCTTCCGAGAGATCTCAGCTAGTCAATGCTTCTCTGCTGCAGAGACCTGAGTCCCCAGTTATTTGACTTCTCTGGGCCTCCGTTTCTTCCATGATAAGCTAGAACAGTTGGGACAGAGTGTGAGCATCCTTATCTTTTTCCTGTATACAGACAGGGCAAGATTCTGAACACAGGAGGAGACACTGCAGTGGCACTCTGACCTGTGGCCTCGTGTTCTGAGGTTTTAGCTGCTCACAGTCAGCAGAGGCATCGTATCATCTGACAAGTGCAATCTGGATTGATGAGAGCAGAGAGTACACAACCACATCTGTTTATGACAGAGTATATTACTAGAAATGTTCGATTTTGTTCTCACTATTGTGAACCGGCTTCTAAAGTATGCATTAAGTATACACATTTAGGAAAACACGTGTCATATACTGAATTCAGTACTATCCATGGTTTGAGGCACCCATAGGGAGGTTCTTGAACCAACTCCACTGCTGATAATAGGGTTTTGTGTACCCTAGCAGACTTGAAACTCATCTAAGACACACCAGGTGGGGTCTCTAATGAGTGATCAAACATAACTAAAATTCAGGGCTGCTTTTATCCAATTAATCCTTAAGAAGAACCCAAATGACTCAGTGTATGATCATGGGCTTACTCCCAAGACTCCTATTAAAAAATCGTGCCATTATGTGTTTTATAAATACAAAAGTAAAAGAGAGTTGGGGTGGGGATCCTATGGGCGTGTCATAAATCTCAATGAAAGACTGTAAGAAACCCATCAACCTCCTGAAAGTATAGTCAAGATGGTATGCACATGCAGGTTGTGCTAAACAAAACAAAACAAGACATGGCTTTTGTCAAATTATCAAAGTGGAGACACTGTTGAAGAGAGTAGTATTCACAGCTATAGCTTGCGCCTTGTCTAGCCTTAAAGTATGGGTCTGTATTTTCCCAAATCCCCTGTCAAAGCAATCGCCTACAAACGGGAATGTATTCAACTCCAGAACACGTGCCTGCGTTCAAACACATGAGGTGGCAATTCCTTTGAGCAAAAGAGCTTTCATGTTTTATTAAAATATACTTTATTTAAAATGTCAATGTACTGATATAACACACTCACATCTTAGCATTCGTAATACATCTCCAATAAGTTTAAGCAAAAGGAAAAGTGAGACATGTTGGCAAGAGGAAAGCTTTCTGGCAAAAAAAAACGTGAATTCAGTTTTAAAATTTTCAGCACCATTGGCCTGACAGAAGTCAGAGATTTCCAGAAAATGTTTACTTCAAATGAGTTAACTTTCCTTTCTGACAACAGCCTCAGCTAATGTCCCCATAAGTGTGGCCAGAACAAGGAAACACATTTTCTAAAATTAGTGATCACAGGTGTGACAAGGATCCTCATAGAGAAGGCACAGGGTGATGGCTCCCTGCTTCTGACATAGCCTCCTAAATCTTTCAGAGGGAATTGAGCAGGGAAGTAAGAGTCCAAATCTAACTGGGGAGAGATGCTCCCACCTCCTCACTAAAGGACCCAATGTTGATGACTCAGCTAAAACATGTTACCACTGAGCAGAGTGGAACCACCTGGTGTGTCCAGGACCCACTAGGCAGGCACTGTGTCCTGGGCTTCAAAGAAAAAAGGCCAAGTTCCATTAGTCAGCCTTGTCCCTAGGTTTCTCCATCACTGCTGACAATTTCCAGGAATCAACCAGAAGCAAAAGCCCATACAGGGTGAGGAAGACAGAAGAGGGAACCAGTCAGCGACGCCTTTGTACCTGAACCCTCAAATCCTCTGTAAGGAGTTACAATTCCCATGGTGCAAAGAGAAACCGAAGAGCAAAACGTACAAGCTTGTGATTGAAGGGACCCTCAGTGAGCTCATCACGCTGCAGGCATGCAGAGAGTCTATGCTCCTCTCCGGATGCTCGTGAGGAGGGAGAGAAATTTAAAGAGGAAGAAAAAGAAGAGAAAAACAGTAGTGATAATAATAAAACAAAAGGCTAATCTATGGATGAACCTGAGAAATCCGTGGTGTGTGAAAGAAGCCAGTCATAAAATGAGAAACCCTGAACGAACGGTGTCTCTTATTTGAATTTCCTAGAATAGTCTGATTCACAGGGGCTGGGAAGGAGGGAAATGAAGACCATTGGTCCTGGCGACATCTAAGCGGCTTCTAGGGGCATCCTGCTAATACCATGGTTTGGGGATGTGGAAGTCAACCCTGTGAAGGAAAAAGTGGGATGGAGAGCGAGGCACCACAGGCTCCCGCAGCTCCTTGAAGAGCCATGATTTGCTGCACATGTCACTAGATTTTTAAGATGGCTCTGGTGCAACCATGAGACAACAAAAAGAAACTGAGGTGGGTTAGTAGCTACTTCCTCCATCTTCACGGAAGTCCTGACAGGTGACATGCTTCCCACCCCAACTCCTTTTGAGTTACCTCATCAGGCAGGGCTTTCATTGGGGCATAGTGATGATGTGGCAAGATATGATTGGCCGAGGATTTAGGGGCTTGGGATTGGCTCGAACGCTGTATATAAGCTTAAGGGCTGCACAATAAACTCAGATCTGCACCCTAATGCTGGTTTCCTGAGTCTGGTTTCCGAGGATTGATCATGTAACTGTAACCTCTTACACACACACTCCCATCTTCTGTCACCTCTTTCTCCCCCTGAACTCCCAGTCCTCCGTCCTGTTCTCACAATGGTTAGTTATCTAAATGAAGGAGATTCAAATTCAGTCTACACTGCCTGAGGACTAGAATCTTGTGGACCCTGGACAAACACATTGTACTACTGTCCTTGCTGGTCTTCCCTAAGGCTATCTACTTGGTATCCTCAGACTGCCCAGCCTCCCATCTCAAACCAGGATCAAGCATCCTGGACACCTGATCTGTCATCCTCAGTGTCCCGCTGACACAGAGGCCCAATGTTAGAGCCACCCCATGCTTGGGGAGTATATGGGTTTTCAGGAGCCATGAAGCAAACAGGAGAAATAAGGATCAGCTATGACTGAAAGCATCCAACAAACAATACAAATAAACAAAAAGCTACAAGGGCAAGGACAAAGTCGCTCACAAGCACAAAAGAGCCAGCTACATGAGTAGACAATTCAGAGAGGATGTAGTGTGAGCCAACACACACTAACCACTCTCAGGGAGTTATGAGCCCTGTGGCAGCATTGCATTTGCCCGCCTTGCAATTGCAGGGTATGTGTCCCAGAAGCTGGACTGGGGAAGATGCCGGATACCTCCTGGGTGGCATATGGTATCTCACTTTCTTCCAGAACTTGGTCTTGGCACACTGTGACTGCTCTGTGAAGTCCCCATCCCACTGGATGGCCCCGTGCTTCTGTCGGATATACTGAATGGACTCGGGCATGGTGCTGTAGTCTTTGACTTTCTCCAGTTCGATCAGAATGACCTTCATGCCGTGTTGGATGAGGGCATTGTAGACGGCAATTTGTTCTTCTGACAAGTTCTTTAGAAAGCCGAAGCTAGACGACTCTGGTGCGACAAAGACCATCAGCCTCCTACACAGCTTAATGTTTTCATCAATGACGTTGGCCACAGCTGGAAGGGAGAAGAAGGATTCAGAAGACCCAGCACGAAAACACCAGGGCTGTCCTGCTACCAGAAATGGGAGACAAGGGCACCAGGTAAAGGAAAGGGACTTTCCAATAGACAGGACTGATGCTCAGAGAGATAAGCATTCTCTTCCACTGTCTGCGCAGGGTTTGAGGGCTGGTCCCCAGAGGCCATCAGGTGTTAGGGGGTTTTTTGTCTAAGCTCCACCCTACAGTTACTTGGCAACAGCCAGGGGTGCCTGACTCGCTATAGAAGGGGCTGCTTGCCCCCTCCACTCTCTCTTGCCTTCTTGCTCCTACTCTGTCCTCTCACCCCTTCCCCCTCTCTCCCCATGTGCTCATGGCCGCTCTTTACTCCCCCTCTCTGCCTTTCTCTGTTCTCTACTACCCTCTCAACTCTCCTCTCTATGCCCTGAATAAATTCTATTCTATACTATACCTTCGTGTGTCTGGTCCCTCGGGGGGGGGGGGGGGGGGGGGAAGGGATGCCTCAGCATGGGCCCGCAGAGGCACCTCTTCCCCCACACCTGACTGCACATCCACCGAACATATTCCTTCTCTCCTTATCTTTTTATAAAACACAAGAGTCAGTCACCTCTTGTTTCTTTCATTTGGCAGTTACCCTGTGTTTTGTTACTTATTGTTATGTCTCTTTCTCCAAGCCTATCTCATTATGCCACATTCCTAGAGTAGCTGAGTCCCAGGCAAGCTACATAATAAGCATATTTTAAAATCTACTTTTAAAGAGCAAAGAACTGTGCTTCGTGTTCTTTATATAGTTAGTTAAACGCTCCAGGTTAGCATCATTAATTTTGAAGCCAAATAGCACACCGTGATGGTTTCTCAGGAAGAGGAAGGAGGAGCCCACAGTTCTAACTGGCTGGCAATTGCCTCCTGTGACGGGTAAGAGCAGGGTGACATTTCTAAGGACAGTTTCTTTTTGGTTGGTTTTGGGTTTGTTTGTTTTTGTTTGTTTGTTTGGTTGGTTGGTTGGTTTTGTAATTCTACTATATAAACTGCCCAGTATTTAGAGATAGCCAATACATATCCTTCAAACAATATTAAAAATTGCTTTTCCTAGTGAGAATAAAGGGGTGTTTATTTTAGTATCTAATTATTTTGCTGTGTGGCCTTCCAAGACGAGAGCAAAGAGCAAGAGGGGCTTTGTGTAAGACAGCCCTGTGATGGCATTTACAGGTCTCTCAAGCCAGGAAAACATCCATTCTTATCTCACCCATGCAAATGCTGCTGTTCATGAACCTCCCAAGCTACAAGCATAGTAAACAGACCTACAACTGTTCAGCTTAATAAACAGAGGATGCCAGAATTTGCACCTGCAATGTCTCCCATGGGCTCTTTGAACACTGGCCCCCAGCTGGTGGCACTGTTTGGGGTAATAGAAACTTCTGGATGTGGACCCTGAATGGAGGCAGTAAGTCACTGGGGGTGTGGAGAGAAGAGGAGGGGAGAGGGTTTCCTTTTTTGTTGTTATTATCTGATGAGATAGGGTCTATACATACAACTGCAACTGGCCCTGTATTACCATTCATCCTGGTTCAGCATTCCAGTGCTGGGATTACAGGCCTGGCCCTCTTTGTTTGTTTTCTTGTTACCTTTTCCATTTGTTCTATAAAGGCTCACTTAAAACATACCTTGTCCAGGGAATTCATCCCTGCCAAATATAAATAACTTATATCCACACTGTTTCTCCAGCACCTCAGGCAAGATCTTCATTACCAGTGTGTCTACATCATGGCCCTGGCTTCCTCTCGGGTACTTGGGGTATAAGACATAGGCATCATACAGCTTCTCATCTGAAAAGGAAAAGAGACACGCTCAAGAAACGACTCCACCAGAGCCCTAGAGCAGACAGTGTGGACCCTGGGTCACTACCATGTGCACTGCAGGCTCAGCCCAGTGACCTCCACATGCCCTGCTGACTGACATGGCATTCTATGTTCTCACAGCCGAACTGTGAAAGATGTGGCTCGTCCTCACTCAGCACAGGGGAATAAAATCTAGACTGAACAGGTGGCACCATTTCTGCAATTCCTAGCTGAATCTTAAGTCTCCCACTGCGTCTCACTAATTGCAGATGTAGGCAATTGAGACCTGTACTAACTATGCCAAGCAAAACCGGGTGAGTCGTCGCTCCTAATCTGGCATACCAGAAACTTCATTATTTTAATGACTCCCAATCTGTCCGTATCATTGAGAAGTCCAGCACTACGTACAGCACATGAGGTCAATGTGTCCATCGATGACAGTGTTTCCCAGGCAACCAGGAATGAGAGCCGTTACTATGTACACCAGGGTAAAGATGAACAAGACACATCATCATACTGTGCACACCACTCACATATGCAAAATAAAATGGTAGATAGCATTTAAGATGACAGCAGCACACACAAAGGAACACACAAAGATTTCTCGTCATCTGGAGTTCTTCACAAACAGTATTCATAGAAGGTGCATAACAACTCTTGGCTGAGAAAGAGTGGGGAGAGATCAGAAAAAAAAGTGAAGATCTAAGAGTACAGATTACTACAGATGTGAGAGAGAAGCCTGCATACACAGGAGAGAGAAGTCGGCATACATGTGAGAGAGAAGCCAGCATTATATGTGAGAGAGAAGCTGGCACCGGTGTTTCTGCCCACTGTCAGGCAAGGAAGGTGATATAGAGCTAAGTGGCACCTGGGGAGAAGCCCATCAGTACTGACCAGACATTATTTTTTTATTACGTATTTTCCTCAATTACATTTCCAATACTATCCCAAAAGTCCCCCATACCCCTCACTTCCCTACCCACCCATTCCCATTCTTTTGGCCCTGGCATTCCCCTGTATTGGGGCATATAAAGTTTGCAAGTCCAATGGGCCTCTCTTTCCAGTGATGGCCGACTAGGCCATCTTTCGATACATATGCAGCTAGAGACAAGAGCTCCGGGGTACTGGTTAGTTCATCATGTTGTTCCCCCTATAGGGTTGCAGATCCCTTTAACTCCTTGGGTACTTTCTCTAGCTTCTCCATTGGGAACCCTGTGATACATCCAATAGCTGACTGTGAGCATATTTACACAATGGAGTACTACTCAGCTATTAAAAAGAATGAATTTATGAAATTCCTAGCCAAATGGATGGACCTGGAGGGCATCATCTTGAGTGAGGTAACACAATCACAAAGGAACTCACACAATATGTATTCACTGATAAGTGGATATTAGCCCAAAACTTAGGATACCCAAGATATAAGATACAATTTGCTAAATGCATGAAACTCAAGAAGAATGAAGACCAAAATGTGGACACTGTGCCCCTTCTTAGAATTGGGAACAAAACACCCATGGAAGGAGTTACAGAGACAAAGTTTGGAGCTGTGATGAAGGGATGGACCATCTAGAGACTGCCATATCCAGGGATCCATCCCATAATCAGCTTCCAAACGCTGACACCATTGCATACACTAGCAAGATTTTGCTGAAAGGACCCAGATATAGCTGTCTCTTGTGAGACTATGCCGGGGCCTAGCAAACACAGGAGTGGATGCTCACAGTCAGCTATTGACTGACCAGACATCTTAAGCGAGCTTGACAATAATATCCATGGTTTGGGAAGAGGAGGGTGTGGCTCCCAAGCAATCAGCTTAAGGATCATGAGTACGTACTAAGGAGGTATCGATTTGTGTTTGGAGACAACCAACCTCAATGACTTCTTCCAGTATAAAATTTAATGCTAAATAGATGGCTTTCCAAAGTTCTGGAATTTTTTGTTGTTGCTGTTGTTTTTGTTGTTGTTGTTGCTGCTGTTGGTTTTTTTGGTGTTTTGGTTTTTGGGTTTTTTTTGAGAGTGAAAGGAAAGAAAAAGGAGACAGAGGGGTGGAGATCTCATAAGCTCTTATTCCTTGACTGCTTAAGAAGGCATTGAGCCTTCTCATGTAAAGATTTAGATGTGTTTAGACTTACACCCTCAGAAAGCCTTGGCTGCCTGGTGCCCTATTTACAACAGGGAGCATCCTCCTTGGGAAGTGCAGTTCCCAGGTTAGCACCCAATGTTATCCCTCCCCAGCCCCAGGCACAGCTGCCACCACCCACCACAGGCTTCTCTCCCCTCCTAGCCTCTCACTCTCCCTCCACTGGCTTTGCTTAAATAGAAAACAAGAGAAATTACATTTGCCAAATGTTTTCTTTTTTTGACAGAATCCAGTCCTCTTTCAAAACAAGGCATCTGAGGACACAGGTTCCCCTTGCTCTTCCACTTTCTATACTTGGAACAGATGGAGAGAGATGTGGTAGGACAAAGTCCCATGTCTTCTGAAAACTTAAAACAAAACAAGGCCCCGAACTGTATCTTTTCTTCTAAGTGTTTTCTTTCCATGCTGCAGGCTAAACCCCAGCTGCTGTGAGTATACTTGGCCACTGAGCTAGCCGAGCCACAACCCTCAGACTAAGATCTGGAGCAAAGGCGTCATTAAAGGACTTGTTCTCCACATGCACTGGGGATGCAGCACTATCAGAGACACATTTGGAATCCACGTTTGCCTCTCTTAACACAGCCCTCCAATTTTTAACAATTATTATTATTCTATTTTATGGGTGTGGACGTGTCACCAAAGAGGCCAGAATTACCCTGCAGTGGAGGTTCTGGGAATCCAACCAGAATCCTCTGGAAAAGCAGTTACTGCTGTTAATCTCTCTAGCCCCCAAGGACAGGATCAGATAGTAGCATGGGGCGCTTTCTGATAAACCTCAAGACATACACTTGAATCTAAGATTTTGGGAAGGAAGCTGAGATAACGGGGCTGCACCATTTCTCAAAGGTGTGTAGTGTTTTCTAAACCCAAGTCAAACCCAGATCGAGGAAACAAAGAAAACAAGGCTTTGACCTATCTCCTGAAAGCCAACATTATCCTTCCAGGAAGTCCCACCTCCTCCACCCAGAGACACTGACAACAGATGCCCTTGTGGAGAGGCAGTGAGGACAACAGCCAAAGGTAGCTGTAGTCAACCATTGAGGCCTCAGATGTCTACCCAGTCCACAACACACACACACACACACACACACACACACACACACACACACACACACACACACACACTAAAAGGCTGCTGTGCACCATGAAGTTAAAGGAGCAGCAGTGGAGGAAACAGTGACAGGCAGCACAGATGATGAATTGGTTACCTCCCAGAACTTAGAGAATCCCTACTGGCTGTTCTGAGGAATCTCAGATGTGCTGGTGGCTGCTCCCAAAATCCACATCTCTCAGAGGCAGAGGTGGCAATTTATCTCTGGCCTGGCCAAACTTTTTTTTTTAATTTTCCGAGGCTACCGAACCATCCCATCAACTAAAAGCATCTGTTCACACCTCTATTGCTGTCTGTAAAACCTAAAGGAGATCATGTTTATAGATTGATATTTATGAGAAATTGCCTAATGTTTCCCCAGTTCCCTTCTCTCTTGATGTGACATTCCAGAGCAAATCAAGCAGTTGATAGATAAAATTTTAATTTAAAAGATACTTTATCTAAGGTCCTTTGGCCAAGTTGCCTGAGGACTGGCTTGTCTGTCCACCCCAGTATGCATAGAAAACATTGAAGTGAACACACATAACACATAGGATCACGTTTACTTTGGAAATGCGAAAGGCCACCAGATTCCTTACATTACAACACTGTCATAAATGGGACTCTCCACAGGAAACTGTCTTTGGAAATGAGCCCCCAGAATGATCTATGTTATTTCACAAACCACAGAAACATGTGTGGGGAAAGCCAGAGTTAACTGACGTGGCTTTAGTTGGGAAAGCAATTTTACCATTAGAGACCAAGACCTCTCACCAACTCTGAATTTTGCTTAGTTTGTTCACTTATCTTTTGTTGCCTGGTACACCTGCTGGGTTAGCTCTAACTGTTCTAGTCCATTGCACGCTGCACAGAAGTCTGAATGGAATAAAGATAGCAGTGCACATATTTCTCAGTCAACCTGTTGCTGACCACTCTTTCATTCAAGTCTTGCAGATACTGGGGTACATCTAACATGCCAGTTCTGACATCACCTGGGGCAGCATAGAAACACAGGACTCCCTGACTTCAAGCAGGCTTGTGAATGGCTGCCATACTGTAACTCGTGGGTCACTTTGTGTGGCAAGGCTGGACCAACCAGGTTAGAGTGAACTTTGGCAAGACATAATGTCTCTCTCTCTCTTCCACATCCATATTCACTATATTGTATATGTTCCAGAATATTCTCCCAAGAGAATTCAGGCTGTCAGCAGAATTCATGATCAACCTCAGGGGCTCATCACTAGATCATTTTAGAGACATTATTCAAAGTTCTTTGACATTATCCAAAGTTAACGATGGTTGGGTAGGTGGAGAGGTGGGAAGATTGAAGCACACACTTTCCAGAATTAAAAAATAAGAGCAAAGAAAATCATGAGGCTTCCTGGCTTGTTGTCAGCTCCAATCTCCAAAGCCACCACCCCTGGCTGGGCTGAGCTGGGAGGAGTGGGTCCTGATGTGTCATCTGTTGGGCTCCCCGGTTCCACAGGGGTGAGTGAGTCACTCCTCCTTCCGTCTCTTGCTGACAAACTCAACTTCTCTGCCAGGCAGCTTTATCATACTATGTGCACACCATAAATAACTAAGGCAAGGCTATACTCACTCTTCTGGGAGTTACAGTGAGTCAGAGATGTGAACACGAAGGGGCCAGAGAGGCTGGAGCTTCCAGAAACACCACATGAAAGAACGTCACGTCACATTCTCTTAGTCAGTGGAAATAGAAGGCAGACCACTCCTATCTACTCCAGAAGAAATGGGTGCTGTGGCCTCTTCACAAAGGGACAGCCAGGGAGACAGGCAAGCACCTCAGATTGTGTTGGCCTGGCCAGGCAAGGACCAAGGCTACATCTCACCACTGTTAAATCTCAAACCCAGGACAAAGGGCTGAGGTGCTGGCTGCCAAGTTCTCCCTGCATTCCTCAGTCCCTACCTGTTACAGGATCCTCCAGACTGGACTGGCATACCCTGCCCCTACCCTGAACTCTCCAAGAGGATAAACTAACTGACCTTCCTCCAGCTCCCTCTGGGTGACCTGGTCCCTTTGTCTACTTTCTTGGCCCAGGTTGGTTACCAGCTGCTCTCCCCTCTCCTCACAAGGCTTTGTACTCCCCCGGATGTCCCTGCCCCCCACCCCAGGCTATGCTCCTCTTTTATCTACAATAGACTCTCTCCTCCACCACCTGGAGGAATAGTCAAGTCCTTTTCTAGTTATTTCTTCCTTTTCATTCAGCCATCAACATTGGGCTACACCCCAGCATCTGGGTTACCAATTGTTGAATTCTGACATTTAGCTCAATACAGCATTTGAATCACAGCATCTGTGTTTTATCAACAACTTGTACACAATAATCTGTGTGGCGACTTTTGTACACAAACAGCTGCTTAGAACAAACAGCTTTTTTTTCTTTTTTTGTCTTTCCTTTTTTAGATCTGCTACTCTGAATGTTTGGACCCTGAGTTTCCTCATTCTCTTGCTCCTGTCCAAGAAAAATGTTTGACCTAAGAAGGCATGCATTTACTCATCCCAGAGCACGCCAGCTGTGTGGATTTCTTTTGTCTTTTTATTTGTTTTTATAGGCAAATAAGGGACAGCAAAGCAGACTGAATGGTGTTTTGTCTGTTTGTTTTGATTTCCATAGGGCCTTACTAGATCAAATTCATTCTGAAACTTTTTGTTTGTTTGTTTGTTTGTTTGTTTGTTTAAATTACATTGTATTACAACCTAAATGGAGAGAAATGTTGGCTCTGTAACACAGGAAGGCATTTCTGTGTGAAAAGAAAAAAAAATGGTGGCAGGACAGAGACACCAGTGAAGGCACTGAGCAGAGCTTTGGCCTTCAGATCAGTGAAAAAGGACCCCTGCCTCAGGCTCCTGCTAAGTACTGAGAGAAGCAGGTCTCTTCCTTTTCCTTTGTTCCTCTTGTACCTCATTCCCTCCCTCTCCCCCTGCCTTCCTCTCCCTCTTTATGACCTTCCTTGTAGCTCAGAGAAAGAAGATAATATCTCACCCAGCCACCCAGTGGAGAGCTCTGAGTAAATCCAGGTAGGTCTCTTTTGGAAGCCAGAGACATACATTACCTCAGGTACCAAGTGTAGGGTTTACAGAGAGGAGAGCATCACTCTATGACCTGCTGAGCTTTAAATTGGGGGGAGAGAGGGGTAATATATGCACATCTCCTCTAGCAGAAATCTCTTTGCTTCACAGACCCAGAAAATATCTTTCTCATACTGCTTCCTAGAGCAGGATGGCCCACTACCTCCTAGAGCAGGTTGGCCCATTGCCTCCTAAATCAGGTTGGCCTACTGCCTCCTAGAGCAGCTGGCCCATTGCCTTCTAGTGCAGGATGGCCCACTGCCTTCTAATGCAGGATGGCCCACCACTAGCCTCTGCTGCTGCCTAGTGGCTATTTCCTGGTCACTACCTGTGTTCCAGCTTATTGGCAAAGGAGGCTGGTAATCACAGACAGATCATTTCTCTGAAGCACATGAAGTCCTCCTGAGACACTGAACACTAAATTCTCCAGCCAGGAGAACAGATTACCCACTATAACAATAGGAGAAGAACACTTAAGAGGTACTTGGGTGGGTGGACAGCAATTTTGAGGGCTTTGCCCCCAAAGACCACCACACACTTACCATCTGGAGCCTGGGCAGTGTGGAAGGCGCTTCTGTACCACAGCATGATGTCGATCTTAAAGCTGTTGTAGATGAACAGAACAGACACAACCAGAAGTAGGAACGCCATAAGCCCTCCTAAGAGGTAAGCCCTGAAGTCTGGAACTGCAAATGACAGGGAAAAGTCAGTGGCCGAAGGTTAGTTTGACCTCCACGCTTACACGTGGCTCTTAGTCAAAGTCAGGTGGGAAACGTGAGGCTACTGCTTGAACACACATCTCTAAGTTTCCTTGTGAGTACACAACTTGGTTAGTTTAATTTCCACTGAGAAGGTTGGGAAGAAATGGACTCCTTAAAAGCCAGGGAGCCTTAGGTATTCATGCCAGAACAAAAGGACTCCGGCTGCAAGGAAACTGTCTCAGAGCATGTGGATCCAGGTACCTTCATGAGGTACAATCTGACTGGGTCTGAAATGTCCCCCATGGCTTCCCCTGGGGAATCTGGGTTTCAATCCCACCATACTGCTTCTTAAGACCCTCGGAGCTGAGCAGAGGGACTCCTGTTAAAACTGATAAAAGCCATTGGCCCTTTGCCCAAACATGGGCTGTGCTGGCTCCACAAGACCATGGTGAGACAGTCCTCATCCGACCCTTCCCAGGGCTCCTTGAAGCCAGGGCCAGTATCTGTCTGAGAGTTCCTGATATGGTACTCAATGCCTGCTCTGCTAAGAGCAGAATACAGTTCTGATGACAGGCAAGGGAGCAGACAGCTAGGGGAAGAATCAGTTACTCCAAAAGGGAAGTCCTGGTTGCTTCCAGAACAACTCTTGAACGCCAAGAAGAGGAACCAAGCAGCGCCCTACCTTGCCACAACCCAAAAGGGTGCTGCCAGAGGAGGGTGCCCAGGAATGAGGGAAGAGAAAAAGGGAACCCACCGCATCAACCACTTCCTTCATCAGCCCGTTCAGGTTGTCCACTCACCCTGAAAGGGGGCTCGTGGGTCTGGTGGGATGGGGGAGAAGTGTTTGAGTCTCCCAGAACAAGCACTTCTGCTTTATAAAATCTTCAAGAAATAGCTTATCAAATCCTTCTCAGGCCACACATACAGTAAACATCTGAAGGCCTAAGACTTCCTGCATATCGTATCATTTCTTTAGATATAACAGCTTGATAGAGAACAGAGACTGAAAACACACTTGGTACCAACCCCCACCCCAAATCAATCCATTGAGCAAGTCCCTCTGTAGCCAGTGGACACTGATCTGCAGGCTGTTACCCAATCTGACCCTGTCCCATCTTTATAACCTTTGTCATCTGCCTTCCAACTATGAAATGGCATCTCCCCTGTGTCTATCTTCTGCTTTTTGCCAGCTCCTATCAGAGTTGTGTGAGCAACACCATCTCTCCCTTTGGGAGGATCTAACCTGGAAGAGTCTAAGCCCCTGATAGCGATCTTAAAATTATAAACTGTGATATGACTATTCCATGACTAAGCCCACAGTACTTAATGAGACTCAAAGAGCCCTTGGCAGCCGCAGTGTGGTCTGACTGTTCCTTGCACTGAGTAGTGTGGACATGTTTGGCTCTGTGAATGTGCTCAAAGATGATGACAGTAGAATTGTCTTATTAGTGAAGAAGCTCAAATGAGTAGAGACTTTGAAGTGGAAATAAATGTACAGCTCGCTGCTGGTATACCAGATACCCTTATTAAGAATAGGATTTGAATGAGTTCAAAGGATAGCTCAGAGGTTAAGAGTACTGGCTGTTCTTCCAAAGGACCTGGGTTCAAGCCATAACTTCTCGTAACTCCATTTCCAAGAGATCTGATGCTCTCTTCTGATTTCCATGGGCATTGGGCACTCACATGGTACATGTATATATGTGCAAGCAAAACATGCTTACAAATAAAATAAAGCCATAAATAGAATGGCATTTGTGAGTCTGAGTTCATGGAACCATCATCAGGAGCCTTCAGACTCGAAAGCAGAGGATAGATGATGATTAAAAGACACAGAAGGGGAGAAAAAAAAAGACTTTCCCAGAAAGAGACAGCCCGTCCAGACAACCTTCTAGTCATCCTGCTCAGGATGAAGCAGGTTTAAGAGTCAAATCTGCAGATAACTTCAGAAACAAAAAAAATGAGGAAGTCAAATGAAGAAGTCACCAATAAGTAAACCAAAAAGTTTAGACTTAAGAGGGTGAGGTTTCTAAGAAATCAAGGCAAACAAAACAAGGTGTGCTTGACCAACCACAGAAAAGCTACCATGTGAGGCTGTAGAACGAGCACCCGGAGCAACCAAGAGTTTCCTAAGTAGGGTCCAAACAAAGGAGTGAAGAGTCCCTCCTCCTCCCCCATGACTGGCAGGTGTTAGCTTGGTTTTTCTTCTCCTTGCTGTTGTTGCCTGGATATGAGATTTATTACTGAACAAGATTTGGTAGGGTTTAAGACAGCACTGTGAAAGCCTTCAGAAATGCAGAGCTCTCTCTTTGTCCAGGGGACCACGATTGGGGATATATTTGACACCACAGCCATCGGGAATGAGCTGCTTCCCCACAACCATGTGTTCAGATTCATCTGCGTTAAACGTCGTGAAGCCGATGTGGATCTTCTGGAGGCCAGGGAACTTGAGCTTGGCTCTACACATGTTCCCCAGTCACATGTTCCTTATTCTGAGGCTTGGTGTGGATAGACATGATGACCTGGCCAATGTGAACCCTGGCCACTGTGCTCTGGGGGGCTTCCCAACGGCACCACATAGACCTGTCTGGAGCCTGTCAGCCCCAGCGCAGGACAACGTCTTGTTGTTGCAGATGATATGCACAGGACGGAGCCTTACTCAGATATGAAAGACATCCTTGCCACAACTCTTTCCCATGTATCTGTTGGCACAAATAGGGGCAGCCTCCAGTGCTTCAGAAGAGAGATGTTCAGAACCATCTGACACCATGTAGCCACAAAGTGGGAATTCATCAACTTTTGCTTCTTTCTGGCCCAAATCAAAGATGCAGATCTTAGCATCAGGGACACCGTGGGGAAAAAAAAAACAACCAAACAAACAAACAAAAAACCCTACAACTTTGGGCGTGGCTTGTTCTTACAATACCAGTAACACTGGGCACTGGACTCTTCTGGTGTGTCTGAAGATAGTGGCACTGTACTCATACATATAAAATAAACAAATTGCTCTCTCTGTCTCTGTCTGTCTCTCTCTCTCTCTGTCTCTCTCTGTCTCTGTGTGTGTGTGTGTGTCTCCTTCTTTCTCTCCTTCTCTCTCTCTCCTCTTCTCTCAGAGTAGGTTTCCCACTTTCCTCTCCCATCATGACTTCCCTGGCCTCAGTCCTTGAGGACAGTAAACTTGTCTACCTGAGAACAGCTTCACAATAAAGCTGCCTACTTATATTATTTTTTTAAAAGTGCTCTTTTCCCCTGTCGCACCACTGACAGCTCTAGTGAGGTGTTAACTTGTTAATTGGTAACGTTAGCCCCTCTGAGCCTGAACTTGGCCTCAAAATTCTTCCAAGCAAGGTGCTTCCAGGTACTTAGCCTGAAAAGAGTCTGTCTTGGCCACCTTGAGACTAGGTAATGAGAGACCGGATCTTGGGTTCAGACTCCATCTTAGAGAACCTACCTGACCTAAGGTTGAACTCTCTAGCACTAGTTTCCAGGTTATTCCCCAACAAACCTGTTTCCAGGTTACAAGCCTTCCCCTGAAACTTCACTTCTTAACAACCACCAATCAGGAGAAAAGCAGAACAGAGAAATCCTGTCTCAAAACACACACACACACACACACACACACACACACACAAAATTTATGGTTTGGCTCCCAGCACCAGCCAATTATTTTAAAGGGCAACAAAATTCCATAATAGCCCGAAAACAGATGTGTGCCAGACTTGAAACCCCCTTGCTTACTTGCCATTTCCTATAAAACCTTGTCCTGCTGAGAGCTTGGGCCTTCACCCTCCCTCTCTGCTGTGTCAGAGACTTCGGTGTAGTCTCATTTGAATCTCATCTGCAGTGTAACTGTTATGTGCATTTTGTGTGTATATTGTGTTTGACAATAAAAAAGAAAATTCCAACTTGTTCTCAAAACATTTTCCCAACAATAGTATAGAAAGTCCACAGCCCCCTGGTGCTGAAGCCAGCGCTTAAACACAGGAACATCAATGATTAAACCCTAGGTTGGAAGCAACCCCACCATCTATACAGATAGTAGAATGGGAAAGTGGGGCAGATGTAGCAGGCAGGCCTGAGGAAGATAAGACAAGTTGTTAAGCCATTGTCAAAAGATAATAAGAGGATTGAGATGACACCAGATAGTACTGATCCTATAGTACCTGGGAAATATGGGGTATATTTTTAAAAGGTAAGAAAACCAAGTTTAGGAGGTTAAATATATTCTTCATCTTTGTCATTGATTCTGTAGACTAGTAGAGAGTGGGTAAGACCATGAAGTTGCCATGAAGAAAGAGAGAGCACAGCTAGATAGGAGAATGTTTTTGCATCTACCTTGGGGTGATAGTGGAAGCCACGGAGAGAAGAAAATTGCCAGGGGTGAGGACATAGCAGATAAAGGTGTGCTTGTCAGTGAAAACCTGAGGAAGGAATATCTTGAAAAGCCAGGACAAGCAGTGCATACAGAAGAGTCCAATGCTCTTCCCACCCAACCCAGCCACAAAAGGCCCCAAGAGATCAAGACAAGGAAGCCATACTGTATGCCCACTCAAACTGATGTAACTAGAGACAGAATGAGCCTAGCCCAAGGTCATGAAAGTGAGGGAGAAACCATGAACATTTTTCTGGAATTTCAGTGAAAACAAAACAAAACCCTCAATGTCTATGAAGATGACTCAGCCCAAAACACACTTTGATAGAGTCACAGCTTTATCCCAAGACAGCTATCAGACACAGCACCGTACTTAACGAAATGGTGTGCCTGAGTTCTCTAATTGGTGCCCCCTGTTGCCTCCGACTGAACATATGACATCACTTCTCGTTAGTAAGCCTTCCCTGGCCGTGGTTTTCAATGCTCTGAGCAGCAGGTAACATGCTGGGTATTACCTGGGTGTATCAGAATGATGTAGGCTGCAGACACTCCAGCGTGACACGTGAAAGGACGGCCGTAGTCCTCTATTTTCACTTTTAAGAATGTTATGTTCACTGTGTACCGAATTTGATCCCTCAAGGACACATTGGTTCTAGGGAAGGAAGAGTCAGCCATTAACACAGGACCCATTACCCAACATAAGGTATAGCTTATCTTCTATAAATAATATGTTTGTTTGTTTGTTTGTTTGTTTGTTTGTTTTTCCCTAGAGAACTCTCTGGCCATTATTTTACTCTAAGAATACATATGAGAGTGACTCGATGTATAGAGATTCTGTAGGTGTAAATTTGCATTTTCTCCTGGACAGTCATGAGAAAGTGTGGTTCTGCTAACTACAGCATCATGTGTAGCTCTAATGGGCATCTTCTGTTCCCCAGACTATATCCCAATGTATCCACACAGCAAGCCTCACCCTGAGCACTACTTCTGATTTCATTTATATCACATAATCATAGCACTGTAAGTTGGGCTTGAGTACCTTGGACTGTGCACAGTCTCCCATAAGAAACCCTGCAGTGATTTTCACATTGCTACTTTCACACTAAAGGCCAGCAAGTCACAGGGTCACTGAATGGGACAGGCTGGATTTGAGTGACATACATACGCTGTTTCTCTAAGCTACAGTTCAAGTGGCATTGACATTGATTCAGTCAGAAACATAAACACCTTGCATTTGCCTGAACAAGATGCCTGGCTACACACAGTGTGTACTAATCATTAAAAGACAAGAGGGGAAATGCAAACTCGAGTGGAGCTGTCCATCACAAACAGTGGTACCGGCATATTCGTATGGATGGAGCGACTCTTAACACCTACTCGATTCCTTCCTGGATGCGTTTGGAGTCTTTGTAGTAGTCATCCACCAGGGTGTTGTTGACTCTCCAGCACCTCAGGTTTGTATTCTCCTTCGTGTCTGTTATATTGCAGTTCACGATGAGGGTGGAGCCTGGAGCAATCAAGTTTACAAACACTGACTGGAAATGCTACTGATTTCTCAAGTTGTCGGACTTGTCGACATCGAGTTAGCCAGCCATACCTTAATTGCCAGAAGCACCCCCAGGTTGATGTCAATGTGCCTCCGTCTCCTTCTGTATAAAAGCCAGGAGGAACGAGGAGAAGCCTTTGTGCTGTGAAGGGCTCTGCATGCACTGCCCAGTAGCCACACCTCTGAGGAGAGTCTCCCACAGCATGAGATGCAAACTGTACTTCATCAACACCCAGAGACAGCAGTGAAGTGCTTTACAATCTACAGAGTGCTTCCTGCTCATGTCCCTCTAGGTCAGTGGTGCAAATCTTTGAAAGAATCGAGCAAAGCAGAAGACTGGAAGGCGGTCCTTGTGTGTTAGATGAGAAACTCAGGTTCAGACAGACAGACAGAGTGACTTCCTCTAGGTGATACATACTTTGGAGGGAGATGTGGGACATAATCTCAAATCCAATGATATTCTCACATTCACAGATGTGGCTACTGCCTCCATTTTCCTCTGTCCCTTATCCTATGTCCACATACATATATATTATATGATATATGATAACTCTTTATCATTCAGTCTATTAAGGCCCACTTCATCTTTCAAGAGTTCTTTCACCTCTGTGGTAGTTTACAATTTATTCTAATGTATAACATGTTTAATAAGAACCATGGAGTATAGCTAAATATCTGTGGGTTACAATAAAGTAAACACCCAGACAGTCTCCTCCACGAAGAAAACAGAATATTTTGAGAATTCTGGAGTTTCCCACACTCCTTTCCTTCCTTTATTTTGCACTGCTTACATATTTATCCACAGATTCTAGCTCTTGTTGCTTAACATTTACCTTCGGAGGCTCATCTTTGCTGTTTCATAGTGTAATATATGACAGCTCTTTATTTCTTCTAAAATTAAGACCTATTCATTTACATTGCATGTATTTCTAATATTTAATACTTGATGAGAGACTTCTCAGAACTCTCTTGTGTATGTTTCCTGAGGCCCACATGAACACATTGCATGTATATATATACATATGTATACACATACTTATAATCCATATACCTGATAGGTACCCATAGCTTCCCCAGCATTGTGTTGGCTACATACAATAGTCAACTTCACAAGATAGTGATGGACTGTCTCCTCGAGGGCTGTAGCAGCCCAGACTCCCACGTGAACAGTGTAATGTTGCTTAGATACTCAATAGTAGTAATGCCCAGACCATCCTATTATAGATGTTCAAGCCCTAAACTTGATTTGTATTTCTCTACACGGCTCATGAGCAAACAGCCATCGTGTATTTTATTGGCCGTGTGACTGAACACAGCTTACTTTCCCTCCTCTACTAGGTCCTGTTTCCTTTATAAATGTGAAGAGGTTGGGTTCAGATATTATAAGCATTTTATTCTGATCCAAAGGTTTTGTTTTTATACTTTTACCACTGTATTTCAATAATCAGAGTTTTATTTTTAACAGCATCCTGTTTAAATATGTTTTCTTTACAACAAGGGTTTGGTACGTCCCAATTTTTAAAATATTCTTTACTACTTTAAAGTCATGAAATTGTTTTCCTAGAGATACATTGTTCTGAATACCATACTCAGGTCTACAATCCACCCAGAATTATTTTTATATTATGTGATAGAGAGGTCGGGTTTCATTGTGTTCTATATTACATCTAATAGGCAAGTACTATTTATTTAAGCAATTTTAATTTCCCAGTCCAGTATGGTAGCACACATCTATAATCCTAGTACTTAGGGAGATGGAGAGAAGAAGATCAGGAGTTCAAGGCCAGCCTAGACTACGTATAAGTCTCTCTCTCCTTTTCAAGATTATGACTTATCTACTTCTCTGTAGTCTTTATCAAGGATCCAGAAGTCTGGTGTGTGTGTGAGTCCACCTCTGATCTTTCTCTTCAATTATTATATAGAATGTATAAAATTTTTAGCCTCCTAATAAATCTTGAAATCATTAGTCTTCCAACCTAGTTTTTAATCATTTAAAATTCACTGATTCTTATAAAGCCAAAAAAAATGTTAGAAAGCTATGGAAAAGAACACAGTAATCTGATTTTTTTTTAATCTATTGATAAACCTATAGAAAGGTCAATACTTGCCTATGAACAGTGTTCCTCTGTGTGTACAAGTTTTTTAAAGACATGTTTTATTAAGTATTTACATATCCAAAGATGAAATTTTGTTATTACACCTCTACTGACCTATAATAAAGCTTTTGCTTTAACAGCTGCCTTGATATCAACACAGCTATACCAATATTCTTGGGAAAAGTGGTTTTGGTGCCTCAGAGAAGAAGGAGAGTCCCCAACAGGACAAATGTTTGCCAACATGTAATCCTCTATAGTACCTGTGTCCCCAAGGAAACAAGCCTGGCAGAGTCATTTACAAAACATGTAATGTCAAAATATTATATTAGTGATTCAACCGTGTAAAACCAGCTCTAAACATTTTATTGTATCAGAATAGTCTTAAAGAAAAACAATACGTTATTGTGGCATTTTAGATAGTTTTCTTACAACAGTGACATAGATAAAAGATCCTTCAACATGATTATGTTTATCCTCCTTAAAGAGTCCAGGTTCCCTGACTCTCTTGTGTGCATCTGTGTGTATGTGTATGTATGCTTGGGTATAGGTATGAGTTTCAAGAAGTTTGCATGTGTGGCGGATATGTATGCATGTGTATGTGTGTATTGCATGTGAAGGCCAGATATGAACCTCTGGTGTCATCCCTCAGAAACTGCCCATGTAATTTTTTTTTTTTGAGTCTAAGTTTCTCATTAGCCTTGAAGTTACCAAATAAGCTAGGCTGGTTGACCAGTAAGCCCCAGGGATATCCATGTTGTGCCTTTCCTAGCAGCATGTGCCACCACATCCTGCTTTTTTTCATGGTTTCTAGTGACCATGACTCTGGACTTATGCTTACTCTGCATTTGGCCTACAGATCTCTCTCTCTCTCTCTCTAACCCAGTGGTTCTCACCCTTCCTAACCCTGAGACCCATTAACAGAGTTCCTCATGTTGCATTGGACCCAACCATAAAATTACTTTTTAAATTTTTATTGCTACTTCATAACTGTGACTTTTCCTACTCTTATGGATTGTAAATGTAAATATCTGATATGTGACCCCCACAATGGAGTCGCGACCCACAGGTTGAGAACCACTGCTGTAACCCCTGCTGGGAAACAAAGCCAATTAAATTATTAATAGCTAGTCTTTGTAGGTGTCTGTGAAGTCTGTGGGTATCCACATGCCAAGGAATCAGTACATCAGTGTGTCCTTAGGGTCTTCAGAGCTCTCCAACCATTTTACAGAGCATCTCAAACAGTCCAGCCTGGGTCTTTCAAGCAGATTTGTATACCCTTAACACTGTCTGTTTTGCTGACGTTCATGTTTCTAAGTCTACTATTTGGTGCTTGAGTTCCCTGGGGGTTTCTGTCCTTCCCACCACAGCCACAGGCCTTCCCCCTGAACCAGCTCTAAGACCTTGTTCTTACCACTCTTAGCAGGAGAGGTAAATACATTGTTTCCACTTTCATCTTTGTTACTTAGTTGCTGTTTAGAAAGACGGAAGTGTTTTTATTATTTCTGCCCTTAGTTATAATGGTATTTAAAAACTCCAATGTCTTTTGGAAGCAGCACTGGCCACACGCCACATTTGATAGACAATGTCTCGCTGTCACTATTTTGTGACGGACTCTATGACGTAACTTGTAACCAAGAAAGCTAATAATTAGAAAATGTGCTTGTTTAACTTCTCTTCCTTTTCAATTATTTAAATTCAAATTCAAATAAACAGGAATGGTATATTTTTAAACAGTACAACATGGTGTTTCTATGTGCTTGTGTGTTTATGCTATGGAGTACCTAAATCATGCTGTACTGGCTGGCTTTGTGTCAATTTCAAACAAGCTACTGTTACCTGAAAGGACAGAACCTTCTGCCACGTTGTCTTATTCTTGTATTTCTAGGGCCTTTAGCTTTATGTATTCGATACACGGTTTCTTCAAAATGCTATTTTTCTAGGCCTGGTAGAGCAGTAACTTGGGAAGCTGAGGCAAGAAAATGAGAAATTCAAGGCCTGCCTAGAATAGGAAATGAGTTAAATTTAGTCTCAAAATAAAGAAGTAAAAAGACTCGGGATAAAACCCAGTGGTAGATTGTTTGTCCAGTGTGTATGATCCAACCATCAGTATCAACAACAACAAAGTGTTTTGAAAGGCATTGAAGTTTTAATTAGAACAAAGTGACTCAATTTGTTATTTACTATTTGGGGGGTTGAAAGGTTATTATGAGGTTGAAACACCCAAACTAATTTTTTTATGATAATTTTTGTAAATTATACCTTTCCAGTGTTGTTATTTTTAATCTTTTGGATCATGAACTTTTATATGTCTCTTAAAAAGCATGCTATTGTACCAATACAGTGCTAACTGAAGTATGGTATTGACTGAGTCTGAGGAGTTCTCTTTCAATGAAGACTTGGTTTAATTGCCCTCTTTCCAGAAAGTGCTCTCACTATGTTTATTTATTGGAGCTATCGCTATATCAAAAATTTGGGAGTATCTGTTCTGAAGCATTGCACGTTTGATCTCTTACTGTGTAAATGAAGGCTGTAATACAGTTATTTGTCTGACTGCTTGGATGTATTTTCCAGTATGAGATAATGTAACCCAGAATTCCTGATCTAGATTACTTAGTAGCTGGAGTTTTATACTTCAGTAATCCTGCCTGTTTTCATTGCCTTTGTATTCACAGAAGTCAGTGAGACTCTCCTGGTGAGCTCAGGCACATCCAGAGTTGGAAATTGGACATGGGGGGGGGGTTGTCTCTACCTTGATCTTTTAATGCATCCATTGAAGGTGCAGCAAGCTTTACCTATCTATGGTAACTGGACAGCTCCGACAGTTTCACTTACCAAGTGGAACTTCAATGGAGTTGTTTTTTGGATACGTGATGTTAGGGATCCTTCTTCCATACTCAACTTCCTCTGATAAGAAATCACACCCACAAGGATTGAGTTAGAACCACAGAAATCATACACTAATGTAATGACAGGAAGAAAAGACCTTCCAAAACATTAGTCAAGAAACGTCAAAAGTCAAGAGTGTGACATCAGGATACCCAAAATATCGCCACTTTCTATAAAGCTCTTCAGTTTACTATTCATGAGTAAAGCCGGGTAGCCAAAGATCACCACCTATTAGATCACACACACACATGAAACCAGGAGACCATTCCAGTCAATCACTCTCTCATCATCCTACTGAACTTCACCACACAGCCTAACAACTTAATCTTCCAATGCTTCACAGTTGTCTCCTCTGCCTTCACTTCTGAACCATCTGTTTTCTGGTCTCAACTCCTTTAAGGCCACCTGAGCTGCTCACAGCTTGAATTGCCTTCTAGAAGACAGTCCTCAGAAAGTCTTAACTCCAGAACTCTATCTGAATTCCAGACCATGAGAGGTGACAGCCTACTCTACTTCTTTTGCATGCCTCATGCTCAACTTGCTGAAGACCAAATCTCTCCAACACCTATTTTCCCCTTGAGCTGTCTTGTTGCATTGCCTAATGTCACTTTCCACCCAGTAGCATATGCCCAAACGCCTAGAACCCATGACCTCGTCTCTTCTACTGAAGTAACTCTAAAAGGTGTATGCTTCCCCTTGGGAGATGCTTTTGTCAGTATCTGCATCACTCCATCATTCATGATATCATGTGCCTGTGCCTGCATGATGTCTCACCTGTATGTTTGCACCTTCTCCCTAACCACTGTCCTGATGTTCTCCCTGGGGGACAGCCAGCTGCTTCAGACATTAAAAGCACACCAGGCTGCTCTCATGCCATCAAACCCACTGGCTGCTTGCCATTGTTCTGAGAGTAAACTCCTCACTGCCCTGTTTGTATTTCAAACTCTACCCATCCCTCACTCCTGACTGAGTCTCTAACCTCATTACCTACCATGATCTCACCAACCCAGCCCAGCCTGTCTGTCTTCCATCCCTCAGACACAGCATGATTCCTCTTGTTCTGAGGCCTCCACAGCTTTCTGTCTTCTGTCTGTAAACATCTTAGCCATTCTTTGAATCTCTTGGGCTACCTATCTGCTCCCGTGATAGCTTCCTGCTGCCCAAGGGTGCAACTCCATTAAAGAAAGAAGAAGAAGAAGGAGGAGGAGGAGGAGGAGGAGGAGGAGAAAAGGAGAAGAAGCTATGTTGTGGCTGGAGAGATAGTTAAGATGGTAAGAAGTTAAGCCACTTACTGATAGGCCCTGGGTTCAGTTCCCAGCACCCACATAGTGGCTCACAACCACCTGTCCTCCAGTTCCAGGGTATCTGATGCCCTCCTCTGGCTTCCTTGGTCACAAGGCATGCAAGTGATACACAGACATATATGCAGGCAAACACTGACACGTATAAAATAAAAATAAATCTGAAAGGAAAAGAAAGCTGTATTCCCTTAGGTGCAGCAACAGCATGAAGGCCCAAGCAGAAGAACCATCAAATAAGAGAGGTGAAGTCTTCATTTAGTGTGTAGGAAAGAAGGAAAAGCCACAGTTCTTGTCCTGTAGATGGTTCTAATCTAAAGTTGCTCCTTCCTGACTGTACAAGAATCTGCCCACGCTGATCATCTCAGACACTACTTTACAGTCTGCAGATCATTGTGCGTTCAAAGACAGTGGGTGTTGGTGACAGGACAATGGCATGGTTGCTTCCAAAAGGACTGGCCTGACACAGTACAAATGGTAGGTTATCTAAGAACCCTACCCAGAGATACTGAATGCCAAAGAGTCTGAAGCTGCAGCAAGACCAACCTTAGACAGGCCCAGCACAACACTCAAACAGCAGAGATGATGGGAAATGAAGGTAGAATTAATACTGCCTACCTTGTGTTGGATGCTGACACTTTGGTAGGCACCCAGGAAGTCCCCCCTTTTACATGATCTCTTTCAATGTTCTCCAGCCAAGAGTTTTCAATATTGTGTTTTGAAAGGAGAGAAAAGTGAGCTGTTTGTGCCTAGCTGGTTGTGCCCATTGACCTCACTCTCTGGCCCCCTGATCTATCACCAGCATGGCTGGGGGGCTCTGTACAATCAATATCCAATCTCCAAAGCCTGAACAGGAAGCCATCTGACTCCCATAAAGCTGAGAACAAAGCAACCATACTTGAAAACAAAAAAAAAAAAACAAAACCTTACTGGTGTTCACAGCAATGTAGTTTCTAATGGTGAAGTGTCTCCCCAAGTGAGTCAGTCTGGCTGAGCACGCATAGCTCCCGCTGTCCTCCACAGCAACGTTGTTCACAAGAAGCTTTGCTCCTGAAGGGCTGTATTTTTCCCCCGCTTTAATCTCTTCACAACCCTACAGGCACACACACAAGAAAGGAATGAGTGCTGGCAAATTCTAGTCTCTCTGTCAGCATTAACCTATGAACTGTGGGGAAACGTGTCTATATCACTGTTCCTCAACCTGTGGGTTGCAGCCCCTTCGTGGTCACATGTCAGATATTTACATTTCATATAATCTATAACAGTAGCAAAATTATAGTTGTGGAGGAGCACAAACTGATTGTATAGGTGGAGGTTATCACAACATGAGGAACTATATTAAAGGGTCATAGCCTCAGGAAGATTGAAGAACCACTGCCCAATATCTACATAGTCACTTACAACCTAAATCTTAGATATTAACCATCTAGCCAGAAGGCAATGCATAATATAGATAAACAGACAGACAGACAGACAGACAGACAGACAGACAGACAGAGATGATAGATAGATTAGATAAATGATATACAGACATAGAATGACAGATAGGTAATAGATGAGAGAGAGAGAGAGAGTAGATGATAGATGCATGGATGGATGGATGGATGGATGGATGGATGGATGGATGGATGGATGGACAGATAATAGGATAGTGAGGTTAATGGACAAAAAGATGGAGGTTACTGTGCTAGTAGCGATTTGTCACTTTAACAAAAGACTTGACATGAACAACTTAAAGAAGACGAGATTTAATGTTCTTGTGACCTCAGAAGTTCTTGTCCGTCATGAGAAGTATGGGGTGGGACACAGGAGAACATACCATGGAGGCCAGGATTAGAAAGAATGACAGCAGTAATCCGCTTTCTCTTTTGCCTATTTGTTTCATCTGGCGCACAGACTATGGGATGGTGCCACCCACATGCAGGGCAGGTATTTTCCTCTTATTAGGCTTCACTGGAAATACCCTGACAGACACACCTAGAGTTGCTCTTTAAATTCTTTGGCACTTCTCAATCAATTCAAGCTGACAATCAACATAGAGAGAGAAAGGGAGGGTAGATGCTCATCACTTAGTCTCTCTCTCTCTCTCTCTGTGTGTGTGTGTGTGTGTCTCTCACTCTCTCTCTCTCTCTGTCTCTCTCTCACTCTCTCTCTCTCACACAGAGAGATAAGATAGATAGATAGATAGATCTCTCACATAGAGAGAGAGAGAGAAAGAAAGAAAGAAAGGAAGGAAGGAAGGAAAGAAGGAAGGAAGGAAGGAAGGAAGGAAGGAAGGAAGGAAGGAAGGAAGGAAGGAAGGAAGGAAGGAAGAGATCTGTTTATTTCTATTTATATCTACCTCAAGAAGACTTGGTAAGGACACACACTAAAATGGGTGATACAAACACTAAGTCTAATGGGAGTTGAGAAGAACTGCAAAGATTTCATGGAGGAAGGCTGCAGATGAAGAGTATTCTCCACCTCAAGGCCCACCTCCTCCAGTGGACTCCTACCCCATGATGCCAAGCGCCTTTGTCAGGATTGCAAGCCCCAGTGAGTTGGATAATGACTGTTTAAACCACACAAGAGACTCAACTCTCCATGGATGAGAGTTTGCTTTATAGAATCCAGTGTATACCAACTAATTGGAGGCCTGAATGAGAGAAAAGAACGCACGTACATCAGTCTATAATGAGAAAACCTCATAGAACTTCTTCAGGGCTCCAGCAGCTACCAATCTGTAGAATGCCTTTCTCTCTTGTCATTACAGCAACCACAGAAAACGAAAGGCTCGTATTTGTGTGTCTGAGAAGAGACTCACATGCCATTCCTGTGTGTGTGTGTGTGTGTGTGTGTGTATCTGTGTTATATGTGTGTCTGTATGTTTGTGTTGTGTGGCTGTGTGAGTGTGGCTGTGTGTGTGTGAGTGTATATTTGTATATGTGTGAGTGTATATGTATGTGTGTGATATGTATGTGTGTCTGTGTATGTGTTGTGTGTGTATGTGTGTTTGTGTTGTATGTGTGTATGTGTGAGTACATCTGTATGTATGTCTGTGTGTGTCTGTGTGTGGTGATGTATTTGTGTGTGTGTGTGTGTGTGTGTATGTGTGTCTATGTGTGTTGGGTATGTGTGTCTATGTGTGTGTGTGTGGTGTATGTGGTGTTGTGTGTAAACTAGACATAGACATGAGGTGTTTTCCTCTGTCTCTTTCCACTTTTTATTTTGAGACAGCACTGACTTGTCAGAACTGGTTGGCCAACAAGTCCTAAGGATCTGCCAGTCCCCTGTGCACCACCACACCCAGCTTTTTAAAATGTGTTTATGGGGAGCAATCAAGGTCCTCATGTTTCCAAGACAAACATCTTGCCAAGTGAGCCGCCTTCAATTCACCTTCCTCACCAGTAACTCACCGTATCAAGCCACCGCCTTCTCCTCGCACACCCGCTTCCGGACTCTTGCTCAAACCTGTCCCTTCCTTTGCAGCGCTCACTCCACAGTGAGACTGCCTGGCTAGTTGGTCTGTAGTCTGTTTTTCTTTCTTCCTTCCTTCCTTTCTTTCTTTCTTCCTTTCTTTCTTTCTTTTTTGTTTTTTTTTTTTTTTGTGTTTTGTTTTGTTTTGTTTTGTTTTGTTTTGTTTTTCGAGACAGGGTTTCTCTGTGTAGCCCTGGCTGTCCTGGAACTCACTTTGTAGACCAGGCTGGCCTTGAACTCAGAAATCCGCCTGCCTCTGCCTCCCAAGTGCTGGGATTAAAGGCGTGTGCCACCATGCCCGGCTTGAGTCTGTTTTTCATTTGTATTTTTGAGTTCCTCTCTTTCCAGCACAGAGAGAGGCTTTGGCCATGCAGAAATTAGATGCAGTTACTGTCCTCATGAAGATCACAGTTTCATAGTTAAAACAGATAAAACCCCAATTCAAGGAAAATGCAAGCAACTCGGTGTTACATTCCCTTATCACATAGTGAGTCAGAGATGAGTGCATCCTAAATTTCTACCCCAGCAGAGAGGAATAAGTCCACTCTGCATGGGCAATCCCTAAGTAATGCCAGAATGCTTATTTACGAAGTACAACTTGTCTTCTTAAGTGGGTTACACATTGCTCCAACAGATACTCTTTAAGGAAACTCTATTTGACAATTGCTCACCAGTAGTAGATGGGACCTACTATTAGGGGTTGGGTGGATAAGGCACCACAATAAAGTCGGCACTTTGAATACAACAGGCATTCAAATGAGTGTGTGGAGTGTTAGTTATTTTCATAGATATACTCTATAAAATGGGGGAGTGATAAGACATATAAATTTATGTGGCACCTAGAGATTAGATTATTGACAGTCTATATCCATTAGACACATTACAACGACTCTCAAAGGTACCAAGACATGTCCGTTACATTAATGGGCAAAACTCAACATTCAATCCTTGGATTGATTTGACCAAAAGCAAACTCACGTCTGAGTTATCCTCTTCCCACCCTGTGTCTTCTATCTGTAGTTTGTGGTTTGGGGGCTTGTCTTTGGTTTGCTGTTGTATGAGTTTCATGGTCTACTTCTTCGGGGTTCAGAGTCTCAAAGCTCAAATTCTTAGATTCCAAAAACCTCTCTCCTGTAGGCTTAACTTGAGAGTCCCTTTCTAGGCACATTCTGTACCATGCTTCATAGTTGAGCAATCCCACCTCTGACTCATTGGTTTCTTCCAACTATCCACATGAGCCATCACATTAACACTAACCTTGCTGTATAAGGAGCATCCTGCCCCTTGCAGTGACTGGAAGTGCCATTTTCCCAATCTACTGGAGGGTACAAACTTTCTACTGGCTTAACTTTTTTTTTTAATTCCAGAGGGGATATCTCATTATCAAGATTTAAAGCAGAAATAATAAAAATGGCAGCCATTAATCGTTTTCCAGTGAGATTGTTATAGAGATGCATTATTATGAAAATAGATTGCATTTCTAAGAGACTGGAACTTTTGTTGGACCATATAGGCAAGTTGCTAATGCCCCTTAAGATGTCTTAAGACTTATCCTGATATCATACTGTTCCCTACGCCTGATTTTTAATCTACTTTAAGAGAATAACATAACAGTCAACCCCATTAGCCTTGGATTTCCCATGTATCAGTCACAACATAAGTTAGTACATATCTCTAGTTTTAAAGTATGTACTATGCTACTCTCCTGATGCAAAGAGCAATGTATGCATGTACTTTTGTTATGGTAGTCAACACTGAAAACATGATACAGGTATAAAAAGATCTTATATACAAACTTCTACCATAAATATTGGGTACAACATACAGATATAACTTGAAAATAGTATGTTTTTAAAACTGAGTGCTTTGGGATCAACTGGAGTCAGTGACCTAATCCCTTGCTAAACTCTGTTTAAAATGTGTGTAATGTAGCCCTCATTCCATCCCATGTGATGCTGTAATGTTCAGTCAATACAGAGCAAAACCCTTTGTTAGGGACATAAAGAAAGAGACAATAAGTCACCAACAGCTACAGGTAGATACAGACACAAGGACTCAGCAACAGACAGAATAATGACAACCCCTAAACCTCAAATTAAGACAGACATATGCACAGAGACACAGGGAGATAGAAAAAAAAATTCAAACTTGAGTTTGCTCTTGATCAAATTAATCCAAGGGTAAGTGTGAATATTCTTTCGTTTATGTGACACCAACACATTTGGGTATCTCTGAAGCTATCTGTAATATATGTAACCAATGCAGGTTTTAAATAATCTAAGCTCTGGGAACCATGCAAATGTAAATCTCTTATTTATTCATAGCTCACAAGCTAATGCTATGAAGATACTGTCATTCATCAGCACACATTCTGACTCCTGTTCTACTCCCAGTTCGGCAAGTACAGCATCTTTTTCAGGTGCAAAATATCCCAGGACAGCCTAACTAATACACACTGGATGTAAAAGTCTCATGGAGGTGGAATCAGTGAGCAGATGGAAGTCTAATCTCCGGAAATGGTGGCAAAAGAATGAATATCTGAAACATTATCAGCAAGAGAGAAAGATGGTCACTTGGGTATCTAAAGGTTAAAATGGGCCATTCCTGAAGACCTGGAGTTTAACAGCAATGTAGGTGACTTTCTCCATATCTAGATAAGTTATGAAAATGACAATTACAAATTACAGATCAGGGCTGAATAGCTGCCTTAGTGCTGAAAGTGCTTGCTCTGCAAACTTGAGGGCCAGCATTTGGATCTGCAGAAACCCAGCTAAGTGCCAGGTAGGCATGGCTACCACCTGTAATTCCAGCTTCAGGAGGCAGAGACAGGGAATCCACAGCTTGCTAGTGTTAGCTTGCTAGTAAGGTTGGCCACATGGTTAAGTGCTGGGTTTAATGAAGAGACTTTCCCTCAAGAATAACATATAAGAGCAAGCGAGCATGAATCTGGACAGACACCAACTTGCTGTACACACTTGCACATATGCCCACACACATGCAAAAATATCCACAATACACACATGCAAAATAGAAAAAACAAAAATTTTACAGAGGATTGAAAATTATAATAGTGCCCTTCCAGTCGGCGCCAGCTCTGGGCCACTTTGAGAACGAACTCGGTGGATGGTACTCAGAGGACTCTCCAAGCCGCAGGCACCCTAGCATGCCCAGAACCTTAGGATCACTGGTGAGTAGAACACAACATCTGTTCCAAACCAATCATGATGGGCCTGTGACAGCAGGAGCAAAGATACAGGAGCCCTGCTTGAACAGCTGCTCGGGTTCCTTCTGATCAGTACCTTGGTTTCGAACACACCAAACAGCCCCACGTTCCCTAGAGGAGACATCAGCTCCAGGCGCTGTAACACGCCCAGGATCTTAGGATTTCAGCATCCCAGGATACCAGGAGGTTGGTCGCACCAGGATCTCAGGGTCTCAGAGGAAGCTTGACTGCCAAGAACTCTGACATACCCAGAATCTCAGGTTCACAGGATCCCAGAATCACAGGATCACGGAGAAGCTAGACTCTAAGGAGTCCTGAATCAACTGGGATTATAGGAAGGACTGGCTCCAACCAGATATATTGAGGTCAGTAAGCACTTGAGATAATCAGATGGCAGGAGGCAAGCATAAGAAGAGAAGCAACAGAAACCAAAGCATCATCAGAACCGAACTCTCCCACCATAGTAAGTCCTGGATACACCATCACACCAGAAAAGCAAGATATGAATCTAAACTCACTTCTCATGATGATGATGGAGGAGTTTAAGAAGGAAATAAATGACTCCCTTAAAGAAATACAGGAGAACACAGGTAAACAGCTAGAAGCCCTTAAAGAGGAAAAACAAAATCCCTTAAAGACCTACAGGAAAACACTACCAAAAAGATGAAAGAATTGAACCAAACCATCCAAGATCTAAAAATGGAAGTAGAAACAATAAAGAAATCACAAAGGGAGTCAACTCTGGAGATAGAAATCCTAGGAAAGAAATCAGGAACCATAGATGCAAGCATCAGCAACAGAATACAAAAAATGGAAAAGAGAATCTTAGGTGCAGAAGATTCCATAGAAAACATGGACACAACAATCAAAGAAAATGCAAAATGTAAAAAGATCCTAACTCATAATATCCAGGAAATTGAGGACACAATGAAAAGACCAAACTTAAGGATAATAGGTATAGTTGAGAATGAAGACTTTCAACTTAAAGGGACAGTAAATATCTTCAACAAAATTATAGAAGAAAACTTCCCTAACCTAAGGAGAGAGATGCCCATGAACATACAAGAAGCCTATAGAACTCCAAATAGACTGGACCAGAAAAGAAATTCCTCCAGTCACATAATAATCAGAATAACAAATGCACTAAGTGAAAATAGAATATTAAAAGAAGTAAGGGAAAAAGGTCAAGTAACATATAAAGGCAGACCTATCAGAATTATACCAGACTTCTCACCAGAGACTATGAAAGACTAAGAAGATCCTGGACAGATGTTATACAGACCCTAAGAGAACTCAAATGCCAGCCCAGGCTACTATACCCAGCAAAACTCTGATTTAACATAGATGGAGAAACCAAAGTATTCCATGACAAAACCAAATTTACACAATATCTTTCCACGAATCCAGCCTTTCAAAGGATAATAAAGGAAAAACTCCAACACAAGGAGAGAAAATTATGCCCTAGAAAAAACAAGAAAGTAATTCTTCAACAAGCCTAAAAGAAGATAGCAGCAAGAATAGAATCCCAACACTAACAACAAAAATAACAGGAAGTAACAATTACTTTTCCCTAATATCTCTTAATATCAATGGACTCAATTCCCAAATAAAAAGACATAGACTAATGGACTGGCTACATAAACAGGACCCAAGATTTTGCTGCATACAGGAAATCCCAATCAAGGACAAAGACAGACACACCCCAGAGTAAAAGGCTGGAAAACAATTTTCCAAGCAAACAGTCCAAAGAAACAAGCTGGAGTAGCCATTCTAATATCAAAAAAAAAAAAAAAAAAAAAACCAATTTCCAATCCAAAGTTATCAGAAAAGACAAGGAGGAACACTTCATACTCTTCAAAGGTAAAATCTTCCAAGATAAACTCTCAATTCTGAATATCTATGCTCCAAATGCAAGGACATCCACATTCATTAAAGGAACTATAGTAAAGCTCAAAGCACACATTGCACTGCACACAATAATAGTGGGAGACATTAACACCCCACTCTCATCAATGGACAGATCCTGGAAACAGAAACTAAACAGAGACACATCGAAACTAACAGAAGTTATGAAGCAAATGGATTTAGCAGATATTTACAGAACACTTTATCTTAAAACAAAAGGATATACCTTCTTCTCAGCACCTCATGGTACCCTCACCAAAATTGACCATATAATCGGTCACAAAACAGGCCTCAACAAATACAAAAATATTGAAATTATCCCATGCACCCTATCAGATCACCACAGACTAAGGCTGATCTTCAATAACAATATAAATAATAGAAAGCCAACATTCACATGGAAGCTGAACAACACTCTACTCAATGATACCTTGGTCAAGAAAGAAAGAAAGAAAGAAAGAAAGAAAGAAAGAAAGAAAGAAAGAAAGAAAGAAAGAAAGAAAGAAAGAAAGAAAGAAAGAAAGAAAAGACTTTTTAGAGTTTAATGAAAATGAAGCCACAACATACCCAAACTTACAGGACTCAATGAAAGCAATCCTAAGAGGAAAACTCATAGCTCTGAGTGCTGCCAAAAAGAAAATAGAGAGAACGTAATACTAGCAGCTTGACAGCACACCTAAAAGCTCTACAACAAAAAGAAGCAAATTCACCCAAGAGGAGTAGACGGCTGGAAATAATCAAACCCAGGGCTGAAATCAACCAAGTAGAAACAAAAAGAATCAACCAAACCGGGAGCTGGTTTTTTGAGGAAATCAACAAGATAGATAAAGCCTTAGCCAGACTAACTAGAGGGCACAGGGATGGTATCCTAATTAACAAAATCAGAAATGAAAAGGGAGACAACAACAGATCCTGAAGAAATCCAAAACATCATCAGATCCTACAACAAAAAGGGTATATTCAACAAAACTGGAAAACCTGGATGAAATGGACAATTTTCTAGACAGATACCAGGTACCAATGTTAAATCAGGATCAGATTAATGATCTAAATAGCTCCATATCCCCTAAAGAAATAGAAGCAGTCATTAATAGTCTCCCAACCAAAAACAGTCCAGGACCAGATGGGTTTAGTACAGAGTTCTATCAGACCTTCAAAGAAGACCTAATTCAAATTCTCCTCAAACAATTTCACAAAATAGAAACAGAAGGTACTCTACCCAATTCATTCTATGAAGCCACAATTACTCTGATACCTAAACCACACAAAGACCCAAAAAAGAAAGAGAACTTCAGACCAATTTCCCTTATGAATAAAGATGCAAAAATATTCAATAAAATTCTCACAAACCAAATCCAAGAACACATCAAAAGGATCATCCATCATGACGAAGTAGGCTTCATTCCAGGGATGCAGGGATGGTTTAATATATGGAAATCCATCAATGTAATCCACAATATAAAGAAACTCAAAGACAAAAACCGCATGATCATCTCGTTAGATGCTGAGAAAGCATTTGACAAAATCCAACACCCATTCATGATAAAAGTCGTGGAAAGATCACAATTCAAGGCCCATACTTAAACATAATAAAAGCAATATACAGCAAACCAGTAGCCAATATCAAACTAAATGGAGGGAAACTTGAAGCAATCCCACTAAAATCAGGAACTAGACAAGGCTGCCCACTTTCTCCCTACCTATTCAATATAATACTTGAAGTCCTAGCCAGAAAAATTAGACAACAAAAGGAGATCAAGGAGATACAAATTGGAAAAGATGACATCAAAATATCACTCTTTGCAGATGATATGATAGTATATATAAGTGACCCTAAAAATTCCACCAGAGAACTCCTAAGCCTGATAAACAGCTTCGGTGAAGTAGCTGGATATAAAATTAACTCAAACAAATCAGTGACCTTTCTCTACACACAGGATAAACAAGCTGAGAAAAAAATCAGGGAAACAACGCCTTTCACAATAGTCACAAATAATATAAAATACCTTGGTGTGACTCTAACTAAGGAAGTGAAAGATCTGTATGGTAAGAACTTCAAGGCTATGAAGAAAGAAATCAAAGATTTCAGAAGATGGAAAGATCTCCCATGCTCATGGATTGGCAGGATTAAAATATTTCAAATGACTATCTTTCCAAAAGCAATCTACAGACTCAATGCAATCCCCATCAATATTCCAACTCAATTTTTCACAGGGTTAGAAAGAGCAATCTGCAAATTCACCTGGAAAAACAAAAAACCTAGGATACCAAAAACTCTTCTCAAGGATAAAAGAACCTCTGATGGAATCACCATGCCTGTCCTAAAGCTGTACTACAGAGCAATTGTAATAAAAAAAAAACTGCGTGGTACTGGTACAGCGACAGACAGGTAGATCAATGGAATAGAATTGAAGACCCAAAAATGAATCCTCACAGCTATGGTCACTTGATCTTTGACAAGGGAGCTAAAACCATCCAGTGGAAAAAAGACAGCAATTTTAACAAATTGTGCTGGCTCAACTGGCAGATATCATGTAGAAGAATTCAAATTGATCCATTCTTACCTCCTTGTACAAAGCTCAAATCTAAGTGGATCAAGGAACTCCACATAAAACCAGAGACACTGAAACTTATAGAGGAGAAAGTGGGGGAACGCCTTGAAGATATGGGAACAGGGGAAAAAACTTCCTGAACAGAACAGCAATGGCTTGTGCTATAAGATCAAGAATCGACAAATGGGACCTCATAAAATTGCAAAGCTTCTGTAAGGCAAAAGACACTGTCAATGAGGCAAAAAGACCACCAACAGATTGGGAAAGGATCTTTACCAATCCTAAATCTGATAGGGGACTAATATCCAATATATATAAAGAACTCAAGAAATTGGACTCCAGAAAATCAAATAACCCTATTAAAAATGGGGTACAGGCTAAACAAAGAATTTTCAACTGAGGAATACTGAATGGCTGAGAAGCACCTGAAAAAAGTTCAACATCCTTAATCATCAGGGAAATGCAAATCAAAACAACCCTGAGATTCCACCTCACAGCAGTCAGAATAGCTAAGATGAAAAATTCAGGTGACAGCAGATGCTGGCAAGGATGTTGAGAAAGAGGAACACTCCTCCATTTCTGGTGAGATTGCAATCTGGTACAACCACTCTGGAAATCAGTTTGGCAGTTCTTCAGAAAATTGGACACAGTACTACTGGAGGATCCACCAATACCTCTCCTGGGCATATACCCAGAAGATGTTCCAACTTGTAGTAAGGACACATGCTCCACTATATTCATAGCAGCCTTATTTATAATAGCCAGAAGCTGGAAAGAACCCAGATGCCCCTCAACAGAAGAATGGATACAGAAAATGTGGTACATTTACACAATGGAGTACTACTCAGCAATTAAAAACAATGAATTTATTAAATTCTTAGGCAAATGGATGGATCTGGCGATATCATCCTGAGTGAGGTAACCCAATCACAAAAGAACACACATGATATGCACTCACTGATAAGTGGATATTAGCCCAGAAACTTAGACTATCCATGATACAATTTGCAAAGCACATGAAACTCAAGAAGAAGGAAGACCAAAGTGTGGATACTTTGTTCCTCCTTAGAATGGGGAACAAATTACCAATGGAAGGAGTTACAGAGACAAAGTTTGGAGAAGAGCTTGAAGGAAGGATCATCCAGATACTGCGCCACTTGGGGATCTATCCCATACACAACCACCAAATCCAGACACTAGGCAGATGCCAACAAGAGCTTGCTGACCGGACCCTGATATAGCTATCTCCTGTGAGGCTCTGCCAGTGCCTGGCAAATACAGACATGAATGCTCACAGTTATCCATTGGACGAAGCACAAGGTCCCCAAGAAGGAGCCAGAGTAAGTACCCAGGGAGCTGAAGGGGTCTGAAGCCCCACAGGAGGAACATCAATATGAACTAACCAGTACCCCCAGAGCTCCTTGGAACTATACCACCAATCAAAGAAAACACATGGTAGAACATGTGGCTCTAGCTATATATGTAGCAGAGGATGGCCTAGTTGTTCATCAATGGGAGTAGAGGCCTTTGGTCCTCTGAAGGCTCTATGCCCCAGTGTAGGGGAATGCCAAGACCAGGAATGGGAGTGGGTTGGTTGGGGAGCAGGGGGAAGGGGGAGGGGATAGGGCATTTTCGGAGGGGAACCTAGGAAAGAGGATAACATTTGAAATGTGAATAAAGAAAATATCTTAAAAAATTAAAAATTAAAAAAAAATTTAAAAAGAACTTTTGTAAAGTTGGGGATGTAGCTCAGTGATAGAGCACTTGCCTAGCATGTACAAGGTCCTGGGTTTGAGTCCTAACACTGTAATTAATCAAATAACCCATAAAAAAAGTCTTAAAACACCTTCAAAAAAAGAAGGAAGGAAGGAAGGAAGGAAGGAAGGAAGGAAGGAAGGAAGGAAATATAAAATGTAAATAAAAGCTATTTGGTGATGTGATTTCACCCTAGTCAAAAAAAAAAAAAAAAGGAAAAGAAAAAGAAAGAGAGAAAATAAAAGAAAGTAAGAAAATTACAATCGCTAAACTCAAGTGAACTAATGGATTTAATAGATGGTTTAACACACCCAAGAATAAAAGGCAAACTTAGGAAAGCAGTCTGGGAAGAAATTCCCACTTAGGCAAATGCACACAAAATACGAGAACAGGAAAACACATGTGAGATTCAGAAAGCACAATTTAAAAAAGGAAGGGTTTAACATACACACACACACACACACACACACACATATACACACACACATATATATATATATATATACATATATGTATATATGTACACACACATATATACACATATATGTATATATATTCAAAGGAGACAAAAAATAAGTTAAGCAAACACTGAAGAAAGTAGTAACTAAGAAACAATGGAGGAAAGACACAATACTCTATATTTCAAAAGACATTTGCAAAATAGATGAGAAATCTCTATCTTAATTCACCAGTTATACTACTAAACTCCAACATCAAGGAGAATAATTTTGAGGATTTCAGAGATTCAGGCCTGTTACCTTCAAAAAGGGCAGAAAGACAGGAATAATAATAATGTCCACAGAGCCTGAAAAATACTGGAAATATTGAAGTCTTGTATGATGGCGTGAAAGTGCAGAGCAATAATAAATGTCAATCCATGAAGAATAGTTTACAAAAATAAAAATAAAAATAAAAATAAAAAAAGTAGGTAGGACAAAATAAAAACATTTTCAGAAAATGAGATAATTTTCACTAAGAAAATTCATAAAGTTTCTAAGAGATGCTAGCTGGGCACACATATGTCATATATAACCATGTGGGAACTGTTGTTAAGAGTTAAGAGCCAGAGTAATTTAAAGTATTTCTGTAAATAATATCTCAAAAGCATAGCACAGACATTATCAATGTCAAATGTGTAGTGAAATGAATAACCACACTAATTTATATTAACTATATTAACGCTTTTCTCTCACTGGCCTGCATAACACAATCCACAAGCCCAACTTTCAGTATTTACATTCTTCTCTTCAACACACAAGACACATTTACAGACGTTAAACATATGTTGGTTCAAAAAGCCAGCCTCAAATTTCAAAGTTTTGAGATTATTTGGAATATGCTCTCTGTCAATCTGCCTTCTATCACAAACAGAAAAGTTAATTTTAAAAATACCCAAACATTGCTACATCTGCAAATTAAGAAGTCCTCCAAAAACATTTAGAATCAAAGAAGAAATGACAAGGAAAATTGGAATGCCCTGAGTCGGGTGCTTATGGAATGATAGATCAAAACCTGCAGAGGTCAAGCAAGATGCGGCTTAGAAGGAAGTCACGACCTTAAATCTATATATCAGAAACGTGGGTTTAGTGAGAGAAGAGTCTATCTCACAATGTTCACAAAATAATAGCAAATTAAAACCAAAAGTCAAACAAAGGGATTAGGAGAACCAGACAAGAACAGAAATTGATGAAGCAAACAAACCAATAAAAGAGGATTTATAAGGCCTGCCGTTAATACTTCCACAACATCGATAAGACTGATAAACTCGGAGAGTTAGCAACTGAGGGAGGGGGGGAAAAAGACTGACAAACTCCCAGAAAGGGTCGGGAACTAAGAAACAAGACAGAAAGTGGAGCTACAAGACAGGAAGTGGAACTACAAGACATTAGTGAACTGTGAGTTATTTATTTGCATCTTTAGTATCTGGCAATTCTAGGGGTGGTGATCAAGCACCTTTGAGAACCTCACACTCTGTGTCAAAGTCGCACAAGACAGGTGAAAGGATGCTCCTGACCACACTCCACACAAGGAGGCAAAGGATATGAACGCGAAGAAGATCGAGCTGATCACAAAGAGCCAGGCAGGCTGTCTGAGAAGACAGAAGGCTTCATCTTGAAGGACAAGCTGCTCATGCAAAGGGGCTTATACCAGGTTAGGGAGAGAGAGGATGAGAATCCCTGTAAAGTGGACCAAACTCGATCTCCTCTGCAGAAGTAGACAGACAAGAAGAGATGATAAATAATTTGCCAGTGTGAATGAACCTTCAAGGACATGTGTCATTCCCTAGGAAACAAAATCCTACCAAAATTCAGCAAAGGAAAAAGTAAGACGTTTGAATAATCCCATGCCACAGACGAAGTGGGGGGAGGTGAATCCAAACCCATGAAGCAGCAGTGGTTCTCAACCTGGGGGTCACGACCCCCACAGGAGAGGCATAGCAGATATTTATTTTACAATTCTAACAGTAACAAAACTACAGTTATGAAGTAGCAATGAAAATAATTGTATGGTAGGGGTGTCACCACAACGTGAGGAACTGTATTGAAGGGTCACAGTGTTAGGAAGGCTGTCACAAAGGAAACTCAAGGCTGGACTGGGACAAGGTAGCTGAGAGGCAGTGCCTAGCTGTGCCTTGAGGAGACAAGGCCAGGTTAAAGCAAACACAGGATGATAAAAGAGGAACATGGGAAACTCTGCTCACATTTCAAAGAGGAGAGGCTAAGATACAACTGAGTTTTCAAATACTGAGGTGGGGAGTGGCGGGAGGGGGGTAGCAGTAGTTGATAGCAGCAGCCATTGCTGGGGACAAGGTTTGGTGAGTAACAGAACACAGATAGCCCTGAGGAGTCTTTCTTAGGCAAGAATTTGTGTAATTTGTAATTTTCAAAGTACCAGATATCAGAGCCATTCTAACAAACCAAGGTGAATGAAAAAGAAAGAGAGAGAGAGAGAGAGGGAGAGAGAGGGAGAGAGAGAGAGAGAGAGAGAGAGAGAGAGAGAGAGAGGAAGGAAAGGAGAGAGAGAGAGAGGAAGGGAGAGAGAGAGAGAGGGGAAGGAAGGGAGAGAGAGAGGAAGGGAGAGAGAGAGAGAGAGGAAGGAAAGAAGAAAGAAAGAAAGAAAGAAAGAAAGAAAGAAAGAAAGAAAGAAAGAAAGAGAGAAAGAAAAGAAGGAAGGAAGAGAGAGAGAAAGAAAGAGACAACAGGAACTTGAAAAAAATGGATAATTTTGGGTATAGAGAAGATACAACAAATTATAAAACATTAACAACCATAAGTTTAAAGTAATTATCAAAATTACTACCACCTGTCTCAGGTGCACCAACTATATACCAAACCTGCCCTGAAGGGGGCTTTCTGAGAATCCAGAAAGCTTTCCCCTTGTGGGGGAAAGTGGGTTTTATATAAGAGGAGAAAACATTATCAATAGAGGATTTCATTGTTGTTTTGTTATTGTTGTTGGTTTGGTTTGGGTTTGGGTTTGGTTTTACCTTATACCATTTTATTGAATCCAAAGCACAGCTTTCTGGGAAGTAGAGATGACAATTCAGACTGCCCGATTTTCCTATGGGTAACATTTGCTGGTACACATCTGTTGAATTTATGGGACTCCCCTCCATGGAAGAGTCACACCAGTGGCTTTTGAAAACGGTTAGGTTCACAGCTATTTGGTAGCACTTGTGGGCATTCCTGTAAAAACAAAACAAAACAAAAACAAGCAAAATGGCAATGAAACACAGCAGAATGCAGCCAATGAACTCTTAAGCAGTCTCAGAATTCAGTCAGCTATTTTCACATCTTTTCTTATTATTTTCTAGACACCGCACAAACCCTCTGCCTCATATGAAGTAAAGAGTAACCAAGCCTCAAACCATGCATTACCCCAGGATAAGTGGCATTCATCGGGGTAGACACTGGCGTCTCATTCACCACGGCCCAGGAGGGTCTGAGGGTCACCATGAACCTCTTGAACTATTTATCTGAAGACGCCATACAGTGCTTACACTTCACTTCTGGTACAAAAGTCACCTACACATTCACACATCTGATCGGTGAGACTGCCTGTATCCCTTAAAACTGTCGACAGCATGGAACCTAATCACTAAAAGCTGCTCCAGGTGAACAAAGATTAAGTACGGAACACACCCAATTTACAGGTGGGAAAGGCAAGGTTTAGAGAGAGTACATAATATATTGTTGTCAGTCAAGCTTCTGTGGAAAGTCACAGAATTTTAATTCTCTGGCCAAATGAGTTTTACAGGTGGGTTTTATTGAAGTCTTGAAAAATCTTTACAAACTGAAAAGGAAAAGGAGAGGAAAAGAGAAGGGAATTGAGAGAACTAGGGAGAGACAGGCAGAGCAAGACAGAGACAGGGGAAGAGACAGACAGACAGACAGACAGACAGAGACAGACTGAGGACAGGAAGAAGTGCCTTTGGTGGGACATGTATTTTCTAGCAGAGTCTCGTATCCTCCAAGCAAAATTGTCTTCCAAGGAAATAGTTCAGTAGTCCACTGTCACTCAGAAACATTACCTCTGGCACATGGGTTCATGCAGACTCTAGAACATCTCCCAGACTTGCTAGCTTTTAACTGTCTGCCTTAAGCCAATTCCTTATCAGATGTGTTTGAATGATCTATCTGGGTCTGGATCAGCCAGTTTTCCAAAACCATTAGCCATCTTCGGAAATGGCAGCAATCGCCTTTGACAGACACCTCTGTAAGCTGGTCTGGGCTAAAACTTCAATGAAGAAGATGGTGCAATCTGTGCTCCAAAAGTTATTTCTAAAGCTGTTCTGCTTTCAAAAGTGCTCGCTGGACGTCACCTCCTGCCAGTTCAAGGCCGTCCTGCATTTGTATAGCTGCTAGTTGTGGTGTGTAGTGGCTGGTTGTGGTGGTTCACACCTGTCCTTTCAGTACTTTAGAAAGCAGTTGGAAACCTGTGTAGGCTATATATAACAAGTCTCCAAAATAAAGGCCAATATTACCCATTTTCCTAAAAAGTTGCCTTTAGAAATGGAGAGGGAGACGGGAATTAGTTCCACTTTAAATGAAGGACTTACCTTATAAAACACTGATAGATACCGGCATCCTCCACTGTCAATGGAAGAAACAAGATCCAGGTCTGGTCCTGGTGAACTCTAAAGTGTCTGTTGTTAGATACTGGGCTTTTGCTAGGTGTTTTGTACCATGTCAGATTTACTGCCCTGTTTGTTTCTGGGGGGTATGTGCAGTTGAAAAGAAAAGGCTGACCCTCTGAAATTATCACATTGTGCATAAAGATGTCCTCACACGTATCTGGGAAGGAAAGGAAAACAATAAAATAAAATAAAATAAAATAAAATAAAATAATGGCAGAAAACTGGAGTCATTATTCTTTTTAGGGAATATTTTGCTCTGGTCAATGTGAAATTGTATTTAGGAGTTAGTTTATTTGGGGTGTTTCCCCAAACTAGCCCAGTCATTTAGAAGCATAATGCTAAGACCTTCAAATGTATAGTGAGGACAAGGCTTCCCCAGGACCCTCCACAGAACCACAGCCCCTGTGTCTGTATCTGTCCACTCTTCTGCCCTTAGGCTCTGTCTCAGCATAGAACCAACCTGGTCGTTTTCCTGCCTATACTTGCAGTCAGATGTATCCCCTTCCACAGTGCTTGGTTTTAAAGACAGCTTCCCTTTAAAGCCCATTTCTGCCAAGTTAGGTTTTCTTAGAAACTTGTACTCTCTGGTAGTTTTGGACCATAAAATAACCCTTTATATGAAATAGATGACACTAGTAACCCATCGGTTTAAGCATTGGAACTGAGTCCACTCGAGTGTTTGAGGACTTCTCTGTATCACCTACGTTAGTCCAAAGTTCCAAGGTGACATTTGGGGGTTGAGCCTCCAAGAAGTTGGGAATGAACTTTTCCTATCCCTCCCTCCCCTCCCCCTCCCTTTTTTGACCTGCCTGCCAGATTACCTGGTGGAAAGAGTGACTAGCAAGGTTGGGGCTTAGTTGATGCCCCTGCAGGTGGGTGAGTCAGGGGCATGGAGATGAATGACAAAGGATGCTGCCGGCAAGGCAACAAGGTCTCTGGGATGCAGGGACTCACAGACCCGCAGAACTTACCTGCTGCCACGAAAAACAGAAGCACGAAAAACACCCCACAGAAGAGCAAAGATGTAACCCCCATCTCAGGCTACAAAGGAAAAAAGAGGACAATGGTAGAAGTAAGGGATGCAGTAAGGCTGGTACCTTCCCGCACACAGTGGGGCTCAGACTTTAGAGAACCCAGAAGGTCAGTCCCAGTTCAGGTCACTGGCCTTCCTTCCCCTCTGCATGGGGAACCCTCCACTTGGCCTCCCGCCGTTCCAAGACCAGCCTTTCCCCATCCCCATTACACCAGACCTTCAGAAGCCAGGAAACTCCGACTGGCCTGTAAAGGGGACTGGTGGGGAGTTGGGAGACAGGGCCAGATGTGCTGGCACTTGGATCAAGCCAGGGCCAAGAGACTGAACCCCAGCCAGAGCAGACTGTGGACCCGCCCAGCGTGCGTCTGGGATCGCATGGGTCGGAGGGGCTCCCCTGAAACCCTACGTGTCCGCTGGCTGAGCTGAGCGGTAAGTGCTGGCCCACCTGAAAAGGGCAAGGGCGAGCAGGAATCCCAGAATTTGACCCAAGTCCTGGCCCACTTTCCAGGTCGGAGTCTTCTAGCCGCCCCAGTGACTATTGATCACTAACTCCCTCCGCTCTCCCTTAGCAACGATGCTGCCCCTGGGTTGCTCCACCTGCCAATGGGGTCTCAGAGCGCTGGGTCTCGTGGAGCGGGAACCACTTTGGGGACCGGATCCTGGTCGGTCACCGCACTCTGCACCCTGGGCATCGCTTCTCCGCCGCGGGTGGAACAGACTCACCTTCCCCAAGTGGAGCAGGACAGAAATAATCCGTCCTTCGAAAATCGTTCAGTCTCTTTTTTCCTGATCCCAGGCCAGCACGTTCAACTATCAGGAATGTCAGCTTACATACGCTCCAGATCATCGCTAAAAATTATTATATCCTTTCCAAACACTATCTGAGCGGTTCTTACACACCCAGCACTGCCCTAATATGGACTATTCCAGAGGTGGAAGCGCTTCTGAGAAAAGGCATTAACCCCACCCCCCACCCCACCCCAGCCCCGTCCTCGTGCTAGATCTTAGGTAAAGTGGACTCCCGACAGGTTGAGCACCGATACAGTCTAAACATGCCATAAAGTAATGCTTGCTTTGACCTGTCTTCCTGCGCCTGAGACACTGGAGACCCCACTGGGCACTGAGAAGAGCAGCGGGAGCAAACGCTGTCAGACCAACAGCTTCTTAGCGGGCATCCCTCGGAAGTCTTTGTGGATTAGAAACTGTAAGACTTTGAAAACAACCACAGCGTCAGTCTGACTAGCTGCCCCAGGTTCACAAAGTTAAGATGTACACGTGTCTGTCCGAGTACTGTCCCTTGGCAGAAGCACTCCCTCTTACAATTCTGGGATGATCTCTGTGTTGAATAAGTTTGCGGATGCATGAGGAATCAATCATTAGTTTTGGATACAGAACAGATTTGGGGATAGTGAGTTTTCCAATTACAGGAAAAAAAAACAAAACCCACGACGTTAAGCGGAATGAGAAACGGAAGAAACGTCCTACCTATACGGAAATTAAACAAACAGGAAGCTAAGATGGAGACGAGAGATTACAGGGGTGGGTGGATGAAGCTGGTGAAAAGAAACTGGCTTCAATTAGTGCGCACCAACCCCCAGTAATATATAAAATTAAGACAAAACTGATTGAAGTTTTAAAAACAAAACCACAAAACTATCACGTGTGTGCACGCAGAACCTCCCAGAGAACTAAGGAAGGAACTGAGACTGTGTACTCACAGAGGTCTGAAGGACAGTTTCAGCTTTGTTTGGGGTGGCCAGAAGAAACCCTGCTTTGGTAGAAACTTACTGACTTCAGTCTCCTCTGGTGACCCCCCCCCCTCTTCTTCTCACTTTTGTATCTTGAAGTGTGTGGCACGCAGTTGTCAAGGGCCACATAATTCCAAACAAGTTGTGTCACGTAAGCAACAAACATCAGAAGCCATCATCTCCCAGCTTCCGGTCTCTGTCCGCCCAAACCCAAACTCCCAGTCTTCAACTTGGTGCTTATTCTCTCCCCTCCCCCTCCCTTTGTGTCTGTCTGAGTGGTGTGTGGGGGTGGAGAGCAGAGAGGGAGAAGCAGGAAATTCCTTAAGCAATGTAAAGGTATTCTTACATAAGATTTCCTAGTCACTGTATAAAATTTACTATACTGGGCACTTATACAACTTACTTTTTAATAAAAGCATTATATTTGCAGGATTTAAACATTTGAGGTGTGGTCCTTCTCAATAAAGGCTTGTCCCATCGTGTGAGCATGAGCAACCTTTAGCCATTTCGGTTGTCCCGTTTTTACGTTTTGCTCTTTATTATACGTAATGTTGCCGTGACAATCCTGGCAATGTCTCTTACACGTTTGCGAGAAGCTCCGGAGTCATTAGGTAGGTGTGTCTTCATCTGCGTTGGCAAACCTCTCACTGATTATTCCGTGACACCATTCTCTAGAGAAGGATTTCAGTGCCCCATGTTCTTGCCAAATATTAAAGGCATCCAAATGTGTCCGATGGCACACTGAGTGTTGGGAAGACACCTTAGAGGCATGAGCCCTCAACAGCTTGCCACCATTATTTTCTGGTAAATAACATTTTTTTAAAAAGAGATATTCAACTATTAGGAAGCACATAAGATATGAAATACAGTTAAGAGACAGGTGGAAAGAATATGATAAGGCACAGCCTTGCTCCTGAGCAGTGGCCTGGAGCCCAAACAAGAGCTCTCTCTTTCTACTTTTTAAGTTTTATTTTTACTATGTTTACATAATTATGTGTGTACATCTGCGTTGGCTATGTGCATGTGACTGCAGGTGACCATAGGGTCCAGAAGAGGGTGTCAGCTCCCTTGGAGCTGGCATTACAGGTGTTTGTGAGCTACCTGCTATGGGTTCTGGGAACCAAACTCTGTGATCTTCTGCAACAGCCATTTACACTCCCGCAGAGTGAACTGTCAGTACAAAGTCTCTGAAGGTCGGAGTTTGGGACACTTCAAAAAAAACTGAAATGAAGGGATAGGGATTGCCACACAGCAGAGGGGAGAGCTAGGTAAACTGAAGTATGGAAGTAGGTGTGGCTAGATCACACGGGGCCTGGGAACAACAATACAATGGCTGCCATTATTATAGGCAAAATTAAAAGATATTACAATATGTAAATCAGGAAAAATATAATCTTACACCCCACCCCCAAATTGGTACCCTTATCACTAAAGACAGCCTAAAGGGCAAAGCACTAAGTGGACACCACAGGTTTTCAAACCAGGAGCACATAGAGCTGTAGAGGAATGGCAGGGTGAAGGCATGGGGGAGGGGGGAGTTGCATGGGGAAAGAGTAGATCTAATAATACACAAAGGCAGGGAAAGTCGGTGTGTGCTACTGAGCTCATGGCTGCTGTGTTCCCCTGGGGCACAAAGAGTGGGGGTTAGGGCCTAGACCAACAAGCCCTTCTTCAGTAACAGGGGGGAGAGAGAGAGAGAGAGAGAGAGAGGAGAACCAGGAGATCAGAAGATAAAGAGGATAGAAGAGAGAGACGATTAAAAAAAAAAGTTTAGGATCTGGAGGTCTTGTACAAGCTACGGCTTGAGCCAAGCAAGCTTATTTTAAAAGTACAGCATTATTTGATGTACTACTTCCAGGGGAGAAATGGAGGTGTCCAAAGAAGCTACCCGACAATGGGACAAAGTCAGCAGGAAGCTAATCAAACAGAGTTGCAAGAGAGGAGCACAGGGTTTCTGGAGAATATTATATATAGGCCATGCAAACAATGGCCTTGAGACTGATAACCAATAACTCCATACAGTGAGAAGAGATGAGATCCTAGGATCTGAGGTCACAGCTCACCTAGGACCCTGGCCTCAGGTCACTACCGGTTCTGACAAGGTATTTCTGATTTGGAGAGGGAGCTCTGCCCTTCTCCATATTCTAGGGCCAATAGGTAGATGTCTGGGGCAAGACCTCTCTCTACTTTTTAAGTTTTATTTTTACTATGTTTAATGATGTGTGTTCATCTGTGTTGGCTATGTGCATGTGAGCCTTGGTTGCTCAGTCAGATAACCTCTCCACAGAGACCAGAGGAAGATACTCCCTTTTGGCCTTTCTGTTTTGACCTATATGCTTATGACATAAATCTCAGCACTTTCTCAACTTTTGTCTAACATGAATTTTAGAGACCCACAAACCATACATTGGGATAGAACCTAAAGTCTGGATATGTGTTGGGTAGAGCGGCAAATACATGGGGTGCCGCCTGGTACAATAACCAGCCCCACAGAGCCTCAGAAGTTAATGATTACTGTGCGATTCTTTAGAGTCACAGCCACGAGTGCACACATCCGGGAGTCCTTTAGCCTGGGCTTGAAGAAACCCATTGCCTCCAAGAGCTCCCACTACAAACTAAAGTCCTATTAGCAAATCGTTTCCCCTTCTAGAAAAGGGAAGCCTGGCAGTGTGGCCTCCATCAGGAGTCTTGTTCCTCTGGGTCCATAGAAAGAGGAAGCTAGTTTTCCGGACGGCTGTCCATCTATCTAACCTCGCTATGATTCCTCGATGACACTTCTCTCCAGAACATATAACTAGAGGTAGAGGTGCGAACAGGTCTTCAGGACACTCACCTGTCAGTAGTTGACGTCTCCTGGTCTTTCCAGCCTGGCAAGCAGGAAGCCATCTGCCCTGACACTTTCCAGGTGGTGCTGGCTCCTAGTCACAGGGCCCTGGAGCTGCTGGCAAGTTCTGGTGCCACCCAGTGCTGCAACTCATTCTGCTTGTACAGTAACACCCTAAATCCTTATCCACTCTTGATGCTCCTGGGGCTACCTTTTCAAACTTAACTCGGACATATGTCCTTATCAAAAACAAAAGGACTTGTATTTATTCCTCTCCAATGTCATCTGCAGAAAGCAGATGGTTAGAAAGGGTAACTAGTTCTCTGGGAGTTAGAGGACCTGGCTCCTGTCTCAGCACACTTGGCCATTAATGAAGGCTGGCATGAATCGGGAGCAAAGGCAGTCCCATAGGCCAGGGACTTGTAAGTAAAGCTTCTAAACATTAATACTTAACTGATAAAGAAGCATTCATTTCAAAGGACATTGTTTTGACTCTCACCTTCACAGTGATTTCTAGGTGTGGGCCCAACACTGCAGCTCACAGTCTCTGTGCAATGTAGTCAGCCAAGAACCGGAAGAGCTACTGTCCTTCTGTAGCCACACCAAGCAAACTCTCAGGGAGAAGAACAAGTGATTTTTGGAAAGGGTGGTTTGGTTCTGCCTATCTAAAAATTAGGGGAAAGAAAATCCAGACAGCCAAGAGAAACAGAAAAGCTATCTATTTGGCAGCCTTAATAGCAACTTACAGAGCCTTCTTCAAGTAAAGCAGCATGGATAAAGGTTTGTGCTAAGTTTTTGTATGTGTATGGATGTGAATGTGTGTGTGCATATAGGGGTATGTGTGTGCACATAGGTGTATGTGTGGATGTGTGCATATAGGATATTTGTGGGCATATAGGGGTCTGTGTGCATATAGGGGTATATGTATATGTGAGGACATATAGTGATGTGTGTGTGTACACGTGTGTGCGCACGTGCACAAGTGTGCACGCTCTAGGATGAAGAGTACATGTGCCAAGACACATATATGGACATCAGAGAACCTTGGAGGGCAGGTTCTTTCCTTCCATCATTACAGGGGTTCCAGGGGTTGAGCGCAGGTCACCTGGCTTGTAGAAAGTACCTTTAGCTGCCGAGCCATGACCTCTCTGGTGGATGCCTTGAGGCAGCTCCCCAAGTTCTCAGTGGAGTGTGCTGGCTCTTGAAGGTGTAGCTCTGCCGGGCAGTCTCATACAATTCATACTAGATTTGTTGCTGCTTTGGACCTCAGTGAACTCCAAAGGATGTTGCATTCTTTCCTGCCCGAGCCAGAAAGGGAATACATACCCCAGTGGGCTGGTACAGAGACTGCCATGGCTGGAATATAAGTGGTAAATGTCTGTAGAATCCTCCATATGCATGTGAAGTGCTCTGATTGGTACCAACACCCTTTTCCAGCTGTCTAAGCATTCTGTTCAGCCTCTCTCTGCTGGGACACCCTTCTGCCTCTCTTCAATTGTCCCACTAGCTCAGTGAAAGGCTTCTCCCTAGTGGTCTCTCTCAGCAAGGGGCAGGGTAGCTAGCTGCCTGACAGGAAGAGGAGTTCCGAGGCGGTGACAAGTGACAGGCCAAACTGCCAAAGTGGAAAAGTGCCTGGTTGTCTAACTGCTGAACAGGAGGCGGGGAGGTTACATTTCCTGTAATTTTCCCCTTCTCTAAAGCTTGTTTGGGGTACACGCACATGCATGCACACAAGCACACACACACAGAGGCATGCACACACATGTACACATTAATTTTGTCTTTTTTTTAAGCAAGTATTCTTGTATTCTGACACCCTAAGTTCAAGACAGCAGCCAGGGCAGGAGGAAGGATGGCTGACCGCTAATGTTGATGGAGGAAGACTAGTATACAGAGGCAGAGAAGACAAACTGAGGCTTTGGTGTCTGGAGAGTTCCAGGAAGCTCCCAGGCTTTCAAGGCCAAAAAGCAACAGTGCTGGACACCTAGGTCTGGTAGCTGTAATGCTGGCTGCTATCAAGGGCTGAGGGATCCTGGTGGCCAGCTTGCCAGTTGCTGTCATGCTAGCAAAAGGAAAGGCTCAGTACTGGCTGCCTATGAAAGAGCAACAGCAGATACCACTCCTGCCTGCCTGTATCATGGGTGCTGTCAATCACACAGGACTAGACAAGCATCCGAGAAGGCCAGCATACAACTTCCTTCATAGCCTTCTCTCTCGATGGATCCAAGCTTCTTCTTTCCTCGATTTCTCCATTAGGCACAAGTTTAATACTCCTAGAATATCTACATAAGCTTGACAGCAGGCATATTTCCTCTGCTTTGAAATCCAGTAAAGGATATGAGACTGGGTTTATTTCTTTTAATCAATTTATTATGAAGAATCTGCAATTTAGAAAAAAAGTCACACAGCTAGATTGACATGGCAACTCACACAAGGCCTGGCCCAGCCCCGAGGTCTGCCTGTCTGAGAGGTCTTCTCCTCACACAAGTGTTGTTCTGAGGCTCACTGTGGAGCGCCACTGTGGATTTTACACCTTCACTATCAGTCACATTGATGTGCTCTTAGCCACCACAAAAAATGAAAACCCCATGACGTAATTAAACTAGACTATCAGCTTTAAATTCTCTCTCTCTCTCTCTCTCTCTCTCTCTCTCTCTCTCTCTCTCTCTCTCTCTCTCTCTCTCTCTCTCTGCCCTGGTTGTCCTGGAACTCACTTTGTAGACCTGGCTGGCCTTGAACTCAGAAATCTGCCTGCCTCTGCCTCCCAAATGCTGAGACTAAAGGCGTGCACCACCATGCCCGGCTCTTAAATTCTCTTTTATGACTCACGTGGCCTGTCCCGGCTGCATTCAGTCCTTGCTCAGTCCACACCCGATGTTTACTCTTTGTTCCTCTCCAAGTGGCATATTAAACTATAGCTGCATGCATGCTCCTTTATATATGCGTATATATAATAGAGTTATATAAATCTCTGTGTGTTAAAGGCTAGTGTTAGCATTCCTTCTAGGCTCCATCCAACAGTTATCTAGCAACAGCCTGATAGTCCTGGCTTGCTATAAAAGGGACTCTTTGGCCTCCCTTTTCTCTTTCTGATCTCTCTCTCTCTCTCTCCTTCCCTGTCCCCTCTCATTCTCTGTCTCACTCCCTTCTCAACTCCCCATCCCATGTCCCCAGTTAAACTTCATTCTATATTAGATCTGTCCTACAGCTGGTACCTCAAGGGGACAGGGGATGCCCCAGCATGGGCCCTCCAAGGTACCTCCAAACTGGTTTCCATAATGACTGTCTTAAGCTGCACTGCCACCCGTGTAGAGTAAGGCTTCTCTTAGCATCTTCCTAACATCTGGTGTCGAGTTTGTTAGTGATAGCCATTATGACGACCATAAGAGGCTACATCTCATTGTAGTTTTAATTTGCATTTCCCCTGATGACTAGGGATGTAGTACACTTTAAAAAGATATCCACCATCCCCTTGTGTTTCCTTCCTTGAAATCTGCCTGTTCAATCATTCATCCATTTGCTGACTGGACATCTCATTTCCTTGGCGTTTGGTTTTTACAGTTCATTTTAGAGTCTGGATATTAGCCACATGTATCGAATCAAGCAGGAAACACAGGAGTTGAGGAGCACTGAAGCAGAACAGAAACTCGGTTAATGACTAAGTGTTCAGGAGGGACTGCCACTGTCCACAGCCCTCAAGGTAAACAAGGCACTGCAGCTGACTCAGGCAAAGCTGGACAAGGAAAGTTGAAGAGGGAAAAAAATCAGGAGCCAGACAGAAATAAGCACCTGTCGAAACCAGAGGTTTTGACCAGAAAACAATGCCCAAATGACACCGGCAACCCATTCTAGGTAAAAGGTCCTTTAAAAGGTTGAATAGATACGGCTCTCAGCAGGCTGAGATCCTAGCAGGTGTCAACAGGATCCTACCAGCCCACAGTCTAGCAAGACAGGCCAGACTGGTCCACTTGCTCCCTGGCTCAGAGAGGCGGTGTTAGTGTTTCATCTTCAGATTTAAGATGAAATAATACACAGGAGTTAGCTGCCCAAACCAGGCAAGTCTTCCTCAGCTGCCTCCCCCCCCCCCCCAGCAGTCGGCAACCAGCGGAGTATGCCTTTGTTTGGAAGGCTGGTGCTCATTTTAAATGGTGTCATCCATTCCCTGTAAGGTTTTCCTTCTCCAGAATGTACTTGGGCACATGCTTCCACATGCAAACGCCCACCTCCCCCTACACACAGAGGCCGTGTCTCCCATGTATCCTTGCTGCTGTAAGGATTCATTTCTCATTTTATTCTAGTGAATGTGAAAACACTTCTCAATGTATCGTCCACTAGCTGCTAAAACTAAGAGGGTCTATTTGGAAGTTCAGTCCCAGGTACTGGATGGAGATGCTCCCTGTGTGACCTGGATATATATGAAGTCTATGAAGCCAGAGAGAGGAAACCTGGGTTCTAAAGCAGCCAGGCGCTCTGCCCTCGTTCAGAATCACGACTGGAGAGGAAGTCATAATCTGCAATTTTGAAAGCAGGTGGCACTCTTAGGGAGAAATAATTCCAGAGACCTCTCTCTCCAAAAGAAGCTAGTTCAAAATATGCTGGGAATGGCATTTGACGGAGAGACTTTATATACGACGTGTTAACAGTGTTAGGTCTGACCTAACACATGGCTAAGACAAACATTTGTTGGTCAAAGAACAAAAGCACACTGGCATACTGGATTCTTTGGGTGAGGAATTTAGGAAAAGTAAGTTTTCCGGCCCCCGACTGCAAACTTCTGCATACCTACTACTTTAACTTTTTATTGAGTGGTTTACTCAATAAAATGAAGACCACTGAACTCAAAGCGTCATAGTACATATATTTCAGACACCTTGCTTATTGGTCTGAGAGATATGGATATTTACCCATAAAGGCTAGAATGGCAACAGTAACAGAATATAAGATTTACATTCGTTTATCATCAGTTTAGTGATGTGATGAGGATCAAGTCCAGGGCCTCAGCTAGGCAACTGGTCTATCACAGAGCAGCAGCCTAGCTCTTAATCTACTCCATAAACAAAGGAACAGATGGGTCTAAGTAAGGGAAGTCAGGGTTCACAGAACTACCTGTTTGACCATCAACCTTATACCTTGTCTTAGTTGGAGTCATCATTGTTGTGATAAACACCATGACCAACTTCGGTAGAAAGATTTATTTGGCTTATACCTCCACAGCACTGTTCATCACTGAAGAAGTCAGGACAGAAACAAGGTAGGCGCTGATGCAGAACTTCTTGTAGAACTCAGGACTACCAGCTCAGGAGTAGCACCACTCACAATGGGCTGGGCCTCCCCCACCAATCACTAATTAAGGAAATGTTCTACAGGCCTGCCTACAGCCCAGAAATATGGATGCATTTTGTCAATTGAGGCTCCTTCCTTGCCCATGACTCTAGCATGTGTCAATCTGACATAAAACTAACCAGCACAGATATCAGCTCCCCTACTCCAAGAACACCCTGCAAAAGGCCTGGTCCTTCCTATCAGGCCTTAGAACCCATGTAAGATGAAAAAAGGACAGAGCAACCAACTTTCAGTGATATTCAAAGGAGGCTTTAACAATTTATTGGAAAACAAGTTTAGTTTATTGATCAATAATATGCACTGTACATAAATTTTGTGGTTTGTGATAGATAATATTTGGCATCTGCTGCAGAATTATAAAATCAAGTTCTTTAATAATAAAAAAAAAAACCTTCATTATTGACCAGTATAAATATAAATTATTTTAAAAAGTCATGGCTCAATACTTTCTCTGTCATAAGTAAAATTCAAAAGGCAGGAGAGATAAAAATATAAATTCTGATAAACCAGTTTTAAACACTGGCGATTAATATATGGTTGCACGTGCAAACTTTTGCAACACTTGGCCTTTTAAAAACACCATCAGAAAGTACGGTGAAATCTAAGTACTGGGGGACACATGGTCTTCAGCTGATACCAGATACTTCTGGGGAGGACCAGGAGAAGTCACAGGAAGTTCCCACTGCCTAGATGTGGTATTTCTTCCTCTCTGACTGCCCCTGGGAACCAGCAATGACTCTACCTTCTTGCTGAGGGGCTTTCTTGACACTGGCTCTGTTCCACCTCGGTCTCCGGTGTCACAAGATCTGTGGTCCTCTGTCACTGCTCTCCCCTTTATACTCTCTGGCCAAGCTTCTAAGAACTCTCATTCACAGGTAATATACACACATGTCAATACATTTTTGGGATGACAGACAAAAATAATTATCAGAAAAATCAAGCCTTGAAAGCATCACGGGTCAGGAATGACCTCACTCCAACAGACTTCTGGCTGCTGTCGGGGACAGCCTTTCCTTCTCTAACCCAGCAATCCAGTGATCTCCTGTCAGGTTGGGTTCAGGAGAAATGAGGTCAAAACTGAAGAGTCAAAATCCCAAATTGTGTGTTTTGTTTACTTCTATGTAGGTGAGAAGATGCTTTTAAATAACATTTGTGCTCAACCATAGCAGATGTGGAAAGTCTGAAAGACAGAATGGTATCCCCCTACATTCAACCCTTAAAACCAGGTTTGTTCTTGGCATGTGAACTTGGTTTTTCAATCTTCCAGAATTGTGAGGATTATTCTGAAGACAGTCATCTAGTTAAAATCAAACAAACAAATAACCAAACAAAAAACTTCTGTACCACACACACACACACACACACACACACACACAAAAGAAAAGAAAAGAAAAGAAAAGAAAAGAAAAGAAAAGAAAAGAAAAAGAAAAGAAAAGTTTTTCTTCTTACATTTTTAGTTGGGAGAAGAAATGTTGACCGTTAGGGAACCAGTGTTGGAAAATAGAAACATCATACTGAAAAATCTGAAGGTAGGTGCTATAAATCCCAACAGCGAAAAGGACTGGGTTCCTCCTGTCAAAACATGCCTCACTCAGCTGCTTCTCAAAGAACACCCGGGTCGGGTGTCCTCCCACAAGTACTGAGTTAGTACTGAGTAAGTACTGAGTACTGAGGTAAGTGCACAGGGCTAGACCTGAAATCAAAAAGTCAGAGCACAGGGACAGAAACCAGAAAGTTCAAGGCCTGGGTCCAGTAGCGTTAAGAGAGTCCTTTTGTTAAATAGGTCAGTTTCTCTCTATATCAAATTAGAATAATTGCAAATTTAAATACGATTATCCAAGACCCTTTAAAATAAAGGCCTAGGCAAATCTATACCATCTGTTCCCAATACGGAAGGCAGTGAGATACACCCACTCCCCCTCCCTGCAGACTGATTGCTGCTAGTAAAGAAACAACCTTTTACAGAGAAGCAGCAGGGTTGGGATGACAGGCAAGAGGGCTGGCCAAGTCTGAGAGTAGGCAGAGGTTGGAAGGTTGGGATCTTAGCGTTGAAATAAACTTGAAACTTTAGCAAGCTCCTCTCCTCGTCAGGTGGAGGAAATGCAAGAGCAAATCATAGGCTCGGGAAGTGGGTGGCAGGGCAAAGACAGAGACATTCCAAGAGCAGGTACGGAGGTCTCAGAGGTTGTTCGGCAATCACCCAGCAGGAAGTTGAACAGCGGCACTAGGACTCAAAGATGGGGAGGAGTGTAGACTTCAGATTCTGCGCAGAAGAGCTCCAGGGTGGGGGATTGAAACCCCTCCAGCGGTGGGGGCTGGGGTAAGAGCGAAGTCTCACGTGTGAAGGTGAGTCCTCAGACTGCCTGTGACAGGACCGAGGTAGGAAGCATTGCATTTGTTTCCAGAGAAGCAATGAGCCGAGTAAAACACAGAAGGAAGATGGCGCGACAGCCATTTTAGGGTGGAAGCTTGATTAGAAGAAACCTGTGGGTGTCTGACTTCCTTCTACAGTTAATTTAAAATCTAGACCTCTGCAGAAAGCTAAAGTGACTGCAGAAGAGTGAACCCCACAGAATCCTTCTTCACTGAAACCGTGGTTTTCAAGGTCTACACAATAAAATGCAGTCTTTGAAAACGAAGTTTGGCGGCCAAGGTATCTGGAAAATATCTGGAAGAAATGCCTTTCACTGTGGGGTATCAGTAAACCCCACCCGCACTTATACTTTGGGGAGCCACTTCTTTGACAGCGACCTCCAAAGTGTCCTCAGACAACCACAATTCCACTGTGAGACTCCACAGAATCTAATTAAACCATCCACACATGTGGCCATTTCCTGACGCCTCCTACGCCCAGTTCACTGCCTCGACTGTTAGTCAAGCATCCCAGAGCAGCATCCCTGAGCAACCATGGCTCTCTGAGCGGCCCTGGCCACCAAGTCCTGTTCTCTTCACAATCCAGTTCCAGGTGATCTGGGACAAGGGACTGCACAGGTTTGGTTCATGACTGTTTTACTGGGAGGCACAGCCCAACTGCAGCCTCTTATGATGGGAGACATTCTGAAGTTCTTGGCCTGCCCACTTTTGCCATGCTAGCCGAGTGGTAAGTGTGTTGTTGCCGGCAATTTCTCCTTAGTGTCCCGCACAAGATCCAGGGTTAGTAAGTGGTGTTTAGACAATGGTGATCTCCGTTGGGCTGGCATCTGGTATCTTAAGTTTTTCCAGAACCTGGTCTTTGCAGACTGTGGTCTTTCTTGAAAGTCTCCTGACCAGCTAATGGCTCCGTGTTTCTGCTTAATGAACTGAATAGAATCTGGCATTTTCTCATAGTCTTGGATTTTTTCCAACTCAAGCAGGACGATTTTAATTCCTTCCTGGATGAGAGCATTGTATATAGCTATTTGCTCTTCAGATGACTGGCCCAGCCAGCTGAAGGCTCCCATATCTCTCACTAGAATGATAATCAGCCTCCTGCTTTTCTTTACATTTTCATTAGTAACCTCGATGGTATCTGTAAGACACAAAGTGCAGTGCAGTCAGGCAAGAGGCCATCAATATATTCTTTCCTGAATTCAACACTCAAAGATGCTCTTCCTAGACTCTTTTTTATGTCTCCTGTTGCTTCTTCCTTGCCTTACTTGAGATTCAATGACAATTAAAATTTACAGACCAGCTCAAAAACTGACCCATGAAAGACAGACTTTGCTCTTGGAACCTGGAAAACTCTCAGCCAAAAAATTTTAAACTTCTTGTTAGGTTGATTGATCTATAATACTCCTAGTCTATTAAAGCAGTTGCATGTGATTAGATCTAACTAGTCATTACATTCCAGGATACTAAAAGTCAATTAAACATTGGCCCAACATGACTAAGGGAAAGTTCATAATTTTTCAGTCTTCCGATGTGTACAATGGTGCCAGCCTTCCAGAATCAGAGCTCAGCAACTAACTTCACAAGAAACATTTACATACCTTCTCCAGCATAGTCGTCCCTTCCATGAATGAACAGCTTGTATCCAAACTGTCCCTCCAAGACCTCAGGCAACAGTTTAAAAACAAAAGTATCTAAGTCTGAGAAGGACGCCTCTCCCAGGGTCTTGGGATAAAGAATATAAGCATCGTATGTCTTTCCATCTGAAGCTAAAAGGGAAATGAAATTTAGAGCCGTGACAGGAAAGGGATTCGATAAATCAACAGCACCAACATTCATTTCTGACTGAAAGAGCAATACCAACAGTCTAAGGCTGCTTTAAAAACACAAGAGAGATTGTAGCTTTGTTTCCAAAGCTTAGAGGGCAACGCGCCTTCTCACGTGTTTTTTAAGTGGGCATTTAAGTTTTCCGCATATATTTAAATAGTCTCCACATTAGTTTTGATTGTCAGCTTGACACAGTTAGTCATTTGAGAAGATGGAGCCTCAGCTGAGAAACCTCCCACCAGACTAGCAATAGGGCATTTTCTTGACCAGTGATAGATGTGGGAGGGAGGGCCCAGCCCACTGTGGGAGGAGCCATCCCTAGGAAGGTGGCCCCAATGGCTTTAGAATGTGAGTTGAGCAAACTTTGGGGAGGAAGCCAGTAAGTAGCACCCCTCTATACTCTCTGCTTCAGTCCCTGCCTCCAGGTTCCTGTCCTGATTTCATCAGAGATGAAATGACTATAAGCTGTCTCAGCCAACCCAGGCAAAGTGGTTCCTGAATACACTTTGTCCATGGTAAACACCTTCAAATTGTCTATAGAAACCCTAACTAAGACAAATAGTCACAGAGGCTATACTCAGACTGTAACTTTTGACTATTAACAAAAAACTACCATTTCATTCATTTGAATGTATAAAATATAACCTAAATAATAGAATCATATACACTAGCATTCACTTTATGCACAATCTTTTTCTATTTCAAAAATATAATTTATTCATTCCTTATAAACTTCATACATGTATGGAGTGTATTCTGATCATATCTACCTGTCCCTGTTCCACTCCATCTCCCCCCAGAGCTTTCCTCTGAGCATCCCCCTCCTAGCTTCATGTCCTTCACTTATGTCCCTCTGAGTGAGTCCAGCTAGTGTCCTTTGTACCCGAATCAGCACAGAGCCATCTTCTGGAGCACAGGCAGCCTGCCAAGGGACATAACTCCAAAGAAGACTGACTGTCCCCAGCAGCCAGCACCCATTCTCAGCTAGGGGCGGGGCTTTGTGTGCTCCTCACTCTCCATGGCTGGATCTTCAAAGGCAGCCATAGCTTCTTTTCTAACATTAGCATCGTGCAAATTGTTCCTATTTCTCCTTGAACTTGTGCATTTGACTTCCCCTATAGAATATTGTTTGTTATGCTTGTGAATTTATTTTTAACTTCCCAGAAACAAAAATTGCATGTTGAGATTTTTTTTAATGTCAGCCTCTGTTTTCACTAATATATGTCAACTCTAAAATGGTTGCACGTTTCATTGTAATGTTTTCATCTATGTATATAAAATACCAGAGTCACCCTTACTATTCTTTCTTTTCAATCCTCTCCCACAATAGCTTTTTAAATTCTCATGTTTTACTACAAAATTGCCCTCACATAGCATTTAATGCCCCCTATATTCACACAATATGATCAGACCCTAATCACCTTTTCTTACACTAGCGTCTAAATACCTCAAGCCCTACATTCTTATTCTTCCTATATTAGTTTGATATGATGCTGTCATTTATAGATAAAAAGGGACTTTCTTTGGGTATAGAAATCTCTATTTCATTTGAATGTGGGTCATGAAGTCCATAGGGCACATGCAGCACAGAGCATGGCCTAACAATGGATTCTGGGTAACTAACTTACAGACAGGCGCTCTGAACACCCGTGTGTCCTGCCAATAAGGAAGCTAGGGTGGTAACTTAGACATGAGTGGTATCAAGGCAGATCATTTATGAAGCTAAATGAGAATAAATAAGGCTCTCATATAAGCCAATGTCATCGTTAAGAGCCTTCAGGACAAATGCTATTCATCATCTTCGACTACCCAGAGAAAACATTTCATGGAATATAAAATTATACCTTTTGAGGGAAGAAAACCAGAGCAGGAGTCCCTGTACCAAAGCACTATGTCAACCTTGAAGACTTTATAGATACACACACAGCATATAACTGTAGCGGTGAGGATGATAAAGCCCCCGATGAGGTAATTCTTGAAGTCAGGGACTACAACAGAAAAGAGGAGAGAATCATTAGAACCAGGAAGAATGGAAGCTCTTGGCATGGCAATTTGAAGGTGTTTACCACAGACAAAGTGTATTCAGGAACAGACCCATGTCTGTTAGTTCAGTATCACTGGTACCGATGACCACAAATGAGCTAGGCAATGGAATTCTATTGAAAATTAAGGTTTCTTCATTTAAATTCCCACCTCAAGCATAATGCTCAGGAAGAGAAAACCCACTGGGAACTACAGAGACAAAGTCCACAGCGATGCAACAGACGTCAAAAGCCTGCAGGATTCACCAAGCAGCAGGGAGAGCATGTCAGGAAGAAACAAAAGATGTCGACCAGAGAACTAAGTCAAGAAGCAGGAGGGTGGGGGTGGGGGTGGGGGGGAATCCAGAAGAATAAAAGCAAGGAAAACACCTTTTTGCTGCCAAGACATGGGTAGCAACCAGGGAAAATCTAAACACTTAATGATTTTACTTCTCTGATTTATTCATTCATTCATTTTTGCTTACATTCCTATATATTTTTAGTCAACTACAGAGTATTTAAGCAATACTTCGCATTTGTACACATGTCCTACTGTTCTTTTTATTTTTATTTTTATTTTCAAAAACAATGGTGACCCAATCTCTGGGCACAACAACTAGAATCCTAATCTTTTTTTAAAAATTAGATATTTACTTTATTTACATTTCAATGCTATCCAGAAAGTTCCCTATACCCTCCTCCCCCCCCTCCCCCCCCACCCCCCGCCCTGCTCCCCTACCCACCCACTCCCACTTCTTGGCCCTGGCATTCCCCTGTACTGGGGCATATAAAGTTTGCATGACCAAATATGAACTAGAATCCTAATCTTGTACGCTATATTAAATCTAATTTCTCCAGTGGTGAATCCACTAGGATTCTCCATAAGCCAGGAGACACTAGTCCTCACGCTATCTCTGTCCAAAAAAATTCTAACTCTCTCTTCCTCTTTCTCTTCCTCAGTCCAACCCAGAAGTCCTGCCTACTCACCCAGTGATTGACTTTCTTTATTCATTAAGGGATTGGTTCACAAGAAGTCACCTGGCTACCTGACTCACTCCTTGTCCTCATCCCCTCCCTGGAGAGCGGAATTAGCATCTAAATACAAACAGCGCCAGGGCCACTTCCCCGTTTCTGTTCTACTAAAAAACAAAACCTTTCTCTCAAGTATAAATAGAACACAACTGAGCCGGGCGTGGTGGCGCACGCCTTTAATCCCAGCACTCGGGAGGCAGAGGCAGGAGGATTTCTGAGTTCGAGGCCAGCCTGGTCTAAAGTGAGTTCCAGGACAGCCAGGGCTATACAGAGAAACCCTGTCTCGAAAAACCAAAAAAAAAAAATAGAACACAACTACTACCATTTTGTAAGTTATAAAGTATAAGATAGAACTAACACCCAGTCCATCATTTATGTTACTTAGATAGAACTTTGTCATCTATCCTAAATTAAAAGAGTAATTATTCTACCTTGAGTTATATCTCTGCTTTAGATAGTATGCCATTTGAAAACAATCCTCTCAAATCTGCTCTCACAGTAAATAGCCTGGGTTGGCTATGAGACTGTAGGTAGTTTTTCAACCCCATCAGAAATCTAAGAATGACCAACATTAACTGAAAATATATAGGAAGCCTAACACAGCTTCCAGAACTCAGACAAATTGTAGAGACAGCTGCCTACTTATACAGCCCCAGTAAGTCAGTAAGCTGGAGTATCCATCTGTCTTCAGCCTTCTGGCCCAGGATCATCTGACAGACCTAGAGAAGTAGGAAGTTAAGGACTAGCCTATTCTGTCTCTGCAGAACTAAGCTGTCCTAACCTGTAAACTGTGTCCTTTTTCTGGACAATGTTATGTCTGTAGATGAAATGAGGCAATTCTTGCCTAGTGGCTGTCTCAGCACAATGGAGCAACTCCACTGATGCTCGGTTTCTTCTTTGAATCCACGAATGGGAAGCTGTTAGGAGCAGATTGTCTCAACAAGTGAATAAACAACATTAAACGTCACATTCTGTGGATTTCTGGCGTTTTTGAAAGCCAACTGTCTATGTAAAGTAATCTGGACTGTTGTCCATGAACTACTCTCAGATATTTCTAACTAAATATCTTGAAAGCACCCTAACAATAAACTCAGAGTCATGAATTTGTTATCTGGCCCTTAACTCACAGGCTTAATCATCTCAGGTCAGTTTGTAATAACAGTTATAGAAGGACTGGGTCTAAGCCCTATACTTTTAAACATTTTTGTATCAATAGAAGAAATTTATACCAATGAAAACCTTAATTTTCTATCAAAATTAATTCTGTACCAAAATAAGAAAGTATGACTTCAACTTAGTAACAATTATAAAAATTTCTACCAAATGAGATTATGGCTATACAATCAATTCTGGCTATTTCCTCCCTGTTCCAATTATGACCATTTCTTCATTCCCTAGAAAGGCAACCTTAGAATAATCACATCCAGTCCCAAAGCCCAGGTTACTGGGACAAAGACTTTTTATAACTTCTTCAGGCTGAATCTGGGCATTGAGATATTTTTGAAGGGGGTGGGGGGAGGGGAGGGAAAATGGGGGAGTTTGTTGACCTTAAGAAAGCCACACCAATGATTGTATTAGTCTCTGTTGTCTGTGTCCTGAATAGATTCAGCTTTAAGCACAAGACATCAGGAGTTCAAGCAGGTCAGTTCATCATGTCTGATGAGGAGACTCACAAAGGCTGTATATTCTATAATATACAAATCTCAAAACAAAATTTAGCATCATCAAGATGACTTTTTTGTTGGATTCTCTGGGATCTAGTTCTCCCTCTATCAAATCTGATGCAAATTACTCTGGAAGGTGAACAGACACAAATCACCTTTTCTTTTTTGGTTTTGTTTTTTTTTTTGTTGTTTTTTTTTTTTTTTTTTTTTTTTTTTTGGTTTTTTCGAGACAGGGTTTCTCTGTATAGCCCTGGCTGTCCTGGAACTCACTTTGTAGACCAGGCTGGCCTGGAACTCAGAAATCCTCCTGCCTCTGCCTCCCGAGTGCTGGGATTAAAGGCATGTGCCACCACGCCCAGCACTAATCACCTTTTCTAAAAACACAAAGACAAAACCTTTCTCCCAGATCAGCACATTCTTGAGCCAGTAACCAAAAAAACCTTTATATTGACCTCTCTCCCATAGGAATAACATAACCACAAAACTCAAAATCACACACATTTTGAAAGTTAAAACAATCCAAAACACATGAAGTAAACTAAAATACTGTATGTGCCTATTCTTAGGCCTTTTCTATTTTGCCAGGCACCATAATAACCAAGAATTCCCATGGAGCCCACGTTAGACAGAATTTGAGTATCCTGTGAGGCATATTAGAGCAATGTATGTTTATACCATCTTTAAAACAATTGATTCACACTTGTATCTGCTTATAAGCAGGCAGCTAGTCAAAGCAGGATTTACACCCAGAATTCCCGTGGAGCCCATGTAAGACAGAATTTGAGTATCTGTAAGACGTATTAGAGCAATATATCTTTACACCATCTTTCTGTTCAGCTCTCTGCCTGGAGCTATAGACATTATTAATACCTGTATAATATCTATCTGTTGCTCTCTCTACCTGGAGCTACAGACATTAATAATTAATACCTGATCAAAGCAGGCAATGATTATCACTGCACTCTCTACTGTGACTAATTTTCCCTATCCTAGTTCCAAACCGCAGACGAAATTCCCCATGTGATTTGGACAGAATCTGTATATAAATCTATCCTAAAAGCAAATAATCCTAATTTTAAATTCACAGTTCAATCCCTCTGACTTAAAATGTAGGCAACTTCATTCTTCTAACTCAAGGCAGCTTGCAATTCCCCACAGCAGGGAACCTCAGGGCCTGCTTAGTTTCAGTCCCACGCGCCCCCCCACCCCCCACTCCTCGCACTTGGATCACGTGACTAATCTAGCGCCACCTTTCTCTCACTTAGAAGATGAAACTTTAACTCTCAGGCTACTAATCTTAAATTTCTAGTGGATTCGTACCCAACACATTGGCTTACCACCTGTTGCAGGAAATATTAAAAAGGACTGGCAAGTTCCCATGCTACTCTCTGCCCTGGCGGGCTGGCAAGCTATGAACTGGTGGCACAGCCTGTTCTTATCTCGTGAAGACTCTCTGACTCAAAACTCCAAAGTCTCTCCACCCAGCACACTAAGTTCCCACTGGCGGGTTGTTATTATGCTGGCCCCATGCTTCCAATCCCTCATGGCCTTTGTGGTGCACATCAGGTAAACCCACACTTTGCTGTTGTACCTTTCTCTCTGAAACCCAGCCAAGTCATCGAAAGAAGAAAAACACCACACAAACTTAGTTCAGAAACAATGGTAACTCAATCTCTGGGAACAGCAACTATAACCCTCATCTTGTAAGCCTTATTAAATCTAATTTCTCCTATGGTGAATCCTGGCAGATTTGCCATAAGCTGGGAGACACTAGTAGCTATGTCTTGTACTCACACTATCTCCGTCCAAAAGATTCTAACTCTCTCCTCCTATGCCCTGCTTTTCTTAGTCAGCTTTAGTATTGTTTAGTATTTAACAATATTTCACAATCATTCTCAGGTTTTTGGACTATACCAACTCTCAAAAACCAGTGGTCTCAGACATCCTTGTTATAAGTGGAGTATTTATGCTTTCTGTGTATAGCCATCTTGTTTGGTCATGTGTTTAAACATATTCATGATGTGCTTGCAATGAAGCAAATATAGGTAGCTATCAGCCAGGAAGAAGAAGAGGAGGAGGAAGAGGAGAAGAAGCAGAAGAAGAGGAAGAGGAAGAGCAGGAGAGGAAGAAGAAGAGGAGGAGGAGGAGGAGAACAACAACAGAGAGAAATAGGTAGTATCCTAACCAAAGAAACTAAGAAGGGCTCCTGTGCCTGGGATACATGATGCCTCCGAAGTGGTACCCAGACAGAGGCAGCCAGAGTTGGATAGAAAGATCAGAGAATTCAGGACAAGAAGCAAAATGGATGGGAAGTTATCGCTGAAGAAGGGGTGAGGAGTGTTCCAGGCAAAGGAAAGCACACTGGAGTCCACCAGGCTAGGCGGCTTTTAAGTAAGCCTTTGATACTCACCTGGGTATATTAACCGCACATGCGCTGACTCAAAAATATTTGTGTTCTTAACAACACAGATAAACGGAGAGCGATAAAACTGGCTTTTAACTTCTGAAATGTTAAGTGTTGTAATGAGTGTGTATTTTCTTTTGGTTGAAGGATGTTCCACACTGTTCAAGAGAAGGGGGTGAGGAGGGGGTTAATACAACAGAGTTGGTAAGATGCTTCAACACAGAATCAGACCTGCAGGCCCAGTTAACTGCTTTATTTGTATCATATATCACAGCTCAAATAATCACCGTCCCAGGTCACGTGGATAACAGCTTGTTGTCAAGACAAATCTGAAACTGTATAACCTCAAGGTGAGAAACACTCAGTAGCAAAGAAATCAACATGAATTAGCAGCTTGCAAGAAATTAAAAAACAACACCCCCTTCTCTCTCTCTCTCTCTCTCTCTCTCTTTCTCTCTCTCTCCTCTCTCTCTCTCACATACACACTCACATACTCTCTCATATATACACAATTATCTCTCTCACATACAGTCTCACACACCTACACACATGCTCACACACACATACATTCTCACATATTCTCACATTCTCACACTCACTTTCTCTCACTCACACACTCTCTCAAACACACTTTCTGTCACATACTCACACACACTCATATATACTCACATAACATACACACTCACACACACACTCTCACATACTCTTTCACATACACTCTCACACATACATACACAGTCTCTCTGACACACACATATATACTCTCTCACATATACATACATACATATGCAAACACTCTCTCACACATACACACTCTCACACACACACTTTCTCAGACACATATGCACATATTCTCTCTCACACACAGACATGCACAGCTCTTTCTCACACACACATACACACTCACATATACACACTATCTCACATATACTCACACACACTCTTATACACACTCTCACACACTCACACTCTCACACACTCTCTCTTACATACATACACTCTCTCTACCATGCACATACTCTTTCACACACACACATACACACTCTCACACACATACTTTCTCAGACACATATGCACACATTCTCTCTCACACACAGACATGCACAGCTCTTTCTCACACACACATACACACTCACATATACACACTCTCTCATATATACTCACACACACTCTTATACACACTCTCACACACTCACACACTCTCTTTTACATATATACACTCTTTCTACAATACACATACTCTTTCGCACACACATATACATACTCTCTTGAATATACATTCTCTCTGACACACACATAATTTCTCTCACACACACATAAACATATATACACACTCTCACAAACACACACACATTCTCTCTGTCTGTCACACATACATACATGCTCATACATACACACACAAACACACACACACACACTACAGGGACAGATGACAAAGGGTGTTGCATATGAAGGAACAAGAAGGAGTTAACCTGGGACATCTCCATCCATCCCATGGAGACTGAGGCCGGGCATCTGACTCTTGATTCCCTCCATGCGCCTTTCCAGGTTCTACTTAATATACATGAAAAGCCCCTCAGTTCAGTGCTGTCACAGCACCAAGTAGAATGTGAGAGAAGGGCTTTTAGCCAGTGTGGAATTTGCACAGTGGCACGTACTTTTAACAACAACAACAAAAATTAGAATTTCTCCCAAATATTGTCTATCACTTAGCAAAGCTCAAAGTGGGCAGCAAAGAGCTAGAAGCAGCCAGCCTTCAGCTAGCCCTCAGTCTTAGACTCAAACTAGAACAGATGTGTCCCAGAATGTAGCATCAAAATTGATTGGCAAACTCACTATTGATAGTCTTCAGCTAGAAATGGATCATTCCATTCAATTTCTGATCCATTCCACTTCCAGTAGACAAGATCTGAGAACTGGCCTGTGACGTTGCAGATCAGTTGTATCGTGGATCCTGAAAAACAATGCATTTGACTCCAAAGACTGTTGCCTTTATTGCAATCTATCCACATTTATAAATGGTCATTGAACAAGAATGTTAAGGTATAGAAAAACAGAATGAAAGAGGAAAATTTCCCTAATCCTCATCATCCAGAGAACACCACTGTTTGGTTCTTTATATACCCCAGTCTTTGTCTTTCTCTTTAGACAACAGCAGTCTGTGAATGGTATCTCATTGTCTATTAATTTGTAATTATTGTGGCTGGGAACTTCAGCCTCCAAGATGAGTCCTCAGAAATACCCTGTTGCTATGAGACCACTTAGCATTATCATATAATTATGCCCTAACGATATGGTTATTGTCGAATGGAATTTCTAAAATTTCATTATTATGATGAATAATTTAAGGAACACCCCTCTTATAATACTGTTTTCACAAATCTACAGATATGACTTGGAGTAAGAACCTGAAGGCAGAATGTACTTGTAGTGGTGGACCTCAAACCCATGCCCTTGCCGTATTTCCAGTTCTCACAAGAAGATAGAGTTTCAAATCCAAACTCCAATCAAGTAAGACTCTACCAGCTCACTCACCCTGAAGCAGCATGTGCAGCTGCCATTTCATACAGACGCCCAGAAAACAAGGACTATTCACTAAGCATTGTCCTCCAAAGAAGAAAAAATTCAAGCTCAATTTTCACTTCCATATTCTTTTCTTCCATGAGTGGCTCTGGAGTAGTGGGACTGAGGGCCCAGAATACACCTTGATATGGTCTTCATCACAGCCCAGACCACCCGCATCTCTTTTTTATTACTTATTTTTTTATTTATTTACATGCATGGGTGTCTTGCTTGCATATAGACACCACATGTATGCCTGGTGTCACAGAAGGTATTGTATCCCCTGGAGCTGCTGATCGTTGTGGGCTGCTATGTTGGTGCTGGGAACTGAACTCAGGTCCTCTGGAAGAGCAGTCAGTGCTTTTAACCACCAGCCATCTCCCTAGCCCCTCCCTCCTACACTTCTTGAACCACTGGTGAATTAACCCACACTTCTTAGGTTCCTATTCACTGGCCCCTCGCTGCTCTCACACAGAGAACACAGTGTTTAGCTGCCCCATCAGAAAGAGCTCACTGGTGTCTAGCTGCTCTTCATTCATCAAAGACACCTCCTCTTCATAGACACAAAGATTTCCCAGGAAGATTTCCAGACTAGCTGTCTTTATCTTTGTTTATGAAAATTCTTTGAGGCCGACCATTTGTCTTTTCATAACCAAAGTTTATGAGGGGTTTTATTCACTGTATCTCTCCTCATTCACGCTTTTCTTAAAAGCCCTCTCCACTACCAGACCAGGGAAGAGCCACGGTAGGGATTTGTGGGGTATTTGTGCAGGGATTTGATAATCCCATTGCCTTTTGATCCTGAAGCCTTCTGGGGTGTAATGTGCTATCTTCTGGGCTATCTTAACCATAAAGTTTTAATCCAAGCAGTTGATTTAACTCCAGACCATTGGTTGATATGAAGTTTCTTTTCTATGGTATGTTACCTTTATTGTAGGATAACTTCTCATTTATCCTTTACTTTCTCAGTAAAAGTAAGTACACACACCTATATTCATCTGTGTGTGTGTGTGTGTGTAAGGGTGCAGGTGTACCTGTGTATCTGTGTGTGTAAGTGTGAAGGTATAACTATGTATATGTATGTATGTATCTGTGTATGTGTGTGAGAGTATAGGCACCTGAGTGTATTAAGTGTGTAGTTGACTTGTGTCTGTGTGTGTATATCTGTGTATGTGTGTGTGTATGTGAGAAAGAGTGCAGGCATATCTCTGTATGTGTATGTGTGTAAGAATACAGCTGTATCTGTGTGTGTAAGTGCACAGGTATACCTGTGTACATGTGTGTATGTATCTGTTATGTGTGTAAGGGTGTAAGAATATCTGTGTGTATGTAAGTATGCAGTTGACCTGTGCATGTGTGTGTACCTGTGTATGTGTGTGTATGTGAGAAAGAGTGCAGGTGTATCTGTGTGTGTGTGTGTGTGTGCAGGTCTAACTGTGCATATGTGTGTATGTATCTGTGTATGTGAGTGTTCAGTTGTACCTGTGTGTGTATGTGTCTGTGTATGTAGGGAAGAATACAGGTATATCTGTGTGTTTATATGTGTTTAAGAGTGCAGGTATACCTGTGTACGTGTGTATATCTGTGCATGTATGTAAGAGTATAGGTGTATCTCTGTGTGTTTAAGTGTGCAGGTATACCTGTGTATGTGTGTTTAAGTGTGCAGGTATACCTGTGTCTGTGTGTGTATCTGTGTATGTGTATGTATGTGTGTAAGAGTGCAGGTGTATCTGTGTGCAATAGAGCTCACCTATTACTCCAGACTGGCTGGCCATCCAGTCATAGGTCTGCACCTGTTTCTGTGTCCCCAGCAGAGATTACAAATGTCCATCCTCACACCCAGATCTTAGCATGGACGATGCAGTCAGACTCAGGCCCCACAGCCTTTACTGATAAAGTCACCCCATCTCCTTTCTATTTTATTGTCTTTAAGACAGAACCCATTTGTGGTCAAGGAGAACCTCAGGCTCCCAGTCCCACTGCCTGGACTTCCCAAGCTACAGTGCACACCACCAGCTTAACACAGCACTCCCTCTCCTCTCCTCTCCCCTCCCCTCCCCTCCCCTCCCCTCCCCTCCCCTCCCCTCCCCTCCTCTCTCTCTCTCTCTCTCTCTCTCTCTCTCTCTCTCTCTCTCTCTCTCTCTCTCTCTCTCTCTCTCTCTGGAGGCTGCAAAGGCTGGTCCATACATGCCAGAAAGGGACACACACAATGACCAGGGTGGATCTTTATTCTTGACTTTTAAAAAAGCTGACTAGCCTAGAAAAGCATTTCATAGAGCAATTATCATTTTTGACATATATAGTCTTACCTCTTACTGCCTAAAAGATTAGCTCTAACTATAAAAAAAATCTGTGCCAAGGAGATAAATTGTATATCATTAACATGTGATTGCTGTTTGCATTGATATTAAGGTTCCATTAGAAAGCAGGGGTAGGAGAGTCTGATATGGTTATGGTTTTGCCTTAAGAGGCAAAAACTTAAAAAAAAAATAAATTTAAGAAATAAATTCAAACCATTTAAAACTCATTTAACTATACAATGGAGAGTGGAGAATGTGTCACTATCCCTCTGTAGCTTGTGATGTGTGTGTTGTGAAGGTACACACACATCTTCATCGTGAGTCCAGGATAATGGCTTCACCACACCCTGGGAAGCCTGCTTACCTGGATCAACTTCGATCGTCTCATTCCGCGGGCTCAGGATAACAGGTCTGTCCCTCTTGTTTTCATCTGCAAAAGGAAAACCCACAGAGCTCCTGAGCCTTTGTCCAGGCAGATCACAGGTGATACCAGCACTGGGCCAACACTGAACTGGATATGACTGGACAGTTCCTCAAGTACAGCAGGAGATAAGAAATGAGGAAGAGGAGGGGAGACCCCAGAAACTAAACACCTGAAGCAAGGTTGGACCATACACACCACAGAGGTGGACCATACAGGTATCCTGCAGCCAACACACACACACACACAGAGACAGATAGAGAGAGAGAGAGATACCTGCACTCTTACATACATGTACACACATGTACACACAAAGATAAACATACACTCACAAGAGAAGAAAGAGAAATGAGTATGAATACACACAACTCTACTAAGAAAGTACAAACATTAATGAGAATTTACTCTGTACACAGCACCTATGTGCACAGGACCCTGGGGGTTGGAGGGCTCCCTTCGTGCCGCAAAGTGGGAAAGGCAATAGCTATAACAGCTAGTGCTGGGTACAACGTGCTGAGTTACTATGGCACCAACACAGCAGCTACTGGTAAGTGACAGACAACTTGACATAAATTATTTAAATAGTCAGAAAGCATTCAAGGAGGCCTCTAAAAATTAATCTCCTGCTTCTTTCCAAGATTGGTGCTGTGGGTTGATTTGTGACTGAGGAAAAAGAATGAGAAACAGACTAGATGCCCGGTAGTTCCCCCTCCATAGGCAGGCAAACAAAAGAATCTCAGGAGGGCACAAGATTGGACTCCATCTTTCCTACAGACAGGACAGTACATGCTCAATAGATGACCACTCAAAAGTTACATCTAACCGGCGCTTGTAGGGTCAAAGCAAGCGTTAAGATTTTATTTAATAAAATTAGTCCATGAAAAAGAAGTGACTATAAAATACAGAAAACTCAACTATGTGTACAGTGCTCCTATCACAAGCCTGCCTGGGTTAGTTGCAACTGTGTCCCAACATAATTACTTGAAGTTGATCCTTCAAAAAAAAAAAAAAAGTCCAGCTGATAGATCAGCTTCTTATTACTGAAAACCACCATTTACAGAAAGGTTGAATACTCTGCCTGTGGTGGTTTGAATATGCTTGGGCCAGGGAGTGGCGCTATTAGAAGGTGTGGCCCTGTTGGAGTAGGTGTGGCCTTGTTGGAGTAGGTGTGTTGCTGTGGTTTGGGCTTTAAGATCCTCAGCCTAACTACCTAGAAGGGAGTATTCTGCTACCAGCCTTCAGATGAAGATGTAGAATTCTCAGCTCTGCCTGCACCATGCCTGCCTAGATGCTGCCATGTTCCTGCCTTGATGATAATGGACTGAACCTCTGAACCTGTAAGCCAGTCCCAATTAAATGTTGTCCTTTATAAGAGTTGTCTTGGTCATGGTGTCTGCTCACAACAGTAAAACCCTAAGACACTGCCCATTCACAGGTAACTTGTAAAAGTGCAATTTGGTTCACTTTTGTTGAAAAACAGTTTTTAATATGATATATGGATGTGATAGGGTGGAGAACCGTGAAAACATTAAGAATGGTCCTCACATGCCTGCTAACTGCGCATCTGTTTCATAGCAAGGCCTGCTTTGTATCAGGCACGTGACCACAAGATGAGCTTATCTCATACCTAATCTTTTCAAAGCCATACAGGCCACACCATCTTCTTATAGAAGAGGAGATTCACTTAAAGATTAAGTGATCAAGGAAACCAAACAGTGCATTCTGGGTAGATAACATCTCCTGGCTCCTGGAAATCTATTCCATTGCATGACTGCTCTGTTGTACTTTTGGGTTTGCCTGTTATAGTCCTGGGAGTGGGACCCAAAGTTCCACACATACTAGACAAATGCCCCACCACTGTACTACATCTCCAATGTCAGTGACTCCCATAGAGTCAGACTCCCCAGAGCATGTTCTCACACAGTAATGTACCCACTAAAGAGAGTCCGGGAGCCCCTTGGAGGAACTACCTTCTGTGATATCGAAGATATTTAACAAGACTGGTTGGAAAGTATAATTCATAATGCATTGGTCTAATTAGCATTGCACCAGAAGCAGTAATGAAAAATATCCATGTACTACTTACTAACAAAAAATGAAATTAAGACCATAAGACTTTGCACTGTGGTTTGAACATGAAATGTCCCCCCACAGGCTCATGAGTTTGAACACTTGGTCCCCAGCTGGTACCACTATTTGGAAAGGTTGTGAAACCTTTGGTAGATGAAGCAGAGCTGGAGACAGGATGTCACTGTGTGTGTGGGGGGGGGGGTGAGTTTTTAAGATTTTTATAGTTGAACCTATTTCTGACTGACTATCTCTATCATCTATCTATCAATCATTTGTCTATCTCTATCTCTCTTTCTCTATTGCTGGCTCTATAGATCTATCTATTCTCTGCTTCCTCTCTCCTTCCATACCTCTATCTACCTTCCCCTCCCCTCCCTCTCTCTCTCCCCCTTCCCTCCCTCCCTCCCTCCCTCCCTCCCTCCCTCCCTCCCTCCCTCCCTCCCTCTCTCCTTCCTTCCCTCATCCCCCCTCCTCTCTCTCTCTCTCTCTCTCTCTCTCTCTCTCTCTCTCTCTCTCTCTCTCTCTCTCTCTCTCTCTCTCCAGTGTGCCCATGAAACATTATCATCCTCCTTGTGACTGCTGGGCCCTCCTCACTGCTACCACACTGAGAAGTTCCTTTTTCTTCCTTCTCTCCTCTCCCCTCTTCCCCCTCCCCTCCTCTCCCTCCCCTCCCTCTCCTCTCCGTCCCTCTTTTCCTCCTTTCCCTCCCCTCTTCTACTCTCAACCTTCTCCTCCCCCTCCCCCTCCCCCTCTCCCCTGCTTTTCTCTCTCCTTCCAGTGTGCCCAATGAAATCCTATCACCCTTCTTCCCGACTGCCAAGCTATCCTCACACTCCAGCTGCCATTCCTCCCTTGCCATAACCAACTGCATTCTCTCTGGACACATGAGTCAAAACAAACTGTCTCTTCCCTATTTTAGTTTGTGTGACCAATAGACCTTGTGAGTCATTGACCAGTTCCTAGACTTAGTTCCTTTTTAGACAACAGAGCAATGATATCAGAATGGTGGTCTCTAAGGCCAGTCCACATGCCAACGCCAGAGATCGGAGCTGTGACTCACCTATTGTGATAAATTGTATTACTCGTGTGACCGGATATTGCTTCCCCCGGAATGTATAGGACATACGACATATATAGTCCCCTCTGTGCTCTTCAGCCACATTCCTCACCAACAGTTTATCTTTCACTCCGAAGAAGCTCACATTGTCAAGAAGCAGAGGTTTACAGTTCTAGACAAGAATAAATAAAAAGAGGCATGGGACAGTTAGGAGCTCCCCTGTGCAGTGGAATAGGAACACAAGTTTTTCACCTCTGTTTTTCACAAATTCATGACAGAGAAAGTAACTGAAAGCTCAGCTGTATACAGCATGTTTTATCTCTATTTGGGGTGAGGTGGCGTGCAGGGGGAATAATTACATTCCAAAATTTCAAGCCCAGAGGCTTATGCCACAAAGACAAGTGAAGACAAATTTATTTCACAGAAAACATGATTGAAGCAATAATACTGACATTTCTCAACACCACTCCCCTTCCTGCACAGATACTATTTATTTCATATTCTTTCATCTCTAAAGGATGATGTTTGCATGTAAGTTCCACCAGATTAGGTAAACTAAAGGTAATAAAATACGCTGTGTTCCACCTACTGATTAAGTGGCTACAGACACTACCATGTTACGTATGAAGCATTTAGCTTTTCATTAGTCTTTTAGGATTTATTTTTATTTTATCTTTAATTACGAGTGTGTGGATGTGTGATGTAGAGGTTTGTGCACACGAGGACAGTACCCATGGAGGCCAGAAGGGGGCGGCAGGTGGATCTGTAATTATAGGCAGTTGTGAGCCACATTCTGTCATGCTGGAAAACAAATTCTAGTTCTGTGCAAAAGCCATGCATGCTATTAATCCCCGAGCCATCCCTGCAGCCTCAAAACATATGTTTTTAATGAAACACAAAACACTATCTCTGTTATAAAAATTCTCTCTTAAGGGGCTTAAATTTCTAATCTAATCTCTCAAAGGATATTCTAGCACTTTTCTTGAAACTACATCTTACTGAGACAGATAGAGACAAGGGTTTTAATATTGTAGGTAATTTGTAAGGATCAGTGAACACGATCATATTGTTTTTGTTCCTCTCTCTATGAAGTTGCACCACTACAAAGAGAACAATATTCAAGCAAATACTTCTGTAGATAAATTTTACTGTTAGTAATGGGAAACTGTAAAAGTAAAATATCACATTGAAAACGAAATTACCTTATACCACTGGACCTCGGGTAACTCATTATTTTCATCTTTAAAAAAACTCAAATAAGGGCACACAAGACTTCCATCCCCTGCAATGTGGAGCCGCTGTGGGAAGGTGGCCTGTGTGCTGTAACACAAGCCAGGGTCATTCTCTAACACAGTCACGGTTACTTTAGTTTTGAGGCAGTAAGTTGAGTTTCTAAAACAAAGTAAAAGATGGAAATTTAATCATTATTATTATTAATCATTATTAAATGATTAAATTTAATCATTATTTTTCTGTCCTTAACTATCATAGAAACTTAGGACACGTATATGCGTTCCTTTCTTACCTTACTATACAATAGTAATATCCTGAGTCCTCCACCTTGGCAGGTACAAACCAAAGATGTTCATCCTGCTGATGAATCCTGGAGTCCCGGTCCGCTGATATGGGGGTCTTGCTGTCATTCTTGTACCAAATTATGGTGTCGCCGTGCATTTTATTTGGAGTAAGAGGACACTTGCGAATATCAATTTCATTTACAGATAAAAACAAAACGATCTGATTTGAATATTCTGTACATACATCTTTAAAAGAGAGAAAGGAGAAGCAATGTCAAGAAAAGTTTCCAGTGTCTCTTAATGTAACTTATACATCTGAACTAATTTAGCATCATTGGTTAGTAAAGATACCAGTTCCTGCCATGTGCACACTTTCCAGTTGTGTGTTCAAGACCGTGGTCTTCAGAGTTTGAATCATTTACAGTCAGTTCCAGCTTTGTCACGTGTTCTCTGTGGGCTGTACCCTGGGCAGGTTACTATCCCCTCTTACTTTCTCCCTATTCTTCTAAAGGGAGGAATAATGGAGGAGAGACAGTGACTTTCGTACAAAGGAGAAGAGAAGACTGAATATATGCCCTCCCACTTGAACAACTTATTTGGTCACCCATAGGACACAAGACTGTTCAAGGCTTGCCATATACTGTCTTCTACTTGCTCAAGATGCTAAAAGAGATGGAAGAGACAGGCAACAGAGACATAAAACAATGAAAAAGAAAAGACTTCTAGTACTCAAAAAAAAATGCATCGCCAAGTTGAAAATATACTGGGAAGAAAAACTAAGAAAACCTGAAGATGCAACTTTAGAAAATATCTGAGATTAAGAGATAGCTGGGGCAGCTGGAGTACGTTGACTATGAACTGCTGAGGGAGTGTGGGAACACATGCTGAAATTTCTTAAGATGTTATAATGAGCCTGAGCCCCAAAGACACAATGAACACCAAGAAAAGGAAAAAGGGAGCCACAACAACTATCTAAAACAAGATTGTCAACACCAGTGACAAGAAAATCTTAAGTAGCCAGAGATGCTTTTTTTTTTAAATGTATTTGTTTTTTGTTTTTTGTTTTGTTTTTTCAAGACACAGTTTCTGTGTATAGTCTTGGCTGTCTTAGAACTAGCTTTGTAGACCAGACTGGCCTTGAACTTATAGAGATCCACATGCCTCAGCCTCCTAAACTCTGGGATTAAAGGCATGTGCCACCACCACCTGGCTACTTTTTCATTTTTAAGTACATCTGTTAAGAAACAAAACCAAAAGGGTTAGTTACAACCATTCTTCTAGGGAGTAAAAATATTATCCAGCCATCATTCCAGTGAAAATGACTTTCCAAATCACCGAGAGGATGTTAAAAGCTCTAAGAATCCATCCTCTGGAGATCTGTACTCTCAAGAAACTGTCCAATAATTCCTTCACAAAGAAGAAAACAATATCAGACAAAATGTCCCGTTAAATAATACTTCATTCATAGTGAAACTTCACAGTCGCAGGTACGTAACATAAGGATGAGCCTATGGGGGAAATTTAATCTTCAAACCCCAACATTCAACCCCCTGGCCCTCAAAGGCTCATGATTGCTTACAATGTAAAAACTGCTTGTAGCCCATCTGTAAGAATCCGCAAGAAGGTCCTTAAAGTTCTAACAGTACTCGGAACTCTAAGCCCATGTCTCAACTGAGACTCAAGACCATCTCTTACTATGGGCACCTGTACAATAACAAAACAACTTATATCACTCACAGTAGGCTGGGCATATCAAGAACTAATCAGGAAAACACACCACCGGGTCAAGTTTCTCTAAATGACCTCTCATGGCTGCTTACAGGACTTCCAAGCCTGTTACAGTGCCTGTACTCTCAGGCATTCCTTTGAAAATTCACATTTTTATATCATGAATGATGGCATTGTGTGGCTGATACTAAGGTCTTCTGCTAGATTCAATGTTAGCTCTACCTCCTTGGACCATTGCTGTATGGCCTCTGAGCCCCTGGAGGACTCAAGTAACTGAAACAGTGCCTTTTCCTTGGGCGCGTAGTCCTCCACGATGATATGGGCACCCCAGAGGTGCTTTCATACCCTTGAGACGACCTTGTGAAGCACTCAACTTCTTTTAAAAGGCACGGCTATCTTCAGACACCACATCTTAGCCTCAGCTTTACCCTGGCTTCTTCTGACCAAGGGACAAGTTTTGAACTCCTCTACTCCACAGTGTGATCCCTAACCTCACTATAAACTTGACTGAACACAGCCAGCAACAACCCTGCCATAGTCTGAATGTTGGACTGCCTTGAAATCCCCTCCATACAACTGTCAGTCACCTCTAAAGTCAGCTCACGCATAGTTTCCAGACACAGACAACACTAGACAAGTTCTTCGCCAGAAGGTGATACTAATGGCCTCTGGATCCATATTTTTTTACTTTTTGTTGTGACTGAAACAATTTAAACGAATGAAACCCTTGTTTTAGCTTATGGTTTGAAATCCGCAGGGGCCAGCTCAGCTGTTTCAGGATCCACATGGGCCGCAGAGCATCCAGGTGATAGGAGCTTACTCATGGGTGATCGCCCCCAGGCTGTGCACTCACTCCCAGTAGGAGGAAGAAAGGCTGGGTCTGTGTGTGAAAGGCTGATCAATCCTGAGGGGTGTCGAAGCAAAGCTGGGGTCAGACGACACATGAGAAGCAGGTTCTAGGCCGCAAACTGCCCACAAACCTCAGAAATGACTAGGCCTTGGGGGCACAGCCTTACCAGCTGTGAACAGCTCCTCGAAATATGAAGCAATCATACCGTTTAGAAGATACCAAACTTGACTAATCCAGCAGCAGTGTAAGCCGATAGTAAATAATGACTGGGAAGAAATGATTGAAATAAAAAGAGAAGAGGAAGAGCAATTAAAGAATAGATACATCTTTCGTAAAATTAATAAAGATCTGGCAGAGGAAAACTAAACCTCTAATAAATAAATCTCTAATCAGGAGAAAAAAGATGTCTCATTAAAGGGATCTTAAAAGGGTAAAAGGAGTATTATGAACAGCCTTAATGTAATAAATCCAGTGTCATAAATAAAATGGCAAAGATTTCTGAAAGACACAAGCTATCAAAACCTTGTCAGGGAGAGAGAGATAGCCTAAACGGTCCTGTGCCTTCTAAGAGAACTTGTAGTAAAAGATCCTACCAGAGACCATGTCAAGTCTGGATGGCTTCACATTGAGGTCTTTCCTGGTAGCAAAGACATGATTGTCAATTCTGAACAAACCCTCCCAAGTATTAAGGAGACAGGGATGCCTCCAAACTCACATGTGACATCAGCATCAATCTGTCACCCAAACCAACTTCATTACAACGAAACCAGAAACCAAACTCCCTTATAAATACAGATGTGTCTCTTTCAAATATGTTACCTAATTGACTCCTACAGGATATATGTTAAAAAGATAATGCATTATAAATTTATATTTGAAAAACATTAAAACTTTAAATATCCATATACAAGAGATTTTTTTAATTATACAAAAATCTCAACAGATGCAGAAAGAGCCATTTAATTAAAATTCAATAAAACTCTCAGCAAACTGTGATTTTTAGAAATCACATTACAGTAGTACCAAAAGGTATTAAAAACTAAAGTTAAATATATAAAATAAAATTATAGACTGAAAGTTGGAAAATTTCACTTCAGTAAGTTAGATAAGTTACAAACAAGTAGATAGAGGATTTATTTGTAAAAACAGAATTGCTCTTGTTAAGCTGTTCCTGTTAAATATATTCCAAACACATTTATATTCAATTTAATCTCAATCAAATTATGATCAGAACATTTCATACAAATTGACAAATGAGGCATTTGGTTTCTTATCTCTGACACCCCAAAAATCATTACCAAAAATCTTATAAACCTATAAAGCTTTATAAAGTTGTCACAACTAAGTCAGCATAGCATCGGAATAACGATAAATGTGTCACTGGAATAGCATCAAGACCCAGACATAATACACACAAATATATTGAAGTGGTTTTTGAAAAAAGTACAAAGTAAATTAGAAGAAACAGCCATCTTGTCAACTTATATGCTCTACAGAAACATAACTTAGGGAAGGTTTCTAAACTATGAGTATATAAGTCTCTGTAACTCATTCATCCCTAAAAGCAGGGTAAGGCAAGATGGGGTTCAGGTTTGTTTGGGTTTCCCCTAAGTCAAAAGCGTCCGACACTCAGAGGAACATTTATAAGGAAGAGGAGGAGGGAGACAAGGAGAAAGAACAGAAGGAGGAGGAGGAAGACTCAGAAAGTTGCTGATAAAAATGGAACAGCATGTTTTATTGCTTTGTGAATTAGCTACCACACCCTTCTCCTCAGATCCCTAATATTCAAACCAGGACTGTGCAAATACAATGTCTCTGAAAACAAGCAGCTTTTCACAAGCAGAGCAGGTCTGGAGTTTCTCAAATGTCCCAGGTTACTGACCTGACTCAGATTCTTCAGAAGAGCCCTATCCTCAAGGTGTTCAATGAACAAACTCAATGTCAACTAAAGCTACATCAGTCAGAACACAAGAGCCATAGGCTAAGGGAGACCTGAACGCTCTGGCCTATTCCTGGGAAAAGAGGATCAGACTCACACACGCACAGCTGTCCAACAGATCCAGAAAAGGTTTCAGACTCACATCTGAGTAACGCTGAGGTCATCTACAGGCAGGAAGTAAAGGCTAAGGCAGAGCTGTAAACAGCCCACATGTTGCCCCTCAGCAAAAGGTAGAGAATACAGGGCCACAGGTCTTCTAATCATTAGCCAGTCACTACGTTTACCAGTGACTTCAATGGACATACACTAGACTCTACAAGGCTGGTTCAGAAAGTCCATCAAACGAATTAACAAAAACAACAGCAACAACTTAAAGCGTGTAAAACAAAAATCACCTAACGATGGACTGGAAAGATGGCTCAGTGGTAAAGAGTGCTTACTGCCTCTCAGAGGACCAGAATTTAGATCCCAGAACCAACATCACATGCCACCAATGCCTGTAACTCCAGCTCTGTTGTGGGTTGATCTGATGTTAATTCTGCTTCCTCACAACGAGTGGAAGTGGTCAATCACCTGCTCAGGTGATCTCATGTGAGCCTTCTCCCCAGTTACTGGTCAATAAAGGCTGGAGCCTGTGTTGGGCAGTGGAGGGTAAAGGTGGGACGGGAGGTCTTCGAGAACGGGGGCAGGTACAGAGAGAGGGAGAGAAGGAGGAAAAAGCAAAGATGGAGCAGAGTGGCCAGGAGAAGCTGCAAGTAGCAAAGGGTCCCATAGCTGGGGAATAAGTCAATATAGTGCTAGTCCTGCCCAATCTAGGCGTATTGCTTAGAATGATAATAACTGGATTGTAGTGGGTTTTGTATGGGATTATTGGTGTTGGAAATTACTGCAACACAGCTCCAAAAGTTGCAAGATTCCCTTCTGGACTCCATGAGCAATGGTACATGCACGCACACACACACACACACACACACACACACACACACACACACACACACAGAGAGAGAGAGAGAGAGAGAGAGAGAGAGAGAGAGAAACCTTAAAAATAACTCAGTAATAACAGAAAACTATGGATACATAGAAGGAGGATATCTGGTTACCAGATTATACATTATGCTTCCAAAAATGCCCAATTTTCAGCAAAACACTTCAAAAAACAAAACAAACAAACAACAAAAAAAGAAAAAAATAACAGGAAAGTTGGGTCCAAACACAGGATAAACAAAGCTGCCAATAGAGATTATTTCAGGGGAGTGTGGGGGTGTTACATCTACTCTGCAAAGACTCTATTATATCTCTCAATAATATATTCCAAACTCCTAAAAATATTTCTAAAATATAAAAGAACTATATGACAACAATGTCTTACCAAGGAGAATGTTAATGAAGAAAGAGGAGGAGGAGGAAGAGGGGTAAGAGGAAGAAGAGAAAGAGGAAGAGGAGGAGGAGGAAGAAGAGGAGGAGGAAGAGGAGAGAATGAGGAAGAAGAAGAAGAGGAGGAGGAAGAGGAAGAAGAAGCAGGCAGTGGCAACAGCGACAACGACGACAAGGACAAAGGAGAAATCATTGAAATCTGGAATTCTGGGATGGAAAAATCCCATAACTAAGATAAAAACTGCTTCACTAGAGAGGCTGAGTGTGGACTGACAGAAAAAGGAACTTGTAAATGACAATCAATCAGCTGTGTCTTTGGTGCCTCCAAGAACAAATGACTTGTGCATAATGGGAATCCCAAGAAGAAGGCCAATAAAACACCACATGAAGGAATCGCATCATGTTCCTACCTCCCAAACACATTAATCTACACATCTAATGAGCTTTAAAAACTTTAAAAATAGAGGAGGAGGGATGGGATGGGGACAGTCAGAGGGCGGACTGGGAGGGGGATAAAATCTGGAGTATAAAAAAGAGATTAAATAAAATTTTAAAAATTTCATTTCAGAGAAAAAGAAGAAAAAACTTTAAGAATAAAGTAGAAGACACATCTGCCTAAGTACTTCAGAGTTCAGGCACAGGAAGGGAAGGAGCGTTGAATGCTGTAGGACAAATGTCTTGTACTGCACACAGGTTCTTCATTAAGTGCAATTGTTTCCCAGAATCCACTGGGACCAGGAGGAAATGAGATGGCATTTCAAAATGAAGGAGAAATGAAGACATTTACAGATAAACCAAGACTAGGTGGCTCATCAAAAACCATGACTCTCCCATTACAAAAAAAAAAAAAAGTACCTCAGAGGGAGCTGTGCAGCCTATACAACAACCCACATCCACACAAAGAAACATGGAGTATCAGTAACCTAATCAAAGTGTCAAACTTTAGTTTTATAGCTGTGCCCATACATAATTTCAAATGGACTATTTTTTGTAAAAACATATGAAGTAGTTTTGGCTTGTAACTTCTCTCTCTTTTCAGCATTTGTTTCACAATGATGTTCAAAATATCATATATATATATATATATATGGTGTGTGTGTGTGTGTATGCATGTGCTAATACTGACAGATCAGCATGGCTACCTCTCCCCCATCAAAAAATCCTCTCCTTATGGCAGATGGAGATGCTCACAGAAAAGCTTATCTGGATGTAATGAGATCAGTGGACTGTGGTGAGGAGCCTAACCCCATCTACAGCACAGCTCCTGCATCTGTGACTCGGAACATCAAGGAAGAGAGAGCGGAAAGGCTGCACCAGGAAGTGTGCTGTGAACCCGTCTCTCCTAGAAACGGCTGCGTAAGAAGACCAGAACAAGGACAGTATCAAGGAGCATATAAGCTGGAAGGGGAAATCTTCATGGGGTCCCTAGGCAAAAAAATGACAGGCAACCAACGAGAGGAGGCAGGGGTCTCACCCCTGGCTGAGCCTCACCCAGGGCTGAGCCCCATGATTGGTTATCTAATGCAGAGTGGTCACCCTGAAACCATATACACGCAAGCAACCAAAGTGGACTCAAAATGTTCTATCTCTATCTTTGTACATACAAAAGCATACATGCACATATGTAACACTAATGATCAAAGAAAGAGAAGCTACCATGTTGGGGGTTTGTCTGGTGCTGCTGTGTATACAAATGCTAAGTTTCGAACCCCAAGATCTGGTATACTGGCCTTTGTTGTGTAAACCTTGTTCCCCAATTTAAAGGTATTAGTTAAATAAAAGTGGCTACAGCCCATAACTGGGGAAAATAGAGGTAGGCCAGGTTTTAGAAGAATATGGGGCTTTGGTTACTGGGCTGGTGGTGAAGGGGTTTACAGGTAGGGACTGAGACAGAGACAGAGACAGGGACAGACAGAGATAGACAGAGAGAGAAAGAATGGGAGAGAAGAGAAGGAAGATGGAGAGGGGCTGAGGCAGCCATGAAAGATGGACCATGAGCATGTGACCAGGAGAAGCGCATCCTGAGGACAGGCAGATGGAACAGGAAGGCAGCCTGGCTGAGACTCAGTGAGTTACTTGGGAAGCGCAGCTGGGACCTAGGCAGTCTAGCAAAGACAACAGATTGGGGACAACCACCCAGTGATTGTGCGAAAGCTGATTTAAGAAACCAGCAGGGCTCAGTCTCCACTATTGGGGGGCTGGCTAGGCCATATTAAGACCTGATGGAACTGATTCATCACAATTACAACAAGACTATCAACTTGAGAGTGAGAGGCAGGGAGGGGTTCAAAGGAAGGTGGTGGGAGGGGCTGGATGGAGGGAAAGAGGAGCAAAGGGACATATTTCTACTTATATTTCTATTAAAATCATATTTTAAAACACACCAGTGTCCATGGGCACATAAATGGATAAACAATGGCTCTGTCTCCATAAAACAGAAGGCTGCCAAGGCCATTCAGTGACCAGCATTAATCCTTACACCGTGAGTAAGCCTCACACGACTAATCTGGATTTTTAAAAAAATCATCACATCCCTTTCCCTCAAAACAAGCACATGCTGATACGTTTAACATTTGTTTAACGTTTCAGAGAGCACAAGACCGTCTACAGTGACAGGAAGTAGCTTGTCTGGGGCTGAGATAGTGGGGAGGGATGGAGAGGGGGCGAGAGAGTGGTAGATACGTTTATTATCTTGACTTTGATTGTGATTTCCTAATAGATGTGTACATTAATACTTCAGATCTCGGTAAATCTCTCAGGAAGTCAGCCTGAACTAGAGGTGGGGCAGAGTCTCACCCCGAGGGCTCCAGGCGTAGCTACAGAAAACAACCACCAGCAGCAACAGTAGTGATCTGCGTGTCTGCGGGCTGGACCCACTCCAGCAGGAGAGTGACTTGTAAGTTTCTACATTAAATAACTCAGGGCTGTCATCTCACTCGGTACACCTGCGTTGACATGTTTCTATTTTACACACACACACACATTCACCCCGAGACACTTTCTCTTCTTGGTCCTCCAAAATTTCAGGTCAGACTTTTACTAGCTCTCTGACCACTGAACGCTTGGCCATCAATCATGCTACAGGAAGGGAAAGCCAGTTCTTGATACTATCTTCCTTACCACACTCAAGTGACCTCGATTGGGCTCAGCTCTCACACCAGCTGCTTGCTGGCTGCCCTGATTTCACATTTCCATCCTGTCTCTCAGTCCCCACACTACCCCGTCATGGGCAGCATTCAGACACCCAGGATACCTATCAGTCTGCACACGGTATGCACACGAGGAACATCTGATCTTTCATTATTGCAGCAGCAGCAACTCTACTTCGCATTTGCTGAAACCAAAGCCTCAGTCTCAGCCCTATAGCCCTATACTCCACATGGACTCCATCTGCGAATCCTGCCAGCTCAAAATACACTCCAGCTTTGGCTGACTCTCTTCTTTATCTCTGGCCAAGTCAGCATCACCCCCAATCTGGGATACACTGCTATCATGGCTTGCCTAGATCATCACAATGACCTCTGAACTATTAACCTCTTTCTGCCTCTGCCTCCTGAGACTCTAATCTAACAGAAAACAAAAAGGAGTCAGATAAAATACATTAGAAAGTTTCTCTGGATGTTGTGGTGGTGGTGGTTCTGGTTGTGGGGGTGGGAAGGTGTGGGGAGGAGGTGATTATTGGTGGTGGTGGTGGTGGTAGTGGAGGAGGAGGAGGAGGAGGAGGGGGAGGTGGTGGTGGAGGGTGCAGAAGATGACTGGTGGTGGTGGTGGTGGTAATGGAGGTGATGGTGGTAGAGGTGGTGGAGGGAAAGGGAGGTGATTGGTGGTGGTGGTGGTAGAGGTGATTGGTGGAGGTGGTGGTGGTGGAGGAGGAGTGGGAGGAGGTGGTGGAGGGGGCAGGAGGTGACTGGTGGTGGTGGTGGAGGTGATGGTGGTGGCAGTGGCGGCAGCTGTGGAAGATAGCAGCAGTGGTGGAGGGAGGCTGCAGATAGCTAGCCTAGCCATCCTCCTGTGTCTGACCCCCACAGCACTAGAGCTACAGGCCCTTGCATAGTGACATGTGACTCTTTACATGGGTGCTACAGATTGGAATCATGTTCTTATTTTTCAGTAAGCCTGGAGTCACCCCCATCGCCTCCTGTCCTCAACCCTTCTCATTTTGAACCAAGAATTCAGGCCAGCCAAGCCAAGATTCTTCAAAAAGCATTCAAGGTTTCCCCCAATCCCTTTATCATCTCTCCATTAACCCAGTAACTTTGTGTCTTCTGGCCTCTCATTGGTCTCTACTAGGTATTGAGGTGCTAGGATAAGCCTGACATTTTGGGCCTTTGCACACATTGCAAAGGTCCCTTTCCTTCCCCAGCGTCTTTCCCCCATGGCATCTTTCATCCCTCCTTCAGGTTCTAGTCAAAACCAACCTTTCTGTGAGATAGTTTTGTGTAAAACTGAACCTTCTGTCTGCTTCCATCCCCAGATACTCTGCGTTTTCCTAGAGTTTCTGGCTAACTTATCCATACTACTGCATAACTTATGCAACACATCCTGTCTCTCCCAGGAGGAACGGGACCAGCCATCAGCTGCCTGCATAAGATTGTTCACCGCTATAGCTTCATTTCCTACCAGCTGACGCACTGTAAAAGCTCAATAGATGTATGGCAAAAAATGAAGAAGAGACCATAAAAATGAAGAAATCGGACAAGAATTCCAAAAGTAGCTGTGGGCCCACGACCGGGCTTATCACCTAGGCCAGGATCAGCAGCTCCCACATTTTTCCATCTGCCATGAGGTGGCAAGAGGCCTGGACTAGAGCCAGAGACCTAGAAGGGAGCTCTCATTTCAAATCTAGAGACATGACCCCGAGCTCTTAATCTCACTGGCCTCAGTTTTCCCCAAATACCAGGCATAGAACAAGAGTTGAAGATTCGGAAAAAGACTTTCCCATGGACAGTTCTGGGGTCTGAAGTCTCTGTGTCCTGGGTATAACTGAAGAAAAATTCCTGATAGAGGAACAGTGAGGGCCACGTGTTCTCCATCACCTCTGCTGGTAGACTACAGTGGAAGAGACATGTGACTTACCAATCTCCAGCGACAGCAGAGGCACAATGAGACAAATGAGCCCCACTAGCACTTTCATATTCTCCTGGGGAAACAGAAGAAGAGAAGAAAGACAGGGTGTTACTAATCCAGTGAATGTCTCAGTGTCCTGAGCCCCAGCTGTCCTCAGCCACACCACCAGGCCACACTGCAAAGCCTTCTTCACCATTCCATGTTACGCTGGGCTTCTGGTTAGGTTGGGGGTGTATGTGTGACGGAATCAGGGACGCACTTGACAACTGAGATTCGAAACATTTCTGGCATCTCTCTCCATATACATGTCTAGTCTTGAACTCCAAGTGAGTCCCCTCAGAACACATCGACAACCAAAATAGACCACACCCAGTTCTCTGGATTGGGAGCTACATCCACAGATCCAAAAACTACCCAGGCTAATTGACTTGAAAGAATGTGCTTCTGTGTCGAAGACTCATGGTTTTCAGGAGGTTAACAGTCTATAAGATACTGGGAACAACTGTTGATGTTCACACTTGATGAGATACCATAACTAACCAGGAGATGATAAAAGCACACTGGTGGGTGTAGAAGGGGCTTGAGCACCTATGTATTGCAATAGCTATGGTTGTGAAACTGGTCTCCAAGAGGAAAAGGGACACACGAACTCACTAAACCCAAATCTCTGCCTTTGTCCATTTGTCTCCACATGGAAGAGATTTCCCACACACGGCTCAAGTCATGCCTTCATTTTAAAACCCAATATTCAATCGCCTGTACAGCATGATACATGGAGATTTACCCAAAAAAAAAACTAAACTCAAACACATCGACACAGTAGAGCTGAGCTTATTCTTGTGGTGGATGGATTTCCCTTCACAGGGGTTTTTTATATTTTCCAGATGATCTCTGGTGAACAGGCTCCAAAGGCCTCACCGGCATGACTGTAGATGGCACTTAGCATTTCGGCTCCATATTAAACTGCACTCCTGGTGACTGGGTCTACTGTTATGCCTTCATTCTACAAAACGTTGAGTTTTGTGACATTTTCATCATATGTATGTTGTACAATGACCTTATTTCGCCTTCATTACCCTTACCTGTCTCCATACCACTCTATCTCCCCCCCTCCCAAGTCCCGAGTTCCCATCATGTCATACGTGGGTTTTTGCTAAGTTCTACACATGAAATAAAACACAGGTGACCTTCTTTTTGATAATACCATCTTCACCCCTTCCACCCGTTTTCTGAAAATGATATGACTTTTTTTTTCTTTTTCGTGACTGAATAATATTCCACTGTGTGTATGGACCACATGTGTGTTAGCCATGTTGACAGACACCTAGGCTGATTCTATCCCTTGGCTGTTTTAATTGCATGGGCCTTTGTCCATCTGTATGTCAGGGAGTATGGCAGGGATCAAGGACTCACCTAACCTTTTCCAGGACATGCCCATCACGTCACTTCCAAACCCAAGTTCCTAAAACACTGTCAAATCAATCCAAAGAAGAACACAAAGCAGTCAGTCTTGCCTGCCACCTCTCAAGTCCCAAATGACATAAAATTACATTACAGTCTCCTTTCTGTACTTATCCCTTTCTCCTTCACAGGTTCTCACGATGACATTTGGTAAGTTCTAGCCTCATATCTACAGTGAACTTTTAGAGAAATCCACTCAGGGGACCGCAAGAGCCCCAATCCCAACAATAAACAGCAAGTATTCTTGCCCCACCAGATTACCCTCTCCTGGAACTTCTCACCTGGCTGTCAGCCCCACAGGGCTCCAGACCTACTAAGCATGCACCCACAAAAGACCTGGGCTGCTACCCCCAGGGACACTCTCTCCCTAGACCCTAAGAGTTGGTATCCTTCATCACCAACACACCCAGTTTATTCATGATCCTGTTTGCTGCTCATACCCAAACTACCTCCATCCCCTGCTCCCTCCTCGGATTGATTACAACACCAAGCTCCCTATTATTTGAATCTCTGCCTGTGGATTTATATTTTTTAAAAAGATCAACTTCTCAACAATCCACCTAGGTTCCCAGGACATGTAGAAAAATCCGGCTCCCTTGCCAAGCATTCCTGACTCTTTCAGCCTCCCACCACAGATCACTCCACAGCAGCCTCCACCACGCGCCCCATCCTCTTAGCTTTGTACTTAGGGGCTTGCTCTTTAACCCACTCTCTCCTACTGCACCAGACCTCAGGCCCTAGAGCTAGATGCCCCACAGAGCTCTTGACTGCCTTCATTCTCTGGACCTCCCTAGCAACCTGAGACCTGCTATGTCCCAAGCATAATCTTCCACCTAGCTTGGGATTGGCAGCCTCATGAAGCCAGAAATACAACCTGTTCATCCCTGTCCCCAAAGCACCGAAACTGTGCTTGAAACCCAGACGTCTGTAATAAAACCTCAAGGATGGATGCAAAAAGAATGAGTAAAATAAACAGCTTCACCTTCAACCCAGCCTTGGACCACGTCCAGAGAAGACTATGAGATGAGACTCTTTGACTTTATGAGACACTAAATGTGCCTGTATTCTTACCTGGAAGCTGTAAATAAGTGAGAAACAGAGTCCTTTAACTAAGATGGCATTGGGGAAGACTGGGTATGTGAAGGATTTAAAGATTAGCTTGGAAATGTTCTACTTGAGAAACTGCACTAGAAGTTTAACATGTTACAATGTTACAATATTTAGAATGTTACAATGTTTAGAATGTTACAACGTGCCTTTGAAAATGAAGACTGATGATGGGAGGCGGGTTTTTAAATGAACCTACAGGACACACCCAATCAGTTCTTGTGGCTGTAACCCCTGTATCAGGATGTTGACTCTTAAGCCTGGCTTAAGCCTCGAAACCTACCCCCAGAGTAGTAAGACTACATTCCTAGCATACCCTGTAACTCTGATCCTTTACCATAAAAATCGGTCATTTGCCACAATGTAGGTTAATAGCACAATCGCTGTGTTTACTCTAAACTAGATTCAGAACACGAAGCAAGCTAGGAGAGCTTGAAGCTTCCGGCCTGGTTTCTGACAGCATTCTGTCTGTCAAGTCCTTAAAGTAGAAAGGAAGAAAAGAAGGGGGCACCACGCTCCCCAGTACCCACTCAGTCATTATAGCATCAACAAGAGTGTTTATAAATAAGTCACATGGACACTGCTGGCTGCCAGTTCACTCAGGTACAAGACTGGGCTTGTTTGATTATTAGGCAGAAAAAGGAAAATATGCCAGTCTGCCTTTTGTGGTGCGTGGATTGCCCACTGGAATTCTGGGTTAACTGCAGATGAACAATCCTTAACTCTTTCAAGCCCATGGCCAATGACCTAAGACAACCAGTTTCTTCCCTAGTGTTTTCTTCAGTGGTGGGGAGATGAGGCAGGGTAGGGGGAGCAAGTTTTCCATCACCCCTTACCCTGCTTTAGGCAGGATGTGGGAAGACCCTTTGCCCACAGCAGCAGCTGCTCTAGGTTCTTATCTGTTACCAGGACCTGGGAGTTGAATTTCTATACCAAGTTGGGATGGGTAGTGTCATGGTTTGTATATGTTCAGCCCAGGAAGTGGCATTATTAGGAGGATTTTGGCCTTGTTGGAGGAGGTGTGCCACTGTGGGCATATAAGACCCTCATCCTAGCTGCCTGGAAGGGAGTCTCCTCAGAGCAGCCTTCAGATGAAGATGTAGAACTCTCAGCTCTTCCTGCACCCTGCCTGTCTGGATGCTGCCATGCTCCTGCCTTGATGATAATGGACTGAACCTCTGAACCTGTAAGCCAGCCCCAATTAAATGTTGTCCTTATAAGAGTTGCCTTGGTCATGGTGTCTGTTCACAGGCACCTAAGACAGGTAGTAAAGGAATAAGGAGACCAGGAAAGCTGTAAAACAAGCCCTTGAGATGACACCAACTGCACTCCCAAGAAAAAACAACAAATGTTGGGCGTGGAGGCACACACATCTGTAATCCCACCCCAGAAGCTAGGCAGAAGGATCATGACTTTGAGGTCAACCTAGATGCCATAGAGCCATTCTGCCTCCAAAACAAACAGGCAAACTAAACCAGCAAAGAAGCAAACATACATTCCCCAAATACGCCAGCCTCTTATATCTACAAATGACAGAAGCCCCAAGGTAGAGATGACCTAGCATAGACATTTTAGGGTCAGCAGTTAAAGAATGACCAAGCCCAGTCTCCACAAAGAGGTGGGACATTGGGTAAGCTCAGCCATGAATCAGTTTCTCCTTGTGGCACATAGAGCTGATATTGGTTATCTGTCACTGAGTATTATGAGGAAGGTAAAGTGAGTTGGCACATAGGAGCCAAAGTTCCCCCTCTGCTGTCATGACAAAAACTCACACTGAAATGACAAGCTTTGAAGAAAGAATTTCTGCCTGTTTCTTTCTCTACCCATGGTCCTCCTGGACAACTGTATATTGAATTGTCTACATTGGTCCCGGGCACAGAAACAGGAATAATGACGGAGAGCCTGGCTCATGAAACTTGGTGGCTACAGAGGAAATGAGTAGATCTATACTCATTTCACCAGGCTGTGAGACACTGCATGCACACGCAAGTACACACACACATACACCCACATATACACACTACACATGCTTATACACACACACACACACTCATGTACACACACTTATACACATATACATGTGCATATATATACAGAGAGAGAGAGAGAGAGAGAGAGAGAGAGAGAGAGAGAGAGAGAGAGAGAGAGAGAGAGATGAGAATGAGGGAAGAGGAGCCCTAACTTGCCTGTGAGAGGGAATGAGGCTGTTTAGCAATGTCTTCATTCTGGAACATACAAGGAACTTCCTGGCAAGACAGCTGCCAGGAAGTGCACATGGAAAGGTAGAGCTCACAATGGCTACAACAGGGGGATCTCACTGAGGACTTCAGTTTGCTGATGGCAAAAAGTCACTTAAAGATTTAACATAGCAGAATGGGGTGTGGCTAGATTTCCATTTCCTGTAGAGATTTTAGCCACTGTGTGAAAAATAAGCTGGAGTCAAGACCAAAGATGTGGAGAACAGGTTTCTTAGTGGCCAGAGGAGCAGAAGAGGGACTGAAGTAGCTGGTGGTTATATCCCCTCAGGTAGGGCTGTAATGGCTATTCCTGGTTGTCAACTAGGCTCTATCTGGAATGAACTACAATCCAGAATTGGAGGGCTCACCTGTGATCCAGATCTCCAGGCTGGAAGACACAAGTTTCTGACCTGGATTTTGAAGCACAGTAGCTATGAAAAGCTTAGGCCCAGGCAAGGAAGTACAGGCCTTTAATCCCAGGAGACTGAGGCAAGGAGATCTCTGTGTTCAGGGTCAGCCTCAGACAAGCAAATGCCAGATCCAGGCATTTAATCTGGGCCACACCTTCCACTGGAGGCCTATATAAGGACCTTGGAAGAAGGAAGATTCGCTCTTCTTCATCTGCTTGCACTTAACTTACCAGCACATCTGTTGGAATCTACTTCTACAGAAGACCAGCTGAAACAACCAGCCTTGTGGGACTGAGCAACTACTAGATTCTTGGACTTCCCATTCACAGCTGCCCATTGTTGGGTAGCTGGACTACAGTCTGTAAGTCATCATAATAAATTCCCTCAATATAGAGCCATTCCATACATTCTGTGACTCTAGAGAACCCTGACTAATACAGGGCCAAGGAGGACCGCACTACCAGTTAGGGGGTTGAGATGAATGCAGATTGCTCTGACATGATCGGAGTATATTTCCTCCAACAACCCAGTGCCCCTTGGGAGGAGGCCAGCCAGATTTTTTCCAACCAAATTTAACAAAATTAATTTAAAAATTAAATTAATTAAAAACTAATTTAAAATTAATTAAAAATTTAAAAAAATAAAAAATTAAAAAAAAAACCAGTCAAAACCTGTTGAATGGACAGGTGGAAAGGGCACCAGCACCTCAAGATAAGTCTAAACGGGTTATCCAGTCATGACAAAGAAAAACAGAGCTCAATGTCCCACGGTCCTTTAGAATTTAGGACAAGAAGGCAAAGGAGTCAGAATTTGACACACAAAGGGTTAAGTGGGTTAAATGCATGCACCATGTGTTTTGTCAGAGGGACTCAGAAATTGATAAAAATCCCTCTGGGGATGACTGTCTCTCAGTACTGACGAAATACTAGGCTAAGTAAGGCTTTGCCACATGCCCAAAGAAAAAACTTGGAAAAGTCCCTTTGAAGAGCAGGCACATTAGCTTCTTTGAAAAAAAAAGTGTTTTTTTCCTAAAACCAAACATCCATATGCCCACTTCCCATATTCAGAATTTAAAATAACTTCCAAAGAGCTGTGTGCGGTTGCCTTGCTGGTGTGTGCCGTAGGAATCTCTCCAGGCATTGTTTATTTCTGCAGTTTCCTCTAGCATCTTGGAGTCTTTATTTTTTTCCATGTCTGAGTCATTTCCGTACTCCTATTAAGAGTTGGTGGGGACCTTTTAATGTCCTCCACTAAAACAGACTGACCAAACCAACGCTAAGCATTTGGGGTAGACTAAATACACTAAATCCTAACTATGAGTCACGCTGGACTCGGGAGGTAGAACTCAGCATCACACTCACTGTTCGGGGGCACAGTGGCTCACCGTCCTCATCATTGGACACATTACAGTACAAAATCAAAGAGAACAGTCAGGAACTTCTCCCCCTCAGTCCCCAGGAGCCTCAAAAATGACTTTAGCTGATGGAAACCACCGAGAAAATACCACAGGGAGGCTCACAAAATGTGAAGCAGGCAAGATGGAATTACGTGCATCAGGGCCCTTCTACAAAGAAGACTCTCCATTCACTCCACCCCACTCTGCTTTCCACCTGAAACCCCCTTTAAATGGCTTCACTCTTCCCGCTTCTTACCCATGATTGGACCACCAACACTGAAGCTACATCATCACTAGTCCTGAGAAACACTGCCCACGCCAGGAGCAGAAGGGTACTTCAGTCTCTAGCTCAGAGCACCTGGCTCACCCCCATCTCTGTCTGGATTCTGGGGATCGATACATATTATCCAAATTCCAGTGTTCTGTTACAGCCACCGACGAAGCCCATTGGACTCAGATTGAAAAGCACCAGTGTGAAGTAAATACTCACTTCACAGCGAGTGTCTTGGCGGCTGCTCCTAAGTACCTGTGCTACTCTGCCCCAGCATGCATCTCGTCCATCCTCCCTAGCATCACAGAGACCTGTGATGGCTCCGAGGTAACCAATCAGACTCTGGCCTTGGGCATTCACACACACACCCCTTCCCCAGAGCCAGGGGCAAGTTACACAGCATCTCATGGTACAACATGCAGGTGCCTCAGACGTTTCAGGCAGCTCCCCGGTGAGATGGGAGAAAGCAGGAGAGGCTCAGACTGCACCCATATCCCTGTGAGCAGGGAGCCGTATTCCACAGTGTACATGGGCCAGGTGCATGATACGTACTAGTGGAAGAGAGATGGGGGGATGGAAGGAATCCCTCACCCACCATTTTTGAAGTCCACATGAGCAGGCTGTTACAAAGCCAGGCTACCTCTTACTCCGTCTCTTCCACAAGCACCCACCTGTCTTCCCCTGTGTCTGCTGTTACAAAGCCTCACAAGCCCTTCAGTAGATGCAGCCATCTACACTAAATAAACTATGATTTACAGATCATCCAGATTCCAGTGTTCTGTTACAGCAACAGATGCAGCCTAACATAGCGCTAGACTCGGATTGAGACGCACCAATGTGAAGTAAAGTATGGAGGGGAAAAAAATAGAAAATAAGAACAAGAATCAGTTTGACAATTACTGACTCCCAACAAAAGCCCCTTCTCAGAAGGGTGGTGGCCAGGACAAGAGCTGCGAAGGATGGACAAGCTAGCGGCAAGTGGGAGGGAGCTGGCCCTCATCCCAGGGTCAGAAGGGAAAGAGGCAATGCCTTTCTGTCATTCTGCAAGAGCTAACTTGTCCAGTGAAGGAACAAGGGAAGTGACAGTTGTGGGCCCTGACATAGTCCTCGAGGCACGGTGAGACCTGAAGAGAGTACTCTTCTCGTATGTGGCCATACTGAATTTATTAGAGAGTTTCTTATGAATGAGAAATTTCCCATGAACTTGAAGAATTCTCTTCCTCTTCCTGAGGAATTCCCCCAACACTGAGAACCCTGCCTTCCAGAACAGAAGCTAGGCAGGGCGCTGTGAGATGCACTGCAGACACCCATTGTGTGGGTCCACCTCAGAGGAAGCACCTAAGTGCTGCTGAGGAAAGCCTGTCCTGGGCCTGGGAACTCAGTGTGCAAAGACAGGCTGTGCTGGCCCTATGGTAGGATCTGCCTAGAGCAGGCACAACAGTAGCCCATAGTTACCCCAAAGCACTGTCTTCAGCCAGCTCTTTCCACATTATAAGGGGATCTTAGTGTATCTCCAGTTGACACCCTAATCCATACATGTGGCTACATTCCCCTCTATCCAACCCTGACAGGACTCCATGGCAGACATATTAGAGTGAAGTCCCCCAAGGCACCCAAGACAGACTTTGGCAGCCGTGGAATCAGAGTCTGGGGAGTTGGGTAAAGAATTCCAGGGTACCCAAGACCCTGAAGCATAATCAAGAGGCAAGTGCTGGTGGTCCAGGCTCTAGTGGGCCTATCCTTTAGGTCTCATAGACTTGCTTTCTGACAGGGGACATTCTGGTGAGCTGCAAAGCGGACCTGTACAAATCATGGACTTGGGGGAATTCTAGAGGAAATTCTAAGGAAGTCAAACCTCAATAGAAACCCAGAGGGCGAGTCTAACTCAAGAGTAAGATTCTCCTCCTCCTCCTCCCAGAGATCTGTTGGAGCCAACCTCCAAGTCTGAAACTTATAAAGGAAATCTTAACCATGTCATCTATCTATTCATCTATCTATTGTCTACCCATCTATCATCTATCTATCTATCTATCTATCTATCTATCTATCTATCATTTATCATCTATCTATAATATACCATCTATCTTTCTTTCATCTATCATCTATCTCTAATGTATATCTATCTCTAATCTATCTACCTACCTATATTACTGCTATGACAAACTGCTTGACTGCAAGCAACTAACAGAAATTAATTTGACTCGTAGTTCTGGGGTCTGAGATCATGGTGCCAACATTGTGTCTGTGTGTGTGTGTGTGTGTCTGTCTGTCTGTCTGTGTATGTGTGTGTGTGTGTTTGTGTTCGCACGCATGCTGTATCATCCATGGAAGAATGTGGAAAGCAGAATGTGGAAGGGCAAGAAAGGGCAAGAAGTGAATGAGCAAGCAGGAGAGGGCTGGACTCACTCCTGTAAAACCCCCGCTCCTGTGAGAATGACCTCACGTCCCAATACTGACATTCATCCATTCCTGGGAACAGGGCCTTCGAGACCTAATTGTCTCTGAGGTTTGCCTCACACAACTGGACTGGAGATTACGTCTCCCACCTGTGAACGCTTCTGACCACACTCAAGCTACAGCACACACATTCCACATTTCTGTCCTCATCCCTACATGCCTACCATCCAAAGCAATGCCTCATAGTACTCCAGCCTTTGTAACACATCTGTAACCTCTCCCCTAGAAATGTGTATGCATGTATAGACAATGTACGGAGAAATATTTAGAAAATTCAGCTCCCATTAATTTTATCATAATTGAGAAAAAATAAGAGTTTAAGCATGTACCCCAGCTTATGAAGTGCCACAGCCTACATGTCTACTGGAAATTGGTAGAAATGTAAAGAGTGGGATTTGGTATTAAACTAAATTCACCAATGAAGATGGCGATGCTCCCTGGGTGTACCTTGGTTATATACACATTCAACTAGCTAGTCAATAGTTGACAGTCTTAGAATCAAAAATGTCAGTGTGACAGGGAAGGCTGAAAGGACTGCATAAGGCCGCAAAACCATTGACTATAGAAACCACTGTACAATTCTGTACTTACAGGAACCTGTGCTTCTGCAACCAGAGTGGGCACATTTCCAAGGAAATCTACAGACATGCAGGAACTTGAGTCTATCCCACGGTGTTCATCAGTCTTACCCAAAGATATCCAGGAAAGGAGTTGTTTTTATATTGACACAAAGGTGAGTGTGTCACTGCATGGAAAGGAAGGTCACCTCCAAGATCTCTTCAAGGGAAAATGAAGAGGCATCAGCAAAATAGACCACAAGATAGCTACGTTGTAGTTCCCGGGTGGGTGTTCACTTTTCATTTCCCCTTCAGCCTTGGTCCTGAATGTCTAAGTGATGCTATCCCTTATCAATTCGTGATTCTCAGTTACAAGAAATGGAAGCATCAAGGCCGCAAGCTCAAACCCTCGGGATAAGATAGAGCATCTGACACCAACTTCTAAAAAGTCCATGGGCCTAGGAATTTCCTAGTCTCAGAAAGGAGAGGGTGGGGACACATGATCTAACTGGTGTCGATTCTACAGAGATTAGTAACAGACAGTGTCACGTATAGACATTCTAACCATGGGAACCACTAGAGAAACAGCTGTACAGGACTACCAGCAAGAAAGCCTCAGACACGAGAAGGGACCAATTAGACTCATGTCTTGGAAACCCAGAATGTCAAGACCTTCAATTTCTCAATCATAGTACATTTATTTTTGCTTATTTACCCACATAAAGAGGGGAAGGAAGTATCATTTTTACCACAGAGGATGCAGAAAGATAAAGATAAGGTTAAAAAAAACTGCCAAATTGGCTTCATGTGCTACTATGGAAAGTCAACACTCAGCTATCTAAGGCTTAAAGCTACAAGATGGCCCGTTTCAGCGAAGGCACATGGGTTTAAGGGCAAGAGGGGAAAGTGAAGCAGAGACATGGCTGCTGCCGCAAGAAACTACAATCAAGACTAGGCCAGTGGGCTGAGAAGAGCTCTGACTCTTAGCTGAGGATCTACAGAGACTGCAGCAGCATTCTCCCTTAGAATTTCCACCTGGGGTAACACATAGAGTGGAACACAGAAACCTTGGGTGCTCAGTTCCACAAGCTGTAGTTACCAGGAATAATACTATTATTTTCCACCCCATCAAATTCCTCTGTGCGCCTCACTAGGCGCCTCCATGAACACAATGCCCAGTATTCTGATCTCTACCGCCACCTCTACATATGATCCCATCCTAGATGGCTAGTGTCTATATTATCCGCCCCTACAGTTTATCTACTACTGCATGGGTTATGCCAGGCTCCACACCCACACAAATGCTTCAATTGCTGCTACCTAGTCATGCAGTGAAGCCAGTAGTTGTCAACATAGTTGGCAGAGCCCCTGGGCGAGCATTCCAGAGACTACAGAAGGGAAACATGAGGAGCTAGTGAGTGTATATGGTTGACATAGTGTCATGAGTCCCAGTGCCTTAGATTCCTTCCCCAGGCTAGGCTCCAGAAAATGCCAGAGCCTTCCCTCATGGGTCTAAGTGTGGATGTTGACAGTGTGTGAAGAACATGCCCATCATAGCTTTCTCCCTTCTGGATGTCTACAGCCTGAAGACTGTTATTCTTCAGAGATGGATTCTACGGAGGTCAGTGCACCTTGCTTCTGTGCTCAGCTACATACAATACCCTTCCTCCTTGTGTATGTGTATACAAGAAATCCTGCCTCCTTGCACAGTTGCACATAGTAACTGCACCTCTCTGTTTGACTATATATAATAAACACACCGAGCTGCTAAGGCGATGGGGCTTCTCCATCATTGGAGAATACCAGCTTTTCTATATGTAAGTGTCTGTCCCTTCTCCGTTGCTTCCCCCAGTCAGGTTAAGTTCCTGGAGACAGTAGGATGTGGTGGCAGAAGACACTTTGGGTGTCGGTCAGATTCTAGAATCTGGAACAACACAAGGCAGTCCTGTTCATAAAGAGTTGACTCCTCTTCCTCATGAGCACTAGGTGTCCCATGCAACAGAAAAGGTTTTGCTGTTTGAGCTTAACCCCTGAGTCCACTCCACATTTATAGAAAATGCAGAGTTGGCATGACTCCCATACCTACTGAAAGGCTTAGGGAGGTTTATCACTGTGGTGACGACTAGAAGATTCACCTCTGACTGCATTGAGACCTTGACTTGAGTCAAGACTAGGTCTGCATGTGGCCACTAGTTCATCTGTTCCCCCTGAAGACTTATGTATGCTACCATGCTATTCTCTGGCCAACTTATATAAAATGCTGCATAGCCTTACCCTAAGAACTGACACACTGAAATAAGTGAGTTTAATAAAAGTGCTTTTATGTCTTCTTTACATTTAAACATCATACTGCTGTTTAAAAATGGTAGTACAGCTAAGTTTTATGATATCAATTTGGATCTGCAAATAGGTTGTTTAAAAATATTTACACAAAAGTGTTGGGTAATCGACAGGGTAAGATTCTTTGACTAAAAGGGACAGCGGCTCATCTTTCACTTCTTTCCCCTGGGAGCCTCTGCTATACTTTCCGGTGACCTGGGTTCTTGAGTTGAGGTGGCCAGACATGCAGAGTCAGCCTCTGGAGAGCCTTTCTGACAGCTGGAAGCTCTGCTGTGGTTCCTAACCTGTGCTTGCAGAACAGGTAACTTCAGAGGCCTACGTCTTGCTCTTCCTGCCCCTTTAATGAAAACCAAATACAAGTTTCTACCTGACTTTACATCAGTTTTATTTTCTCGAGTATTTTACATTTACCTTGAAGACACTGGCAGCTGGGGCTTTCCGGGTCATTTTTAACATTTTCTCTCATTCTTTTTTTTAATTTATGACATCTTATAAGTCCCTTTCAAAACAGGTGAGATAGAAAAATGCCTCAACATTCTGTCGCATGTATGTCAAGGGACACACAGGAGGAAGAGACAGTTTGGAAACCAAAGGGACAGTGACTCTCCACGCTTAGTGACAGTTCTCTTTGGCAGGGCCCATCTGCCCACTCTTGCATCGGGTCTGGCTAGGAATATGGCACTTCCGGAGGCCCCAGCAGGCAAGCAAGCAGAGGAGAGTGAGGCTGCTAACTTTGCAGATCCTTCTCCTGTTATCACTAACCATGCCGCAACCACAGAGAGGGAGACGCAAACCAAGTGCCAGCACATTTAAGAACAACACACGGGCCAGGTCATGGCCAATGAGTCAGGGCCCTGATAACCTCTCTGCTTTGAAGTGGCAGGTTCACAATAGATCCATCGTACAGCCTCAGACTCTTGAGGATCTATGCTCTTCCCTGTACTGTACGCCATGGCTGTCCCACTGCAATGGCCTGGCTCTGCGATGCTTACCAACAAGCTGTTCCCTCTATAGCATCTCTGACTGCAGGTGAGTAGACACTCCCTGCTGGTCTCTCCCATCCGCAGGTTTCCAATCCATCCTGGTTCTCTTGCACAGCTGGCCTGCGAGTATTTCTCAGAATCCCTGCTCTTCCTTAGAAAACCACTGAGCTACATGTATGACTATTGTCTCCACGCCCTCTCTACTGTGTCCTAAGGGCAGCCAGACCCACAAGCTTTGCAAAGAGGTAAATTTCAAAGTACTCTGGGGGGGGGGGTTCTGGTATTCTATGACTTGCCAAGAGGGCCCATGCATGAGAAGATGAGGATTTTCATTTATTCCTTCACTTTCCCTCATACTTCCCCCAGTGCCTGGGACATAGTCGCGTTCAGTGACTATTGGTTTGGTAGAATGAGGAAAGCTAATGCTAAGCAGTCTCACCAGGATAGAGATTCAGCGGAAGATGTTACAAGCCTCGGGAGCAGGAAGAGCCCTCTCCTGCCACATCACAGCACGGGGCTTCAGCAGAGCCAAGGCTGTGTGAGAATTTAGAACAAATGGCCACCCAAGACTGAGCCTACTGGCAAGTACTTACTACGCGCCAGAATGGGAGTCAGCCCACGATGTTTCCACTTAGGTCAGAAGCTAGTTTAAGATGTGTGTATATATAATTAAATAAGATAATGGGTAGGATATTAAGAAATTAGAAGAGATCAAAATAGAAAAGGATGCCAGCAGCTGCTTAGTGAGTTAAGAGGGGGAAGAGGTAGTATTTGTCGCCAGCACCAGCTCCTGGAGCTCACAGCCATGGGATTCCATGTGGGATATCCACCACCCAGAAGACTGCTATTAAGTGAGGATGACTCGGGCACCAATTCCAATGACAGATGGACTTCATCTCTTCTTTATCATGGCCCAAGTAGCCCAACTGATTAGATTCTGTTGTCTCAGTTCCTAGGCTGTTCCTTGGGGTCAGAAAGATGGGATGCTCCCAGCTGGTGAACATCCGAAGCAGTACAAAGAACTAGCCTGGTGGGAAGATGAGTCTACCTGCCTTCCCTGGCAGCTGCTCTCACTCACCCGGTCTCCCCACCCCCACCCCAAGGGGATCTGAAGCTCAGAGGGTGCCAATCCGCAGAAAAGATAGCCACTAAGCTTCTGATATCAAGCAAGGTGATCTTGGCATCTCACCTACAGGACTTCTGGGAGGACAAAGGGCGGTAAGAATAAGGGGCCCTATAAACAGCCAAGTGCTGTGTGTTTTTGTAAATAATGCATCTACATTCCCCAGTATCGACCTGTCTGGAGGGAGGAGACATCTCATCAGGGAGATTAAGGAATCCACTTCTTGCCTCATTAAGACCTCTCTTCTGAGCCCAAACCTCTAAGAGGGACACTCCTGAACAAGTTAGTTGCATTTGGCCCAATTTCAAGGCCTGGGAGCAATTTACTCAAGGGAGACTCATCTACCTAGAGCAAACTTAAAGAGAGTTGGGCAAGTTTCCCAAACACACACACACACACACACACACACACACACACACACACCAGAAAGGGGGAGGACTGAACTGTCATCACCTTTATCCTACATCCACAGAGAACGCTGACCTGCTGGCTACTGGGAGTAACTTAAGAAAGGCATTTGTTAGGGTCAAGGCAGCTCTGAGGCCTTGCGACCCTATTTCAGGAACTCTCTAGTTTTCTCCTACCTGGGCGTGCCCGGTGCCCCAGTGGCGATGCTCAACAATCCAGCAGCTCCGAACTAAACCCGTTCAGGCCGGGAGCAACCAGAGCCCTGGGAGCCTTGCAAGGGCTGCTCCGGCGTGCGCTCGGGGGTCACATTCCTTCCGCTCTTGGGGCAGGCGGGCACCAGCTGGGCTCCCGCCCTTCTCGGTGGGCGCCGCGCTCCCGGGCGGCTCCTGGAACCCCGCAGGAGCTATGTCCTTCTGAGCGGCATGCTGCTCCCACTCTGAGCCGCCCGCGGGGGCGTGCAGCGGGCGGAGACTGCAGGCCGGCGTCCTCAGCCTCCGGCTCGAGCTAACTGGCCCGGTGCCAATGCCCCGCCCTGGAAGCCGGATAGGTTGGGTTATGGAGTTTCTGCCCCGCATCCCAGGCAGAGCATTCCAGGGTCTCTGTATCCCTCCGGGGGTGGAGGCAATGGAGGGTCTCTGCATCTCCTTGGGGCATTTGGAGGGTCACTGCATCTCCTTGGGGGCATTCCAAGGTCCCTGCATCCTTGCCAGATGTCCCAGATTCCAGGAAGAATGGCTCCGATTCCCAGATGGCTTGGCTCCTCTGAGCAAGCCTCTGTGTTCCCACCCAAACCAAAATTAGATGGGTCAACTCACCTCTACATCGCAACCAGATTATGCCACCTAACAAGAACTGAGCTGGTGACCCATGGGGTATCAGATCCTGAGGCAAACACAGTTCGGTGCTCAGCACAACTGGAGCCCAGTACTGTGTGCCTCAAACTGGCTTTGAGAACTTAGCAGAGTCATTAAGTTTGCAATACCTTGATTTCCTCTTTTGGTATAAAGGCCCGCAGCCTTTATAGGTAGGAGGAGTTAAAGTTAAAGAGCACTGGTGAAGACTTGATACTTCATAGGCTTTTTACTTGGTTGCTTTACTGCTGTCCACCAGGCTGAAAAACAGGTCCGCTTATCATAACCCAATTAATTGTAGGATTTGCTATGCAAAGGAGAATTCCAGAGTTCGCAGAAAGCACATGAAAAAAGAAAGAGAGAAAGAAAGAAAGAAAGAAAGAAAGAAAGAAAGAAAGAAAGAAAGAAAGAAAGAAAGAAAGAAAGAAAGAAAGAAAGAGAAAAAAATCAAGAATAGCCAAATTTTAGGACAGGGTGCAAGGAGGACATTGTGGTCCGGGAAATGGCACCAACCATTCCGTGCCCCCTACCCTCACCCCCAGCTTCTTTCAAAGTTATAACACACCACCCTGCAATACAACTGCAAAGAAACAGTGATTGCTTAATCCTTCTAGATAGAGCAAGCACATGGCCATTTCCTGCATGTCTTCCAGCGTGGACAGGCCTTGAATTTCCTGCCTTATTCCCGTATGCAGCCTAGAAACTCAAGGTTGAAGTAACCCCGGGGGGAAACTCTGAAATGGTAGAAAGCTTAAAGGGCCAGCATCAATGGTGTATCATAGATGCCACCTGTGGCCTAGCAGGGCAGAAGGTCCTCACTCGTTTCCAAAGGTTTGGACTGTTCCTTTGCCTCCAAAAGGCAGGCTTAAGTCCTAGCCCTGTCCCGTGGGTCTGTATTCCAGAGGCAGTTCTCACAGCCTTGAGTACTTCTAACGCACATTCACAGAAGATTTGACCCCCTTAGAAGCCAGAAATGCCATGTCATAGTTACTGAGGGCTGCCTGGTGTCGGGATTTTTCAAAGCTTCCAGGCGACTCTGCTGCACAGCTCTCATCATGATGTAGACAGACCAAGTCTCAAGGCTGTCTGGACAGGTGTGTACTGTGATAGTCCCTATCTGCGTGCCTTGTCTTTTACTGCCTATTAACCATGAGCAGTGATTATGAGCCATGATTATGCACAGGTTAGATGTGGCATTTCGAACACCCATACAGTTTGATCATATCCACCCCTGTTATCCCCCTCCTGCTTCTTCATCTCTAACAGTCTCCATTCTAGGTCATTACTTTACACAGTTATTAGCAGGTCTATGCACTGTCCTAAAAAGGTCGGCTATTTAATTCCTTAGAACTAAATAATACTCTATTTAATGTATATGCTACACTTCCTTTATCCATTTATCTATCAAAAGGCTCCCAGGCCAGTTCATGATTTGATAGCGAATGGGACAGCATCAAAGATAGCTATGCCCGTGTCTGCGCGCCGATGGCCACACCAGCAGCTGCATGCTGACTTAGACGTTTTTAAAGGACCAGATCCAGGAACATTGGAGAAGGACCATGTGGTAGTCCTATTAGAAGTGCCGGTGTATTGAATGCTAAAAGCACGTGAGCCTAACTTGAGACTGTCACTTGGTGATAGAGCACTTGCCTAGCGTGTACCAGGCCAAGAGTTTTATCCTGACTGTCACAAACAAAATAAACATGTGTATGAAGCAGCAATCTGGAGGCCTTATGTTGGTGAACATACACTTGCCTGGACACAAATACTGAAAGATTTGAAAGCAGTTTACAAGTAGCAACATTGATCTGTGTAATAATGTAGAAATAAGATCCATTTACAGAGTCTCACTGTGTTGCCTAGGGTAGCCTTCAAGTCCTGGGTTCTTGTGACCTACCTATTCAGCCTTCCAAGAAACAAGACATACACCGTATGGCTTTCTTCTTTTTAAATACTAACCTGTCCCCTACCTATACCCTACATGACCTGGAGACACATGGGCCTCCACTTGCAGGTGGAGCTCTCAGATTCCCATTCCAAGTGATAAGATGTATGTATCCCCCTCCTCCTTAGGATCCACAGGGTTTTACCCAGGGCCTAGGTGTTGCCTCCTCAGACATGCGGGGTGTTTCCCCTCTGTGTCCTTTCCTTTGGCTTCCTTTCTTGAGGGAACTTATGTGTGGCCGCTTTACTCGGCTGATCACCTGGCATCCGTGGAAGCTACAGATGGCCACTTCCAGGGTTCTCTGCTCAGTCTCCAGTACCACGCAAATGTTCTGAGTGTGTTCACATGTTTTAGCACAAGACACACGGCTAACCCTGCTGCCGCACTCTGTTGACAGCCCTGGGTTCCCATCAGTGTCATAACAAAGTCTGGTGTCCAATGTGGCCTGAGCCCAAGAGAGCCCAGTGTTCAGTAAAGCATCCAAGAGTCTCCAGACGTTCCAAAGGAGCCAGGGACTAAAGAGCCAAAGACTACAAGAAGCCACAGAAAATGAGTCTCGAAGGATATAACACTGGGCTCCGCTACAGTTTTTAAGACCACAGGATGAGTTGTGGCTCAGCAATCCTCCCTGGAGATCAGGCAACTGGTAATCTCCCTCATCTTCACTACCCCCAAAGACTTCCAGTTAGAACCAGATGGGGGGAATAGTGAAGAGTGTATTGTGACTGGCAAAGATCCTGGGTCTTAAATCAGTAAACACGAAACAGCTCTCAATCAGACTTTTTTTTCCCACCACCAAAGAGAAAGAATTCATAAGGAACATACATAGAATTGCACAGGCAGTTATAAACCATTCTGTTTTGACAGGCAGGTCCTCTGTGATTTTGAACTTGCTTATACCTATTTTGGCTATTTGTGTAACTTCCAGGAACCTGTCTCAGAACCGCAGCACAGACTGGAAACCACTGTCCCAGATGGGCTTCCTTGCACAGCCCAGTTCCTCTGCTCCCGTCACACATTTTCCATCTACCGACCTCCAAACAGGGACCTTTGAACACATCTCAGTTTTAATCGGTTCCACATTCCCCCTTTCTCTAAGCCGTTCCTCGGGGGCTTCTGAGAGGACCTTTCCTAGTCAATGTTCTATGAGGTTGGCCTTTGGTTTCTTGTTTCTATTTTTGTTTTTGTTTTGTCTTGAGCCCTTTACCGAGCAGAAAGCCACAAGTGAACTGGCAGTGACAGCTGTCAAGAATGAATAGCAGACATCATCAGAGCAATGAAGCGTTTTGTTTTAACTTCCTTCATACGCAGAGGAAAAGGGGACAGATGTCACAAGCCAATTACAAGCTTCAGTGCAGGTTAGTCTTGCTCAGCCTTCACTGAGCAAATAACCAACAGAGGTGCTGTGCCTGGCTGTGCTCACATTAACAGAGAAGCATGGCCACGTACTGACGGGACTAACAAAACCAGATTGGTGAGGAGCTAGCTGCTCTCTCCTCTCTCTTCCTTCCCCTCCCTCTTCCCATCTCTCTCAACATTTGTCTGTTTCATGATCGCTTAAATATGAGGAACTCACAGCACCAGTAACGGAACTTTTGTGACCCACTAGGCTATTTCCCATAGCTCCCCCTGTTGCTCTAAATATGCCTATTAAAACTGTCAGACCCAGTCATATGCCAGACAAAAGAGCATGGCCCTCCTTAAATCCCCCTTCATTTCCTCCTTATGTCTCTATATTGTACGGGTACATATATGTTTCGGTGTGCATGTATGTGGAATGATTTCTGCAAGGTCAGAGGACAACCTCAAGAGCCATCTCTCAGGCTCCTCCCACCTGCCTCGGCCTCCCCAGCATATAGATCACAAGTGTGCTCCACCGTGCCTGGCATTCCTCATGTGCGTTCTGAGGATTAAACTCAGTCCATGCACTTGCAAGACAGACACTGTACCGTCTGAGCATCCTCTCAGCCCTTCAATTCACTTTAAAACTGAGATTTAAACCGCCCCATCATCACTGTTTCTCTATACATTTCTATACACAGCCTCTAAGTTACGTATGTTTTCCTTTTCCCTATAAGCATCTTTCAAACCCACACTTCCATGTTGGACTCTCTTTCAACCTGTTCATCTCTTCTGAATATAACTGACAATGTAGTTTCTGTACGTGGTTTTCCTTTAATATGACCGCTGTAGTTAATCTAAAGACAATGCTCCTTCCATCCGAGGAGCCACGTTAAATTGCTCCCTGCTGAAAGCGTACATGATAACGGCTTACCTTACCTTGAGTCTAGGTGGACTTTAGTGCTTAACTTGACTAGCAGAAGGAAGGAAGGAAGTGGAAATGACTTCTGAGGTCAAACAAACAAAATTCTCATGCCCTTTCTGGAACCTTCGAATGCTCACCCTTCAGGCTCTGAGCTGCCAGGCAAGAATATTACTAGTCAGAAACCACTGTTCCACTGGAAAGCACCAGCCACATATAGGTCATGTGCAGGTACCCTGGTCCTCAGCTGTCTGTCCAAATCAACTCCAGCCATGAGACTGATCTATCCTTGATGACAAGCCAATCAACTTGAACCTGATGGTATCCAGAATAAACTGCAAGTAAGTATCACTGAGCTGGCCCAGAATCCTACAGGCTACATTGTTGCAGGGCACAGTTACAGGGTGGATTAAAACACAGTAATGGACAAGCAAACCAATATCTACACTCAGGAGGGTGTGATTGCTGTCTGTGACCCAGCTGCACATTAAACCTAGCATGACAGATCTCCCAGCATCAAAACAACATTTGTGTTCTGTTCGTTAGCATTTCTGAATGCTACATAGAATAGAGAACTTCCTCATGATTATCACTAAAACAGTCTCAGCAGTGAACTAAATTAACACAAGAGCTTTCAGGTGAGCAGATGAATTCAAGTTTGAACAGATACTATTTTGAATAAAAGAAATAGCCCTGACTCTATACCATTATTTGAATTATTTCACTTCTAGTGCTAGTCACTGATTTTCTTGGAAACTTGCAGCCCATTAGAACTCAATCTCTACAATGCATGAAGAACTTGAACTCAGGAGGGTGAAGAGTAGGCAGCCATTTCTACCAGCAGCAGCAGGAAATCTGTGTTAACAGCCAACCGTGTCTGATGCCCAGCAGCAGAAAACTACTATCTAAGAATAATTACTATTATCCATGACTGCCTTGAGGCAGGATGGGAGCTAGGAATGTCCTCTGCCTTGTGTCTAAGTGGATAGGAGGCCTCAGTGCTGTGGATCCTCCTGGCTTCTTGCATAATCATAAGTCATCCCATCTTAAGAGATAGGATGGTGCTAAGCTGATCTCTCTCTGGGTTAGATGTGCCAATGGACTTACTCCCAGGCTTGTGTTATGATTGGAGGATGCTAACTTTAAGACCTCCCTCCAAACCATGGTAGTGCTGGTATTTAATGCCAGCTCCTTAGAAATCACGTAAAGTAACATATGGATCAGAATGGACCAAACTTGGGCTGGAGACCCAGAGGTCCTCTCAAATGTGACTCTGTCATGTGCTCTTGGGAGAGGACATATATTCTCTTACTCACCTGGACCTTTGTTTGCCAATATGTGTGGCCTCTAGAAACCCATGGCTATCCAAGTCATTCAAAGCTAAATGAAATTATATTTTCATGTCTTGGTTGCATTAGAAATACTTCAAAAGCTCTAGTGTCACTTGACTGCCATACCTGATCGGGCAGGCGCAGGATGTCATTGTTGCAAAACGTTCTGTCAGATATTGATGCTTAAATTTAGGCAGCTGGGGATTCTGGGGGAAAAACTTGCATCTCTGAAAAGTTGATCTTCCTCAAAAATGGACAACCTGTTTGCTTTCAATCTATACCCAAATAAGAAGTGCCTCTGTACCCTCTTTTCCTTTGCCATGCCATAATTAGTGTGCCTCAGCCAATCCTATCAGCTCACAGCTTCCTCTGTGCTGTAGATACTCAATTTGTATGTGATTACAAGGAGTTTACATTCTCCCACAGTGCTTGCCTATAGAGACAGCACTATAGTTGCCTGTTACAATGTTAAATGTTGAAATGTTAACATGTTGCCTGTTAAATGTTACAACCTCACCAATCCTTTGTTTATGGCCTGTGCTTTGGGCTTTGGTGTATAAACTTGTCACGTGACTTAGTGATACTCCAACCAAATCTGGACATGAAAGTAATAACTCCAAGAGACTCTCTAAAGATGGCGGTGCTCACAAGGAAACGGGGCATGTGGGGCATGTGTGCTTTCCCAGGGCCATGACAAAACCTTTCCATCAAGGAAAATCTCAACTACAGAGCCGAAGTTGCATGATTTCTAGGATGGAGTATTTCTCCTATGCTCAAGTCAGCATAGGAGAATGAAGCTGGGGAAATCCTCTGCCTTTAATCTCAGTGTTGAGAGAGGGAGATAAGGTACCACAGAATCCTTTGTTCCCTGCACACTCACTAGTTAACAGAGATGATGGCAGGGCTCAGGAAGAAAATGAAGATCACAAAGATATGGCTATGAGAAGGTGGTAGCAATCACAAACACACAGCAGCTGGGACTGTCTGCTCAAGAGAGATGTGCATATGCATGGCACACACACACATATATGTACATGCACATACATGTACATGCACATATGCTCACATGCACACACATGCACAGGCACAGGCATACGCACACACACAGATGTGCAAACACACGCACATATATGTGCAGGTTCAGGCACACACACAAGTAGAAGGAGGATTAGCTGAGAAGGAGGAAGGTAGCAGGACTAGGAGGGATAAGAGAAGGCATGAGTAGAGGAGAGAGTATGATAAGTACATTATTGCACTTGTAAGTAAGAAACTTTAAAGAATTTAAAATATCATAAAAATTTTAAAACCAAGCCGAGAAAAGAAAAGTAATTAAAAATCAAAGAAAACTATTTTTGTACCACAGAATAAAAAAAAAACATGATGTATGTTATAAATATGCATTATTTAACTAGTGTTTACAAGAAGGTATGGCTTGGGGTGGTGGCACACCTCTGTACCCTCAGCAACTGTATAGTCAGAGGCAGGAAGATCTGGAGGCCAAGGCTGCACAGTAAGTTACACATCAGCCTTCTTTTTTATTTTTTAAAAGATATATTTATTTTATTTATATGAGTACACTGTAGTTGTCTTCAGACACACCAGAAGAAGGCATTGGATCCCATTACAGATGATTGTGGGCCACCATGTGGTTGCTGTTTTGAACTCAGGACCTCCGGAAGAGCAGTCAGTGCTCTTAACCTCTGAGCCGTCTCTCCCGCTCCCCATCAGCCTTCTTGAGCTGCATACCAAAGGAAGGAAAGGAATGAGGAAGAGGAGGAAAGGGAGGGGGAGAAAGGGAGAGGAGGAGGGAGTGGGGGAAGGAAGAGAAGGGGGAAGGAAGAGAGGAGATGAAGAAGAAAGATGAGAAAGGAGAAAAGGAAAAATGGAAAAGAAAGGGAAGGGAAGGGAAGGGAAGGGAAGGGAAGGGAAGGGAAGGGAAGGGAAGGGAAGGGAAGGGAAGGGAAGGGAAGGGAAGGGAAGGGAAGGGAAGGGAAGGGAAGGGAAGGGAAGGGAAGGGAAGGGAAGGAAAGGAAAGGAAAGGAAAGGAAAGGAAAGGAAAGGAAAGGAAAGGAAAGGAAAGGAAAGGAAAGGAAAGGAAAGGAAAGGAAAGGAAAGGGGAAAAGGAAAGAAAAGGCAAGGCAAGGCAAGGCGAATAAAGAATATGTCTTATGCCAAGTTTTCTTTCTCCCCTGTATATGGAAGTCTTGAAACTGGTGCCTGAGACCTAGGAAAAGGTTTCTGGGTGCCCTTGAAACAGACTCCTGGAGAGGACTTAAACCAGGTCCAACGGGGAAGAAGAAGCCAGCAAGGGCACTGTCAGGCATTCTGTGGGCTTAGGTTGGCAGGCCTGTCTGAAACCTTCCTGCAGAACTTACACACTTTGTTGGATTTATATTTAACTTTTCATACTGTTGACACTCCCGTAGAAGATATCATTTTATGTATTACTTCCTGGATGTCCACTGCTCATGAGCAGACACAGCTGATTTTTCATATTGATCTGTAACCTGCAAAACTGATTAGGTACACTAAATACTTTTGTGCGTGAATTTTTTATATAGAAATGGATGTTTTCTATAGATAGTTTCCTTTCTAAAATATGTGCCATATATTTCATTTTCTTCATTTTTTTCTTTATGTCCCAGCTAAAGCCCATAGTACAAGACTGAATAGAAGCCAGGACGTAGGCATCCCTGCTCACAGGTCTCAATGGGTGTTTTCATGAGTCTGATGTTAGCAGTGGGTCTTTTGTTAGCTACACCTCTATTTGGCTTGGAAATCCTCTGCCTTAATTTGCAGGACATTTTTTATCAGGAATACAAATTGGAATTTGTTAACTGCTTCTGCAGCATCTATTTTTGCAGTTTTGTTAATAGGGTGAACTACATACATCAGTTTTCCAGTGCTGAGTGGGTCTTGCTTTGTGAAGATAATTAGTCATTATGTATTTGCCATTTTAGAGATTGCTGGAGTTTATCTGCTAGTATTCTGTTCAAAATTCCTGTCTGTGTTCATGAGAAATACCAGTCAGTCATGCTTCTGTGTCGTATTCTCTAGTTTTGAGGTACAAAGCTGGCCTTGGAGAGTTGGGAAGACTTCACAAGTCGAGAATGACTGACTCCCCTTCAGTTTCCTAGGAGAGTTCAAGTAGAATTGATGTTGTGTCTTCCTTTAATGGCCCAGGAGAACTGTTTGGGGCTGTAGTTTTCTGTGAGGAATGGGTCAATATAAACACTTGAAATCCTTAGATTCCTCTGCTTATCTCTTGGAGCACATGCAATACGGTTATAATAAACTTCAATGCCCATATACTCTAATCCTAACATTGGTCTGAATCTCTGTTGGTCTCTGGCTGATTTTCCTTCTGACTTGTACATCTGGTAAGTTTTAGGTGGACACCAAACATTCCATACTTGCCTTCTGGACTCTGGAACTTTTTGTACTCAGGATACATTTGAGTTCTTGGATACTGTTTGCTTCTTTTGAATCTTGCTTTTAATCATTATGTAGGAACACAGCACACAGCAGTTGGTCTAAGATACAATTTCCCAATAGCTTATTGCTTCTGAGTCTTCTATAAAACATCTTTGGGTCTGGACATTTTATAGCCACCTGGTGGCAATAATGGTCATTCCTGAGCCTGAGCGCTATCTTATCAAGGGTTTTCATGTGGTTCCTTTCCTGGACAGGATAGCTTTCTCATGCAGGTATTTGAGTTCCTACACAGAATTCTGATGGTCTCTAAAATGCCCATTTCTGCATGTATTCCTTCATGGCCTTCCTAAGCTCCATCTCGTCCATTCAGAAGCTTGCTGAGCTATGACTGGTTGTCTTCTCCTGTACTGTGACATCATGTTGGTAAACAGAAAGATTCCAGGCTCACCCATTTGTTTCTTGACTCCTAGGATGATAGGCCTTCACTTGACACCTACTATCTTAAAACCCCACGTATTCTCTCTTGATACTTGGTGGTTTCTGGTGAGGAAGTCTATCCAGGCTCTATTCCTCAACCCCGGAAGCAGAACTATACCAGCAACTTCTGAAGCTCATCAGTGAAACTGACTAGGATTCTTTACCCAGGGCAAAATATTGCTTTCTTTCCATTTAACCAGAAAAAAATACTTGAACTCTTCATAAAACATAAACCATAATGCAGAATTGATCAGTGCTGGCCTAGGGTGGGATTTTTGAGGAAGAAGGTTAACTGCAAATGCCACATAGGAACATCCTGACTACTGTTGGATCCAAGAGGCAGAGAGAGAAGTTATGAGGCTCCAGCCAGGGAGGAAAATCTCCTTGGGTTGCTAGCACAGATGGAAAAGAGAGAAAAGCTGTAAGGAAACAGAAGAAGAAAAGAGAGGATAGGAAAGGGGGATGTGTCTGAAGGAAGAGACACCTAGGTATATTATTGCACTCTTACTCCTAAGTATGTACAATTCTCACATGTCAACTAAAAATAAACTTTACCTTAGAAAAGAGAAAAGGATATTCTATTTTAGTGATTCTCAAAAGGTCCCTCAAGAGCCTCTCCGAAGCGACTTAAGATCAAAAGTGCTTTCATAGCAACTCAAAGACGTTTCTAATACACACTTTCTCTCAGGGCACTCCGAGAGTTCTCCACAAGCTACATGGCAATTAGCTCAAAGATTAAATACAGATGCAAATTTTAAAAACGTACTCTCCTTTGTAAAACCAAACATAAAAGAATTTTCCAGTACAGGGTACATATTATAAAACAATGCTACTATTCTGTTGTTGTTGTTGTTGTTGCTGTTTTAAATACACAGTTATTTTATAAGACACCATGTTGCTTACATTGACAGTCAGTCAGTTTGTTGGTGATTTTAATGATCCACAAAATTTACTTTGAAAATGGCCTAGTTTTAGTTTCTTATATAGTTAACATAAGTTGAATTAAGCACGAAGACAGAAGCCAGTAATTTTAAAGCATCCTCTGATAAGCTCTTTGCATAAAAGCAGCCCCATGAGGTCACTGGGTAGGTCATGGGGGGAATTTCTGAGGGAAAGAACAAAGGGCAAAAATATCAGGAGAAATCTCCCTTCAACCTAACTGCCTCGCTTTGGCTTTAAAGTGGCATCTTAAGGACATCGTTCTTGAAAAGCCTCACCCATGGGGACTCAGAGTAACCATGAGAGAGGTATTATGTCATCAGGTAGAAAAATGTCTGTGCTGAATATCCTAAAAGGTACAAAGAGTCACTTCATTATCTGCAGTTTCCTTGACCACACACGGAGTCTCTTTATCATCTGCTGTTTACTTGACCTCAACTTTTCTGTTAGTTACTCTCCTCACTGCTGTGGTCAAATACCTCACAGAGGCAACTGGGGGTGGGGGAACAGATCTGGCCTGTGCTCAAAAATCAATCAGATACGTAGGATCACAGTGTCCTGTCAAAAGAAATAGTCTACCAAGAGAGCTGAAGCTTGCAATGGAGCCATCTAATATGGTGTTGACTGGCAGGCAGGACACTGAAGCAGATGTCACCCTCAAGGTCTTCCCTGAGTGACCCACTTCCAGAAGGTAGGTGACAGTCCTGAAGGCTCCCAATCTCACAATATAGCACCCTCAGTTGTTCATCATGAGTCTCTGTGGACAAATTCATTTTCAAACTGTAACAGTCCTCTTAATCATCCATCTGGCCCGTGTCCAGTAAGAAAATGTTTACGAACCACACACATGTGACTGACCACGAGTGAGATACCGTGACAGGTCAGCACCATGACGATTCATGTTTTATGGACAGCAACAGATGTCCCAAATGGGAGCAGGAACTTGACTAAGGATGACCCAGTTAATAGACTCATGGGTGAGGATTCAACCCACTATTCAAGGATGATGCTCTTTCCCATTCATGTTGCTGTATTTTACTGTCCCACTGCTAATCACTGTGCAGAAGAAGAAAAAAAGCCTTAAAATGCAAGGGAACTGTGGGATGTGTTTTTGGAACCAGGGGAAGCACGATGTGATGGTTACTAGCTAAGACAATGGAATCCAACATCCCAGCTCACATTCCAGTCCTACCAGGACTAGCTGTGGGCAAAGGTTAAGTCACTACATGTCTTTTGTGTCTTAGTGATAGGTGGCAAAGTCATGCAGCAATCATGTGATGCATAATGGCATTTTGGTCACTGATGGACCATGTGTACAAAGATGGTCCCATGAGATCATAGGACCCCCGTGACATCATTGCCATCTCAGCTGTGTAACTCTGTCATATACAATGCTCACACGATGACAAAAAATTATCTAAGGATATGCTTTTCAGAACATATCTCTGTCACTTAAAAAAAAAAAAAGAGCACTTGTAATGGTAAGTCTCAAATCACTGGACTGCTGTGAGGACGGAGAAAGTTAACTCATAAAAGAGTTTGCATTGCCTGGTGTGCAGTAGGTGACAGAGATGCTCTTTACCCACTTTACAGAAGTTGTATTTATTCAGGCTTTCTGACTCTAGAAAATGGACACAATCATATCTGTCCACTTATATCATAGGCCTACTGAGATTGCAGATTCTTAGCATGCCTGGAAGAGTTTAACTGAACAGTACTATGCAAATAAGGCAAGTATTGCCGGGACTTTCTTGGGTATGAAGTCAGTGATGTCTTTTTGGAACAAGGAATTTTCTGGTAGAAAAAAAAAGCCAGCATTGCTAGCTGAAAGTCCAGAAGCTAGTGACCACAGCTGATCGATTCCTCATTACCCCAACACCTACCCAAACCACGTTTGAAAGGCAGAGCATTTGTGCATAAGCAAATCTGATAGACATGAATAACTCTCCCTCTGTGGGGTAAGGGCTGTGAATTTGGTCAACAACATGAAGAGCAATAGAAATTCACATCTGAATGATCTTCAACTTAAATAAAAGCTTAAAAAGCAGAGGGCAGCCTACCCTAAAGACTTTCACAACTTTCTTTACGTGTACTGAGACATTTAGTTATTGCCGACCCCAAATGTTTCTCTCAGGCTCTGGGTTTTTTTTTTTTTTTAATTGTTAAAACGTTTTAGCCAAACTTGAATCACTTCCTGTCTTAACAACTGCAATATGTCTTTCTTATTCCTCTTACATTGTTTGAGTCTAAATCACTACTTCTGAAGAAATCCCCCTGGCTTGTTGCCAAATATGTATCCCAAAATATTAGAAGACTTTTGCTAAAAGTTACACATAGGTCAGAACATGTGTGTGTACAGACATAGCCCTATGTTACTGAATCCACGTAATATTTATTAGTATAGGTAACCACTTAATTTGACCTACCTCACTCTCTCCCTCCTAGAACATAAGACCCGTGAGGGTAGAATTTGGGTCTTTTTATCCATTGTTTTATCGGTATTATATTAAATAAAACCTGAAAGCATATTACATACTGGTTGAATGAATGAATGGATTGCTTAACTCTTGTCCATTAAAAGCACCTGTGCCTGGTTTTAGTGTTTTTCAATCTATACATGTGGGGGGGGGTGATGTTTTAATATTTTCCTTTTCTCAATCCCAACCCTTTTCAACAATGACTTACAGTTTTTCCACCATTTCTATCTCCTCTCACTCTGTGTTTACAAGCATGCTAAGCTTCTCACCAGATCAGAATCTCTCTTCAAGAGCTCTTCAGGGTTTTGAAAAATGGAGCCTGGTGCTTCTTATGCTCGAGTAAGTTCAACAGTGGGCGGAAGAAAGGGAACTCTGCTGGAGTCTAGGTTGTCTGTCAATAAGTGGCTAGGACTGTGTGGTGGTTTGTATATGCTTGTCCCAGGAAATGACACTCTTAGGAGGTGTGGCCTTGTTGGAGTAAGTATGTCATTGTGGGTGGGGGCTTTAAGACCCTCATCCTAGCTGCCTGGAAGCCAGTCTTCTCCTAGCAGCCTTCAGATGAAAATATAGAACTCTCAGATCCTCCTACACCATGCTTGCCAGGATGTTGCCTTGCTCCTGTCTTGATGATAATGCAGTGAACCTCTGAACCTGTAAGCCAGCCCTAATTAAATGTTGCAGATTATAAGAGTTGCCTTGGTCGTGGTGTCTGTTCACAGCAGTAAAACTCTAAGACTGACTGGTACTAGAACAGACCTCCTGAGGTGTGTGCAGCTTCTTACAACAATTACATTAATGCATGGCTGCGTGCAGCCCAGCAAGAGAGCCAATGTATCACAAGGGCTGGGAAAAGATAATCTGACAACTGTACACTGGGAATGGCTCCTTCAAACTCTAGAAAAAAGTGGTTTATCATAGATGGGCGACACTGGGCCACAAATGGCACGCTAGACACTCTCTAATGTTTTGTTCTTCTTGGCTTTTGAAGAGTAGCGAACTACCCTTCCTCTTGAGGTTTTGAATTTTTTAAAATTGCTGTTAGCCCAAATTCCAAAGGCATAATAGGAATTAACCCAACCACATCAGCTGACACCTCAACAGCGAGAGTCACAATGGAGTTGGGAAGGTCTGATATCTTGTGTCTCTTTCTCTGTTTCCCTTCTTATCCCTTCCTGTACATGCCACAGTGGATATTCCCACTGATAATGGTGGCAAATCTTCAATTTTTCACATTACCAAGGCCAGAAAATCTTCCCTTCACTCCCTTGGAATCTCAAGAAACAGTTACAGAGTTACCAAGGTCATCAGGGACAGTTCCCAAAGAGAAAGGGGACATGTGTATCTGTCTGTCTGTCTGTCTGTGTGTGTGTGTGTGTGTGAGAGAGAGAGAGAGAGAGAGAGACAGAGACAGAGACAGAGAGACAGAGAGAGACAGAGAGAGAGACAGACAGAGAAAGACAGACAAAGACAGAGACAGACAAACAGAGAGACAGAACAAATTCTAGCTAAAAATAATTCCTGGTACAGAAATAATGAAGGAAGATGTTGTAGTAAAAACTATTTTTAAAAATCCTGGCACAGAGTTCCTACCAGCCTTAGACCATTTAAGTTCTGGGAAGGAACACACACACACAGTCTTGATATTTTTAAATATGCTTTAGGCAGCACAGTATTTGGGCAGCTGCATACCCTCCATGCTGTTAGAGTCTACGTTCCTATCAATAACATCATTATTACTTACTATATACTATGTTCCAGCTGAGCTACTCCTAGCTCCCATTAGGCAGCCCCCTGGGCCACATTCTCTTGGCTCCTACCCCATGGTGGCTCTCCTTTCTCCTCTCCTGCAGGTTTCCTGTGGCTTCTTCTCATTCCTCTTTTACTGCTCCTTCCTCTAAGCCCTCCAAAACTTAACTCCACCTATTTCTCTTCTCCTCAGCTATTGACTGTTGGCATCTTTACCAACCACAATCAACTGGGGGCAGGGTCATTCAGTGTCTTACATGTTGACTTTCTTGTCTTTGGGACAAACAGCCTTGGAAGACAAGAAGCATTAGGCCAACCCACTAAAAGATGTGATTTTTTTTTTCCTAGTACATTATGCAGGGAGAAGAAACCCCACAGTGAGCAGTCTCTGGATTCTAGGTGGATGTCTGGTAGCTAAGAAGAGCTTCCATGAACGTCAAGCATCTCCTCTCCCCATCCCCAGCTTTGAGAGCCACAAGGGAAGCTTTCCCAGCATGGGGAACCATGTGGTGATGTGTGAGCTCTTATTTGAAGGCTCTTACCCAGAGAAGCCATTTTTCTTTCCCTTATTCCCTTTCCAATTCCTTCCTCTCCCTTCCATCTCTTCTCATATCCCATCCCCAGTTCAAAGTCCTCCAAGTCTCATTCTTTGCTTTCTGTCAACCAACAAGGACCCACCTGGAACAGATTTCCTATGTTCTTAGGACATCATTAATGGACAGTGTTCTACTTTCATTTGTGGAGTATTATATTGACATTGTTCAGAATTATTTCTCTTAACCCTTTCACCTACTAGTTTATTAATAAAATGTGTTATTAATACAATTTTTTATTAAAATTCATTATAAATTTTTGCTTTGGTTTATTCAACTATGTTTCAAGCTCAGTTTGCTTCTGGAAGTGCATGTTACACTGCTTCTATAACACAGCCTTGGGTGCACTTGAAACTGAAGAGAACAGACGGTGTTGTCTGGCTCCAGAGCTCAGAATGGAGTTTAAGTCAGCAACAGGACAAAAACCTAAATAAAAGCATCACAAGCTATAGCTTATAGCTATAGTAGGGAAGAGGATGGGTATCTGTGTTAAGAAGCATCTTAACCTTAAAATTGTACTCATTAAGGCAAAGTACTAAATAGGTTTAAATGAGTTGCTAAAATAAGTGAGTCTTTGCTAAAAGACAGAGTATATGCTTTGTGGGATGGGTCTGCTTGCTCCATGTGAGTACTGAGGCCTGCGCTGGATATTCCATGCTTTCCCTGATTGTTCTCCATCTTTACCATTGAGACAGACTCTCTCAATGAATCTGAAGCTCACCAATTCAACTAGACTAACTGATGAATCAGATACAGGGATTCTTCTGTTTACAACTCTCCCTCCGTACACCAAGGCTAAGATTATTGTCGTGTAATGCCCGGAGTTTTAAGGGGATCAGAACTCAGGTCCTCCTACTTACAAGTCAGGCACTTTATTGACCCAAATTATTGTCAGGTACCTAGTCCCAAAGTATGCATTTAAGCATCCTCAATTCCATGTTATACCTCAACGGTCATGAAAGAACGCTAGATTAATAGACCATGAAGTGAATCAGAAGATCTACCTTACACATAGCTCTCCAGGAAAGCCCCACCCAAGTCTGGCAGGAAGGACTCACAGAAGGAGAGATAGAAAAAGAAGGCAAGAGCTCAGATCTCAGAATAGGTCCCCACCTCCAGAGCTGATACCTCTTCCCCAAAAGGAGCCTGAGAGAATACACCACTCAGAGAAGACCAGTGAGACCAGCTACAGTAGGCTAGCAGCTGCAGTTATATCACCGAGGAAGCTGCCTTCAGCAGGTACAGAGATGTTGCCAAAGCTTCTGGGTCAAGTATGGGGGTTAAGGTTGCTGAGAGAAACCAGAAGAAACTGGAAGAGAGGTCAGAGACTGGAGGCCAGCTTAGGAAGACCCCTGGTTGTGAGCATTCGACAGCTTGAGGCCCAAACTCTTAATGATACCAGATGTTCCCGGGTTATATACCCCACAGAAGAAAAATATGGTCTTTTGATCACCATGAACCAAGTTGGATATAACATTTCACTAAAGCCAATTTCACAATCCCTTCAAGACTAGATGTTCAACAAGAGGGGACCCTGGGAAAGTGTTGAGCACGATGTTACCAAGGCTCTGAGAACACCTGCATTTGGGTAAAACCCTTACTAGATAGTCTGAAACTCATTTGTTCTCATCTTTAAATAAGATATATTCATCATCAAACATTTTTATTGCACATATGGCCCATATCAAGCATTGTCCTTGTGTTTGAACTGTAACTTGGGAATAAATCAGATAAAATTCCTACTTTCTGCAAGGTATGGACACATAATACACAACCAACAGGATAAAGGAGGAATTGCATGGTTAATGGAGAAGTTAACATAGAAAAAATGTAAGAGAAAACCCAAGCTCAAGAGTAAGGATGTGGGTGGTTGGTTACACAGGACAGGTCCACACCTGTCTGTCACACCAGGGCTGCCTCCCTTTGTATGATGCTGAAGGCTAGAAAATAAACACAAATAGGTCTCCATGAAACTGGCCAGCCACCTGGGACTGTGTAGCCTGAGTCTTTTATGGAGAAATGATATTCTTTCTTCCATCTAACAAGTGTCTGCCAAGCAAATAGTCAATTATGTCCATTACCAGGCCCTCCTGCAACACACACTACATACAAAACACATGCAACACACATGATGCACAATATATACCACACACAATACAGAACACATTCTGCATGCACAACATACACTATATGCACTCAAGTATATAGTACTCAACATATAGAATACATATGACCCATACTTCACACATTGAATACTCATAAAACATAGAATATATGCTACATGCACAATTCCAATGCATACAATAATAGTTATTTGCACAACAGACTCATATGACATATATAAGACATATAGAACACTAATATCATACATTCAAAAGACATATAGCAGACATACCTATAGCACACACAATACTCTCATTGGAGCACATGCAATATACACAGAATGCATGCTTTAAAATTACATGCAATAGACATGTTCACAATACACACAAGAAATATACACAGCACACATGCATTAACACAATGCACACACAGTCTATACCAAAAACGTAACATTCACTAACTTATACATACATATTCATACAGCCCATACCTTAAAGCCTGCATATGAAAGTTCTTTCGAGGTAGTCTCACAACATTCAGAGGAAGATCCACTCCCAGGCTCTCTAACTCTCCCAGGATCATATAGGATCAGAGGTGAGGAGGACACACCATCTGCCCCAACACCGGAAGTAACTGGGACCAGCAGGACCCAGGCACCCAGGAACTCTGCCCAACCAGTGGCATGGGTTCTTCCCTGTCTGGGTCAGTGCCCTGAGCAGACCTTGGGTGCAAACTCCACAGCCAGTTCCACAACACCCAGAGGAAACTTTACTCTAAGGTGCTCTAACGCAATCAGGACCACAGGATCTCAGGATCTCAGGACCCCAGGATCCCAGGAGCTTGGTCACACCAGAATCTCAGGATCCCAGAAGCAGCTTGACTGTCAGGAGCTCTGACACACACAGGATCTCAGGATCACAGGATCCCAGAATCACAGGATCACAGAGACAGCTGACCTCTGAGGAGTTCTGACTCAACCAGGATCACAAGAAGGACAGGCTCCAGTCAGATATAGTGAGGGCAGGTAGCACTAGAGATAATCAGATGGGGGAGGCAAGCATAAAAAATTAAGCAACAGAAACCAAGGTTACTAGGCATCATCAGAATCCAATTCTCCCACCATAGCAAGTCCTGGATACAACATCACACCAGAAAAGCAAGATTTGGATCTAAAATCACTTCTCATAAGGGTGCTAGAGGACTTTAAGAAAGATATAAATAACTCCCTTAAAGTTATATAAGAACACAGGTAAACAGCTAGAAGCCCTTAAAGAGGAAACACAAAAATCCCTTAAAGAATTACAGGAAAACACAATAAAACAGGCAAAGGAAGTGAACAAAACCATCCAAGACCTAAAAATGAAAATAGAAACAATAAAGAAATCACAAAGGGAGAAAACCCTAGAATTAGAAACCTAAGAAAGAGATCAGGAGTCATAAATTCAAGCATCACCAACAGAATACAAGAGATAGAAGAGAGAATCTCAGGTGCAGAAGATACCATAGAAAACATTGACACAACAGTCAAAGAAAATGCAAAAAGCAAAAAGCTCCTAACCTAAAATGTCCAGGAAATCCAGGACATAATGAGAAGATGAAACCTAAGGATATTAGGTATAAAAGAGAGCGAAGATTCCCAACTTAAAGGGCCAGTAATATCTTCAACAAAATTATAGAAGAAAATTTCCCTAACCTAAAGAAAGAGATGCTCATGAACATACAGGAAGCCTACAGAACTCCAAATAGACTGGATCAGAAAAGAAATTCTTCCAGTCACATAATAACCAAAACACCAAATGCACTAAACAAATATAGAATATTAGAAGCAGTAAGGGAAAAAGATCAAGTAACATATAAAGGCAGACCTATCAGAATTGCACCAGACTTCTCACCAAACACTATGAAAGCTAGAAGATCCTGGACAGATGTCATACAGACCCTAAGAGAACACAACTGCCAGCCCAGGGTACTATACCCAGGAAAACTCTCAATTACCATAGACGGAGAAAACAAGATATTCCATGACAAAACCAAATTTACACAGTATCTTTCTATAAACCCAGCCCTGCAAAGGATAATAGATGGAAAACACCAATGCAAGGAGAGTAACTACACCCTAGAAAAAGCAAGAAAGTAATCTTTCAACAAACCCAAAAGAAGATAGCCACACAAACATGACTCCACCTCTAATAACAACAACAAAAAATGAAAGTAACAATCACTTTTCCTTAATATCTGTTAACATCAATGGACTCAACTCCCCTAAAAAGACATAGACTAACAAACTGGATATGTAAACAGGACCCAGCATCTTTCTGCATACAGAAAACGCACCTCAGTGACAAAGGCAGACACTACCTCAGAGTAAAAGGTTAGAAAACAATTTTCCAAGCAAATGGTCCCAAGAAACAAGCTAGAGTAGCCATTCTAATATCAAATAAAATTGACTTTCAACCAAAAGTTATCAAAAAACATAAAGGACACTTCATACTGGTCAAAGGAAAAAATCTACCAAGATGAACTCTCAATTCTGAACATCTATGCTCCAAATGCAAATGCATCCACAATCATAAAAGAAACTTTACTAAAGTTCAAAGCACACATCGCACCCTACACAATAATAGTGGGAGACCTCAACACCCCACTCTCAGCAATGGACAGATCATGGAAACATAAACTAAACAGAGACACAGTGAAACTAACACAAGTTATGAACCAAATGTATCTAACAGATATCTATAGAACATTTCATCCTAAAGCAAAAGAATATACTTTCTTCTCAGCACCTCATGGTACTTTCTCCAAAATTGACCATATAATTGGTCACAAAACAGGCCTCAATAGATACAAGATTGAAATGATCCCATACACCCAATCATATCACCACGGACTATGGCTGGTCTTAAATACCAACAAAAACAACCAAAAGCACACATACACATGGAAGCTGAACTCAATGATAACATGATCAAGAAAGAAAGAAAGAAAGAAAGAAAGAAAGAAAGAAAGAAAGAAAGAAAGAAAGAAAGAAAAAGAGAGAGAGAAAGAAAGAAAGAGAGAAAGAAAGAAATTAAAGGCTTTTTAGAATTTACTGAAAATGAAGACACACCATACCAAAACTTATGGGACAGAATGAAAGCAGCGGTAAGAGAAAAACTGATAGCTCTAAGTGCCTCCAAAAGGAAAGGGAAGAGAGTTTACACTAGTGGCTTGACAGCACACCTGAAAGCTCTAGAACAAAAAGAAGCAAATACACCCAAGAGGAGTAGATGGCAGGAAATAACCAAACTCAGGGCTGAAATCAACCAAGTAGAAACAAAAAGACTATTCAAAGAATCAACAAAACCAGGAGCTGATTCTTTGAGAAAATCAACAAGATTGATAAACCCTTAGCTAGACCAACCAGAGGGCAAAGAGACATATCCAAATTAATAAAAATCAGTAATGAAAAGGGAGACATAACTAACAATAAAATATATCTTAAAATAATTATTGTTTGTTGAATATTAACAGTTGAAAATATTAAAATCCTGTTCTACAAACAAACAAACAAAAAAGTCCTTTCACTTTAAGCACCACTTAGGGTTGTGGGCTGATGCAGCTAGATGAGTACTGAAATTATTTCGCTCGATGCATGGGGCAGTGAATGAAAGATCTGATACCCAGGGGAGGCTTTTGGGGTTGAGCTGTTCTATACAATTTGCCCATGGCAGTTTGCACAGGGGCCACAGCAGAACTCCCATGCAGAGCAATGAGCACAAGAATCATTTATAGAAAGCAAAATGGTTATTATACACAGCTGGGCAGGGGGAGGCGATGGGATGTGGGTCAAAGGAGATATATATATATATATATATGTATATATATATATATATATATATATATAATCTTGCACACAGTGATCTGATATACAACATGGCATCTGTGTTAGCTACTTTTTTTTATTACTGTGACACAATAGCCAATAGAAGCAAATTAAGGGAGTATATGTGGGTGATAGAATCAGAGAATGTTCAGTTCATTCTGATGGGAAACACATGGCTATACTGGGGGAGGGGGAGAGCTACTCCAGAATCGGGGGTTTTGCCTGTCTGCTGCCTTGTAATGTTGGGCTATTTGCTATAGAAACCAAACTGTCGTTTCTTTGAGCTGCCAAAATTGAGAGAGTACATTTGTTCAGTCATAAACTTCAAAGGCAAGGTTTTAATAACCTACTTCAACCAGCCAAAAGCTGCAGTACCTTTAAACTAGTACTGGAAGAGAGATGGTTCAGTGGGCAAAGTACTTGCTGGGCAAGTCTAAGTAAGTGCCTGGTCCAAACCGCAACACTCATGTGAAAGCCAGATACGGAGTCACAAAACCCCAGTGTTGGAGGAACAAAGAAGGGTAAAGACAAAGCATTAGCCAACTGGTCTACCCAAAATGGCAAGTTCTAGGTTCAGTGAGAGGGCATGTCTCAAAAACTAAAGCAGAGAGTGATAGAGGAAGACACATCACATCCACCTCTGGCTTCTAAACATGCCTGCATGGGTGAATACTTTCACTTTCACACACATGCACACATATACACCTCACATGTGCATGTGCACATTAAATATTTAAAAATTGATAATTAGCAAAATAACCTCACAAACTATAGCCTTAAAACATGAGCTTGTGGGTGACTATCTAGATTTAAATCACAAGTGACATTGCTGTGCACATTTGTTGGTTATAAATGTTCTGCCCATAGACAAAAAAAAAAAAAAAAATCCCAAGAAAACAAAAAAAAAACAAAAAAAAATGATAGCTCATATAAAGTGATATGCCAAGTGACCAAATGACTTGATTTCTGGGCTCATTCAACAATAAATGAATTCATCATATCACCACAATATCTTCCTTTAAAAGATACAGCTTTTATTTGCCTATCATATCTCAATGCAGCTAAGAAATTAAAATAAATAAGATCTACCTATTCAACCAAATGCTAACAGCCTGGGTTTGTTGTGCAATTTCCATGAAGTCTCTTCAAACTAAATCCCTGTTTGGTAAAGAAAGCCATCTGGCACCAGGCTTGCCACATATTTCCCAGTATATTAAATGAATGTGAAATCTCTCTGAGACCATGTCACTGAGTTGCAATCCAGAACTTAATCTCATGCACTTAAGATAGGTTAAACAATAACTACAGACAGCACATGTCTTCTCTGGGTTTTTTGGCTCTGATTTCACTATGGTTTCCACAGTGAGTAGCCAGGCTTTACCAGGCAGCACAGAGTTTTAAAAGGAAAACTACCCACAGACAAAGGAGTGTTTGTGAAGCCCAGTAGGAGCTTATCTTTTAACTGTATTTAAATTCTCCAAAGAACGGTATCACTTATAATAATGTCAGCATGGAAATTTTATCCTAAGCATCCCTTACATACTTAAATTTCTATTTGCAGAGTTGGCTCTATTTTATTTTGACAAAGTTAGATGCATGTGTAAAATAGTTTGTTTTGTTTTTGTCTTGTTCCATGTGTCCATATCCAGTGTGACCAGATGCATGGAGATGTTTATCCTACTGCAAGGATTTCTCAGACGCCAGCTGGGTGTTCTACAATTCAGTTCAGTTCTGACACTGACAAGTGTTAATAATGACTCAATAAACAGAGGGCTTGGTCTCAAAAGCAGCCTTCTCTGCTGCAAATGCCAACTTCCAGAGCAAGGTTGCCACCCTCCTCTGCCCCAAGTCAAGGACCCTACAACTTCTCATATTCTATACTTTGCTAGGATAGATTCAGAACACAGGAGAACCTTTCAGTGACATCTCATACAATAGAGGATATGACAGAGGACACATGCGCAGGCCAGTGCTGAGACACAGAGGTATTTGGGAAGGGGCTTGTACTGGATAGTTTTGTGTCAACTTGACACAGCTGGAGTTATCACAGAGAAAGGAGCTTCAGTTGAGGAAATGCCTCCATGAGATCCAACTGTAAGGCATTTTCTCAATTAGTGATCAAGGGGGAAAGGCCCCTTGTGGGTGGTGCCATCTCTGGGCTGGTAGTCTTGGATTCTATAAGAGAGCAGGCTGAGCAAGCCAGGGGAAGCAAGCCAGTAAAGAACATCCCTCCATGGCCTCTGCATCAGCTCCTGCTTTCTGACCTGCTTGAGTTCCAGTCCTGACTTCCTTTGGTGATGAACAGCAGTATGGAAGTGTAAGCCGAATAAACCCTTTCCTCCCCAACTTGCTTCTTGGTCATGATGTTTGTGCAGGAATAGAAACCCTGACTAAGACAGGGCTTCAAGAGTCCATGCCAGGCAGGCTTCCTATGACATGTTCTCCCAACCCCTAGCTCATGAATATTTATAGAATCCTCACCTCTTGGGGATGACCAATCAGTCTCTCCTTGCCAACGATGGTGAGCAAGCTGAATGTTTCAAATTTCTTAATATGTCTTGATCTTGGTGGGGACCAGCCCCCACTTTTAAATAGAATGAAGGTGTCTGCCTGTCTCCTAAAATAAAGATGTTTCCCTCTGCCAGAAGTGTCTAAGATGTTGAAATGTTGACCCAATGCTATGTACAGGGAGAAACTGTGTTAATGTGTACTTGTGCATATGTAGAGATATAGAGGAATTTCTTTGGTAGACATGATATGTGCATTCTGGTCTGATCTTGATGAGAAACTTCAAGAGGTAACCACTCTGGTAGCTTTCCAAGGTTTTAATAAAAGAGGCTGACTCTTGAAACAAGTGCTTGCCTGGAAGGTGGGACTGAGTAAATGTTTTCTGCCCAGCAGTTTCCACACTCAAAGGCCGTTTCAGAGAAATCCATATAACATGTTCCTAAGGGGCTTTCCAGGCTTGGAATAAACCTAAATTAATCTAAATATATTATTAAGTATGGAACATTCAGGGCAATCAGGGGTGACAGGTCACAAGTACCTCTTTGGGCCATTAATAACTGTCAGCAACAGTTTCATGATCCAGGAAATCCAAAGAAATTCGACAGTGCATCTATTTTATTTTGTGATATCAACAAAAGAGCCAAGCACTAAATGCTCCTAGGTGATTATCCCTTCAACTGCCTGAAATTTTTGTTGGAGAAGCCTGAGGAGGTGTCCAGTGCTGCCCAATGTGCCTGCTCAGTCTTACCCAATTCTTCATCTGATCATGGGAATAACAACGTCTATCCTAAGTGAAGGCAAAAATATAAATGGAATTCTGGCCATGGTAGATGTCACGTAGTAAGTGCTTTTGGGGGGGTTCTTATATGACCACCCCAAAGACTGGCAGGGAAGGTGCTATGATCTGAGGGGTGCTCTAACTAGGGAAAAAAAATGACTATTTATTCAAAACTGGTCTCAGAGCTTGATGAGAAAACAAGGAGTTAATGGGGACTAGGGAGGCTCAAGCAAGCACAGGGACCAAAATTTCATCTCAAAACCCATGAAAAAAAACCTCGACACTGTCGTGGGAATTCCCAGCCTGGGGATGAGGTGTCAGCTAGAAGCTCTCTGCTCCACAAGCCTGCCCAGGGAGTAGTTATGGCATAGTGTTACCCAATATTTGAAACTGACACATTATAACTATAGCCTTCCAAGAGGAGAAAATACCTAAGACTCTTCAGTATTTTGTTTCCTTACGTAGATGGGTTTCTTCGATTCATTGTGTGGTGAAACGCCACCTTTTTAACATGATTTCTTTTTCTTCCTCATTTCTATGAGATCCTTTCAAGTCCAGCCAAATGAGTGTCACAAGGGAATTATGAATTGACAACAGAGCACAAGGAAGCAGAAGTGAGAACCTATCCACATGCAAATTATGCACTGAAAATGTCATAATCTCCAGGACCAATCAGACCAACAACATGATTCACCCTTTCGTTACCAATGGAAAGCAGCAAACCCAGGCAGGAGAGGGGGTTCCAGAACCCTCTTTGTTATCTTGTATCCTTTTAACACTTCTAAACAATGTCACGTGATCAATAACCAGATCTAGCTAGAGAGAGAGAGAGAGAGAGAGAGAGAGAGAGACCGAAGCTACAAGAAAACCTCTCTTTCTCTACTCCCCTTTGTCACCCAAGCACTTTCTTAAAATCTACACAATATATTGAGAAACATTTAAAAGTTAAAACAAATAATTTTCTGTTTATGCCCAAATCTGACCGACCCTTACACTTTTTTCCCCTTATATCTGGAAAATAAAATAAAATAATAGTCATTGCCATATTTCCCAAAGACTCAACTGCCCAGCACTGCTCAATCCTTTTGGGACAAACCAACCAACCACCTCCAAATCACTTTGCTTTCTGTCTTCAGGGCTTTGCTGCCATTGCTAGCAACACCAAGATGATACTGGGGCAAAACAAGGCCTATCTGCTTCGTAGGAGTAGACTTAAGAGCATAGGATGTGTTAGAGGCTAGAGAAAATGAGAGCTGAGGAGATTGGAGAGGCTGTCCAGCACTGAGAGCCAAACCATCCACCCACCCTGTCAATGCAATGCTGAGACTGTCTCAACTGTGTAACCAACATGGGCTTCTTTTCTCTCCCATTGAAGTGAAACAAAACCCTCCACTTCTCCTAGCAACCCAGATTAGCTGAATAACTACCACTGAGCAAATTCCACTTGAACTTCGTCTCAGTCTTCAAAGTTGAAGCCTACCACCCTGAACTCTCTCTGCCTCCCAGACAGCTCAGACCACTGATCTAGCATGCTAGGCTTACTGACTCTCTTTCTCTTTACCCTTCTGCTTTAAAATATATGTATCACTCTGTCTTCTCTCCCCCTCCCTTGTGCCTCTCTCTCCTTCATCCTGTCTCTTCATCCCCCTCTTCACCACCTCTTTGTACATGCACGTGGAGGTCAAACAGTCACCTTGGGTGTCAATCTTTTCTTCACCTTGCTTGTGGAAGGGTCTCCTGTTGCTCACAGCTGCATACTCCATGCTGGCTGGCCTGTGAGCCTCCAGGGAGCCTCCCATCTTGCTGTAGGGTCCTTGGATTACAGAATTGCACTACTGCTTCTGTGAGGTTTTGTGAGTTCTTTCTGTGAGTGGGGATCTCAACTTAAATCCTTACACATGAGGCTTGGCAAGGCTTTACCCACTGAGCCTCTCCCAGCTCTGGCCCTTCCCCTTTTGAACAAGTCTCTCCCCTTGTCTTTGAGGGGTCTGAGCCTATTGTCTCATGAGTGAGCTTCCTCAGCATCCTGCTTTTGTCCTACCAATTTCCTCTTAGAATACCCTTCCCCTCTTCCTCTTTCCCCTCATCCCCTCTCTCTCCTCTTCCTCCTCCCCCTCCTCCCCCTCCTCTTCTTCCTTCTTCTCCCTCATTCTCTGCTCTCCTCCCAGTTCTCCTTTAGCTCCTCAATACTGAGACCATCCGAATACCCTACCATATACTCCCAAGGTGTGTTTAGAACACTCTCCAGCTCTGTCCTCTGCAACACTGAAGGGCTCATCACCCCCACCCTACCCTGTCTGTGGCCCTCAGCAACCTTACTTTGCTCTGCTTGTGCACTGCCCTCTACCCTGATGCTCATTTAAGACACTGGTATCATCTCTCTCTAACAGATGACAGCTAAGCAGGGCAGATGTTTAAATATTTGTCAAACGAATGAAAGTAGGCCCTGTTTACAGTTACTGTCCACAGTTCCCGAGAAAGTGGGATGCACACTCAGCAAACACAGACCTTCCAGAACTTCCAGGCACAACGTTTTCTGAGAAACCAACTTAAATGTCCCCCAGCAGGCAGTATTTGCCAATCCCTCTAGACACGCTTGATCTAGCCTGTTCCTTGTTTATGTGGGTAATTGACTGGCCTAATGGCTGTGGATGCCCGGGTCAGTGATTCCCAGCCAGCAGTACTGATAGCATAGTATAACCATCTGGAGAGTCCTGACAGCCCAGGCTGCACTCAGGCCTACCATACCCCAAATCCCAGGGGCGAGATTCAGGAATCAATATGTTCAAGGCTCCCCAGGTGAATTCCATGCACAGCCAGGACCCACAATTGCTGTTTATTACAGAGATGGGTGATGTTACCAGCATCTCGTCCCAACTGTTTTCTATCCCTTGCTGCAGACTGAGGCCAAGCAAGGAAAAGAGTCCAGACAACTGAGTGTGAATCCCACCATAAAGGAAGCACCCTTCCATCTTACCTTCTACCATAGTGGATAGTCTCCTGTGAACCTAGTTTCTATATACAAGGGCACATGACCTTACCGAATTGTTAAAAAGCTTCACCTTGGGGAAGTAAGCACAGGATTCGGCTTGAACTGTGAAACCAACCTCAATTTGGGGCTGATGAGCCGCATTTAGGCATGAGTAGCGGTGAGAGGTGCTGCCTGTGATTCCCCTCAGGCCTACGAGAACAAAACCTGCAACCTTCCTTTGTCCCTATGAGTCAATTCAGGAACTAGCATAGAAAATTTCTTAAACCTTGAGGGAAATTGATTCAAATGGGTAGCTATAGCGGGTTCACATGAGATTTTTCTTTTCTTTTTTTAAGTCAAAGAAGTTTCAATAAGCGTCCTGTCACTGTGAGCGCAGTCACTGAGTAGAGTCATAGATTTTTTTCCCCTTCTCTAGGGAAGAAATCCTGAGAGCTTCTGAATATGCTTTTAGAGAGGAGTGAAGAGAGAGATGATGCTGTAGGTGAGACCAGATTTCCCCCCACCCACTTGTAGCAGAATCTGTTTAACTATTCCGTGGAAATTGCTGGTGGGCTGTCATGATGCTTGCATGTATACTTTGTTGTTAAATGTATTCCATTTGTATTGGTTTTGGCCTCTATGTATACTTTGTTAAGTGTATTTCAGTTGTATTTGTTTTGGCATAAATTGTTACCAAATTCCTCTGGACGCTTTCTCACAATCCCTTCTGGGACTAAAAAAATAAGACTTTTGCATGACACCCTTTTTAAAAAGCTAGCTTGTTCACAGATGCCAGTGTAGGTAATATCCCTCAGGGTTGGTGGAAGGAAACTTGAATCAGCTCAGTGTTAGCAAACTGAAAAACATATGGCTCAGACACTGATGTTCAACTATAGACTGACCCAGATTCATTGTGGCTCGGCTTGCAGTTGACACCTTATGATGATGGTATGAAAGCAAGGCTCTTACAATAAAAACTGAACTTTGTCTTGTAAATTTGGATCTTTTCCTGGGCTGCTGTATTGTACTTAATTATTATTGGGCAGTTACAGCAAGGTTCCCACTCAGCCAGAGAATCATACATCAGACACTCCACAGTATGCTGTGCTCCAAGCAACAGTGATTGGTAGGGTCAGTGGATTGTGTGCACTGTCCGATAACAGTTCTAATTTATGTTCAGTTTCTCACAGTGCAACCCCATTATAAATCAATCAAAAAGCTTTAACACCTCTTTTTTTAAAAGCCTTCACAGGGACTCAGCAGTTAAGAGTATTGTGGCTCTAACAGAAGTGCTGGATTCAGTTCCCAGCACCCATGTGTGGTCACTCACAACTATCTGTACTTGTGAAAGAGTTCAATTCAACACCCTCTGGTCACCCCCAGGAGCACCAAGCACATGTATTTATGCAAATATATATGTATATATATATATATATATATCCATAAAACAAAAATATATAAAATCATTTTTAAAGATACATTCATAAACTACTGTTTCCCTTCCTTGAGTCACTGTATCACTTTAGCCGTGATGGAGAAAGAAGTTTGAGAGTCCAAAAGACCAATGTGCTAATCCAAAGTCTTCTGTTGATTTGCTATAGTCCAAGAACCATGACTCCTATCACTAAACCTCAGTTTCCTCGGGAAGAAATTGAAATTTACAAAACCTACAAGCAAAAGGGAAGTCATGCCTTAAAAGCTCCCAGATGTGGCAGCGAGGGAGGGATGCCTGCTAACTCTTTGTCCTGAAACTTCCAAGTGAGGTAGCCTCTCTAGGCAAAGAGGCTGTGCCAGAAGGTACAGCTTCTAAGACTGGATGGCCACTCATCCATGTCAAGAACAGAGAGAGGCCAAGAGGTGAGCAAATAAAACCATAGGCAAGAAAGCATCTAGAAGGGGTTGACTCAGGATTTCCAGTCAAGTTCTAGAATTGTGGGAGCTACACAAACCTCTGGGGGTGTAATTATGGCTCTAGAATGTGTTGGCCTTGTGGTTATGTTGGGCTGTGTTCTTGGTAGCAATGCCTGAGCAGTCCTGCTGCTGACCTCAAACAAGAAGAAACAATCTTATGCCGAGAGGTTCAGTGTCTCCAGAGAAAAGACATGTTCAAGTTCATGTTAATTCCCCCTCAACTTGGTAAAATGATCCAGGAGCCTGCAAAGGATGAAGATGTGCTCTTGCCATCCTAGAACAAAGCTGCCCTGTTCTTTCACTGTCTTGGCAGTGTTCAAATAAACACTGTCTGAAATCCATGCTAAGACTGTTTTTTTTTTGTTGGTTTGTTTTGTTTTTATTATTTAAATCTGTTCACGCCATCATTATGAACTGATCTGGCATGGTGTCTCAGTTTATTATGACTGCTAAAACAAGCTACCAGGAACAGCTGATTTTTAAAAAAATGCATATTTCTCACAGTTCTGGAGACTGGAAGTCCAAGATCCTGGTGCCTGCAAATCCACTATCAGGTGACAGCTTGCCTCCTGGCTTTCCAGAGCCTGCTTCTTGCTGTGTGCACATGTGGCAAAAAAAAAAAAAAAAAAAAAAAAAAAAGAAAAGAAAGCTAGGCAGCTTCTAATAACTGTGCTGGCCATATACACAAGGGCCTCAGAACCTAAGGGTCTCCAAGAGAGCCTACCTTCTGTGATCCTCACATTGAGGTTAAAGGCTGAACAAGCATTCCACACAAGTACAGGAAAATCAAACACGTAATAGCTCCGAATCCTACAGTATGAGCTTCAGTTACTATGACATGTGTCAAAGTTTATGACTCCTGCTTTGTAAATCACTGGCTTTTCATAGCCTCACATTCCACTTTGATGAGTCCAGACAACCACAGCGTGTCTCTGCTGATCATGCAGAGATATTTCCTTTGTCACAATTTTGTACAGTCTAGTATAACAACATATAAAGAGAATTCATATTACATAGAAACAGTGTAAAAAATACAGAAGGTGTTAAGTAGCTACCATACAATCTTGTATGATGCTAACTAAAGACTCGGGAGTCAGTCCCCTGCAAACAACCAGAGACAACTTCCCTTTGCTTGCCTTTTAACTTCATGCTGTCACTGACATGTTGCAGCCCCTGCTGAGTCTGCCTGGAGCAGCTCTGTGTGCGTCATACATTTGGACTTCACACACGGAACCATTTCTCAGGAATAACCCTTGTCCTTATCCCTGGGCCAGAATGTAAAGCTACTGGGAGATTAGCTGACCTGACAGCTCCCGCACTTCCTGTCCAGCTGTGCCTGGGTCCACAGAAACCTGATCTAGCACTGCTTCCCTGGAGTCATATTTACTGAAAGCTGTATCCGAAGCTTCCCACTCCCACTCCCGTGCACGTACACATTAACTCTACTCTTCTCTGGCCACCAGCGATTACCTAGGACAGTTTAGCCTTACAGATGAGTCTGACTGTGTCTGATCAAAACTGTGTTGTCTCTTTCCCCTCTTCTTCCATAATGAGAGTGCACCTCTGCACTTGGAGCCAGCAAGAATGGAAACGGTGGTCCAGCCCACATCCAACTCATGAGCCAGTCAGCCCACAGTAATGGACCAGAGGAGACGATAACTTGCAAGAGGACACCATCTCACTATCGCTACAGACTTCAGGACTACTGCAAACTTTGCTCAACTGTGCAGTGTTCATCATTCACTGAAACCAGGAAGCCTCAGCTTCACCCCTTGTCCATGCAGTGGTGCTGAGGAAGCCTCCTATTTCTGTCACTAAAGGTGACTGTAACCTACCTGCAGCTATGCAGAGGATGTATAAGAAGACCCCACCAAGGTGACCATAGCCCCACCTGCAGCTAAACAGAAGGATCTACAAGACTCCACCGACAGCAATCTCCAAACGGAGCCTCAATGAGATTTGGCAGCCATGCTTACTAGACCTGGTTTGATATTGTACTCCGAGGTGGCTGGGCCTTCCTCACTACCCCCTGTCTGCATCCATTTGATGGTCAGCACCTGACGTGTCTCGGGGTGGACTGCCAAATTCTCCCAATCAGTGTTGACGTTTCCCTTTCCACCTGCTCTGCCTCTCCCCACCTGTAGAGTCTGGCGCAGTGCTCAGCACAGAATGGGATTTGGAACTTGGAATTCCTCCAAGGAGTTGCTTCTCAGAAATCCCTAAACCAAAAGGCAAAATGGTCAGTCCGTTTAGGAACAGATGAGAATGCTTTTGCTAAGTGGAGTTTTGCGTATAGGAAAGATAATATGCACTTTAATTTAAAAAGATCTCTGCGGCCATTTCAGACAAGGCTTTTATTATGTGTGTCATGCTGAGGTCAGGGCTTGGTAAAGCACAGGCCCTTCACCCAGTGTCACCCCATCATGATCTCTTGAGGCTCAAACAAAAGATTCTGATACACAGGGTACCCCCTCTACAATGTCACCCAGGGGAGCAGGTACAGCCAGCAAGGTTTAAGCATGGAGGCTCCAGTTCCGTCTTCTCACCCGACAACCTAAGTCTATCTAAGTCCCAACAAAATCCAAATTCCTACCTCTATGCCTACCATGATCTGCTCTCAGTCTCTGTGCCTGGTTCATCTGGTACCCTCCCCGTTCCCTTCACCACCACATATTGGCATTTCTGATCCTCAAATAGGTATTTCTTGATTGCTGTGTTTGAGACAGGATCTCCTCTCATCTCTAAGTCATGTTGGCCTCAGACTTGTGATTCCCTCTGCCTCAGCCTTCAAAGTGCTAAAATATGGGTGTGTGCCACTATGCCTGATTCTTCAAACACAACTTTTACAATCCTATACCCGATCTCTATGTAACTCCATCTCATGCCTAAGACCCCCTCCTTTCCCCTCAAAAAGTACCAATTGTTAGAGTAAGGCAGAGCGCAGCCATTTGTCGTCTAAACAGCCCTTTAGTCTTTCATGGTACTCATCACAGGATCTTCCGGTAGTGGCCAGATCCTCTTCACCTGCCTTGGTACCGTGGCCACACACAAGGCAAGTCCTCAAAAGCTAACCGCTAATGGAATACAAGAAGTGATCAGTAATTATTTTAAACCTAGAGAACAGATGCCCAACTTCATCCATATGTTAAGACAGTTTAAAACACACTGAGTTTTAAAATAATAATAGTAAAACGCACTGAATTCACCTTTTTTCACTTCAATAAAAACTAGTTTAGTGAACTTGGGCGATGGCTCAATGAGTAAAGGCCTTGTTGTGTAAGTATGAGAACACGGATTCAAATGTCCAGGAGTCACATAAAAACTAGTCGAGGTAGCACGTACCTGGAAGCCCAGCCCTGAGGGGGCGGAGCCAATTGGATCCTGCAGACTGGCTGGCAAGCCAGTCTAGTCAATGCAGCAAACTCTGGGTTGAAGGAAAGACCTTGTCTCAAAAAGTGAGATGGAGACCAAAGGAGATGGTCACGTGATATCACCATCTGACCTCCACACATGCATGTAAGAGTGAGCACACACCACACACACAGACATACACACAGACACCATACACAGGTACATACACATAGATACCACACACACATAAATACACACCACACAGAGAGACACAACACACACAGAGACCACACACACACACAAACGTACATACAAACACCACACACACATACATAGATAGCACACATATACAGAGAAACACCACACTTACACAGAAAGACACAAATACCACCCATGCACATACATCCACACCATATACACAAATACCACACTCACAAACACACAGAGAGACAACACACAAACATCACACACAAAGACATGCACACACACACAAATACCACAAACACAGACACCTCATGAATAAACATCACACACACACAGAGACACACCATACACACATACAGACACACACAAACACCACACCACATGAATAAACATCACACACATACAAACACATACAAACACAGGCACCATATTCATACACACAAACATACAAGCACGTTCGTGCACACGCGTGTGTGCACACACACACACGGACTAGTAAGGAGTACATAGGGAAACAGTCTCTCGGGTATCTCTGATGGGACTGCTCATTGGTATCAGCTGGTGGCATGGATGGGAAGTGACATGTTTATCTGAGTCACATTCAGTTTACAGGCACAAGTGTAACTTCTGCAAAATGACATGGTCAAGCTGTTATCCACTGCAACACTGATGAATATGACTAAGGACTACAGACGCGCTCAGGGACCTCCAGGGAGTTAAAACAAAGCTCAGTAAACACAGAAATGGAACAGCATCCGGAACAGTGTGCACTGTAAGGAAGAAGTGGACACCAATAAACAGCCCTTCAGAAGAGCGCCTGTTGTGACAAACCAGAAAAAGATGATGCTTCGGAAAGAGAGGAGAGAGACACATCCCTTACAGGCTTTTAAGTACAGATATGAAGAAGCTGTGTGTCACCTACTTAAAAAAAAAATCAGTGACCTACAAATATCTTACAGTCTAGACTCCTGAAGTTACTTTTATGAAGGAGATGCAGAAAGACAGACAAACCATGTGCTGTTAGTATTTATCTATCCTACTTCAAATTACAGGGTTAGGGCTGGGTGTGTAGCTCAGGGTTACAGCTGCCTGCCTAGAATATGGAAGGCCCTGGGTCCAACCACAGCACTGCCGGTAAGTTAATTAAATTTAAGATTGCAACAGTTCATGGAAAAGTTTAACCAAAAGTAAATAGAAGTCCCTCTGTATTTGTATGCATGCCCGTTTTATAACCAGGACAGCTAAGCTAAGGGAAGACAGAGAAGTTGCTCGTGAGAAGCTACAAGCAGCCTCCACTGCTGAGTCTGCAGCTCATCCTAGCCTTCTCAGGGACAGTCCCTGAGCTTCCTTGGTGATGACCTGCAGGCTCAGCAGGTGAAAGGTTGAAGAGTCTCCACCCATTTCAGGCACGTATCATTGTTAGATTGACAAGATAAACTGCATATCCAACCAAGGAGAATACAGTCAGAAAATTCAAACCAGAGGACATTTTCCACTGGCCCCTGTAGATTCAGAAAGATTAAGAAAGAACTCTGACAGAGCTTACAGCCTCATCACCTCCAAAGGCAGAAGAATTAACATCTCAGGCCATTTGACAGAAGAACCGTGAACATTAGCTCCCAGTGGAAGGAGACCTGGTAGTCCATGGGCTTGGAGCTAAAGGCATTTGATGCCTACTGATGGGTTCACGGTGGGCTTTTCACTGATGCACTGAGTGTTGGCTTGCTCATCTCACCCAAGAACAGAAAAATAGTGAGAATCCTTTGTCTGAGTTAGAAAGAGTATCTAAGGTGTGGGCTTTTGTTTGTTTGTTTGTTTGTTTTTTCATATCTTGGAATATTTGCATGGACATAAAGATATGCCTTGAGTCTGAGATCTATTTGCTTCACCTAGATCTCCTGCACACCATCTGACATAATGCTTTGCGTAATCTTGTGCATGAAGCAACGTTTTGTGGCTGTAATTTTCCACTTGTGGCACTGTGTGAACATGGCTTGAAGAGTCTGAACTTTGGGATCTTTGGTAATGCTCAAGGGTGCTGCTTAGGTTCCTAGGAAGGAAAGGAAAGAATGGGTACAATAAAGCAAAGCGAACAAAGAAAAACATCACGTTTTCTCTCCCTCAGGGAAGATCTAGCAAGATGTAAGCACACACACAAGTAAAAAGCAGCAGCTCAGAACCGCACAACGGTCTCTCAAGTCCCCTGGGCTCCAGAGTCAGGCTGCCTGCACCAAGAAGCCTGCCTACACAGCAACTTCTGCCGTGACATCAACAGATTCACTCCTCTACGCCTCGGTTTCCTTATCTTCAAAACAAGCTAGCAAAAAATGACCCCTTCCTTTGTGGATGTAAAAGGGGCCTAGGTGGGGTCTCAGGTCTACAAGCGCTTTGACTGGCAGCAGCTGCGCTCATTTCCCAGAATAAACTTCAGTTTGGCCCTGATCAGCACAGACCAACAGTATGATGGAGATGAAGTAAGCCGCTCTGCCCTTCTTCCCCTCAGTCACGTTCTTGTCAAACCCAAGTTCGGAGCGTTCACTGACTTAGAAGCACCCATTAAGAACTTTACAGACACACCGAGTAGAAACAAAACCAACCTTCCCTTCAGCCCAGAAAAGCTCCGTCTGGGTTGATTCTTTGTTAAATCTCCCGAGTTTCTGTTTTTGGAATATTCCCTTCCTTAAAGAGTTGGGTAACAATATTTCTGTCTCCTTTATACTGGCTTCTTCCAAATTTGCTGGTTGAAAAGCACACTAGGGGGTCAACACCAATCCAGGCAAGCTCTGAGAGAGGAACTGGCACAAACAAAACTCACTGATGGTAACCATCCCTGTGAGAAGGGCACCGTGCTGTCTCAAAGGCAGATGGGTTAAGAAATGACAAGTGGGGGACCATTTTTAGCTGCAGTATTCCGTGTGCTGTTTGAACACAGCAAGCACTGCCTCTGATTCTAAGTCAACTTTAAAGAAGACATAGAACTAGTAATGAGGTTTCCCCCAGGTAAAAGTCAGAGCAAAAGAAGTTAACCCCGCCCCCCTCAGCACACTTTCAGAGAGACATCAAAGGAGGTCACAGACCTCTGAAACTGGGTTGGCAGAAGTTACGGTAAAAGGGTGTTTTAAAAAAGATAAGCTGAACCCAAAGGAGAGAGAAAAGAAGCCAGAAGTTTCCCGAAACATTTTTACCAAAGTCATTGAAGTCAAAGAAAAGTGCTCTTTGCCAATTGGTCAGACGAGTACAATTCATCCTTAAACAAACAAACAAGGAAACAAAAGCCAGTGCTAGTGAAATGTTGCCCAATTGTGATGGACGCTTATGTAGCACACTCCTAGGATTAAACAGTGAGTTCCATCTCTGGGAACTTATGCCAAGACAATACTCATGAGAAGATGCAAAGATTGAACTGTAGTGATTTTTTAATTTCCATGCTGCTAACAATAGGAAAAAAAAAGTCTTGTCTACCAATACTATTTTATAAGATATATAACATGTTTTTAAAAGCTTGTGGGGTACGTGTGAACAGTAACATGTTGGCATATGTGGAGATACCTCTGTGTCTTCCTCAATCACTTCTCTGCCTTTTTTTTTTGAGACAGGGTCTCTCATTGAACCAAAAGCTCCCCCAGTGCTCTAGACAGCCTGGCCAGGGGGATCCCCAGATCTGTGTGTCTCTGCTCACCTAGTATGCACAGTAAGCTCTCTACCCACAGAGCCATCTCCCCAACCCCTAACACCTTGATAAAAAGAAACTCGTCGCTATGAAAACTTGCTCACACTATGTTGCTAGAAGGTAAAACCAAGTAATAAAGCATATGTAGTATGAGTATATTTCCTCAAAATGCAAATATATTCAGAAAACAAGATAGTCATTAATGTTACAGGTTAACTTTCCCATATCTGAAATCCTGGGGACCAGAACTGTTCAGATTTCAGAAAATGTTTGATCTGGGAATATTTACACAGTCTTCATTGTGTCTCCATAAGCCAAAACTCTGAAGTCTCCAAGTCCAGTCTGAATCACTCAGACTTCAGAGGAAGGATGCACAGAGGCGCAACGACCCACCAGAGTATTCATCTTGCCGGGATGCAGAATTGCTCTCTACCTTTTATTATCTCTGTGGATTTACCTTTGTAACAACGAACGAGTACTGTCTCAATTTTTGAAAGGCACGTTCTAGAAACAGACCTTCACCATTCCTTCAAAATGGCTGCCATGTCTTCCCACTCATTAGACTGTCAGGTTTACGCCAATAAGGTTTGTGGGCCCATAATTTTTAACGAGTGTCTGTGCTGTTGAAAATGACTTTTAAAGACGAATTACCTGGGGGCTGGAGAGATGGCTCAGCAGTTAAAAGCACAACCATCTGCTCTTCCAGAGGTCCTGAGTTCAAATCCCAGCAACCACATGGTGGCTCATGCCCATCTGTAATGAGATCTGATGCCCTCTTCTGATGTGTCTGAAGACAGTGACAGTATACTCACATGCATAACATAAATAAATCTTTTTTAAAAAAAAAGAATTATCCTATTAGAAATACCATCTTAATCTCAGAAAGTATTCCCCGATCATCTGGGTAATTCTCTTCTCGCCCCTTCCTTGCAGATCAACGTGCTTATGGTGAGCATAGAGAACGGGTACAGAGGTACAACCCACAAAGGGCCAGCTGCTCCTCAAGTGCATGCTGGGACTCGGCATACGCTTTGGCCCCTGCCTGTCTGCACCTTTGGGAGAGTTCCTCCCTGTGTTATAACAATCTAGAAGCTCACCAACACAGCACAAAACTAGCGCTCTGTGTGAAACAATTTGGAATCTGATGAATTAAATGGAAGACAGTAAACTTCAATTTGCCGCACACCCCCTCAGTTTTTTTCCTTATTTCCTGTCTTTATTCTTTCTGATTCTGTCCCCTTTGCTGTTGTTATTTGTTGTTTGTTGTTGTTGTTAACAGGAAGACGGCTGATGGGAACTATAAAGGTTAGGGTGTCCAATGAGAAATCAGAACAAAGTTTATAATACTCATTTGAGTGCTTACACAACCTTCTCTATTGCTATATACAAAGCCTCCAAACAGAGAGTTTACACAGCAAGACTCTGTGTCCAAAACAAAACAAAAAAGAAGGCATGTTCTTGTTTTCCAAGGCTGCTTTTTAACCCTTATGGAAAGAAGTGTGTGTGTCTGTGTGTGTGTGTGTGAGTGTGTGTGTGAGTGAGTGTTGCCTGTAGGGTACATGATCACTTCTGCAACCAGTGGCTCCTGGTAATAGCTTTGCAAGGCCCTCAGCACACCCTCTAGTGAGGCTGTCCTCCTCCAAGAACCCTCTAGTGTGAGTGCATCCTTCTATACCACAGTCACTGATGGGAAGTGATGCTTCTCGGTTCTAAGGTCCACAATGGCATTTTAAATCAACCTCAGAAACAGCTCTTCACTCTACAGCCCTCCCCAGTGCTGCAAGAGCCATGACTGTGATAGATTACAAGTAGCTTATTGTAAGTGATGTTAACTCACAAACAGTCTGCTTCAAAGGAGTCTACAATAAGCCCTAAAACTACCTAGAGATTATAATTTCCGTGCATTTCACAGTGAATCTCCCACACAATAAACCTAACTGCAGGCCACCTTAATATGCTTATGCACACCTTTTAATGTTAAAGTGTGCCCGTAGGGACGCAAAATACCAAGAAATTCTGTGTCTCCTTTGAGTGAACAGCATAGTGTTATCTTTACTCGGTTTCCATTTGTCCTCCCCAAATAACTCTTCAGTGTGTAAGTAAACAGCTCCACATACCCGAGAAGAAGGAAAAATACCGAGACAGAAAACCCTAAAGTGCAGCAAGCCATCTTACCATTTGGGTTGTTCACAGTTCGGGGCACTGGGAACTCTGATGACATCCAGCGACATTTCTCCCCGAGACAACGTTTGTTGAGCAAATAAACACTGGCTGTTAAAATGAAAACTGCCTCCTCAAGTCAGCCCAGGACAGCATTACTTACAGTTTGCTTTGCTTCCAAAAGATTACTGGGCTGGGGCTGGCGTGCATAAGAATGACAGCTCACTTCTAGTCAGACGACCCAGAGAAAGTGGGCTCCCGATGACGCCTGTGTCAGAGCCTCTTGGGTTTTAATCCTGCAGTGACACATCTGGGGAAGTATGAACAGGAAACTCGGTGCTGGGCAGTAAGCCAGAAGCATTCAGCAAACGTGCCAGGCCCTTATGAAATATTAGTACCCTGGCTGCACATGAGCCTCCCACAGTTCCCAAGGCAGGCTTTCTCCCTTTGTCTAATATTACATTAAATCTAGATGAACCCACTAACATATACCTGGCCTAAAATTACAGTCCTGCCCTGATTCTTCGCAGCCTGGGATCTAACCCTACCCCACCCCCAACACACACTGCCATCTCCCAGGCTATGTCACAAAACTTTACTCAGTTCAAAGAGTTCAGAGCCAGAACCCTATACGTGGAAGCCTGGAGCGCCTTGGGGAGGCAAGGGGACAGGGCTGCTGCAGGGCTTTCTCACTTACTCCTGCTTCTCCTGAGAATGTTCTCAGAGTCATAAGAGTGTGGCCTGTCACCATGCTGGCCTCCACTCCGCTATCACAGATAGCAAGCCACCTAACTACCTACTCCAGGCTGTAAATCCTCCGTCAGTTGGCCTTGATGGACATTTCTGTTTGCTCTCAGTACCCTTCCCAAGATGTCTTCGTGCAACTCAGAGTGGCTGTCACACTGTCTATCAGAAAACAGTGGGTAAATCTTTGGTTTTTTAAAAAAAATATTATTAATTTAATGTATGTGAGCACACTGTCACTATCTTCAGATACACAAGAAGAAGGCATTGGATCCCATTACAGATGGTTGTGAGCCACCATGTGGTTGCTAGGAATTGAACTCAGGACCTCTGGAAGAGCAATCAGTGCCCTTAACTGCTGAGCCATCTCTCCAGCCCTAAATCTTTGTTCTTATTTTGAGTGCTTAGATCCCTTTTCTGTCACTTTCTTAAAGGGGACCCCATAGGATGTCCTCCCTCCTCTTTTACCTTGTCTTCTAATATTTTCCACTGTTCCCTGGAGAACAGCCCCCTTTGACTCCCTGGGATGATCCCCCTGCTGTAGATTTTACCTTCTCTCTTCAAGGGCTGGTGGGGATCTGGGTCAGGCTCTCTTCTGGGAAATGTAAAATTTTATATCTATTTTAAGATGAAGAGAACATGCTATATTAAGTGCCTTTCCCAAGACGCCTTAGCCAGGCAGAGGTGGGCCCTATCTGCTGCAGCTTTGTAAGTCTTAACTGGGATCCAGATGATTGGTTTGGGAACAGGATTTGTCCAGTCAGGAACTGTGTGGTTTCCTAACCGTCTGTCTCACCCTTCTGGGTGCCCTTTTCCGGAAGGCTTTCTTGTGCTAGGCGGCAACCAGGCAGCCATGATGAACTGGTAATTAATAAAAGCAAATGGTCTTATTTAGGCTCAGACAAGAATGATGGCAACCCTGAGCTGCTGCAGGAGCTGGGGGCTGGTTAACCTTCTTGTGCTGGTTTTGCGGCCATTTCAAGGCATCCTACAATGGGGAACACTCTGGTCCAGCACACACAGTGGATGTATACATGCTGAGAAGTGGCACTTTCCACCTTTGCTCCCATGTGGAGCGGGCTTGGGAAGAACTGACCTGTCCCAACTGCCTGGAGGTCTGAAGAAACGAGGCCCCGGGGCAGACTCCCAGATAGCGAGTTCATCCCCCTTCTGCCTGGTGTATGCCTTCAGGACCAGTCAAGCCACGGGAAATCGAACCTAGGTCTTAACAATAGTGGAAAGCTTATCCTGAAAGGGCCACTCACTGCCAGTGGGTTTTTAAAGTTTTTTGAGAATATCATACATGCTTATAACGTATTTTGGTAAAAATCCAGCCCCTATTTCTCCACACTGCTTTTTCTTCCCCTGTTAAATCTTCAGGACGGAATTCACACTCAGGAAGTGGAGGGCCTTCCAGGGAAGAACAGAGGAAGTGCTCCTCACTGGTCCAACCCAGGCTATCTCGGCACTTTAAAGAGATGGAACCAAGGTATCTTTCCATCATTTAAAGCTAGGCTGGGAGAGTACGGGTTTCAATGATCAGAACCCCCGAGTGTCTGACACCGGAGCCCACAGCAGTGATAGGGGAAGAGCGAGAGGGAGCACGCTGTGGGAAAGGAGCCTCCCTGCATTTCCTCCGCAGGAACAGTGCGGAGCCAGTTCCAGTCACCAGCTCCTCCTGACCTCTCCTCCCTTCCTCCAGTCCTTTCCCTTATACCCTTCCCAGTCCTCCTGAATCTTTTCACTTAGGCTCCCTCCTCGCTCTCATTTCTTCCTGGTACTCCCTCCCCCTCTTCTCCCACCTCCTGTTTCTCTTCCTATTTTTTTTCTCCTGCTTTTGATTTTCCTCCTTATAAAGATTGGGAGAGATAGGGAGGCTCTAGGTGGACCAGAAACCATCCGACAAAGGAAAGGCTGCCTTGGGGACACCCGCAGTTTTCAGACAGAAGCCTGCTGATGTACTCACAGCCAAGCTAAAACACTCAGCAATGCAATATCTTCCACTGACTTAGAGGGTGGGTAGCGCTTCATTCCAGAGGTATTTCTGGCTTCCTAGAGTGGGTAAAGCAGAGATGGGGGAGGAGTAGGAAGAGGAGGGGAGGAAGTAGAGGGGGAGGACAGGGAGAAGGGGAGGGGGAAGGAGAGGAGGGGAGAAGAGAGGAGTGGAGGGGAGAGGAAGGGAAGGGAGGGGAGGGGACGGGAAGGGAGAGAAGAGGAGAGGAGGGGAGGGGAAGGGAGAGGGAAGGAGGAGGAGGAAGAAGGGAAGGAGGAGGAGGGGGAAGGAGGAGGAGGGGGAAGGAGGAGGAGGGGGAAGGAGGAGGAGGGGGAAGGAGGAGGAGGGGGAAGGAGGAGGAGGAGGAGACTAGCCCACCCAAGGCACTAAGCATTCTCCCAAGTAAGAATTTGTTTCCCATACTTCTCCGTCTAATCAGTTTAGCCTATTCTTCCAGGGCAGCAAGAGGAGAGGTTCTATCTGAGGAATGTTTCTGGTTCTCTTTTTTTACTGCAGAGTTTCTTCTCTCACCCTCAACAAGGAGAGCCCTATTAAAGACATATACACTTAGTTAGCAAACAGGAAAGCCCCACATGCACTCCTGTCTGGGCTTCACCAGCTGTCTAGTCACCCGCCCACAGAGTTTAGGGAAAATAAATAGCCAGAGTTGACAATGAAAATTCAACACAAGAAGCTAGTGGAAATTTTCCCGGACTTCAGTTTCTTCCTTGGTGCTACAGTATGCAACAATCTGAGCTGATTCCTAAGAATTTAGTATTAAATGTGTCAGATAATGTGGTTATAACACAGTGTCATTGACACACATTTCCTTGGAAGAACTCGAGATTGTCTACATGTGACTTTAATTTTTCTTCAAAACCTATTTTTAATGATGGTTTTTAAATGCTTTAACCTCCCTTGTAGCCCACCGCCCACCAGAGGCAATGGGAAAGAAAGGATATGGGGGAAGTGGACCTGTTTAGAAAGGTTCTTTGGAGCAACTCCCATCTGTGCTGTCTGGAAATCAGCAGTTCAGGTCACAGGTTCATGGATCCACCAGAAGTCCAACTCGGTAGCAAACGGGAATCAGCAGCAGTGGCACTACCTAGAGAGACAGCCAGCCCTCAGCCTCTGTCACTGTCCCTCCAGTATTTTTTTATACTCCCTCCAAACATCATGTGTCCTCCAGGGGTCTTGCCTCAGCACGTGAGCCTATCTCATCTGACATCACTCTGCCAATCAACCGGAGTCTGTGGAAGCAGCAAGAAACTGCAGCACAGCACCGAAGGTTTTTGGTGCATTTCTCTCTAGGAGTCCCAACAAATACAACTCAACCACGCAATTATATTGGCAGACTAATTTATACGTGTTGTTAGCAACGGGCACTGGCTTTAGCAGAACATCACTTCACCAGTGTCTGCTTTGGCTAAACGTTCCTTCACAAGTCTATCTTAGTCTTTCACCTGTGTCCACTTCAGGAAATCACTCCACGTGTTTGCCCCAGAAAAACACCATCCAACACAACTTTCTAAAGGACCCTTAAGTTTCCACTTCATCTGTACTTATGTATTGGTAGTACAGAGAAGGTCATAAATAACTCCCATATTTTTCTGGAATGTGAACAGCTTGGAATTAATGCACATTTATAAATATATTTATAGAAACTAAACTCCATGTATTTTCTACATGTGAGAGGAGGATGAAGAAGCATGGATAATATGATGATGCATGAACATGTGTGTACATGCATGTGCAGTTTGCTGCGAGGAGTCTATTCTTGGATCTATGGGCCATTAAGAAAGAATAGAATACCTCTATTTTTCTGAGTCTGGAAATTCTATACTTAAACTAGTTGATCTCTAACGCCTTCCAGTGACACATCCTGTTGGTTTAAACTCTGCCCTCTTACACAGTAACAGCTATCATGGCATGCCCAACGGCCCTTTGTGACCTCTGTGGTTAGCCTCAGGGAGCCACATTTGATTGCTTGCCTATAAATTTTATTCTCATTCCCAGACAATGGAACAATTAATTCAGGCCATCCTGTGCCTCCCCCTAACCTACCAGACCTCAGGGAGAATGTAGCCCTTGATCCCTCATCCTGTAGACAAATAGATTTCACACTCATGGGTGAGTTTTAGGGAATTTTTTAAAGCCCCCATGAAGGAAAGAGAAGTTTACAAGTGAATTATTACAAGCATTATCTTCTGGCACTTCAAGTCAGGCTGCTGAGAGAAATCATGAATTGACCAAGAAAAAGTCAAGTTGGATGAACCCCTCACTCAACCCTTTGCTTCATGGGGTTTTAGGTGGAGATTAACCAGAATTTACTGAAGTGGGACTTTTCTTAAAAATAGTTTGCAGGGATCTGCCTTATGAGTAAAATGTACAATGTGGTTAGTAGGGCTGGATACATTCAGAGATGTCCATAAATGGGTCATCTTGAAGAGCGGGTCACCTAGCAGTCTAAAAGCTCTCCAGTGGGTGCCTTCTTGCCTCCTATGTGTACATCAGACAGTCTCCCCCCAGGATGGAAGCAGCCAAGCAGTGCATAGACATGCTCATGACACCTTTCAGTTGTCCAGAGCCAAAGGACACAAGAAAGGGAGATTAAGTGAGAGGTGGCATTTTTCAAAGAGCAAATTCAAAGCACTACAATCTGAATATAATTTGTCTTTGAAGTTTCGCACATCAAAAGCCGGGTTCCCCAGGGTAGTAATGTTAAGAGGTAATAGAACCTTTAAGAGGTGGATCATTAGTGCAAGGTGGGAGGGTCATTGTCCTTAAAATAGAGTGACAGTCCTAGTTTCTAAGTAAGAGTTATGAAGAAAGAGCACAGCTGGCTCCTTCCAGGCTTCCTTTCTCACCATGCAATCTCTCTCTCATGTTTGTGCAGCCACCATGTGACTCAATCAAGGAGCCAGCAACAAAATTGAGAGTGCTGTTTGAACTGTAAGCCTCCAACTTATGTCTTCTTTTCTCTCAAAATACCCAGCCTCAGGCATTCTGTTACAGCAACAGAAAACAGCAATAATACCGAACTTCAATCTGAAGCAAAAGAGTTATAAAATAACATTGGCTAAAGAAGCCAGATGGTAAGCAGGTAGATGATATGGTAGAGTTCCTGGGACTACTAATAAAGAAGGGAAAGTTTCTCAAGGCCAAGGCAAAAGTGAAGGCGGGACCTGGAAGGGTCAACACTGATTCTTGATGCATTCTGTGGGATCCGGTGCATAATGGCAAAGTCACTGGATGATCACAAAAGAGTCCCTGAATAATCAAAGCGGAATTCTGAAAGCATGGAGTCATAGACTAAATGTAACACTGTGAAATCAGCACTGACAAATCTAAGATCCGTTTTACTTCCTGGACATAGTCTCTTAATCACAAGACAAGACACATATCTACAAAAGCAAAGAGACGGGTAGAAAAGAAAATCAACTGTCTGGGTTGCAGCTGACTGGCATTGCCTAGTATGAACCCTGTATAAAAGTAGACTGTGTGCTCAGCTTCCCTGGTAGACTTATAGCAGCTAAGAGGAGAGGTGGTAATCATCAAGGCTGTCTCCAGACCTAGTTTTTTTAATGCACCCTCCCAGCTCTCATAAGAGAAAAACACTGTCAAGGGCTGTTTATAGCCAGAAATGAGCAGTGGGGCCATCCCACCTGACAGAAGACTACCAGGATTGCTCTTTGTACCCAGAGTCACCAAACTGAGGAAGAAGTCATCTCTCTGTAGGTAATAAGGGAAAGGGGTCAATGGTAAAACTGCAAATTGTAGTGGAAATGATTCAGGAGTTAAAAGGCAAATTGAGGATTAAGATGGCAAAGCCTGAAACCCTAAAGATGATAACAAACAGGGCACAGGGCTAGGTATGAGATAACCAAGCAGATAAGAGGAAGCACAGAGCTCTGGGACACTGCCAAAGGCCAGCTATCTCCTACCCCGCAGCCTCTGAGGACCACACTCAGGGCATTACTGTTTTCCCACACGCTCTGGCATATTGCAACCAAGTACAGCAAGCTAAGTGAAGCGTTACAGAGAGAGGCTTTGCCCATTCCAGGAAGGAGACCTCAGGCCATCCTGTAGACCAGGAGATAATGGGAGGAGGGGGGGGAGGAGGAAGGGAGGGAGAAAGGAAGGGAGGGAGGAAGGGAGAAAGGAAGGAAGAAAGGAAGGGGAAGGGGAAGGGAAAAGGGGGAAGGGGAAGGGGGAAGGGGAGGGAAGGGAAGGGAAGGGGAAGGAAGGGGAAGGAGGAAAGCCCCAGATCATCCTTTATGAAATGAGTTAAGGAAGAACAAGTAGGCCCTATGCCATCCTGTAAGCAAGGAGTTAACAAAAAACCTAGAGATATTTCTCGGAAACTATGAAGAAGAAAAGGTTTCATATAATTAGCAGCACTTGAGACACCTTCACATCATCCAGTGACAAATGCCTCCCATTTAAGGTCAATAACCCAAACCTCTGAAGTTAGAGATGGACAGAGGGGCTTCAACCACCCCTAACTGGTGTGTTATGAACAGACGTCATGAGCAACAACCTGGTTCAGCCAAAGGGACATGCATAGAGCATGAGGGCCCTCCATTATCTTGACCCATGACAGCCCAGAAAGCTAAGCCATCTCAAAGCAATTATCCCAACCTTGGTCCAGTTTTTGACATGGCTCGATAAAAATCTGCAAAGAAGTTCAATGGCTTAATCCTCCCTCGGGAACTCCTATTCTCAGGAGTTTCTCTCACGTATCCTTAGTGTCTTACTTTTTGTTGATTAGTCTTAATAAAGCAAGTGCCTGCATCTTTAATCTTCTCTAGCTTGAGACAATGAACTCAGGGGCCACTCTCTGGGAGTGACTTCTGACAGACATTGAATTTCTGGCATGATAGGTGCCTAAGTCAAGTACAACCGAGGCAAAAAAAGGGGGGGGCTCAGCGAACTCAAAACAGTACCAATGATTGACCTCAGCAATGGACCCAAACAGCTTATAAGAGAGTTTGGGAGATCAATGAAGCAGGCACGTGTCAATGCAATGTGACTCTGCCATGTGACAGACCAAACCCAAAGATAGCACATTCCTGCACTTGAAGTACTCCCACAAGGTCTTTGTGTTCCATGTGCACCAGTTGCTTCTGTGAGCTCCTTCAGGCCTCGGATCTGGTCTGTTTGCTGGATTTCTTTTTATTTTGTGTTGTTTGCATGACAAATCAAGGTGCTAGAGAGGGCATGTTCACAACCAAGTGACTTGAATTAAGACATTGAGGTCTGGAAGGACAAATGTTAAAGCAGAATTTGGGTCTATAGACTTTCCTCTTACAGATTTCACCATCTTTTGTCTCTCCTTGCCTAGGTCTGTATTTCTATAAACTTTGGATGGTACCTTTAGTTCTAACAATGGCTAAAAAACTTACTGTTTTTAATACTGTGAGATAATCTGTTATGGTATTCATTGTGTTTAACCTCAGCATATGAGTCACTGACCTATAAACGTGTGTAAATCTCTGTGCTTCTAAATGTTCTTGAGACTGCACCCTTCCCAGCTGCTCTCTGGCAGAACTTAAACAGTGATACTCAATTTTTGAAGTGATTCAAAAGTAGAGTTTCAGACTATCCTTAATATATAAAACATAACCATGACACTTAAGACATGAAAAATAACTAAGGTGAAAGGAGACTTAAAAGTCACTTAAGATCTTATCGCCTACTCCCGATTGATCTTAATTGGCATTTGGAATGTACAATCACTTTCTTCTATTCATGTAAGTCTTTCTGTCATGTCAGTTTTCCTATTTACCTCCCAAATAGAGCACTAATAGCAGATCAAAGAGTGATTCTATCAAATCTTGGCTAATGGTCCAGTGAGCCTAGTGGGCTAAGTCATGAGAGTATGAATGGGGGTTACTTACAGGAGTGTAGACAACTTACTCAAGGACAGCTGCTAATGAGTCCAGGCCAGAGTTAGTGAAACCCACGAAGCTGGGTCCTAGGAACTCGGACTCAGCTTCTCAGTAGTTATGTCCTCTCCCACCAACTGGAACTGCTTGTATAACCCTCTGGGACTGGCTTCTAGCCTACAAAAGCATCCTGAGATGTGAGAGGTTTTGATTTACTTCCTGAGCTAGGTAGGGTCAATGTTTGTTTGTGAGGTTGTTTGTTTTTTTTATGTTCTGAGACTTATTAAGCCTCTATCCCGAAAGGAATGATTTAATTAAAGAAAATCGTTATGTAATACTTTCACATATGTGGTGTTTCATGGTGTGACAGTGGCTTCATACTCTGTTTTAGTACATGGCTTGGACTGTGTGTGCCATTAAGCAGAAATTCAACACAATACCAAGTGTCCAGGAATCTAGGCTATTGGCTTTTCCCTAGTTTCTAAGCAAAAACACCAGGCAAACATCACTCTTGGATGCCCATCAAAATTGATGATAAAACTGTTACTGAAGACACCACACATGTTGGTCATGGGATATGGGAAAATCAAACTGAAATTGACTTGGAGACTTCCTGTTGGCTAGGTTTCATGATGCTGGAAGGTGCTACATGGGTTACAGAAAATCATAAAACAGTCTTACCCAACATGAACCTTATGAGTTATATAGTAACAACCAATCTGTCAAGATGCACCATTTAGCAACAGTGGCATGAATCTTATGGCAGCAACCAATTGCTTTTTTATTGAATTTAAGGCCCATTCCAAAGGAGATAACTTATGATATAATTATAATTATATGTATATGTGTGTGAATATATATATGTTTATATATACATATATATGTATACAGAGACATGATATCAAGCTGCTGTCTAAATGCATATGTATATATATATTCTCAGCTTTCATCAGAGAAGCCTCTTTTTGGCATGTGGTTAAGACTAACAGCTGGTCCAAGAGTGGAGAATAAGTGACTGTGGAACTTAGGATCCTAAATAGGACACATGTATCACCCCTACCTCTACTCAGACTGTCCAGGAAGAGAGGGTAGAAAGAATGTAAAAGCCAGTGGTAATGGAGAAGTGCTACAAAATAAGGTCTTCTAGACAGGACACCATCATTGTATGCATGAGCTCACTGAACCTATGGTCACTTGCATGAGACTAGACCTGTCAACATTTCATCATAGGAAGGGGTGGGCTTTTAAGGCCCCAACCCTCCTTGAGGTGCTATTCACAGTTAATGTTGACTGGAGAAGACATGTTTGTCTTCAATGTTGTACCCACTGACAAGTCGTTCGTGCTTCAGTAAATAACTTTCCAGTCTTTCTCGTGCAGGCAACTCTAAGGAAACTCACTTGGTCACACACAAAAGACATGAATGTCTGAGGAGATTTTGTTGGAAAGGAGAAAGGTTTCACTGGAAAAAGAAAATGGAATGAGACAGGGTAATAGTAGGTGAGAAGGATTAAATTTTTATGTATCTGTTTGGTACTTTCAATGAAAGGACAACAAATTTTAACAAACGACCAGAAGATGAATTCTTCACTGTTTCTTACTCGTTTCCTAGAGAGGACAGATAATACCTGCAACATCTGTTTCAAACATATCTTCCTTTTTCTGAAAACTTAGCTCTCTTTATGATTTTTGTTTTCTATTTTAAAATAGTACCTTCTCCACAACAGAAGAATCTGAAAAAAAAAAAGACATCTGCAGTCTTCTCAGTGAATATTTGAGAAGAAAGAAATTGTTGCTATTGCTAACATGGGATTATGTTTTCCTTCACCTTTGTTGCATACTCTACCCAAAATATGCATCACAGGTAATAAGAAAACACAGTTCCATAAAGTATTAAATTAAAGGTTCCATCATTTCAAATTTTACCTCAGAAGTCCCCTTTCTGTAGCCAGCACTTGGAGGCACAGGCTGCTACTACATCTAACCCAACAGGAAATTAAGAGCTCTTCAGTTGCTTGATAACTTTAATTTAATGTTATTATCATAGGACTCTTGGAAGTAGGGAGTACAAAAAAATGGCATTTTCATGTCTAGTGAGCCTCTATCCATATAAATTAAGATTTCCTGAGAGAAATAACTTTTTCCAACCTCCTAAAAATATGCTTTTAGTTGTAGAAGTCACAAAAATCAATCAGCATTCTACAAATGTTCCTGGTGGTTAGCAGAAGACTCAGAGACTGTGTCTATTCAGTTCCTCAATTTTCAAACATAATTGTTCTCTTGTAACAAATGATTCTTCTTAAAAAATTACTTTTTTAGAGTCAAAAGATCAAAAAGAAAAGAAAAGAAAGCCAAGCTCCTACTCTTTAATAATTGGACCAGTCCATATGGGGCCTGACCCTTGGTGACCCTGTAAGTCTCATGCATGTAGGTTTCTGGAACCTAAGTTCTAAGGATCTATTCTGCCTTCTACAAATGGCCAATCTCAAGAGACACCACTCTCAAAAGTTACCAGTCATAAAGACCAGGAGTAAGCCAGTTCCTCCTTCATACATCTCCACAGGAGAGAGAGGCCACTCCCATCATGAGGTCTGTACTGGTAGAAGCCATGCATGCCCTGTGATAAACACCACCACAAAAAGCAACTGGACAGGAAAGGGTTTGTTTCATCTTACAGATTATAGTTCCCTGATGGAACTATAGTTCCCTGATGTCAGGGCAGGAACTCAGACACAGCAGGAACCTGCAGGAAAAACTGAAGCAGAGACCATGGAGCAATGCTGTTCCCATGGCTTGCCCAGACTGCTTGATCACAGAACCCAAGACCACCTGCCCAGGGCAGGCACCACCTACGGTGACCTGAGCCTTCCCACATCAACCACCAATCAAGAAAATGTGTAACAGATTCACCCACAGGCCAGCCTATGGAAGCAATCCATCAATTAAGGTTCTTTCTTCCTGGGTGAATTTAGTCAGCTCACCAGCACGGTGAGCTTATCAGGAAGGAACATCTGCAATCTGGAAGAACCACATCCTGATGAAGGCTATACAGAGTACAGAACCTGAGCTCGCTCTCTCTCTCTCTCTCTCTCTCTCTCTCTCTCTCTCTCTCTCTCTCTCTCTCTCTCTCTGTGTGTGTGTGTGTGTGTGTGTGTGTGTGTGTGTGTTGCCCATGGAGACCAGGAGAAGGCATCAGAGCCCTTCGAGCCCTCATACGCAGTTTATCGCCCACCTGGGCACGAAGAACTGAACTTCGGTCCTCTGGAAAAGCATCAAGCCCTCTTAAGTACTCAGCCATCTCTCCAGCCCTGTAAGCTGTACATTTTAAAAAGTCCCGACTTATCAAGATAATGGCTAACAGCTGCTCTTTAATGATGGCAGCTCACAACCCTTGCTCGCATCACTTGCTGGTTCTTCATCGTCTAGGAACTTTGGGTGGGTATTTCTTCCGCTGGCAGGTTTCCCTAGTGCTCTGCTACTTTATGGTTCACAAGCCAAAGTCCCTATTCAGTTCAGCTAAGCCGACGCCTTGCAACTGTCTCTAGTGCACATTCAGTCATGAGCCACTCGGACTCCTATACTGAGAAAACAACAACAACACGCACCCAGCCAAGGAGCCCGAGTGGCCATCACTTTCGAGTCCCCTTTCTTGCCGCAGGGAGCGCCTTCTCCACCTAGTAAAATCTTCCCCTTCTACTATTATAGTTCATCATTCTTCAAAACTGCGAGACAAGAAACCTGGGAACCACTGGCTTTCTCACCTTTCTTCCACCCATCACCATTCCACAGTGCCAATGAAAAACTCCGGCTAAAAGCCAGGCGGTGATGGTGCACGCCTTTAATCCCAGCACTTGGGAGGCAGAGGCAGGCAGATTTCTGAGTTTGAGGCCAGCCAGGTCTACAAAGTGAATTCCAGGACGGCCAGGGCTATACACCCTGTCTCGGAAAAAAGAAAGAAAGAAAGAAAGAAAGAAAGAAAGAAAGAAAGAAAGAAAGAAAGAAAGAAAGAAAGAAAGAAAGAAAGAAAGAAAGAAAGAAAGAAAGAAAGAAAGAAAGAAAGAAAGAAAGAAAGAAAGAAAGAAAGAAAGACCCCCGGCTGAATATGAATGAGAGACGGGGAGACAACCAACAAAGTGGCTGGGGACCACTGAGCCCTGCTGACTTGGGTAGAAACAGTGTAAGTAACCTTTCTTTCCTACTACGGCCATAATGGGCTCACACTGAAGTCCCAAAGCATGTGAAGGTGGCTGCTCCTTCTGCCATGGGCGCTGTATGTGCCGATGTGAACGTCCGTGTTGCCATTCTGAAGGCTTCAGGGTGTAGCCTTCTACTTTTCTAGTGCAAAAGGAGGCAACACATAAGCTGTCGAAAACTTTCAAAGTGGCGTTCACGGTTGTGGACAATTTGGTTTCCAAACACTTTGGCTTAGAAAGGCAAAGAGGGATACCGTCCCTTTTTTGGTCTCGATCTTCACCACCATAGTATAAGGTAGTGGGACAATATCTCCTCCACAAGCCATCTTCTCTCTCCAAGGGCTTCCACATGGTAGCCACGTGGCACTTCCCCCATCCCTCCCAGTTCTTGTATGGACTCCTGCCTCATCATCAGAGCCTATCAAAGCCTGAGTAATAACAAGGGACTATCTTTTTCCTCCACACTTCTCTCGAGTTGCATGTGGAACAGACTCCACAGAGCCTGAAAACAAACATAGGGCTGTTGCGGCCAAGAAGGCAACTCTAGAGGAATTCCCACAAACATTAGTTAATGTGCCCGTGGGGTCACACCACAGCTTTATCGAGCAGACAGCTCTCTATGAGGTGGGATGTAGCGATGTCAGTCAACAGCCCTCTGCTAGCCCACTACAGCTCACAGCATTGGTGTTTCTCATCTGTGGTCCTCAGTGAGCTGTGAATGGGAACCTCCCTCCACACCTCTGTTGCTTGTTTCTGTTTCTCCTCTCACTCCTATCCCAGGCTTCTGTGGCTGCAGAAGGGGGCAGAGCTTATATACCTGGCGCTTGTGTGCTCTCTGATCCCCTGGCATCCATCTAGATTCCCTGATTGGAGAAACTTAATGGTGACAGGGAGTTTTCTTCTCCCTGAGCAGCAAGCCTTCCCTGGCCCTCGTGGCCAACCTGTGGTCATGTTTCAATTTGTGACCTTACGGTCAGTCTGGTTTAATTCAGGTCCCAGTGGTGCTGTGGGTGGCACTAGACTGAAAATGGGTTTCACTTTCACAGTTATGAGGCCTCTACTCAAGGGGCATTCCCCAGAATAGGGCATTGGCTGTCCTACAGTGGATAAAGGAAAGGTCCCTTGCCCATTGGGAATGTCTTTTGGGTAAATAGTGCACCTTAGGAGACCCACAATAGGTCACACCCTGTCCATCACCCCCAACCTGCCTTTGAAATGTAGTCTCAAAAATTGCTCTAAATTTGATCTGCAGAGATGACCTAGTTGGTAAAGTGCTTGTCTTGCAAGCATAAAGATCTGAGTTTGATCCTCAAAACCCACATTAAAAAGGTAGGTGTTGGAGGTTGGAGACCTTGGCAGAGGACTGAGTTTGGCTCTCAGTACCCATGTGACAGCTCCTAACTTCTCCTCACTCCAGATGCAGGGGATCTGACCTGTTTTCTGGCCTCCACAAGCACTGCATGCACATGAAGAGAAGACCTCCAAACACATAAAGTAAAAGTAATAAATCTCGAAGAAAAAGAAAAAAGGGGCTGAAGAGATGGCTCAGTGGTTAGGAGCACTGACTGCTCTTCCAGAGGTCCTGAGTTCAATTCGCAGCAACCACATGGTGGCTCACAACCATGTGTAATGGGATCCAATGCTCTCCTCTGGTGTATCTGAAGAGAGCAATGGTATACTCACATATAGAAAATAAATAAATAAATCTTTAGAAAAAATTAATCTGTTTTGAAAGAAAAGAGAGAAAGAGAAAGAAAGAGAGAGAGAAAGAAAGAAGGAAAGGAAGGAAGGAAGGAAGGAAGGAAGGAAGGAAGGAAGGAAGGAAGGAAGGAAGGAAGGAAGAAAGAAAGAAAGAAAGAAAGAAAGAAAGAAAGAAAGAAAGAAAGGAAGGAAGAAAGAAAGAAAGGAAGGAAGAAAGAGAGGAAGGGAGAAAGAAGGAAAAAGAAAAAGAAAGAAAACCATGTATGGTGTATGCACTTTTACCCCCGTGAAAGGCGCAGACTGGTAGACCTCTAAGGCTCACTGCTCAGCCGTCCCCATAAGCTTCAGACCAGTGAGAAACCCATCTCAATATTTAAAAAAATAAATAAATAAACTGAAAAAATATGAATAGTTTCTGAAGAATAACAGACACACCACGCACACATACACACACACACACACACACTCACACACACTGTGTGTGCAGGAGATAGAGTCTCTAAATTTCAGCCTTAAGTCCTCAAAAGAATACAAGAAGATTTCTTTGACAACACTCACACCCAACACTCACACCATATATAATTCCAAACCAGAACAGCTTGGGTTGTTTTCTTTTTTCTTCTTCTTCCTTTTTTTTTTTCCTGTCAAAACTGTGAGGTAAGGGGAGTATAAAAGGAAAAGTTTGCAACCTCCTCCAGTTTCTCTGGAAAGCATATGCCTTTGTTATCCACACTACAGTTACAAGGTTAGCATACAAAGACTTTGGACTCTTTGTATTTTTTTTTCTCCTTTCTCTCCAACTTGAAACCTAAGATCATGAAAACTTTTTTATTGGGGCTATTTCTCATGAAATGTAACATTCTATAACTCCTAGGTTCTTTGTTTTTTCAAAAACAAATTTTTGTTAGATATTTTCTTCATTTACATTTCAAATACTATCCCAAAAGTTCCCTATACTCTTCCCCCGCACGCTACCCAACCCATCCACACCCTCTTTCTGACCCTGGTGTTTCCCCTGCACTGGGGCATATGATCTTTGCAAGACAAAGAGCCTCTCCTCCCATTGATGAACAATTAGGCCATCTTCTGCTACATATGCAGCTAGAGACATGACTCTGGGGGTACTGGTTACTTCATATTGTTGTTCCACCTATAAGGTTGCAGACCCCTTTACCTCCTTGAGTACTTTCACTAGCTCCTTCATTGGGGACCCTCTGTTCCAGCCAATAGATGACTGTGAGCATCCACTTCTATATTTACCTGGCACTAGCATAGCCTCACAAGAGATAGCTATATCAGGGTCCTGTCAGCACAATCTTGCTGGCATATGCAATAGTGTCTTGGTTTGGGGGTTGTTTATGGGATGGATCCCCATGTGGGGAAGTCTCTGCATGGTCCTTCCTTCTGTCTCAGCTCTGAACTTTGTCTCTGTAACTCCTTCCATGGGTATTTTGTTCCCATTCTAAAGAGGAACGAAGTATCCACACTTTGGTCTTCATTCCTCTTGAGTTTCATGTGTTTTGCAAATTGTATCTTGGGTATTCTAAGTTTCTGGGCTAATATCCACTTATCAGTGAGTGCATATCATGTGTGTTCTTTTGTGATTGGGTTATGTCACTAAGCATTCATCCATTTGCCTTAGAATTTCATAAATTCATTGTTTTTAATTGCTGAGTAGTACTCCATTGTGTAAATGTACCACATTTTCTGAATCCATTCCTCTGTTGAGGGGCATCTGGGTTCTTTCCAGCTTCTAGCTATTATAAATAAGGCTGCTATGAACATAGTGGAGCATGTGTCCTTATTACAAGTGGGAACATTTTCTGGGTATATGCCCATGAGCAGTATTGCTGGGTCTTCCAGTAGTACTATGTCCAATTTTCTGAGAAAGGCCACTGATTTGTTTGAGTTAATTTTATATCCAGCTACTTCACTGAAGGTGTTTATCAAGTTTAGGAGTTCTCTGGTGGAATGTTTAGGGTCACTTATACTATCATATCATCTGCAAATTGTGATATTTTGACTTCTTCCTTTTCAATTTGTATTCACTTGATCTCCTTTTGTTGTCTAATTGTTCTGGCTAGGACTTCAAGTACTATATTAAATAGGTAGTCCCTGTCTAGTCCCTGATTTTAGTGGGATTGCTTCAAGTTTCTCTCCATTTAGTTTGATGTTGGCTACTGGTTTGCTGTATATTGCTTTTATTATGTTTAGGTATGGGCCTTGAATTTCTGATCTTTCCAAGACTTTCATCATGAATGTGTGTTGGATTTTGTCAAATGCTTCCACAGCATCTAACGAGATGATCATGCGGTTTTTGTCTTTGAATTTGTTTATATAGTGGATTACGATGATGGATTTCCATACATTGAACCATTCTTGCATCCCAGGAATGAAGCCTACTTGGTCAGGATGGATGATCTTTTTGATGTGTTCTTGGATTCAGTTTGCAAGAATTTTATCGAGTATTTTTGCATCGATATTCATAAAGGAAATTGGTCTGAATTTCTCCTTCTTTGTTGAGTCTTTATGTGGTTTAGGTATTAGAGTAATTGTGGCTTCATAGAATGAATTGGGTAGAGTACCTTCTGTTTCTATTTTGTGGAATAGTTTGAAGAGAATTGGAAGTAAGTCTTCCTTGAAGGTCTGATAGAACTCTGCACTAAATGCATCTGGGCTTTTTTTTTTTTTTTTTTTTTTTTTTTGGTTGGGGACTATTAATGACTGCTTCTATTTCTTTAGGGGATATGGGACTGTTTAGATCATTAATCTGATCCTGATTTTTAACTTTGGTACCTGATCTGTGTCTAGAAAATTGTCCCTTTCACCCAGATTTTCCAGTTTTGTTGAGTATAGTCTTTTGTAGTAGGATCTGATGATGTTTTAGATTTCCTCAGGTCCTGCTGTTATGTCTCTCTTTTCATTTCTGATTTTGTTAATTAGGATGCTGTCCCTGTGCCCTCTAGTGAGTCTGGCTAAGGGTTTATCTATCTTATTGATTTTCTCAAAGAACCAGCTCTGGTTTGGTTGATTCTTTGAATAGTTCTTTTTGTTTCCCCTTGGTTTTCAGCCCTGAGTTTGATTATTTCCTGCAGTCTACAACCCTTGGGGGAATTTTCTTCCTTTTGTTCTAGAGCTTTTAGGTGTGCTGTCAAGCTGCTATTGTATGCTCTCTCTGGTTTCTTTTTGGCGGCACTCAGAGCTATGAGTTTTCCTCTTAGGAATGCTTTCATTATGTCCCAAAAATTTGGGTATGTTGTGGCTTCATTTCATTAAACTCTAAAAAGTCTTTAATCTCTTTCTTTATTTCTTCCTTGACCAAGGTATCATTGAGTAGAGTGTTGTTCAGCTTCCATGTGAATGTTGGCTTTCTATTATTTATGTTGTTATTGAAGATCAGCCTTAGTCTATGGTGATCTGATAGGATGCATGGGATAATTTCAATATTTTTGTATCTGTTGAGGCCTGTTTTGTGACCAATTATATGGTCAGTTTTGGAGGAGGTACCATGAGGTGCTGAGAAGAAGGTATATCCTTTGTTTTAGGATAAAATATTCTGTAGATATCTGTTAAATCTGTTTAAATTTAACATCTGTTAAATCTGTTAATTTCTTTCATAACTTCTGTTAGTTTCAATGTGTCTCTGTTTAGTTTCTGTTCCCAGGATCTGTCCATTGATAAGAATGGGGTGTTGAAGTCTCCCACAATTATTGTGTGAGGTGCAATGTATGCTTTGAGCTTTACTAAAGTTTCCTTAATGAATGTGGCTGCCCTTGCATTTGGAGCATAGATATTCAGAATTGAGAGTTCATCTTGGAAGATTTTATCTTTGATGTGTATGAAGTGCCCCTCCTTGTCTTTTTTGATAACTTTGGGTTGGAAGTCGATTTTATTCAATATTAGAATAGCTGCTCCAACTTGTATCTTCAGACCATTTGCTTGGAAAATTGTTTTCCAGCCTTTTACTCTGAGGTTATATCTGTCTTTGTCCCTGAGATGGGTTTCCTTTATGCAGCAAAATCTTGGGTCTTGTTTATGTAACCAGTCTGTTTGTCTACGTCTTTTTATTGGGGAATTGAGTCCATTGATATTAAGAGATATTAAGGAAAAGTAATTGTTGCTTCCTTTTATTTTTGTTGTTAGAGTTGGCATTCTGATCTTGTGGCTATCTTCTTTTAGGTTTGTTAAAGGATTGCTTTCTTGCTTTTTCTAGGGCAAAATTTCTCTCCTTGTGTTGGAGTTTTTCCTTTCTTATCCTTTGAAGGGCTGGATTTGTGGAAAGATATTGTGAGAATTTGATTTTGTCATGGAATACTTTGGTTTCTACATCTATGGTAATTGAGAGTTTTGCTGGGTATAGTAGCCTGGGCTGGCATTTGTGTTCTCTTAGGGTCTGTATAACATCTGTCCAGGATCTTCTGGCTTTCATAGTCCCTGGTGAGAAGTCTGGTGTAATTCTGATAGGTCTGTCTTTACATGTTACTTGACCTTTTTCCCTTACTGCTTTTAATATCCTATCTTTGTTTAGTGCATTTGTTGTTCTGATTATTATGTGTCGGGAGGAATTTCTTTTCTGGTCCAGTCTATTTGGAGTTCTGTAAGCTTCTTGTATGTTCATGGGCATCTCTTTACTTAGGTTTGGGAAATTTTCTTCTATAATTTAGTTGAAGATATTTACTAACCCTTTAATTTGAAAATCTTCATTCTTATCTATACCTATTATCCTTAGGTTTGGTCTTCTTATTGTGTCCTGGATTTCCTGGATGTTTTGGGTTAGGATCTTTTTGCATTTCGCATCTTCTTTGATGTGTCCATGTTTTCTATGGAATCTTCTGCATCTGAGATTCTCTCTTCCATCTCTTGTATTCTGTTGCTGATGCTCGCATCTATGGCTCCTGATTTTTTTCCTAGGGTTTCTATCTCCAGAGTTGTCTCCCTTTGGATTTTCTTTATTGTTTCTACTTCCATTTTTAGATCTTGGATGGTTTTGTTCAATTCCATCACCTGTTTGGTTGTGTTTTCCTGTAATCTTTAAGCGATTTTTGTGTTTCCTCTTTAAGGGCTTCTACCTGTTTAGCAGTGTTTTCTTATAATTCTTTGAGGGATTTTTGTGCTTCCTCTTTAAGGACTTCTACTTATTTAGCAGTGTTCTCCTGTATTTCTTTAAGTGAGTTATTAATGCCCTTCTTAAAATCCTCTACCAGCATCATGAGATATGATTTCAAATCTGAATCTTGCTTTTCGGGTGTGTTGGAATATCCAGGACTTGCTGTGGTGGGTGTACTGGGTTCTGATGATGCCAAGTGGTCTTGGTTTCAGTTAGTAAGATTCTTATGTTTGCCTTTCGCCATCTGGTAATCTCTGGTATTACATGTTCTAGCTGTCTCTGGCTGGAGCTTGTTCCTCCTGTGATTCTGTTAGCCTCTTTCAGCAGTCCTGGGAGTCCAATTCTCTCCTTGAGTCCCAGTGGTCAGTGCACTCACTGCAGGCAAGCTCTCCTGTTGCAGAGAAGGTGCACAGAGGTCTGCAGCTCAGATCCACCTCCTGGCTGAAGATGAAGACCTGAAATGACCCTGTCAAAGAAGCTCTGTTGCTTCTGTGGCCCATGCGCTCTCCTGAGAGAACCGGGATACAAGATGGTGCTGTCACCTGGGTCCTGGGGTCAGAGCCCTCTCTGGAGGCCGACTCTCCTCAGTGATCCTAAGATCCTGGGTGTGCTAGGGCATCTACGGTGTGGAGAGTCCTCTGGGGACCATGGGACCGTCCACTGAGTTCGTGCCCAAGGTGGCACGGGGCTGACGTCAACCGATAACTCCCAGATTCTTGTAATGCCAAGAAAGCTAATTTGGAAATGAGTCTTAAAAACAAAACAACCAAATAAAAAAATTAAAAAAAAAAAAAACCTGAAACAGCCATAATGTCCACCTAAAACTAACAGCAAACTAAATCATGTCAATTCACATCTTAGTTTGTTACATTATGTCACAATGTAAATTAGGTTTAATTGTTTTACTAGATATGACCAGTAAGTAAGTAAGAAGGAAAGCAAAGAAAGATTTTTTTTTTCTACAGAAGGAAAAGATTTCGCATGGTTTGTTGTAAAGTAAGGTTTTGTTGTAAGATAAAATTATTAGATTTCTCCAAAATGAGAAAAGTTGAGAAACAGAAAGAAAACAAAATTTATACACCTAAGAGAAAAATCACAGTAAGTCACAGAGAGTTTGCCAAAGGTAAAAACAAGTTTGTATATGGTTACATTGTTCAAATCTCAACGGTCAAAATTCAGAACACTGTTATAAAACTAAATCTAGTCCTACGCTTAAAACCATAAAGTTTCAGGTCATAAAGCTGAGAATAAGAGACTACAATACTTATTCCTAAATGGGTCTTCATTAACATTCCCCAATCCACACACTAAGGCTCTGGGAACGTATAAGAGGAGGCAGAAAGACGCTATTGCACCAGAAATTCCCATCAGCCATTGCAACAGTAGAAGAGAATGCCAATGTAAATTAAACTCCTATAAGCCATTGTGATGGTACAAGACTGACATAAAAGAATGCTAACACAAATTAAACTCCCTTTCAGCCATTGCAATGGTACAAGCCCCACACAAGAGAACATCAACTTAAATTCTGTCATAGATGCAGAGTGGTGCTCTTCAGTGGTTCTCAACCTGTAGGTCACAACCACTTGACCCTTTTATACGGGTGGCAAATCAGATAACCTACAAATAAGACATTTATGTTACTACTAATAACAGTAGCAAAATTACAGTTTCGAAGCAGCAATGAATAATTTTATGGTTGGGAGTTCACTACAACATGAGAAATTGTATTAAACAGTCACAGCATTAGGAAAGTTGAGAACCAGTAGATGACCCCACATACAGGTAGCATTAATTTGACTTACTGAGGAGAGTTGAAATGGAAAGCCTGGGAGGTAAACTTTGTATATGAGTGTGAATTTTCAAAGAATGAAAAAATAGAACCAGGTTCTCTTAGAATACTGATCTGTTCCTAGTAACATTTATAAGAACTGGCTTTCAAAAGCAGAATTCATGTGCTCTCAAAATAATTACTTATATTTTCTGCTAAGGCTTTTAACGGTTTAGCCAACTGGGTCATAGCAATGTCAGGATTTATTTGGAAATACATTTGTTCTTTTACCAAGGATATGTCTGAAGATGGCACAAAAATTAAAACTAAAATTCATGGCTTCCTCTTTCAGATGTGTAAAGCTATTTCCTGTATGTTCATCAACCAAAGCTGAGAACCCTAAAACACAGAGGTTAAATGACTAAAAGATAATACTTTGGTCCTTGTTCTCCAAGGTCAGAAAATGATGAATCTCCTCTCCTCTTGGCAAGGGGCCTTTGAGACCCCAGACGTTGGACTTTAATTTGTCCTACAAATTATTAGAAGGGAAAATGTGCCATGTACTTTGAATTGGAGCCATATGGTCAGAAAGAACCTGTCTTATTCCAGCAGATGGTACAACTGGTAGAGATAAAAATTTAAAACACCAAGGACTTCCTATAGATTCTTAAGTATGATACCAAATGATTCTCAAATGGCCTAAAAAGCCGGGGGCATTGGAGGGTTGGGGGGAGGAAAGGCATGGTTTGCCATTTCCATTCTCTCAAATACTCAATAAGAAAGATGATAAGAACTATCAGAAAACTATCTTCCATCTACACCTGAGCATGATTCCCACCTGCCTCGCCCATTTGAGGACCCAAAGCTCCAAAAGGCTGGCAGAAAAACTCATTCACACAATCTCCTATGACCAGTTTACAAGACACCTTATATGGTCTTATTAAATTCTCCAATGGCTAAACTCCAGAGAATAATATCTTAGCTCACCTGCATGGTATAAATCCATGTTTTCCAGAAAGAGCACAAGGTGAGATACAAGTGAGCCATTTGGAAGCTAAACCAACCAAGAGCTCACATTTTCTCTTCAAAGGGAACCCAAGGGGCGAGTTCAAGTAAGTGAATCTGGGATGGATCCATGACACTGATTTTGGAATGATTCAAATGGGAGATGTCTTGATAACACATATCCCTCTCCCTACACCTTGCCTCACCAGGCAATCCTTCCTTAATGGCCCAAAAAATCTTTTCAAGTTGTTCTAATCTTTTACCAAAATAAATTCGTTGACCTCTAAAAAAATGAAAATCTAGTTCTCTAACTCTATTAAACTAAGAAAGAAAATCCTCTGTCACAAATAGATTTATTACACTAATCCCCAGACTTAACATACATTGCTTATACCTTACCCTTCTCTTAAAATATTTCCTCTAACTATGACAAGAGTCAGGACCCAAAGAACCCAAGCCCATCACTAGGCAACTGATGAACACCAATTATCTGTCTCTTATCTAGACTCTCTCTCCTACCTCACAGGGACTTCCAAAGAAAATAAGACTCAAATCCTCTGCCCTCCTGGCACAGTGGGATTTCACCACTTAGTGGGTAAAACTTCATGCCAGGCCTGCCCATTTCTTCTTCCCAATAGACAAGTTGTCTCTTATCCCTGTAGTAAAATGTATGTGTAACAGTCTTGGTCCCTTCCTCTTTCAATGGCTAATGGAATTTGTTTCCTCCCTAGTCCAGTAGACTAAGCTCATTTCAGGATATTTGATCACACTGCAAACCCAGAGATTGTGTTGTTACTGAAAAAAACTGTTTCTAGTTGTGGTGTGGCAGACTTAGTGTGCACCTTAATCCCTCTGGCTGGAATACAGACACACCCTTAGTATATACTGTTAATGCCAAACAAAGTTAGTTTGTAGAAGGAAGTACCCATATTTGAAAGTGATGTCTAATTGAGAGGCAAAGTGATGAATCAGAAAAAGATTTGACAGAATAGGATTTGCCCAACTCTCAGGAGATCAGAGAGAAAAGAGAGGCTACTTAAGAGAGCAGTGCATCTGGGCAGTGGTGGCACATGCCTTTAATCCCAGCATTTGGGAAACAGAGGCAGGCAGATTTCTGAGTTCAAGGCCAGCCTGGTCTACAGAGTGAGTTCCAGAATAGCCAGGGTTACACAGAGAAACCCTATCTCAAAAAACAGAGAGAGAGAGAGAGAGAGAGAGAGAGAGAGAGAGAGAGCGCAGTGCAGGGTAGGGGAGGCAGTTTTACTGGGACAGTGGTACAGAGACAGGTTGAAGAGAGGAACAAGCTAGACACAGGTGAAGACAGAACCAGCCAGAGAATTCAAAGGATCCAGAAGATTAGAACAGTACTGAATTTAATGTAAGGCCAAGCAGAACAATTGAGTAAGAAACTGAGAGAAGCCAGATTGAATCAATCAGCTGTGAGAGGAGTTTGAGCCAGAACAGCTGAGTTAAATCAACTAGAAAAGGTAAGCTTTCTCTGCAGTAAGTCTCAGAGGCTGGAAACATTCTAAGCCTAGATAAGATCAAACAGAGGCTAAAAGCGTCCAAGACTAGGCCTAGGTTGGAAGATGGAGGCAGTAAGCCTTTGAGACAACAATTGCATTCAGAAGAATAAAAGTTCCTCTTACATAAGCGTCCAAAGATTTTTATGACAGAGACATTAGTCTTGGTCAGTCTCTCCCAAACTAGATGCTGTGATACCACATCAAACAATGGATCAAACAAAACTAAACTCCTGCAGGATCTTCCAGTAAAAAATATCAAGTTATATATGCCAATGGGCTGCTAGAGAGCCTTCTTTGAGTTTTGAATTCTGCTTTATGACTTTGGCCCTTGCTTTCTTAACCTTCTGTATAACTGATATCTTCTAGATTAAAGGCCATTAACAATTATCATCAGTATTTGATTCCATCTCTTGCCATCAAGGACCCCTCTATTTCCAAATAGTGTGAGCCTAGCTGTGCCCTCACATAATAGTACTACCTCCCCTCTGCAAAACATTACTGCAGAGATCTCTCAGCCTTACAATCCCATGATCCTCTGGTGATCAGCAGTACCAGCTGATCACCAGAGGTGATCCTTTGGTGCCTCTACTCAACCCTGAGGCAGCTTCAAAGACACATCGTCACTTGTCAATGACATGATTTTGCTGATCTGTCAGGGAGTAAATAACTTGGATAACCAGGCCAAGAACAGTTGGTCCCTAGTGACCAACAATGTCTGTCTATCTGTCTGTCTGTCTTTCACTTTTTTGATTCTTTGTGAATGTTTCATCATGCACCCACAATTCCATCCATCTCCCTCTCCTTCCATATCTTCCCTCTGCCCTTGCAACCTCCCCACCAAAAGAAAACAAAAAACAAAACAAAACAAAAAGATCTTGAAGTAGAAGTTACACGGTATCATAGTGTATCACAGTGTGTCCCACAGTATACCCTTTTCACCAAAGAGCTTTACTTACAAATGTTCATTACAATGAGTCACTGGTCTGGTTTGATGCCTCTGGCTCCCCCTACACTATCAATACTGGATCTTCACCTGGATGTCTCTTAGATATTCTGTTGTTGCCCTGTGTCATGGAGATCCTGCAGCTTTAGGCTTCAAGACCAACTCCTTCATGGGTTCCAGCAGTTCATAGAAGGGGCAAATGCTGGTGAGCCAACTCAAAGCCCTGAATCTGGGTCTGGGCATTAGAGGAGTTAGCTCTTTCTGCACCTGAGATGCCAGGGCGCACTCTCCTGCTTAGCTTAGGTGAGGGGCAGAGACAGATCTCCTGCCTTCAGCAGCTGCATATGGGCAGGACCAGCTCTCCCACACTCAGGCCACTAGGGCCAGTTCTCCAGCACTACTGCAGGAAGAGGTGGGACCAGCTCACCTGCCTTCATGCCTTATGGACCACTTCTCCCTTGCCCACGTCACCAGGTCCAGCTCTAACATACTGCCCAGGTGACATGCGGGGTCTACTCTAAGATACTCAGATCCTAACTCCTAGTGACTCACTGGTACCTTATAGGCATAGCCTGTCTTGAGCCAGACAACTTATGAATTTATTCTAACAAGAGAGTGAATTGCCCATTTATCTAGCCAGAGTCCATACAAATGTCCCTTGAGACAAGACCAAGTAACTTTTGTTGTTATGCAGAACATCTACCCTCTCACAATAGTGATCCGTATCTATGACTATGCCCATCATATTAAGTTTTCTCCAGCTTCATGGGCAGCACATCATACCTACCTTTTCCCAGTCAACACCTACCTCCTTTTCTGTTACTCTTAGATAGCTGGCATTTTCTAGAACTTTGTATGAAAGAAATACACATATGTATCCTCTGAGTTTGTATATGTGTGCATATATGTTTCAATTTATATAATATTCACATGGAATATATGTAAATATATAAAATGTTGGCAGAAGATTGTGTGTGAGAGATTGTGTATGTGACTATGTATATGTTTATTATGAATGTATGTGCCTGTGTTTGTGTTTTGTGATTATGTCTGAGTATGTATGTGTATATCTGATGTGTATGTGATTGTGTGTGACTATATGTATATGTATAGATGTGTGCAGTGTGTGTGTGTATGTATGAGTGTGTGGGTTTGTGCATTTGGATGAATGTATCTGTGTCTGTATTTGTGTAGGGGATTTTGTGTCTTCTACCTTTTATCTGCCTGCCTTTCTGTCTGTATTTTAGGATATCAGGAAATTGACTGCTGTTTCTGACCAAGCCTGCTCAGCCAGTCAACAGGGTCTCGAGGGAGAGAGTGAGGATTGAAAAGAAAATGACAATTAGACAACATTATACCATGACCCCAGCCAGTGCTGAGACTGAAGCACCTTTATTTTTTTCCCAGTCTGCTTTTATATCAATCTAGGTACATTCACAAAACATGGTCATTTCTTAGATCAAAGACAATGTAATCGAGCGAAGCAGTAAACAAGAAGATGCCACAAGGTAGCAATCAAGCAAAGCAGTCCACGAAGCCCCCCAGTCTCTGTGTCTAGGGAATGATCAGGATGACCACAATAGAAGGAATGCAACCGTGAGCTTTGTATCAGCCCAAATGTGAACATGCTTATCTGAGCCTACTTCCTTGTCCGAGTCCAGTGACAAAGGCTTGGCAAATTTCTAGAATTGGCCCCAAGAGCTATCCACATATTTCTTTGCTAAATAAATATCTTTGCTTCTCCCAGAAAAGAGTCTACACACCTCCACTGCTAAGCCTTAAAGACTGTCAATTAATGGTGGTAAGAGGCTCAGTTGTTGAGAAACACATGCAGTGTGAGACCAAAGACCTGTGTTCAACTCCTGGGAGCCACAGTGGAAGAGAAAAAGAGCTCCTGCAGCCATCCTGGGCCTCCCACATACCATCGTAGTGATCATATAACACTGGGTACGAAAACTGGGTTGGTTACGCTCCTAATTGTGCTAAGCGTGCACACACAGCACACACGCGCACATACACAGACACACACACATACACACACACACACACAGAGCAGCTCTGCACAGTCTCTTCACATAGAACAGCCTATATTCCTCAATAGTCACATGTCAGCTCTAAAATACAACCCGGTGCTCAGTATCCACCAACACAAAGATTTCACTGGAGAACTGATGATCACTTTTTCTAAATAATGATGTGGTTTAATGGCTTGTGCTGTAAGATCGAGAATTGACAAATGGGACCTCATGAAACTGCAAAGCTTCTGCAAGGCAAAAGACACCGTCAATAAGACAAAAAGACCACCAACAGATTGGGAAAGGATCTTCACCTATCCTAAATCAGATAGGGGACTAATATCCAATATATATAAAAACTCAAGAAGGTGGACTCCAGAAAATCAAATAACCTCATTAAAAAATGGGGCTCAGAACTGAACAAAGAATTCTCACCTGAGGAATACGGAATGGCAGGGAAGCACCTGAAAAAAATGTTCAACATCCTTAATCATCAGGGAAATGCAAATCAAAACAACCCTGAGATTCCACCTCACACCAGTCAGAATGGCTAAGATCAAAAATTCAGGTGACAGCAGATGCTGGCGAGGATGTGGAGAAAGAGGAACACTCCTCCATTGTTGGTGGGATTGCAAGCTTGTACAACCACTCTGGAAATCAGTCTGGCGGTTCCTTAGAAAATTGGACATAGTACTACCAGAGGATCCAGCAATACCTCTCCTGGGCATATATCCAGAAGATGTCCCAACCGGTAAGAAGGACACATGCTCTACTATGTTCATAGCAGCCTTATTTATAATAGACAGAAGCTGGAAAGAACCCAGATGCCCCTCAACAGAGGAATGGATACAGAAAATGTGGTACATTTACACAATGGAGTACTACTCAGCTATTAAAAAGAATGAATTTATGAAATTCATAGCCAAATGGATGGACCTGGAGGGCATCACCCTGAGTGAGGTAACACAATCACAAAGGAACTCACACAATATGTACTCACTGATAAGTGGATATTAGCCCAAAACTTAGGATACCCAAGATATAAGATACAGTTTGCTAAACACATGAAACTCAAGAAGAATGAAGACTGAAGTGTAGACACTATGCCCCTCCTTAGAATTGGGAACAGAACACCCATGGAAGGAGTTACAGAGACAAAGTTTGGAGCTGTGACGAAAGGATGTACCATCTAGAGACTGCCATATCCAGAGATCCATCCCATGATCAGCATCTAAACGCTGACACCATTGCATTCACTAGCAAGATTTTGCTGAAAGGACCCAGATATAGCTGTCTCTTGTGAGACTATGCCGGGGCCTGGCAAACACAGAAGTGGATGCTCACAGTCAGCTAGTGGATGGATCACAGGGCCCCCAATGGAGGAGCTGGAGAAAGTACCGAAGGAGCTGAAGGGATCCGCAACCCTATGGGTGGAACAACATTATGAACTAACCAGTATCTCGGAGCTCTTGACTATAGCTGCATATGCATCAAAAGATGGCCTAGTCGGCCATCACTGGAAAGAGACGCCCATTGGACATGCAAACTTTATATTCCCCAGTAAAGGGGAACGCCAGGGCCAAAGAAATGGGAAAGGGTGGGTAGGGAAGTAGGGGGGAGGGTATGGGGGACTTTTGGGATAGCATTGGAAATGTAATTGAGGAAAAGATGTAATAAAAAAAATAGTTTAAAAAAAAAGAAGTATGGTAAAGCACGAATTTCTAGAGTCAGAAGACAAATACTAACATAAGATTGCTGGAGCTGCAGAAATGGCTCAGGAGTTACAAGCACTTGCTGCTCTCCCAGAAGATCCAAACTTGTTCCAGACACCCACATCAGACAACAGATTACCACCGTAGTTCCAGCTCAAGGAGATCTGATGGCCTCTTCTGGCCTCTGAGGGTACCCACATACGTGCACACATTAATCTAACGCACGCACGTGCGCACATGCATACACACGCACAGGCACATGCACACACACACACACGCACGCACGCACGCACGCACGCACGCACGCGCGCGCGCGCGCGCGCGCGCACGCTCATGTACTCTTCTAAGGAACAGGCACAGGATATGCCAGACCTTGCCACAACCACTGTACAAATGGATGGACGTCAGCATGTAAGCAGTGCATTGGAAAGCATCAGAAAGTTGCCATGGAAACAGCACAGAATCAGAAAGAAAAACTTTCAGCAGATGGACTTGATGAGGCTATCCTCTGATGGTTGCCAGCGCCACCCACCCTGACACTTTCATCCTTAGAAGATGCTCAACAGTTCTAGTTGCAAATGGAGTGCTGGACTTGGTCAAGACAGACAACCTTTGCTGAGGAGGAAGGCTAAAGCCTTTCAAATGCAGGAAACTTTTTGAAATCGTACTTATGAATTAAAAATTCATCTGAAGGCCTTGCCTTAAGCACATTCTGGGTTTTCATTCAAAGTCTCTGCCATTTGTATAACCACCTTCACAGATGTGTCCAAAGCCTGCCTCTTAAATCTAGTCAGACTGGTAACAACAATGAACAACCACACCACCCTTCAAAGATAAGTTCTGCTCTCTTTGTACAGTTCCAGTGTCTTGTGTTCCCCTATTTCCTCCCCAGCACTCCTTTCAGCCGTATCCTTTAGCCCATCTCCATTCTTTGGTGACTCCCTGCCACCTCACATAGAGCTCTCTTTAGGAACCCAAGTCTGCCCCACTTGTCCTTCCACTTTGTCAATGCTAGAGACGAAACACAAGGCCTCATTATATGCTCCGCAATCATTCTGCCAAGAAAACTGGACTCCTATCTCTTTATTTTAACTTTTAGAAAATAACTTGCTTCATTTCCCAGGAGACCTCAAATGTTCATCACCCTGCCTCAGTTTCCTGGGTAGCTACAATTGTACTCAAACTGGAGGCCACTCCAGTACCCCTCAGCAGTATACTGTAAGCACAGATGCACTCACAGGAATTTTACCACATGAAATCCACTGAGTTTTTCATGTTGACTCCAAATTTTTCCATATGCTACACTTCTCTTAGAAGGTTGGTTTTATTCCTGTGGTACATAAGACTGGTTAGCGTTTATATGACACCATACCCACACCTGCTTTGAGAACATTTCCTTAACTAGGATCTAGGTTATCAAATCTTTACCGTTGACTCAGAGTGTACTCACTGCAAACTGCATTTTGTAGTCGTTATTTACTATACTTTTGTGTCTGCCATGGGTGTCTCCTTCTCTAGAGCTCCTGGAAACCAACAGGTTATGCCCAACCCCGTCAAGGCTCCAGGCTCTCCCAAAGTGGGCTTTGTTTCAGTGAGCTCTCCATATCTGCTCTTCACACAGCCTCCTCACTCACGCCTCCTGTTACAGATGCGTTACCTCTGCTTTGATGACAAAGAACTAGCCCTCAGAGTCTCAGTAAGGCCTCAGCCATGGCCACAGAGCTAAGAAGAAGAAGAGAAACAAAATCTAGTATTTCACCCAAGTGCACAGAAACACTTGCACTTTTATGTGAAACCCCTAGTCGTTGCTATCTTTTTCAAATAACTACCAACCATCTCTGACTCTTAAGGAAAAGACCTTTATGTTTCATTGGCCATGTTCAGATCAGTGGAACTTCTCTGGCCTTTCACAACGCATCAAAGAGTATGGCCAATATCAGCTATGACAAGACCACTCAGAGCTTCACTGTTCAGAACTTCCAGCTCTTCCCTAATTCAAACCCTAACCTCAACCCCACCCCAACCCTAAGAGGACCTTAGACAAGGGGGATTGAGATGACTTCATCTGAATCATGCCTGCCCTTTGGGAAAATCAACCAACCAACCATAAAAGAGGAGACAACCAAAGGGGAGAAAGACTCTATTCTATTCACTCACCATGTAAATCATCAGAGTATCGAGCCCCCTAGTTCTCAGTACTCAAAGAACACATCTTCTAAAGTATGGAAGTGAGTCAGTGCCTAAAACTTACTTTCCTGAGGCAGCAGCAAAGCTTGTCGGACTCTAAGACAGGGCTCAATGTCCTCAGGAAACCCACCACCGGTGTGTCACACTATATACAGAATGTCCCTTTCAGAGGAGCCCCTGGTGGTGCTGTGTCACATTCCTGCCCTTCTACAAGGTCCCCTTCTAAACCCCATGACAAGGAATCCTGGTGTTTCTGGCACAATTCAGTTCACTCAGAAATCTGGCTGGAGCCCAAAACCCAGCCTGGAAGTCAGTTCCTGGGAGGAAGTTATTCTTCAAACACTGAGCTCAAATTTCATAACTCTGGTTGGTTATTAGAAAATATTGGGAAACTCAAATCCCAGCCAGCCATTGTTACCACCTATGCTACCATCTCTCAGCTGGTCAAACAACTGTCTGAAAACTGCCAGTGCTCAGTGTCCTCTGTCGTGCTGCTGGTATGCCCACTTGAAGTGTTAAAGGAAGAGAAATCGTGGCACACAAGTTCTTGGGGGTTAGTAGGGCTGGTCACTGGGTGTTCTCTTTAGTAGATCTGATTGGATGGAAAAAGTAAAGCCAACATTTCTGCACTATGGTTAGATATTAATTGTGTCTACCAGAAGTTCATTATTTAGAAGTGTCATCTGCGTTCAGAAGGAAGATCAAAGTGTGGATACTTCATTCCTCCTTAGAATGGGGAACAAAATACCCATGGAAGGAGTTACAAAGACAAAGTTCGGAGCTGAGACGAAAGGAAGGACCATCCACAGTCAGGCCTCATCTGAGGATCCATCCCATAAACAACCACCAAACCCAGACACTATTGCAGATGCCAGCAAGATTTTGCTGACAGGACCCTGATATAGCTATCTCTTCTGAGGCTATGCCAGTGCCTGGCAAATACATGAGTGCATGCTCACAGTCATCTATTGGATGAATCACAGGGCCCCCAGTGAAGGAGCTAGAGAAAGTACCCAAGGAGGTAAAGGGGTCTTCAACCCTATAGGAGGAACAACAATATGAACTAACCAGTACCCCAACCCCAGAGATTGTGTCTCTAGTTACATATGTAGCAGAGGATGGCCTAGTCGCCCATCAATAGGAGGAGAGGCCCTTAGTCTTTCAAAGATTATATGCCCCAGTACAGGGGAAAGTCAGGGCCAGGAAGCAGAAGTGGGTGGGTTGAAGAGCAGGGCATGGGGGAGGGTATAGGGGACTTTCAGAGAGGAAATTAGGAAAGGGGATAGCATTTGAAATGTAAATGAAGAAAATATCTAATGAAGAAGAAGAAGAAGAAGAAGAAGAAGAAGAAGAAGAAGAAGAAGAAGAAGAAGAAGAAGAAGAAGCATTGCCTTTGAAAGAAGCTGCAGGAATTTTTGAGGGACACTGGTTAGATCTCATGAGGAATGTTATAGAAGGGCGATCCTGGCCCCTCCTGCTCTCCAGCATCCTGATTCACCATTGGTTGTCTTCACAGAGGATTTTCACCATGGTTCCATCTGTCATCACATGATGCAGCCTAGGTAAATCCCCACTAAAGCCAAAAAAAGAAAAAAGAAAAAGAAAAAGAAAAATCCTCAAAGCTGTGAGCAAAATAAATCTTTTCTTTTCAATTTTTCCATGATAAAGTTTCCCAATTCTCTTCCAAGGGTTTTAGACTAACAATAAAACAATGTTAATATTAAATGCAGGCCTCTATTGTAAGCATCCCTTTTAATGTTTGCTTTTATTTAAACGAAATCAGTTTGGGGGTGCTAGAGCATTTAACTTCTTAATTGATAGCTGACAGACCTTTCCTGGTGCCTTGGCTAGCGTGAGCAGAATGTATAAGCCAGAGAGTCAGACAGGCCGCCATCTTGGAAGCCAGCTGCCTTTCATATGACAGACCCTTTAGAGAAGCTGCACTGCAACCCCAGCTGTTTGCTTCTCAAGTACAACTCTGGCTCCAAAAGGCGTTGTTTCAGCTGTAGCAATTTCACACAGGTGGTACTAGACATTTCACCATCACAAGCCTTGGTAAACTCAAGCATTCATTTTCATCCAGGGCAGTAGTGGAGTCTTCTCCAGTTTTTCTAGCTGGTTTTGACACCAATTAGAGAGTAGCCAGGGTATGTATAGCACTACTGCACCCTTGGGACCCATGATGGTAAGTGATTCATGGACATCACAGTTGGGTAAGGGCTATTGGTTGCCCCCCTCTTCTGGATCCTTGCTTGGTGTCCTGTGGTACCATGAAATAGAGTTCTTAGGAAGGAGGCATCTAGGTATGTTACAGCTCAGGAGCCTCTGGGTCTTGTTTCTGAAGTACACATTATCTTCCACATCTGGGGATAAAAAAAGGGCAACAATTATAGGCCCGTGTTTGGGGATTTGGACAACCCTGACCAACAACTTGAAAGAGGGTGTCTTGGATCTGGTATTGGGGTCATTGTTAGTGGTGGAGGGAGCACTGCCAGCCAAATGAGAGAAGCAGAATTATGAATATTATAGGGTTTTTGGATAGTAAATGATGCATGAGTCCTTATGACATTTTAGACATCCTTATTTTATTTCACATTTCTCCTTCCTTTGTATTTACCTCCTTCCCCCATCTCTGAAGAGCCCCCCAATTCCCATTTCCACTTGAACTCTGATATCCCCCTTTACCATCAAAATAGCAACAATGTATTATGGGAAATATCTGTAGAAGAAAAATGCACCACAGCCATGGTGCAAAGACAAGACAGAGGTACAAAGATGGGATAAATGAAAGTTATTAGTGATGAAACATGACCATACCACATACACCGCAGTATGTTTCCATTGCAATAGGAATTCCACTGCAATCAAGCCTATTGCAATAGGTTTTTAAAATATGGGATAAATCACTTCATAGGACAGATGACTTAGGAAACTCCTCATGTGTAGCCAATCTATTGATATTTTTAAAGCCAATAGTTGTATGTTTTATATTAGTTATAGTTTTGTGTATCTGCCCCTCACCCCCATCCCAGGGAATAAGTTCCTAAAAATAATGGTTGTGCCCCAAATATCCTGTTTTCCTCCTACCCAGTCATGTGGCATGTCCAGGTCTTGGACATAGTTAGAAGGCTGTGGTGGCTGGTTGGATGGGACCCTCAAGCTACTGCAGAGGCCACATCCTTAATCTTTGTTCTCATTCACTCCACATGCACACATCTTTATTAAATCTCTGTTAATCAGTTTGCTCAAGGATGCATGCATTCAATAAATGTGTAGCATGAGCAGTGTCTGTATGCAGTATGCATAGTATGTATGTGTCATGCATAGTGTGTGCAGCATCCATAGTGTGTCTATCATGTATAGTGTGTGTGCAATACGCACAGTGTGTGAATATAGCATGTATAGTGTGTGCAGCATGCTTAGTGTGTCTAGCATGCATAGTGTGTGTGCAGCATGCACAGTGTGTTTATGTAGCATGCATTGTGGGTGTGTATGTGTGTAGCATGCACAGTGTGTGTATGTAGCATGCATAGTGTATGTAGCATGCATACTATGTGCAGCATGCTTAGTGCATCTAACATGTATAGTGTGTGTGCAGCATGCACAGTGTGTATTAGCATGCATAGTATGTGTGTGTGAGTGTGTGTGTGTGTGTAGCATGCACAGTGCGCATGTAGCATGCATGCATAGTGTGTGTGCAGCATGCACACTGTGTATATGTAGCATGCATAGTGTGTGTGTGTGTGTGTGTGTGTGTGTATGTGTGTGCGCACGCATGCGTACGCAGCATGCATAACATGCATGTTGTGATTTTGGTCTGTGTTGGACTTGACCTTGAATACAATCCTCCACTATGGCTCATCCGTCTTCTCATAAAACACAAGCTTTATTACGTCCAGGGAAGGGACCATTGGCCCTGAACTGATGGTGCATCTCAGTGGGTAGATAGTGTTGCTTTCCATCTCTTCTCTTTGAACTTACTAGAGTTATTGTCCAAGACCTTCCTTTGGTATTTTACAAGTGCAGTAACTCCCCTCAAAAAGGCAGAACCATGAAAGTTAGTTTATTTAACAGGCACTATTTGCTTGGCATACAAGAGCAGGACCCTGCAGGGATGCTCCTGTGCTCGGAGTCTTAAATAATTACATTAACAGATGGTAAAAATTGGGGTTAAAAGGAGACAATGTCAGTGCATCTCATGAGCTCCTCTGGAAATCATTCCCCCTGCAATTGTCCTCAGGGTCCTCTCAGCTCTATCAGCTTGGTGGGGTAGAGGACGAAGGTGAGAAAGGGACAGAGGTATACTGTCCCTGTTGCTGTTCCATCTGGTCAGTGCAGTGGTTCCTTCTTCCATCTCAACTTCTGTCAGAGCCACACCTTGTCTCCTGGATGTTTTGGTATGCAAGCAAGCTTATTTGTTTGCTCCTTTAAATGTTTTTATTATTACATTGTGCCCGATGCACAGAGGACAACTTGCTGGAGTCAGCTCTCTCCTCCCCCTGGGGATTGACTTGGGATCATCAGACTCGGATGCTAGCACCTTTACAAGTTGGATCATCTCACCCAGCAACCCTATTTTTCTGCTTCATGTCAACTCTGCCCTGAGTAAAGCCTGAGGTACATGTCTAACCATACCGTGTCCATAACCCCTATGCTGGTGGTCTGAACACCCATGAAATATCTGTGAAATAAGTTCAGAGTCTCAGCCACACTGTAGTAGACCTACTGCATCTGGAATAAGGCTGGGGCATTTGTCTCTTATGGACTGTGATAAGTGGCTTATCTTGGAGCACTCAAAATCAAGAACCACTTCATCTGGCCCCTGAAATTAACACTGATACTAAGGGAAATCACCATGGTATCCCAGACATAATAAAAAGAAAACTCTCATGCATACCAAGGATTTATTTATAGCATCATCCTCTCAGTTCACTGACTCAAGCTCCAGAGTAAGCAAGAAAGGCCTTTGGTCAGTGAGCAGTGAAGACCTGCTCCGCTGCCTCTTAAAATCTGTAACCAGCACTTGGTGGGTCAGAATAAAGTCCTGACCTTAAGACAGGTAAAACAAGGATGCCTGCCTCTCACACCCAGAGTGTGTGTGTGTGTGTGTGTCTGTCTGTCTGTCTGTCTGTCTGTCTGTCTGTCTCTGTCTCTGTGTATATGTGTGTGTCTGTCTCTGTGAGTCTGTCTGTTTCTGTCTCTATATGTGTGTTCATGTATCTATCTCTATCTCTGTATGTGTATATGTGTCTGTCTCTGTTTCTGTGTGTCTGTCTGTCTCTGTGTATATGTCCATGTGTCTGTCTGTCTGTCTGCCTCTGTCTATCTGTGTATGTGTGTGTCTGTGTGTGTGTGTGTGTGTGTGAGAGAGAGAGAGAGAGAGAGAGAGAGAGAGAGAGAGTCTCAGAGATGGGACCTTTCAAAACCGAACAGCAGCAGCAGCAAAAGACAAAACAACAACAACAACAAAAAACAAACAAACAAACAGTGAAGAAATTGGAGCTAGTTAAAATTTAGAAAATAGTATAATTTGTCAGGGACCAAAACTGCTCGAATAGCCAGGTAAGTGAACTATGAAAGATTTAAGCACAGGTATTATATGTACATTTTCATGGCTCCCAGTCTGTGTCACTGCTGGTCCACATCTTCCAACTACATCCCACCTCTGAATATTTTAATCATCTTTCAATAATACTTAAAATTATGAATCTGTCACTGGAATACTCCACTGACTATGATCAGAGAGAGTCCTCGTGATCCAATCACCTATCAATGATTATGTCTACCAGACAGGACCAGGTCCCTAACCCCTGAGCCCACAATATACTTGCATAATAAGAAATTAACCCCTAGAATGGTAGAACACTCTTGATAATATCCATTTAAATAATGATCACAGCAGCAGCTATCAACATAGTCATGAAGGTCACTTTGTTGTATAAGATCAGTTCACATAACTATGTCTGTTTCTGTCTGTCTCTTTGTGTGTGTCCATCTGTCTCTGTCTCTGTCTCTGTGTGTGTCTCCATGTCTGTCTATCTATCTGGTTCTGTCTGTGTGTGTCTGTCTATCTCTGTATGTATGTCTATGTGTGTGTGTGTGTGTGTGTGTGTGTGTGTTAGCTTTAAGTCCTTAGAGAATTGTGTTTGTTTATAAATTTAATAAAGCAAATAAGAATTACATCTCAGACGTGCAGTATCCATAATCTCATCTGAGATGTACACTCTAATGCCATGTCTCATGTCTGAGAACCCACCTGGAAAGCCAACGGCATGATGTGTCTGTGTGGTCTCAGTGCAAGGACCCAGCACAGAGCCTGCCACAGAGCCTGGCAGAGAAAGGCTCTTCTGAGGTGGTTCTTGTTGCTGGTTCACTTTCTTAGAACAAAGAGACCTCTGATGTTTCTTTAAGGTCAGGTTCCTATGCCTCTTACTCTGGAGTCATAGTTGTCCAAGTGCTGAAAGAAGCAGTGGTTCCCAGCTCTGGGTCATCAGATCCTGGAAATGGGAAGACGGAAAACAGTAACCACCACAGGAAAGCCAGGAAGCTCGGCTCCAGCCATCCACTTCCCTGAAAAGGACCCTGGGGAATTAAATGGCTGTCTTCTGATTTTTCACAATTAGTCAAGACAAGGGCCTTGGAATTTGTCCTAAACTAGTGTCACACCTCGTTTTCCAGGATGAAAACATATTGTCTGGGGGTCACTTGCACTATCCTGCCTCGTGCTCGGTAATGGGACTTTTGTTAGTCTGTGGCGTTTGTTGGAAGCATTGTCAGCCCGAGTGGCTTTGCTTCCTTTAAGACACATACACATCATGTGTATAGGTTAGGTAAATATAAAGCAATTTGGTTGTTTGAGGTTATATTAGTCCCTTCTCCCTCTCACTCCTGTATTGAACACCCTCCCTCCTCCCCAGTTGAAGCCCCACCACATTTTTCCATTTTCCAGTTCACACCATCTGTATCCTTCTATTCTTCTCTCAGAATCCCCCTCCTCCACCTACAACCCCTCCAATGGCTAGCTTTATGTCAACTTGACATGAGCTATAGTCATCTGAGAGAAGGGAATTTCAATTACAAAATTATCTCTGCAAGACTGGGCTGTAGGCAAGCCTGGAGGACTTGTTTTTTTAATCATTGATTGATTTGAGAAGAGACTATCAACTTGAGGAATGGAGGCATGGGAGCATCTCAAAGGAAGGGGCTTGAAGGGGCTAGAGAGGAGGAAAGGGAGTTGGAGAAGTGATATAACTCTACTGTCATTTAAAATATACTTTTAGAAAAATACAACTGCAGAGGGGCCACCGCATGATGTCTTGTACCTAGTTCTCAGGAAGCTCCAGTGACTGAGAAGGCTGAGTGATCCTGGAAGCCAACAGCTCTGGCTTTGTGCCCCACTTCTGGGCTGCCTTCCATCTTTTCCCATGGCTCTGTTGCAATTTACAATAATGAGTGTTATACACATAGTTGCACACATGCACATACCCATGAACATACACATTCATACACACACACACACACTTTTGATATTTTTAAGAGTATTTAATTGTCAATTATGATTCCTTCTCAGCTTTCCAGCTGTATGTTAAATGAACACAAAAGACTCAGCTTCCTAATAGTCATCCTATCCATCAACAGAATATTGATCCCTCAGAATGCCCAAGTCTTCAAGGATTCCAGTCTTTCATATAAAACAGTGTACTATTCTATACAAGCTTCACACTCACCCCCTATATTTCAGATCATGTCTGAGTGACTCTAAATACCTCAGACACTCTGAATGCTACAAGGCAACTGGAAATGGTGCCCAGAATCTGTGCATGTCCAACACAGATACAGATGCAACATTTCAAGGCTACTTCCCATCCACGTTGGGTTGACGCCATGGTTGAGGAGCCCACAGACACATAGGACCACTGAGACCTGTTACTAGGTAAAGAAATGCACAACAGAGACTCAGGAAAGTCTCAGACTACTCTCAGGATGTTCATTAAGGAGGCAATGTCATCATGTTATTTTAAAACATTTTTAGGTATGAAAGGAACGAATGTTTGTAACACCTCATTGGATAGATGCTAAAGGACAAGTGTTTTGTTGTTGTTTGTTTGAAGAATATTATTTTTCTCATAGTTATTAGTTCCTTGAGAATTTTGAGAATATTTTAATCATATTAACCCATCTCCCCCAACTCCCTACAAATACATTCCTCTTTCCCTACTCACCTGATGCTATGTCCTCCTTTTTTAAAAAAACACATTGAGTATAATTTGTGCTGCTCATACACTCCTGGGTATGTGGCATCCCACCAGAGCATGTCTGACCTACCAGGAGCCATACCCTTAAAGAAAACCGAGTTCCCTCTCCCAGCAGCTACTGGCTGTCGGTAACTCTGCATCTGCAGATGGGACTTTGAAGCCAGGTGTTTTATGGAATGAAAAGTGAGAATGACCCTTTGTGGGAAGCCACATGTGCCGTTGCAGAGTGGCAGTTGGCTACTGCTGGCCACCATGCATACATAGGCAGTAAAGTTCTTTTGCCAAGATGAGGTTTTGAGAATTAACCAAAATTAACCAATCAGATGAGAGAGAAGTTAACCAATCAGATGAGAGAGAAGTTAACCAATCAGATGTAGGCATGCAAGTGAGGTGGCAAGCATAACCCAAGCACAACCAATCCGGGTGTGAGACATGCCTCTCCTAGGCCTATATAAGCAGCACCAGTTCTGGGCTTGGGGTCTCTTCGCCTCTGCAATCAAGCTCTCCCAATAAACGTGTGCAGAAGGATCCTGTTGCAGCGTCGTTCTTGCTGGCGAGTCGTGCATGAGCAAGAACCCTTTCCTTGGGGTTCTAAGAAAATAACTTGTCTCTGTGAGCCTCTGTTTCTTATTTGGGACTGAAGACAGTCCTGCCTGCTCCACAGGGGGATGCCAAGACTGGATAAATGCTGTGTCAGGAAGAGAAGAGAAGGAGGGTAGAGGACTGGCCAGCTTTGGCAAGTAGCTGGGCTATCAGAAACCCCTCCAGGTCCTGAGGTAAATTACACAAGCCCTTCAGCAACTTTCCCCCAGTCTTATCTACCCTGGAACACACATCCTCCCTTGTGATTTGACTGCTGGGTCATTGGCCTGTGCAACAGGCTGGGGCAACTTCATGCTCTGGTTCATTCCAGGCTCCTGGTCTGAAAGGGATTTCCAGATCCGGAACCCTCTTGAAAAACCTTTCCCTTCCTTTAAAGTCAATCTCCTATCTCTCCTCTCTAAAGAGCTTCAGACCACTGGCTAGCATCCCTCTCCCTTCCTTCTTCCCTTCTGCCCTCCCCCGCCTCCCCTTCAATGATGACAGGCAACATTCCTTGTACATTACCCTTAGGAGAGAAGGGGAAGCATTTTTGTCTAAAGTCAATTTAACCACAGTTGATTTTCAAAACTCAAATCTTAAAGGCCTTGACTTTTAACTGGCTATCTGGAACACAAAGGTTTGGGTTTGTTTTTTATTTTACTTGTTGGAATGCCTCCATATACATCAAAAGTCAAACATCTGGAAGTCACGAGCATAGTTTACACAAAGCACAGTTCTTATTTCAAAGAAGCACACGTCAGAGCTGGCATGTAACACAAGCACCATGGGAGTGTCTCTGGATTTGAGACCTCAGTGAAAGCATGGAATGGAGAAACTGGGCTTCCAGTTCCAGCATATAATCCAAGAGACTGCAGATCTCTTATGGAAGCTCCTCTTTCACCATGGAGACAGTTGGCAGGTGTGATGGTTTGTATATGCTTGTCCCAGAGAGTGGCTCTATTAGAAGGTGTGGATCTGTTGGAGTAGGTGTGTCACTGTGGGAGTGGGCTTTAGTAACCTAGTCCTAGCTACCTGGAAGTCAATCGTCCACTACTAGCCTTCAGATGAAGATGTAGAAATCTCAGCTCCTTCTGCACCATGCCTGCCTGGGGGCTGCCATTTTCCCACCTTGATGATAACGGACTGAATTACTGAACCTGTAAACCAGCCCCAATTAAATGTTGTCCTTATAAGAGTTGCCTTGGTCATGGTGTCTGTTCACAGCTGTAAAACCCTAAGTGTACAGGTGAGGATAAATGTCTGAGGACATGAACTTAGAGGAAACACAGAAATCAAAGAACTGAGCAAACTATAGGAATCCCTGAAAAGTTTCTGGGATCCAATAGAGCAAGTCTCTCCCCCCTGAAAAGAGAGTCAGTGTAAAACATTTGGGAATCAAGGACACAATGCCCAGGACCCAAGTTAACAGCCACCACCTGGTAGCTACTATATGGGCAATATTGAGGTATGAATAGGAGGGGGCAAAAGAAGGAGGAAAAGTGAGAAAGACGGAAGGTGGGAGAAGGGAGGAAAGGAAGGAATGAGGGAGAAAATATTGAGCTAGCTTTAATGCCTGATGGGCCATATGTAAGACTGAAAGAACCTACATTATCTTGAACTGGTGTGCTGGATAATTTTAACTGTCAATTTGATAGTGCCTTGAATCACCTGGAAAGAGAATTTCAACTGATAAACTGTCTAGATTAGTTCATCTGCAGAGGTGCATGCTGGGATCAGGGGTTAGGGGTTAGGGTCTTGATTGTTGATATAGGGAGACCCAACCCAATGTGAACAGCACCCTTCCCTCTTTTGGAGTCCTGGACTGTGTGAGAGCAGAGAGAGCTAGCTGAGTGTGTAACAATCAACCAAGCATTCACACATTTATTCTTCCTCTGGCCTCAACTGTGGGCTCAAGGTTTAATGTTCCTGCTCTGAGTTCTCCATAGTAATGGGTTCACCTGAAATGGAAAATCAAACAAACCCTTTCTTCCCAATGTTGCTTTGAGTCTGGATGCTTTATTGCAGCAACAGAATAAAACTGGAGCAACTGGGAAGGAAAGCTGATGGTTTCTCCCACCATCCTCAGAAGAAGGGATCCACAGTTGCATTATAGAGAAAGCAGGTACAATTTTGGTAACTAGAAGTCACCCTGCTTCTCAATGAGCCTGGAATCTTCTGGCTGACTCTTAGTATGGCACTGTGTCAGTTTATGCACCAACTGTCCTACAGCCTAAGAGTACCTCAGTTCCAAGCAAGCCAGGATGATTGGCCACTCTACCCGCTATGTATGTACCATTTTTCCACATGTCCTGTTTCAGTTTTTAGTGGAGTAAAGACATTCAGACTGGGCCAGTTTGATCAGGAAAAGTGAACACAATGCCACTACTTCACTGAATTATAATGACCAAGAATGAAATTAAGTAAATAATTAAAATACAACAGAGTAAGACAGAGTGCAAGTTAATGCCACCAGAAAGCTCTATGTACCAATTAAAATGACTAAATTTAGATAGACAATAATAAATGTAGACAGGACTGTAGTGGCAATTTTGGGATTTTGATCTCTTTTTTAAAAAACAGAAATATTATAAGAATATGTTTTTGTTTTAATCCCAGATATGGAGATATGGGGCTGCTTCAGACTGTCTGCAGCAGCTGACTATGATTTGCCTAATGCTCTAGTAGAGGTGTGATTTCACCCGCTGTAGATAGTTTCTGTGGATGTGTGATATTTAGAGTTCTGGGGATTTTTCAGAGGGTATATAAGTGCTAGGACCCTGAGAGATGGGTTGGTTGCTATTAGTTGAGTTTTTTTAAGTAGCCATGCACAAAGAAGAAACAACAATAGGAAAATATATATCCTGATAGCAAAGATAAAATTTGTCCTAAGGAACTTAACACCCCTAATCATCAGGAAGTAGTCTAATGATAATAACACTCCCTTTCTGACTCATGAGTTTATTCAAGGATCTTCTTCCTTTCCTTTTTTCTCTCATGTCTAGCGTTAAGGGGTTGAAAAAGGTGGAAGAAACTAGCAAAGACAGCTACACAGAAATATGAAACAACTGGAACTCTAATGCACTTAACATGCTGGCAAGAATATGCATGTGTGTACCCACTTGGGGAAGCTGGTTGTCACTTTCATAAAATATAAATACATACCTACCCTTTGACCTAGAAATTCCATTATTAGGAATTTACTCAGGAAATAAAATCTGTGAGCATCCAAGATCATACTGCATAGCAACTTTAGGAAAAGTAGCAGAAACTAGAAAGGATCTAGCTTCAGGTGAGCCAATAATGGTGTGCTCACACAGTGGAACTGTCAGAAACTAGGATGATCTCCCATGCATGTAACACACAGAGAACCTTAAAATGAGTGAAGGAAGTCAGATCAGTGGTCCCTCTGATGGGAGAACAAAAATGGACCAGTAGAGTATTAGAAATAACCTCTGTCTTTCCCTGCTAATTTTTACAGGAATAAATACACACACCAGAATTCATCAAGATGAACACTTTAAAGAGGTTCATTTTCTTGTTTCTAACCTAGATTATTAGTAACAAAATTGATTTTCAAAACACCAAGACAATACAACTTAAAAGGTGTACTAAATATTGTAGCAAGTAAGCATGGATGGGCACAACAAGTCAATGAGGACTTCCCACGGAGGCTGAGACTACCTAGCCAGAAGGAGATAGAGAAATAGAAGCTTTTGGACCATGCAGGTGACCAGCAGGTGGGACAGATGCTGAAGGAAGATACTGTGAGGTTCAGGGATGGCATGAAAAGACGATGTGAAGGAGAGTGGAGTCCACATAAACACTGAGAATAGGAGGTGAGTTGGGAGAGATTGGGGAAAGCCTCTTAGGCCCTTCTCGTGGACTCTGATATCATGTTGCCCAATTGTGACATCTGGATCCTCAATAAGGACACCTAGTCCATGTGTCACAGGTAATACATTACTAATTAGGACTTATGGAAGTGATCCCTGCAGTGACCCAAAGGTGGTAACAAAGGGTCAGAGAACCATGTCAATATGTATATACTATCTCCCCAGAAGTCTTGACAACAACAGAATGACAAATTTGAAAGTTAAAACAGTGTAAGGTTATGTGCACCAGAATGCTGGAATAAACCAGGAAGTGTTGGCTTATTGAGAAAGGCCAAAGTCGTAACAAAAATCAAGTGGACACTCCTGTGGAGAACCAGGTTCACAACTGGCAGTTCTACCAGAGCACTGCCTCCAAGTCTCTGAGTGGCTCCTGTGCATTCTTGCAAGATTCCTAGAAACTCTTTCAGATGTCCCCTCTTATCCTCCTCTCTACACCTTGAGTCAGAGGCTGAGGGCTTGTGGGGGGGAGCTGTTTAGAGGAAGCAAGGAGAGCCTCTCTCTGACCTAAGAGCTTCACCTCTGGGAAGGACAAGTGTGGTTGGCCTAAAATGACCCTCCAGTCTATGCTGTTTAGATCTAGTCTGATGACTCTCAAACAATCCAACTTAAAGGGCCTTTAAAAAGCATACTCAGTGATAGGCACTGGGTCCCAACAATTAAACAATTGACTCTGCAGGATACTAAAGCACATGGCTCTTGCCACAGGGCATGTCTGAACAGAACTTGACACAGTAGTAGGATGACACCATCACACTCTCCCGGCACATGTTTACTGGAACTCAGATTGATGTCCACATCCACACCACTGTTTCCCCATCAGTGAGAGACAGCCCTCCCTCCTGGAACAAAGAATGATGGAACTCTGGGGATGTGGCTCATCTACAACCTGCTCAAATATTTGTTGAGAATTTGCCTTTTACGGTCCATTGTAATGCTAAGTGCAGAGCCCTCAAGACCTGGAGTCTGCAGTAGCTCCTAGGACCCTGCCCCCAAGTTAATTCTGATTGGCAAATAAAGATGCTGACAACCAATAGCAGGGCAGAAGAGACATAGGTGGACACAGAAGAGACCACAAGGAAAGGCAGAGAGAAGCCAGCATGGAAGAAGAACACGCAGGAGGAAGGGTAGTAGGGAACCGACATGGGCGAAGGGCCAAGAGAATGTGGCCCAGAGAGCTGCCCAGCTGGGTTAAGGGCTGCCCAGATGGAGCATAATAAATAGTAAGTGATAACTTAGGGTTATTGATAGGAAAAGAGATTCTAACAGCATGGAGGGTAGGCAGCTGCCCAGCTATTGTGCTGCCTAAGGCATAGTTTAAAATATAAAGGCTATGTGTGTGTTTCATCCAGGAACATAAACGGTCTGAGGTTGGGGAAGAAGGCCCATGCCGGGATTTTTATTACTTTTTACTACACATATTTTTGACAAAATTAAGTTCTCTCTTAGTACAAAAATACAGGCGTCCGCAGAAACCTGCACCTTTCAGCCAGTAGAATCTAGGGAAACCTGGAACCTTGCTACAGGGTATGTGTGGTGGAAGGGCATGCATGAGCTGCACACTAGGGAGAAAATGCCAAAAGGAGATGACTTTCTGGGAGTGAGGAACTAGGACATTAGGCTGGCTATGCTTGGCTCTCAGGAGTACCTCTGGCAAATGGCCCCAAACTAGACATGAGTCACAGGGTAGTCTGGCTTCTGAGAAGACTGTAACTCTCAGTCCCCTTGACTCACCCTTATTCTCTGTAGAGCAAGCTTCACTTTGCAGCCACCCACAGATGCTGGACACAGAGGGCACTGACACAATCAGAGCCTCTTACTACGCCACATATCCCACACTCCACTCTGGTGGCTTTAGCTCCTGCTGAGGAGACTGCCTAATACAATGGGAACCAGATACTCTTGGGAGTGTAGGTCCACAGTTGGGCAGTGTCTGAAACTGAGTCAGGGACCTCTGAGCTTTGAAGAAGCTGCCATCCCTTCTCTGGGGGGACAGACTCTCTGCTTTAGGGATCACAGAAAACGAGGCACTAATTAAGAAGAGAAAGGGAAACTTCAAGCTTCCTGAGTTAACACTTCAGGTTTATCTGTTGGAAAATAATAGCTGGTCTCACACTGTCAGGAAGAGAAAGGGAAACAGATTCCCGAGCCACTTAGGGCCTGCCCATTCATCAGGCAACTGATTGTTTAAAATGTATCAGCTATTTTCCTAGACTGGCTAGCTTCTAGGTAGCCATAGCTTCTCAGGGCCGTGAGGATGTGGAATCAGGAAGGAGTCTATGGGTTGAAACACTTCAGACCCAGGTTTGAGCAGCCACTTCACTGGGACCTTGGGCAAATTATTCCACCTTTCTGGACCTGTTTCCTTTGTGTAAAAGAAGAGATAAGTGGGGCCAGACCATGAGGATTAGCTTCCTCTAAAGAGCAGGTCTCCTGACACATGCACATGTACACTCTATATGTGGGCATAATTGTATCTCAGTCAGGCTGTCTACTGCTGTGATGAAATACAATGACCAAAAGCAATTTATTGAGGAAAGGATTCATTTGAGCTTACAACTCTCAGGTCAGAGGGAATCATTGAAGGAGTCAAGACAAGACAATACGCGCAGAGTCTTCCCAAACACTTTTCTTTCTCTAAGGAACTTGATCATTCATTGACTATGAGTATCTGAGTGGGTCCAACCTCTAATATTTATGGAAGGGTGGATGCCTGGCTATACCACTATTATCTCCATCCACAGAAAATGAACTGGGAATCTTAAGATTTGACATCAATCGTTTAGGTTTGACACTTTAGCTGCAGTCTTGCCCCTGCCCACAAGTTAACTGTTACTAATAGACATGCCAATGTGTAGGAAAGATTGAATGTCAACATGAGCCCTGTCTAAGAATACATATCCTCACAGGTCCAAACGTGGCATGAATGATACAGGAGTAACCAATCATTTTCTGATTGTCTCTAAGGCCCACTCCATGAGGTAGAACCCACCCCTGAGCCTGACCAAGGTATCCAGAATCTACAGCTAAATAAGCTCCAGGCCTTGGGAGAGAAACCAATTCTATTCTCTGCTGAGAAATCGTAGTATATATGACTACAGGTGACTCCCTAAGAGGTCAATAGACGGCAGTTAGCACAAATTGATCAGTCTGCAGAGAACAAGAGACTTGGAAGAGGTCAGGCTTGAATAGAATGTACAAATCACATCCCTTGTCTCCTAGCAACTAGCATAACTAGTGGCTTCCTCATGGAAGAGGGTTTAGAAAGATTCAAAGAGACAGAGGTGGTCGATAACTTCAAGGAAACAGTATTTTACAGAAATAACCAAAGCAGGCAGTTACAAGGATGAATTCACCTATGCATAAGGTCTGCACAGGCTTCAGACAAGCAAAACAAAACAAAACAAAACAAAACAATCCCAGCATGAACCAGGAGAGGTGAGCAGGAAACCCCATCCTAGCAGAGGAGCTGCGGAATCTGATAGCTTCTTTGGGAAGGAGCGGCTGTTCATGATGTGACCCCTGGTAGGTCGCCCACTCTTCAGGGAAGGCTGCACTCCCTAGTTTTTGGGAAGCAAACTGAACTTAATTGGGGGGGAGGGGTGAATAGTCAGCATTGGGTAGGTAGGAAAGTGAGTGAGGTGGCTTTGGGAGGAATTGGAGGAGAGGTGAATATGATCAATGTACACCGTGTGAAATTCTCAGAGGATTTATAAAAATCGTGTTTATTTAAAAAAAAAATGCAGTATGCAAATATGTTGTTACAAATTTCTGAAGCCTGGTGTTGAGCCGCTGGTTCCTGGAAACTTCACAGAGCAGCACATTCCTAAATGGTGCTTCTCCGTAAGCTGAAATTGCTCTCCAGGATGAGTCATGAGGAGGCAGGAGGCAGCCACTGCAAACTGAAGCGCTGATAACTGTGGTGTGATCTACAAGCTCACAAGCTGAAATCTAGGAGGAAGTCTCCATTTCCAGAGGGACGCTTGCCAGCTACCAAGAAATGGCTGAAACAGGGAGTCCATACAGGAAAGGCTGTGAAAGGCATGAGCGCCTGGCTGCTGTGTTCTCACGCAAAGCCTTAATAATTAAGAGATCTTGGCAGAAATCCCAGTGAGCTCATGAGATTGGAGGGTCCCAGTACTGCCTTGTGGCTCTGGAATGAGAGCATCTCCTGCAGAGGCTGAGAACCAAAAGCCACGTCTATTTCCAGGGCCAAAAATGAAGTATGTCATTGACAGTCTCTTTCCAAGTTGAAAATTCCCACTTTGTTACTTACTAACTGAGTAACCTCAGGTAAATAAATCAAATAACCCTTCTGAGACACAAGAAATAATAGCTAGTAATCTCATTGTCATTGAAAAGTGTTTACCTCCATATGAGATAATTACGCCTATCCATTTTGATATCGCACCAAGGTAAACAGACTCAGTCTATAGAGCCCAAGGGCAAATACTCAATACATTGTGATTCAAGGAGTATATTATGAACACATAATTATATATGTGAATCAAGAAGCATATTATGTATTCAATGTATTTATATATGCCGTATGCTATAGATGCAATGATCAACTGGCTCTTTTCAACCAAGTTCTGCATCTGCAGATTTGTCAATATCATATTTTAAAATATTAGAAAAAAGGTCTTGGAATGTATCTCAGCATCAAGAACCTGCTTAGCTTCTACTGTGGGGCAACGGGCTACGCACAGACAGCCTGGCTTCCAGGCGAGGCTAGATCTTGAACCCTGGTAGAAACTGATGGGTGGTAATTCCCACCTACACAGGACAGTAGGTGTTCGGCCATGTCTCCTGGACCCCTGGCTCCTGTCGAAGTTACCGCCCCCACAGCCCCCACAGGAGAGGCGTGGCTATCAGCCTTGAAGGAACAGTACCAAGCCTTCCCACATGCAAATAAGGTTTTCCCCAAACTCTCAGTCCAAGCCAATGAGAGCTACCTGCTGTCAAACCCTGAATCACCCCCCAGAACTGTATATAAATACTATCCAGGGAATTAAAGGTACACAAGAACTATTCCTTCGTCTGAGCCTTTTGTTCCAAGACCTGTATGGAATACTTGGGAAGAGATCTTCTCTCCCGAAGAGCCACCTGAGGCCCCAGATGGCACTCTTCACTGGAGAGTTGGCTTTCCGTAGACACAGCCTGGTCCGACTCAGTTCAGAGAGGCTCGGAGTTACCGAGAGACCTGGAAGGCGTGGTAAAGACCTCTTCTCCCTGCCTGCACTCACTTCCCTTCGCCGGAACCCTCACACCCGGCCTGGACAGAGATCTCCGTGGAAAACCTCTGGTACCCAGGCCCACAATCTATGAGAATCTGGGTTCAATTCCCACACAAGAAAAACATTGATAGAAAAACTGTATCTGTACAAGGTATGTACAGATAATTTTTTCTTCTCATTTCTTAAACATGATTATCTATACAGTACTATCTCCTCTTACATAGTATGGATATTCAAGAGATGTTTGAAATAGTATGAGAAGATAAATTATTTATATTTATATATACATATGTATATATATTCATATACGTGTGTGTTCTATAGAATTAATAAACCATTTCATCTAATATGTGTATGTGTATTTGGATATATTCATGATATATATGTATATATGTGTGTGTGTATGTGTGTGTGTATAGACATGCACAGTGATTATATACACATATATGTGTGTATATATACATATTTCATAGGTCCTTTTATAACAAGAGAAAACACTGCAGCCCACCTGCCCTGTCTGCTTAAGTAGGCCTCCCTATCCTTTGGACAGCTGACTGGAAGTGAGGCTACCAAGTCACCACTTTCCAGACTGATATTCTGAAATGAACAGTTGCAGCAGACTTGGTAGGAGTCCCAGATGCAGAGAGCGTTCCTCGGGAGCCTCAAACAGGGGCAAGATAAGCCCTCTGGGAGTGAAATCAAGTACTGAATGTTGAGTGGGTATTTCTATAGTCTTCTCTAGTGGGGGCATAAACACCATCTCTTCCCTCCTCCTGGAGTTTTAACAAACCAAGGTAAAATTCCACCAAAGTTTTCTTTGGAAAACTAATGAGTGTGTTGGGCTCTTTTACAGGGCAATGTGTCAATGGATAGGAGCACAGGTGGCCTTAAAACAGCCATCCTGGAAGATCTGCAACCAGCGTGGTAGAGGATTCCACCAGAGCTGTGGAGATGGCGTCTTCTCCTGTGATTCTTCCTCACCTACATCCTCTACAGCAATGGTTCTCGACCTTCCTTAAGCTGTGACCCTTCAGTACAGTTTCCCATCCTGTGGTGATCCCCATCAATAACATTATCATTTTGCTACTTTATAACTGTAATTTTGTTACTGTTAGGAGTCACAGTGTAAATATTTTTGGAGACAGAAGTTTGCCAAAGGAGTCACAACCCATGGGTTGAGAATGGCTGCTTTATTCCTTCTCAGAGACTCCACAGCCTCTTGTAGTTAGGGAAGAATTGCATACTGCTGCCTGAGGAGGTGGTCTGGATACTCTAGTAAGGATCTGTGACCCTCCACGCCTCTCCTTCCAATGTCAACAGTCAAGGGTCAACAAACACAACTCTGATGATCTTTCAGGAGTAAACCCAGAAGAACTCCTGAAGACAGGGAAAGTTTGGCTCCAAGAATACAGTCCTGCCTATACAAGAGTAGGGAGCAGGAATGTCTGGTGGTAGCTCACAGTACCGAGCCTAAGCTCTTGAGTCACGCAACCAATCTCAAAGAGGTGAAAATGGAAACTAGTTCACACTGAGTTTGCCAACCTGGATCAAATTCCGGGGCGTCTCATGTCAGGTGGTTTTTTAACACCATATTTAAACACAATAGAATTTGGGGGAAAGTTTCCAGGCAACAATCATTCCAATTCAAGTGCAAATAAAGATTAAGTATGACTACACAGAAACTCCTTTGCAAAGTACATGTGACCATGAAGGTGGGTTCTATAGCTAAAAGGCCCAGAACTAATTAATGTCTCTGACATAGGTCAACAGGCTATAAAGTCCATGTGACATCTCCAGAAAGGATGGATTCTAATAACTGGGAGCTAAAGATAAGGTTCTAGGGAGAGAGCATCTGGGATAATCATTATGGGGGTGGGAGTTGGGTGAGGCCTACCCCAACAGATAGCAAAAGGCCACCAGGTCACTAACAATATCTATTCCCAGCCCTCTGGGTAGAAATCAGGCATTTCCTCCTTTGAGGAAACATGCCCCGCCCCCGGCATGATTAACATTCCTGGTTGCCCTAGTGATCTGTGGTCACAGGACCTCTGTGCCCCCAACAGTTACCTCTCCCAACACTCTGTTTGCTAACCCTCGATGTAGCAGGTGTGCCCTGTATGTGACCCTGATCAGCAAGCAGAGTGATACAGAGCCGCCCCCCTGTGCACCCTAGAGCGTAACTCATGAATGTCGTGCAAGAAGAGCATGAGGTCACTGCCAATATTTGTCTAAAATTAAACAAGTGCACCCACATAGGTCTCTTCTATGCTGCTTCGAGGTACCAAACACAGTACCCAGACTTCCCACTTCCTCCAATGTCTGGCCCGGTGAGTCTCCCCATAACTCCTCATTCAAGCCTTTTGTGCAAACCACCAAATCCAGCCTAGGTCCCACATCCAATGCCCTGGATTTGTCTGGTCACCCAAGTCTGTGCAGCCTAAAACCATCCACATATCCCTTCTACACAGTTTCCAGACACCAAATGTGGTATCCTTCTCCAGGGTCTCACTTGGGGAATCAGACTGTCTTACTCAGTCTTGCTATTGCTGTGATGAAACACCATGACCAAAAGAAAGTTGGGGAGGGAAGGCTCACACTTCCACAGTGAAGGAATTCAGGATAGGAACTCAAACAGGGCAGGAACCTGGAGGCAGAAGCTGATACAGAGAGCACAGCAGGGTACTACTTACTGGCTTACTCCTCATGGCTTTCTTAGTCTCATTTCTGATAGAACCCAGGACACCAGCCTAGAGATGGCATCACCCACAATGAGCTCTGCCCTCCCCCATCAATCTCTAATTAAGATAATGTTCTAGAGGCTTGTCTACAGCCTAGAGCTTATAAAGGCATTTTCTTTAATTTAATTATGGTTCCCTTCCTCTCAGATAACTTTAGTTTGTATCAAGTTGACATACAACTATCCACTATAGGCTGGAGAGATGGCTCAGTGCTTATAAGCACTGACTGTTCTTCTAGAGGTCCTGAGTTCACTTCCCAGCAACCACATGATGTCTCACAACCATCTGTAATGGAATCTGATGCTCTCTTCTGGTGTGTCTGAAGAGAGCTATAGTGTATTCACATACATTAAAAAAATAAATACATAAATATATTTTTTAAAAAGAATTGGCCATGTTTAATACATACATTCATAAATACATAAATGCTAGCTAGTATACTCTCTGATATATCTACTCTTTCTCCTGAATCTGCTAGATCTAGTCAGGTCCCACATATGGCATCCTTACCTAGTCAAGCCTACCCTTCCTTCATTATGAGGAAGCTCTAAGCTTAGAGCTCTAGGCTCTGGCCAGGGCCATTCCTGCCTATCTTCCAACCCACTGGAACCACTCATACCATATACAACCTTTTGAGTCAACCAGATCTACCTCCACACTCCATGCTTGGACTAGGAAGCATACCCTGTATACCAACCCAGTTCCTGTTGCACACCTGAATTTCTTCCACCCAAGCCATTTCTAACCTCTAGGCCAACCCTGCCTACATCTTCTCTCTTCTGCTTCAAACTACTCTGTCCATAACAAAAGAAGTCACCATGTCCAGGTTCTATTGCAAAAATAGCAACAATATAAAAGATGAAGCTAGTATCTTCTCTCCAGAACCTATCAGTCCTGCAGAAATGTTTGACAGTGAGAATTACCTAGATATAACCCAGGACAAAGATTTTAAAAGAACAACCACAAACTTCATCCAAGAATTCAAAGTGTTTAAAGAAAAGGCCAAGAAAGAGCTTGATGAAATAAAGGAGATAGGGCTTAAGGAGACTAAATGCCTGAGTGATGCTCAAGAAACACAGATCTAAGAGATTCCAAGGCATGAAACTGGAACTCAGTCAGGAGATACACACATTGAAAGAGACTCAGGCTGGAATGAAGATATAATAAGAAAACCCAGTAACTCAACTAGAGACCTCAAAGGAAACTCTTACAAGTAGAATGAATCAAGCAGAAGAGGAATATCAGGAGCCTGAAGATAAAAGACATTCTCTACCAAATAAGCAATAAATTAAAAGAAAAAAAAAAACAGAAAAGAAACACACAGGAATTGTTCAATGCTATGAAAAAACAAACCTAAGCCAACACCATAGATCAGATCTCAACAAGAAAATGTCCCCAAACTAAGGAAAGACAGACCCAAACAAGTTACAAGAATTACAAGAACACCAAATAGACAAGACCAGAAATGAAAATCCCCACAGCATTGCCTTGTCTGGCCTCGGTGGGGGAGGATGCACCTAGCCATGCAGATACTTGGTGTGCCAGGGTGGGGGGATACCCAGGGGACCCCACCTGCTCAGAGAAGGAGAGGGAGAAGGAGGGGAAGGATTGTGAGAGGAATGACTCGGAGATGGGCACCAGGAGGCAGGCAGTGATCAAAATATAAAGTGAATAAGTAAAAAATGTTTTTAAGAGAAAGGAAATCCCCACAACATAGCACAGTTACATTTAAAAAAAAAAATCATACTGAAAGCTGCAAGAAAAAAAATATATAAGACACATAGAAAAAAAAATCCCAACAGAATAACAACCAACTTCTCAATGAAAATTTTGAAAGGAGGAAGAGCCTGAAGCAATGCATTCTAAGTCCTAAAAGACTATGGTGGCCAGCCTACACTAATATACCCAGCAAAACTATCTGTCATAATTTAAGGAGAAAGTAAAACTTCCCACAACATAAACAAACTGGAAATTATATATCCAGCAAGCCAAAAGTAAAGAAAATGCAGGAAACAGTATCTTAGGCTAAAAAAAAGGATTGAGGATAACAGAGAGACTATGGAAAGAAATAAAAAGTCATAATTATTAAAACATAAAATATCACTGAGAATACAAACAAAACCACCAAAATTCAACAACAAGGTGGCCACTATTAACACACACATTTCAGTAATAACTTTAAACATCAATGGTTTCAAGACTCTACCGTCAAAAGATAAATTTAAAATAATCTACATTATGACCCAGCTGTACCACTCCTTGCATATGCCAAAGACTTCCTCTTCCTTAGATACTTGCTAGGCCATTTTCACTGCTGCTCTAGTCACAGTAGCAAGAAAATGGAAACATTGTAAATGTTCTTCTACCAATGAATAGCTAATGAAAGCATGCTAATAGAAACCATGGGATTCTATTCAGCTGTGAAGAAAAACAAAATAGTGAATTCTACAGATAAATGGATGGAATGCCAAAATGTATTGTGTAGGGTAACCCAGATGGAGAGGCCACTACCTCCAGCTCTTCAGGTGTGTGTACATAACCTGGAGTGACTGCAGAAAGCAGGCAAGCAAAACAGGATCATTGCCAGGATAGGGAAGTTAGTGGCCAATGGAGAGGAGGTAGCAAGGTACTCGTGAGGGTGTGTTTAGGTGCCCAAAGAGTTAAGGTCAGGGTGCCCCTAACTTTAATTAAGTAGCTTCACATTTTCTTTTTTATATTTTGATGCAATGAAGAAATTTCTTCTGACCAAACAGAACCAAATTCTATGTCATTAGAAAACAACAACAACAAAAAATATTTACTTTGTGTAAATCATTTTCAACTTGGAAAAGAATCTAAAATTTCCATGAAAACACAGGAGTACAATGAGGCAATCAGGCCTGGTGTCTCCTCCACATGCTGTCCCTTTATGTCACTGTCATGCCGCTGGGTTGGGGGTGGGGGGGTCTTCTCCATCTCTTCTCTTCCTGCTTCCTCATGATCTCCTGTTACAGGAACTTTATTACTTCATCTCAGAGATTAAAATTATAATGACTTAATAACTCCTCTGTCTCTTATTCCATGTCCCTTGTCTTTCTGGGGCAAATCTCCTTTGTACTGAGAACTTGGTCTTGGAGTGTCCTGAGCCAACTTCCAGGTTCCTATTGTGCTCTCTGTCAGATAATGAGGGAATCTGAATATTCAAAACCTCATACTCAGTTGGTATTCAATACCGAGGAGAGAGAACCCACTCACAAAGGAGGGGTTCAGAAAATTTTGTGTAAAAACAAAACATCAGACTTGGAATTTTGAAATGTAGCCTTGTATATTTCTGGGAGATCCTCACATGGGAAGCTACGGGGAAGCCACCTGCAGCTAGAAGCCAGAAGCCTATGTCCACACCACTGTCCTCAGCCCACCTGTTTATAGGTTGGCACTGACACAAAGCCAAGAACCAGTTCCCACCAAACTTCCAGTAAACGCTGCCGGGAGGGGACAAGGCTGCCTTGCTGTCGAGAGGAACAGAACTTCAAAGATCTTTTTGGAAGGGAAAACTGATAATGGGCTTTTGAAGGAGGTCAATGTCACTTGAAAGGGGGTCAAAGGACATTTGAAAACATGGGAGAGACTGTTTGTTCCTAAGTGGACAGGGGTGTGTGACCTAAAAGATCTGCCAAAAGATACTGTCCTGCATAAAGGGGAGAAAAGGCCTTAGATCTCTGTTTTAGGTGAGGTCTAAACCTCAGAATGCATGAGGGAGAGTTCTGTTGATAACCAAGTCCTGGATTCCTAAAGACTTGAAGAGAAATCCCAAACTGAATCTGGGAAAAAAGGCATCTAGGGTTGCAACAACTCAAGAAATTGGTCTTAGACTCCAGCTAGCATGAGACACTTAGTGGTTCAAAAGACTATCAGCCTTACTACTACTACCACAGTTAGAGACCGCCCCCCCACCTCAGTCAGAGGCTGTCCCCCACCTCAGTCAGAGGCTGTTCCTCACCATAGCCAAAGGCTGTGCAACATCCCCCACCCCCACCAAGGGAGAGAGTGTGGAATCGTCCTAGGCTTCAATAATGAAGGCATCAGATTATTTATTTTTCTGCCAATCATCTTTCTTTTCTCTTGTCTTCAAAATAAAAAACCTCACAGAAAGGGGAATTTCACCTACAATCTCTGTACAATCCTGAGAAAGTGAGGGCAACTTGTCTCCCTGTGGAGGGGCTTTCCTCAGCAGAGTGACACGCCATGATGCCAATTCCCTCTTTTCTGAAGAGGAAAAGCAAGCACCTACCTCAGAGTCTGTGTGAACAGCCCTGCATCAGAAGCCACAGTGGCAAGTGTGTCGAGAGTGCTAACAGCAAAAGGTCTGCCCAGACACCTGCCACAGCCCACAGAGACACCAGCAAGGGCCTCGGGATCCTCTGAGGATTCGTTTGAAGTTTCTTATTCCCACCTAGTTTTGGGTTCTTTTTCATAATGGCAGACACCTAAACCTTACTCCTAGGAATGCGTCGTTGTCCCACCCCACCCCCACCAAGGTCAAGCACGGGAGAGATGGAAATAATCGAATGGCTTCCCTACATGGTGGCCCTTCAGGACTAAACCAGCGTTCTTCTTGCAGTTATCCAAATGAGAGAGCTGTGGAGGGTGAGACAAACTCATACTGTTGGGACCGCCATATGAATGAGGACATGCCACCCCACCTCATCATCGATAAGATGAGATATGACCATCCCCTTGGCTCTAGGAACTAGTCTAGAGAGGAATACAGTACCTGGCCTGGGCTCTTTTAGGCAGATATATTAGGGGGAATTTTCTATTCTCATGTGGGTTGCTGTGAAAGCGTAAAGTATAACTTGAGTTACCGTGGTCACTGGGCCTCCTGTGTGAAGAGAACCTGCTGGAGAGACATCAAGATGTCACTCCCCATTGAGCCTGAACCTAGGCATGCCTGCGCTGTTCTGTTCTATCTGTGAATCTCCCGCTCTAGTTGAGATAAGTTGCAGTTAAAATGAAAACTTCACTAGTGTGAACATTTAGTTATAACTCTACCTAGAGTTGTGCAAAAAAAAATTTATATATTTATTATCTGCAGATTCTGACTCCTCTGAAGAAGAAGGCACAAAAAAATGCCTAAGTGAAAACGACATGAAATATTACTTTTTAAAGATACATTAATAAGAAAGTTGCCTGCTCATTGGGTCTAAATTTGTAGCGCACCCTTAGCAAAACAATAAAATAGAGTCTTTCCAGAAATCTGTTTCCCCCCACCTAGGCTAAATATTATCCAAAAGAAACAACCCCAAAGGAGGGAATGTTCCTTGGGCCCACAGCACCTTCCGTGCCCGGAGAGAAGCAGTTATGCTGTGGTATTAAAAACCACAAAAGTGCTTTTGAGAAGCTGACGGCAAGCTTCTCTGGAAATCCTAGTTGCTGCTACGGACTCTCTGGTATGGGATGCTGACCCATGCTCTGGCCATGTCTCCTGAGCACTGGCCTAGATTCCCAAGCCATTCTCATCTTAACCTGAAGCCTCTAGAAGAAGCCATGGCCACAGCTGGTCTGGCGCACAGGACAATGCTATGAGCTAGATGTGGGTTAATAATAGCCTCACAGTGCGGAGAAACATGCAGAGGTACAGTTCACTTCCTGCCCACAGTCAAACCCTTTCAGTGAAGGAGAAACAACAGTGCTTCACATAGCGTTCTGTCGAATTGATTTCCTGTGACTGTCACTCGGGGAGGACACAGGACCGTGCCCCAGGCTTCGGGCCTGTGATTTCCGGTCTCTGCACTCTTAGACTGGACTCAGGCCTGAGAGTCACTCTGCACTGAGGTGCTGCCGCCAGGCACTCTTGGCTTTGTAAGAATCAGTTAGGAAAACTCTCGCTTCACAAACCAAAATCAGAGGGCTGAACAGTAACGGTGTTTGTGCCCAAGGTCACATGGGCACCATCTGGTGACAAAGCACAGACAGCAACTGCACTGCCCTGCAGAGCGTGTTGCCTCTAAACTTCATAATCTTTCCAAACTTTGTGTAAAGCTAGTGCCAGATTATATCAGGACACCTACATGTGCGGTGGCAGCTGTATTGATTCCAATGGCCATGGACAAGTCAGGTTTTCTCACCCTGGCGTCCCCCAGTTTTAAGACATCATTATAATTGTAAAATGCAGTTGTTTGATTCTTTGGCAGCACTAGAAATCTGAGGGCTTTGTGTGTGCTAGGCAAGTGCTCTATCACAGAGCTATATCCCCAGCCCTCATAATACTCCTGTTTCACAAATTGGCTTAAAGTTCTTGGTAAACAGTGCTAAATGGATCATTTTTACAGCTGAGATTAAATTACTTATATTTACACCCAAGTAAGAATATATATGCTACACACACACACACACACACACATATATATATATATATACACATATATATGTATGTATGTGTGTATATGTGTGTGTGTGTATGTGTGTGTGTGTATGTTTATATATATATGTTTGTTTGTAAATGCACAGACTTGAAAGGAAAGAGAGATCATATTTAGGAAATAATAACTTAATCTTGTCATTGTCTGCAGCCAGCTCCAACCTGCCTGTTAAATCCTGTTTATATTTCTTTCTGTGACGCATACTGCACATGTGGCAGTCGTCTTCCCTCAGTGTGACTGATGGTTTCCATACAGCACATCCCTCAAAACAAGAAGCCTGGTTCCCAGGGTGGTGGTAGTCATTGATGGATATGGAAACATTAAAAAACAGAGCCTGGTGGGAGTCTTTAAAGGACTAAGAGGGTCTCCTTGGTCGCTCGGTCTCAGAGTGTTGCCATGGAAACCCAAGCCCATCTCTGTCCAGCTCTCTGGCTTCCCAATTGGGTCCAATTACTCACCAATATGTCTTCCCACCATTGCCACCCAACGTGGAATAACCCAGCTGCCTGGGGAGCTCTTGCCAGGGCCTGTGCCAGGCCAATTGGACTTCTGGCTTCTCGAACTGTGAGCTAAATAGAGTCCTTTTCTTTATATGGTTAGCCTGCCTCTGGCATTTCGTTGTGATAATGCAAAGCTGATTGCGACTGTACTGGATGTTTCTTGGATCAGGGAGAGGCAACATTGCTATCTCTCAGAGTGTGAGGGCAGACCAGCCAAATTTGAAAATTCCCTTCCAGGATTTCTGCCCATTAGCAGGAGCTTTTAAGTAGCTATAAGTTTATCATTGCAGGGGAAGGGGGGATGACAAATAATACAAGAAACCAAGGAACACATTAAGGCTTCATATGAAAAATTAAAGAAGTCAGGATTGGAGAACTCAACTGGCCAAAAGCAACTTATGAGTGCTGTGGTCTGAGTGCTAACTGGCCCCATAGGCTTGGGCATTTGAACCATGGTCTCTGGTGATGGTCAGTTTTGTAGAACCTTTGAGAGGTCTACAAGCACTGGAGCAAGTCAGTTATTGGAGTGAGCCATAGTTCTATAGGCCAGACACACTTCCAGTCTATCCTTTACTTCCTGACCATACATGCAGCTTGAAACGTGTAACCTCCTGAGGCATGTTCCTGCTGCACCTCTTGCTGAGACAGACTGTATCTCTATCCTCTCAAGCAGAGAGTCAGAAAGCCCTCCCTTCCTTGACGTGACTTTGTCTCAGGCTGCCACATAAAAAGGAACACGCAGGGAGGGGCAGAAATGAAACTCCAGTCTCCATGGGATGCAGGTTTTTGTTTAAGACAGAACAGCTTATACAAGGGTCCAAGGATCCTTCCTTACCCAGTTCCTCAAACTCTCCACAAGAGTTTGCCCATGTCACCAAAAGACATGTTTTGTTGTGACCATCAAAATCTACAGATGAGTGCTTGAGCGTGCAGCCATCTCTGAGGCCACACCAAGTGATCTTAGTTGCAGACTCCAACGACTTAAATAAGAGAGGGCACTGAGGTAGGTTATGGCTGTTTTGAGACCTCAGAGATGGAGCTACAGAGGTGGCTCAGTGGTTAAGAGCACTGGCTGCTCTCACAGAGGAGCTACGTCCTAAATTCCGGCACTTGTATAGTGTGTCTCACAACCATCTGTTATCCAATCGCATGGTATCTGATACCCTCGTCTGGCCTCCGCATGTGGTACACAGACATGCATGCAAGCAAGACACCCATAAACATACAGGGGAAGAAAAGAGACCTCACACTGGCAATCAGTTAACACAGAAACCTTATGGTGATCTGTATGGACAAGAACATTAAGCCCTCTCTCTTGTCTCATCTGTATTAAGAATTAAGATTTACTTCCATAGTTTGTTTGCTCTCCATTTCAGGTGCCTAGAAAATTTCTTTTACTTTTTTCTGTATAATAATTGTTGTAGAAAAATAATAGTACAATGATTGACACAATGAATGAGCCTTAAAATGAGCACTGAGGTCCCCGTCCATTTCAAAGTGGAAAGAGAAACCAACTTGTGACTTTGCATGTCCATGTCACTGCTGTATGCACAGACACACACAGACAGATCACAAATTAACCCTTCACCAAAGTGTCTCTTCTTGGTCGGAGAATACACAACTGACGCCGTCAATACAGCAGCTTCATAAAGCCCATGTCACAGCAGATTCTCTGGAAAACTAATAACTACCCAAGAGATGGCAGCATAGATAAAAAGAAGGCATTGAAGATGGACAGCCTGGAGTCTCATTTCCTCCCCTTGCTTCGGTAGCTTCCCTGGAAGCTGGCTCCAATGTTCTGAAGCGATTCGATCAAATATGCAGCCACCGCCACCTCTGACCTCCTGTAAATCCTCCCCTCCTCGTTCAATGTGCTGAAGGACAGCCACATGGTTGCATGGCCACATGGTTCCCCAGCCTCAATTTTTTGTGGAGTTTTACAAATGTGGGACCTCTTTCTAGGGATCGGGTGCTATGGTGCCTATCAATGCATGACAGTGAACATTGTAGGGACCGCATGGCTGTACTGTTTGTCTTAATCATGCCACTGAATGTCCCCAGAGGGCCATCCTTTGAGCACTTTGTTCTGCTTTATGGATTTTTCTTCACTTATCCGATGGAGCATTCATATAACTGTCACTGTGTCTGCTTCCAGCAGCTCCTCTGTGTCTTAAAAGAGCTCATTTTAATCATTTCTGTACTGGGAAGCTGAATGTGTGAATGCCAGGGAGTGAATAGCTTCCTTACAGAGGACCAGACAGTTCTTCCTCTGTGAAGAAACCCAAGAGTCAGGAAAGAGTCAAAAATCCCTTTGGAGCAACTGTGGCTGAGAAGATTTGGGAACACAGAGCACAGCAAAGGAGAGAGCTGTATGTACACCAGCATGAAGAGTATTCTTGTAGGGCTGGTGAGTTTTAAAAGATGTCTTTGGATACAGATGTTTGCCTTTGGATGGAGCTTGCCGTAGTGTCCTCTTGCCTTTCTAAAGGCTGCTCTTGCTCCAGCCATTGCACTCCCTACCTCTGAAGGATGCTTTCAGTGGAGGCCTGTTGTTAATCGATCATCTGTCCCCTTGACTGGGATGTTGTTGAAAAGTTAGAAACACCCAACACTCACCACCAAGATCCCTTTGGAAATATATTCCATCCTTCATAATATTTTTAGCTTTCACTACATGCTAACACTTGTTGAGAAATACATGCCCCCAATTCACACACAAGTTATGGGGATGCAAACTCAAGTGCTTGTTTGTACAACGGGTGCTCTATCCACTAAGCACCCTCTCTACCCCAACCTCACATCTACTTTTAGAAATAAAGTTTAATGGGAAAACAATCATGAACCTTTGTTTATATGTGTCTACTTTCAAGCAGTTACAGCCCAACCGAGGGGACCACGTGGTCAGAAATGACAGATATTTACTATCTGATCCTTCAACATAAGAGTTTGCCAAGTGGATGGTGATGATAGTTGACTTCCAATAGTCTTACTTGCAATATCTCATTCAATCCTCTCTCAGAACTTTCGAATTATCCAATAAAATCATGTCCATGCTATAGGTAAGGAAAGAGAGGGAAGTTAAAGAAAACTTCTCCAGTATCAACAATACAATCAGGCTAGGACTCTACTCAAGAACCACACTCACTTCTCAGGGCTTTACCACATTAGCATTGCGTGCCATGGATATGAGTCTCCTGCTCCCTGTGGTGCCTTAGATGCTTAAGTAACCCCATAGCCACTGCCACAAGCCAATGGCAAGGCAATCAGGTATTATGGAATTCAGTGAGCTGCCCTGGGAACCTAGTCATCTTTTATCGTCAACCAAGCTGAGGTTCGTTCTGGCTTCAATTCAAGATTCTCTGAAGACCCCAAAGGCTTTCCCACAATATAGCTATGTCTTTGAGAGAGGCACACTGGGTCAGCCCTCTGAGTGTTCAGACTCCTTCTTCCCGGATTCTTCAAACCACAGACCTGCTAATTGACTACTTTTTGTTTTACTTTCCAACTTGACAAAAGCCATGGTCATCCGAGATGGGGAAACTCCCACTGAGAAAAATGCCTTCATCACCTTGACCTATAGGCAAGGCCATGAGGGAAAACTTCTTGATTAATGGTCACAGGGGCAGGTCGCAGTCCACTGTGGGGACCCCACTGCTGGGATGGTGGTCCTAAGTTGTAGAAGAAAGCAAGCTAAGCAAGCCATAGAAAGCAAGCTCATAATCACCGTTCCTCCTTGGCTTCTGCTTAAGTTTCTTCCTCCATGTTCCTGTCTTGACTTCTTGCCCTGAACTTGCTTCAGGGTGGACTAAAAGCTGTAAGTATACTCTCTGTTCCCGGAGTTGTTCTGGGTCATAGTGTTTACTGAAGCAATAGAGAAAACAAACTCTGGAAGACTGAACTTTGAGTACACACAGCCACACAAGGACAGTACTTCCCATACCAACCAAATTTGATCTGGGTTCCGTAACTGGATGTTGACAATGCCCCCTCTAATGCATTTTATTCTGCCTAAGAAGAGAAATGACAAACTAGTTGAACTTTTTGGCTTTGGTAATGTGAATCTTTCTATCCTGGGGTGTTTGTTTTAAAATGCAAATCAGCCGGCAAGTGGTGGCGCACGCTTTTAATCCCAGCACTTGGGAGGCAGAGGCAGGTAGATTTCTGAGTTTGAGACCAGCCTGGTCTACAGAGTGAGTTCCAGGACAGCCAGGAGGGCTACATAGTGAAACCCTGCCTCAAAAACAAAAAAAAAAAAAACAAAAAAAATGCAAATCAGCTGGGCATTGGCTGGTGCCCACCTCCAGCAAGAGGAGAGTGTCTGTTGATAGAAGACAGAAGCCATGCTCTCTGTCCCTCACCTTCTCAGACTTGGCATCTTTTCTTCCTTCTCCTTCTCCCTCTCCCTCACCAGGGAATCCTAAAAGTCCTGACTCTGTCTGCCCTGCTCAGCCATCAGCTACCAGCAACTTTATTTACCAATCAGAACCAACTGGGGACAGGGTCCCTCAGTGTCTTACATTCAGACGTGCATTCTTGTACAAACAGTTTTGGGGACCCAAATTAACATAAAAATATAAGCACCATTATGCCAAGACCCAGAGCATCATCATAGATACACCCAACAACGGACTTAAACCTTTCTTAAGTGACAGACACTCATTCTATACCTCCATCTGTCTTAGGCTTTACTGCTGTAAACAGATACTATGAGCAAGGCAACTCTTATAAGGACAACATTTAACTGGGTCTGCCTTACAGGTTCAAAGGTTCAGTCCACTATCATCAAGGTGGAAGCATGGCAGCATCCAGGCAGGCACAGGGATGGAGGAGATGAGTGTTCCACCTCTTGTTCTGAAGGCAGCCAGGAGAAAACTGGCTTCCAGGCAGCTAGGACAAGGGTCTTAAAGCCCACATCCACAGTGACACACCTACTCCAACAAGGCCACACCTATTCCAATAAGGCCACACCTCCTCTAACAAAGCCACACCTACCCCCCAGAAGGCCACACCTACTCTAACAAGACCACACCTCCAAATAGTGCCACTCCTTAGGCCGAACCTATACAAACTACCACAGCATCTCTTTGAAAGTGACTTTCTGAGAGAGTCTGCCTTCTGTGGGATTTTTTTTTCTTTTTTTTTTTTTCTTTTTAAATTTTTAATATTTTTATTACATATTTTCCTCAGTTACATTTCCAATGCTATCCCAAAAGTCCCCCATAGCGCCCCCCACTTCCCTACCCCCCCCCATTCCCATTCTTTTGGCCCTGGCATCCCCCTATATTGGGGCATATGAAGTTTGCAAGTCCAATGGGCCTCTCTTTCCAGTGATGGCCGACTAGGCCATCTTTCGATACATATGCAGCTAGAGACAAGAGCTCCGGGGTTCTGGTTAGTACATCCTGTTGTTCCGACAATAGGGTTGCAGATCCCTTTAGCTCCTTGGGTACTTTCTCTAGCTTCTCCATTGGGAGCCCCGTGATACATCCAATAGCTGACTGTGAACATCCACTCCTGTGTTTGCTAGGCCCCGGCATCGTCTCACAAGAGACAGCTATATTTGGGTCTTTTCAGCAAAATCTTGCTAGTGTATGCAATGGTGTCAGCGTTTAGAAGCTGCTTATGGGATGGATCCCTGGATACGGCAGTCTCTAAATGGTCCATCCTTTCATCACAGCTACGAACTTTGTCTCTGTAACTCCTTCCCTGGGTGTTTTGTTCCCAATTCTAAGAAGGGGCACAGTGTCCACACTTTGGTCTTCATTCTTCTTGAGTTTCATTCGTTTAGCAAATTGTATCTTCTATCTTGGGTATCCTAAGTTTTGGGCTAATATCCACTTATCAGTGAATACATATTGTGTGAGTTCTTTTGTGATTGTGTTACTTCACTCAAGATGATGCCTTCCAGGTCCATCCATTTGGCTAGGAATTTCATAAATTCATTCTTTTTAATAGCTGAGTAGTACTCCATTGTGTAAATGTACCATAATTTCTGTATCCATTCCTCTGTTGAGGGACATCTGGGTTCTTTCCAGCTTCTGGCTATTATAAATAGGGCTGCTATGAACATAGTGGAGCATGTGTCCTTCTTACCGGTTGGGACATCTTCTGGATATATGCCCAGGAGAGGTATTGCTGGATCCTCCGGTAGTACTATGTCCAATTTTCTGAGGAACCGCCAGACTGATTTCCAGAGTGGTTGTACAAGCTTGCAATCCCACCAACAATGGAGGAGTGTTCCTCTTTCTCCACATCCTCGACAGCATCTGCTGTCACCTGAATTTTTGATCTTAGCCATTCTGACTGGTGTGAGGTGGAATCTCAGGGTTGTTTTGATTTGCATTTCCCTGATGATTAAGGATGTTGAACATTTTTTCAGGTGCTTCTCTGCCATTCGGTATTCCTCAGGTGAGAATTCTTTGTTCAGTTCTGAGCCCCATTTTTTAATGGGGTTATTTGACTTTCTGGAGTCCACCTTCTTGAGTTCTTTATATATATTGGATATTAGTCCCTTATCTGATTTAGGATAGGTGAAGATCCTTTCCCAATCTGTTGGTGGTTTTTTTGTCTTATTGATGGTGTCTTTAGCCTTGCAGAAGCTTTGCAGTTTCATGAGGTCCCACTTGTCAATTCTCGATCTTACAGCACAAGCCATTACTGTTCTATTCAAGAATTTTTCCCCTGTGCCCATATCTTCAAGGCTTTTCCCCCTTCTGTGGGGTTTTAACGTATACAATCGCTACCAGACCGAAAGGCCTGAGCAAGCGTTGGAATCTACCCATCCTGGTGGTAATCAGTCACATACCACCATGTAACTTCTAGTCTGATGCATACCATTCTGAAAAGCAATTGGATACCTGGAGATGAAGAATAGGCTAAAATGGTTGCCACTTCATGTTTTCACAAGGATAAAATGAATTTAAAATAGAGGAAACAGACCATTGGTAAAAATGGCACCTTTGGCTTCCCAAGCAACCACCTTCATTAAGTGCTTGTTATGAAAGTGCTACCAGAGACCATTTTCATTATTATTTTAATAAAGCCAGTGTTTTGTACATACTCCTCCTGTCTGAAATTTTGCATTGCTTCTCTCTCTTTTTTAATTTTTTTTAATTAGGAATTTCATTTACATTTCCAATGCTATCCCAAAAATCCCTCACTCGCTCCCCCACCCACCCACTTCCCACTTCTTGGCCCTGGCGTTCCCCTGTACTGAGGCATATAAAGTTTGCAAAACCAAGGGGCTCTCTTTCCACTGATACATAAGTTGAATGAATCTCAGAAGAGACCTTGAACTTTGGACTTTTAACATTGTTGCAACTGCTATAGACTATGAGGACTTTGAAAGTTGCACTAAATGCATTTTGCATTATGCTATGTTTAAGTATGACCCCCATAGACTCATGTTTTTGAACAAGTCTATGGGGACCAGGGAGTGGAATGTGATGGTTTGTATATCCTTGGACCAGGGAGTGGCACCATCTGAAGGTGTGGCCTTGTTGGGCCATCTTCTGATACATATGCAGCTAGAGACACGAGATCCAGGGAGTACTGGTTAGTTCATAATGTTGTTCCACCTATAGGGTTGCAGACCCCTTCAGCTCCTTGGGTACTTTCTCTATCGGGGGCCCTGTGATCCATCCAATAGCTGACTGTGAGCATCCACTTCTGTGTTTGCTAGGCCCCAGCATAGTCTCACAAGAGACAGCTATATCTGGGTCCTTTCAGCAAAATCTTGCATTGCTTCTCTTAAAAAGCTGCAGATCCTTACCACCTCTTTCTATGGACTCTGGTCTCTATCATTCACTTTTTCTTTTCTCAGTTCAAATTAATGAACAGATTCTCTATATAAGTGAGACCACGTAAAGTTAGTCTTCTTGTTTTGGGCTTACTTCTCATATGATATTATTCTGTCACAGATGACCAAACCCCTTCTTTTTAAAGGCACAGTAGTATTCCATTACATAGTGATATTATATCTTTACTTCTCCATTCGTCTACAAATGAACAGTTTCATTTCCTTTGGACAGATGCCCTCTGTTAAGATGACTATGTCATGTGTTCCTATAATTTAATCTTATCTAATGGAAAAAACTCCCTAATTCCAATAAGTGATCCTTATTTATGAATTGCCTGTGACTAACTCAGACCCCAAGTGGCACCTTAGTGCCTGACAATGTGCCACTTCACTATGAGCAACTCTCACATATTTCCTTCATATCAACAAAGCCACTTTTTTTTTGATCAATGTCAAACAGAGTTTGGGGGGTTATAATAATAAATCTGATTTAAATACATCATAATTGTATATAAATATATATGTGTACACACACACACACACACACACACATATATATATATATATATATATATATATATATATATACACTCATACACACACACACACTCACATATTTAATGTGTATATTACAATTTCTGAATTGCCTGAGAAGAAAACCCAGATCTTGGTAAACTACCCTTGCGTGGAAACCATCACCTCTCTTCCAAATCCGAGTTCTGATGCTACTTCAGAGACAATCCCATTCCAGCCTGACTTCAAACTGGAACCAGCAGGAATGCAGGCATCTAGTAAGTCGACACAGGAAGCTTGGGAGCCGATACAGAGGGAGTGCACTGGGAAGTCTGACTTAACGATTACTCTCCATCTCCCAGATAGCACGATGCCAAGCTGATAAACTCTGGGAAAGATCTGAAAATAGAGGAATAGCCATTACATTTTCCCTTACATTTTCTTCCAGATATGTCATCTACACTATTTTTATAAGATAAAGGTCTCCGTCCTACTCATGTGTCCCTGAAAACAGACCTAGAGCTCATCACAGTAGTTTCATGGAGACAGTCCCCCAACCCCCACACCAGTCAAGGGGCGGAAGGTAGAGGCCTCTGTCAGACAAAAATCACCACTGTGTTTCCACAGACCCAGCTTTGGCCATATTTGGAAAATTGTGTGAACTTTAGGGGACCACATCTAAAAATAGACATAATGAGGCTGAAAGAGAGTCTCAGAAACACAGCAAAAGACTATGGGTGTGCACCCAGAGAATTAATCCCAGGAGACAGAGGACAGGGAGCGTCTATCAGAACTCAGGCCCTGAGTGAGACTTTTGCCTCCTCTGCCTCAATTCCTTTCCAAGCCAAGAGGATTACAGGGGTAACAGTCAGTTGTGGGAAGGCTCTTTGTAGTGGTTGTGTGTGCACAGGCATGCATATGTGTTTGCATGTTTGTACACATATGCATGTGTGTATGCATGTGCGCATGTGTTTGTATATGTGTATGTGTGTGTGCATGTTTGTGTCTGTATGTGTATGTGTGTATGTGCGTGATAATTGCACCAAAAAAAAAAAAGAGCTCAAGGATTTGAAAGGGAGTGGGGGCTGGGAAGGGTTGTATGGGGATGGCAAGGAGGGGGAATGAATGATGTAATTATATTTGAACTAACAAAATAAAAATAAATTTAAAAACCTTTTACTTTTGCTAGTCTCTTGAATGTGGTTATCACAGAGCAAGGGCCTTGTTTCTCACATTCATGAGCACACAGCAGGAAGTAAAGGAAGATTGAACCATGCGATTAAGGCATTAAAATAAATGGGATGGTCTTAAAATCAGAAGCAGACATTTCTGACAATCCAGTATTACTGAAAAGTGGGAGAGAGAGAGAGAGAGAGAGGGAGGGAGGGAGCGAGGGAGGGAAGGAGGGAGGGAGGAAGGAAGGAAGAAGAGTGAGAAAGAGAGATCAGATATCTTTACAAGAGATTCCTCACCCAGATAAAGGACTCATCAGAAGGTGACTAAAGTGAGCCATGTCATGCCTGTGTCCCCAAAGTGCAAGTTACTTTATTAAACCATGATAACCAATGCAAGCAAAGTTCCTCCTCACAATAATACACACACATACATATATATATAATATATAATTAATATATAATACACAATGTGTAATGTAAAACATATGATACATATAATGTTTAATATGTAATATAATATGTAATAATATATGATATATGGTATATGATATATAATACATGATATATGTTATATGTGTATATAGATGTGTGTTTATATATGTATGTGTGTGTATATGTATATATGTACATGTGCGTATATATATGTATATGTGTGTATGTATATGTGTACATGTATATATATGTACATAATATATGTGTGTATATGTATATGTGTATGTATATATATAAAACACAAGCATCATGGTGGTCAAATATGTTCCTGTGGTGAGGAACAGGGACAGATATAAATGTATAAATATATAGATGTAATAGATATATACATTCCTGTTACCTCAGCCATAACTTTGGATAATCATAAATATAACCTTAGAGGGCACCTGGAAGGTAGGAGGCCCTGATATCAACTTCATTTCTGTCTCTTGGACACCTGTTTACTTGGGACACCAATGGCTCCTCTAAAAACCTTCATCCTCCAACACCAACATGAGCTCTGCAAGTCTCCTATCTTCCTTGCCTCCTCCACTGTGGGAATCCCCCCACTTTTTTTTCTACTCTCTCCTTTACATCCTGGAAAACACATCTACCATTAGTATTTTCTTCCCAAGAGCTCATAGAAGCTGCTCGCAACAGGGACAGATTTTGTGGACTTTAAGATGTGCAGCCACTAGGTAGAGCCCAATAATAAGAATGTGGATTAATAATAAGATGAAATGTGTATCCACCTACCTGCAGGGCAGGTTGCTCAGGTGCTTGATCCAAAGATCCAGACGTGGGACCAGTTGTAGAGTGTTAACCTTGAGTTCACACTGTCCTGAATGCAGTCCTCAGCATAGCAAAATTGTAAATAAGTAAATAGATCAATCCAGGCAGTTTAGAGAGACTTCCCAATGGTGACTAACTGTAAGGACATCACACTTTAGTCCAAATAAGTTTCAAGCTAGCATTTGACACAAATGTAAGTATAGTCAATATCTTCCTAAGAAGTGTGATAGCCGGGCAGTGGTGGTGCACACCTTTAATCCCAGCACTCGGGAGGCAGAGGCAGGCGGATTTCTGAGTTCGAGGTCTGGTCTACAGAGTGAGTTCCAGGACAGCCCAGGACAATACAGAGAGACCCTGTCTCAAAAAACCAAAAAAATAAAAAAATTTAAAAAAAAAGAAAGAAAGAAAAAGAAAAAGAAAAGAAAAGAAAAGAAAAGAAAAGAAAAGAAAAGAAAAGAAAAGAAAAGAAAAGAAAAGAAACCTAAGAAGTGTGATATGTCAATGAGCAGAGGAATCAGGAAGCAAAGCCATGTTGTATTTACCTATTATTAAATAATCACCGCAAGCTTGGAAACTTAACAAGAATGCTGTGAGCCTCTTCTTTCTCTGGGTCAGTAACTCAACAGGCCTCAGCCTGCTTGATTTGTCCATTCTGGGTGGCATCAACAGTGGCTACTCTGTGGCACTTGGCTAGAACAGGGTAGGTTCTCACACAGTTGGCACGGTGAGGACAGCTGGAATGCTGGCTAACATTCTGAGCTGGCACCTGCTGAAGCATTGAGCTGAGCCTTTCCAATGTGGAGCCTCTGGATGCCAGGTATCTTAGTGACCACTTGAAACTCCAAAAACCAGTGTTTTAATATTAGAGAGAGCCTGGGTCCTATACTATGTGGATTGCCATGGAAATACTCTGGACACCCCACAGACTCACATCTCTCTCCTTATTGGTCAAACAAATCATTGGGTCCAGATCAGAGTTAAGCAAAGGAGTATCCCGTCCCGTGGGATTCAGTTATTCGTGGGTGCGAGGGGGACCACAAACCTGGAAGGAAATGAGAGGAAGAGAAAGAGAAATTGGAGACCAAGAAGATGGTACCTATTAAGGTCTCATTTATTAGGCTGAGGTGCCTTGATTTTAAAGCATACATCATGGGGAATAGGGGAGGGGTCAAGGGGGAATTTTACAAAGAACAAAGAAGTGGGCATCTGCTGACATGGGGGCCAAAGTCAGGCGCCCGGCATCGGGCACTCTGCATCTTATCTCTGGAACATCTATCCTCCTTGACAGCCTTGGGTGTCAGGCCCGGCTCAGGCATAACTCATGTCCTTGGATGGCATGGGAGTTTAGGAAGAGATAGGGAAGAGGGGACTATAATTCAGCTTTTACAGTCTTAGGTGCCAGGAAGGGAATGGGGAGGAGGTGGTGATAACCAGCTCCTAGCATGAGGCCATTTGGCCTGTCAGGGAGATTGTGAAGGGCTTGCTTTCTCACGGGATGGTCACTGACAAAGGAGATTGCTATTCTGTGTTGTGTGCATGTGCTTATGTGTCTGTGTATGTCTCTGTGTATGTGTGTCTCTGTCTATGTGTCTGTGTGTGGTGCTGAGGAGAGAGGACCCAAGGCCTGTGCATGCTATGCAACTGCTCTACCAAGTCCTATATCTCCTGGCCCCTATACCTACTTGTTTATGGAAGAAGTAGCAAGAGATTCGATTCTTGGGCATGTTTATATCCTGATTAGTATCAGTTACCCAATATCCTGATTACAGCCAAAAATCTACAAGAGTGCCTCTCAGATATCACTCTAATTTATGCTTGGGAGGAACACTAGTCATGTCCATTCATCCCAGTGACTTGACACCCCCTTCTTTCAGTACTGTATCCGAGCCAGAATTTTACCATAGCTTTTGTGACTGGAAGAACTAGATGACTATTAAGAAAATACCAGAGCAGTGTTGGTATTAATGTCCATGTATGTCTTGTTACATTTTTGTGATTGTGTCTTAATATATAGTGACAAGGCCTCTGGAGCGTAATGGTAAGAATGTGAATTCTGTAGTCAGAATCCACACCATCATTAATTGGCCATGGAAACTTGGACAGGAGGCTAAAGTTTCCTGACCTCACTCCCAACCCCTCTCTAAAATGAATATGACACCCATGGCAGGTAGTTGAAGCACTGGTCTCTGTTTCTTTGTCCATAGTGCGATAGTTATTTTGTATCGTTTGGAGAATAATGATGTGTGTTGCGATTGCTATTTTGTATCATTTGGGGAATGATGACAACAAAGCACTGCCCTTGCTCAGCACTTATCAGAGGTGGCCCCACCTGCTTTTTCTCTGCCCTTGATTGAGTCTATGTTGTGGTGTGTATGACAATAGTCTATGTGTCTATGAATCTATGACGATTCAGAGATGCTAAGGGCCAACTGTACTGTCTAAAAATGTCAGCAGACAAGAGCTTGGCTGCCATGATAAAGGACCTCCATCCATCACCCTTAATCACCCTCTGTTCAGGTCGATTCATCTGTCTTCCCTTTCTCCTGATTTCCTCAATTGTCCCTTCCATAACTCCCAGCATCCAAGTCCTTGTCTCGTGATCTGCTTTAATCTTTGATCTAAGGGACCTTTATAGGACTGGACTAGGGCATAACAAAAGTCTAAATAGAAAAAGCAACTGGCACAGAGACTGGTGGTCCCACAGCGCTCTCCCTGTCCCTGTCCCTGTCCCTGTCCCTGTCCCTGTCCCTGTCCCTGTCCCTGTCCCTGTCCCTCTCCCTCTCCCTCTCCCTCTCCCTCTCCCTCTCCCTCTCCCTCTCCCTCTCCCTCTCCCTGTGTGTGTGTGTGTGTCTGATTGTGTTTCTTCATTGCTTTCCTTGTGTCTTTCATTCTTCTGTTTTTCTGTCCTCTTCCCTTCCTTTCCCTTCCCATCCCTACTCCCCCACACTTCTTCCCTCCTCTTGCTTTGCTCCTTCCTTCCTAGCATAACAGGAATTCTAGCCTGTCTGGTCACCCTTGCCATCCCATTTTTTAGTCCCCTGAGGTTGTGGAGCTCCTCACTGGTCTAATATCTACCCTTGCCCAAGATTCATCACTCCCCAAATCAAGAAGCACTGGATGACCCATACTCTCCAAATAATAGCCTCATGAAAAAAGAAACTTCTTAGGGATCTGCAACCCTATGGGTGGAACAATATTATGAACTAACCAGTACCCCGGAGCTCTTGTCTCTAGCTGCATATGTATCGAAAGATGGCCTAGTCGGCCATCACTGGAAAGAGAGGCCCATTGGACATGCAAACTTTATATGCCCCAGTACAGGGGAACGCCAGGGCCAAAAAAATGGGAATGGGTGGGTAGGGAATTAGGGGGGAGGGTATGGGGGAGTTTTGGGATAGCATTGGAAATGTAATTGAGGAAAAGATAATAAAAAAAAAAAAGAAAAAGAAACTTCTTCAAGAGAAAGAATGTCAGAGTGAAAGCCAGGCCTGAGGATTTCAATTGATTAGTGACAGCAGAGGACCTACGGGAAGCCACATGCTGCAGGAGACTCCTGTTGCTTTCATATGCAGCCCCCAGGAGCTTTTCTACATTGCAGTCACCTCTAGAGTACCAGAACACCCAACACGAATACAGGCTATGCAAATAGTTGTTACACTGCATTGCTTTAGGAATAATGTCAGGTCAACACACCATAGTGCCTATCCTTTGTAGATGGCCCCAAACAGATTGTTGATCTGTGCTTGGAAACTAAAAAACTGAGCTTATGAAAAAATGAACAGCAATGGCCTTTGGAAAGGATGGTAGAGAGGAGAAGGGAGTATAAGAAACTGAAATGGGACTTTCCTACCCTCCCTTGGGGGATGTGAATCCTACGAGAGAGTTCTAATCAACAACACATAAGCAGAATTCAGTTGTCAGCTGAGGGAGAGGCTGTTTGGAATAGTAAAGGTAGGGGTTTCATTCCCCTGTTGCCTTTCTACAGTGTAGACACCATGACACCTCAATAGTCCCCCCATAGACATGGCATCCCATCAGTCCCCCTATGGCCTTCCGGAAAAGACCATTGAGAGTGTCCAAGGCCCTGACATGGTTAAGCTGCTAGGTGCCTGGTGGTGGAAGGGAAGTTGGCAGGGCTGACTGTGTAAGTGACTCTGCTTAGTTTTCTCTTACCTGCTGCCAAAGTATCCCCTAGCTGTTCCAGACCTGGAGCTAAAGAAGAAGTCAACTGCCATTCCAGCAGCTTGGGGGACAAGAACCTGCCTTCTGTGTGGCTGTCCCAAAAATCCACACAGTCAACAGAAGTACTTCCTCCCAAGACCCTGACAAACAGGACCTCCCAACCATGTCCATTTTGCTTCTTGGCAGGAAGAGGCTGAAAATTAGCTTTGGTTATTGGGGGGAGGGGGACAGGGGAGAATGTGATTTAAGCAATCACTCTGTCAGAGTTGTCACCTGTGCTCAAGAAACTCCCCATGTCACCCCCAGCCTACCACGACATGGTCTGGATTTAGGGGACAGGACGATGCTGAGGGGTGATGGAAAGTTCCTCTGTGGGTTTTCTCCTGACAAGTCCTCATTACAAACACGTTGCTGGAAGTTTTTATTTAATGGGTTTAAATAAAAAGCCCAACGCACACAGACGGAAAGCAGGGGCCGCTCCAGGAGCTATCTTCTCAGGTCCGTTATCTCCAGGAGATGTCTGAAATTGACTCCCACTTTCGGCTTTGAAGATCAGTATCCTGAATTTCCTCAGGAGAGGCATGCTGAGTACGAGCTGACTCAGAAAGACGGGCAAGTCCAAGTGTTTACCGAGAAAAGCGCACTCGCAGTTGGCATGGCTCCCAGAAGAGTCTCCTAAAAAAATATTTTCATTGGTGTCTGAAGGATTTAATCAAGGGCTGTATTTAGTAAGAGTTCAGCAAGTGCTCTGTGCCCAACTCTGATACTCTCTCGGGCCTTTTCAACAGGAAACCCTTAGTCCAGAGAACAAAAAACACTTAGAAGCATGCCAGAGGTGGCTGGGAAAGACTACACACCCTGATCACAGCAGACTCCTGGCGTCCCTCACTCCTCTGCTGAGAGATGTGTTCAGCCTGAAACCAACTGGAAGGTTTTAGAGTTTCCTTTTACATGAAATGAAGGATTGACAGCAGAATCTGGATCTTAGGAAAGGGAGAGACTGATTTCCAACGAGCGGTGTTTGGCTAAGAGAGGACTCACATCTCCATCACAGGGATGCCCCACAGCTACCATGTCTCATTCATCCATTTACTCCTGCAAGTATACATCGCTGACATCTTGAAACCTGCAACACTTTCTTTTCCCCCATATGGGGATAATGGCCTATTTGATGGGGGAGGGGCTTACAATAAAGCCTTACATCCAGAATCTTCCACTCCCCTCTGCTTGTTCATTCACGAATTCCTTCTCCTAGTGTCTGCTGAGTGCTTAGAATGTGCAAAGAAGCACATGTGTGCAAAGAATACACTATCCGGGACCAAGGCAACAGCCCCGTCAGCAAGTACATGTCATGCATGCATGGAGACCTTAGTTCAACCCTCCTGTGCTCATGTAGGAAGGCTAGCATTTAGAGTCTCGGTGTTGGGAAGTTGAAGACAGGAGGAGTCCGAAGGCTAGCTAGCTATCCATTTAGCCCAATCTGCAAGACTCAGGTCTACATGAGAGACTCTGCCTCCAAAATAAGACAGGAGATATAGTTCAATGGGAACATGTATTTGCTATGTGAGCTTCAAGACCTGAATTTGACTCCCTAACACCAACATAAAAAGTTTGGATGGACATTAACATGTTCCCACCTGTAAGCCTAGAGTGTGGAAGGCCAAGACAGGAGGGTCACTGGGGCTTGCTGGTTTCCAGCATAGATCTAAGTTTATTGAGAGACCTTGTCTTGAAGGAATAAGGTAGAGCATGATGGAACAAGACACCTGACAGCCTCCTGTGGCCTCCATGTGTAGACATAGAAACATACATATACACATACATACCTACATATACATACATACATATACACACACACACTCATACACACAGACATACACACACCCACACTTACACATACTCACACACACACAGCAAATGGCTCTAGAGAAACAACACTCAAAGTTGACCTCTGGCTTCTATATATATGCACATACACATATATGGATTTGAACACATATATTCACTCACACCTACATGAACATATATATGCAAATATATAGACACAAAAGTATGTGCAGATAAATATGTGTATACACATACATGCAGTATCTGACCAGGCTAGTCATACCTTCCATCCCAGCACTTGGGAAGATCACAAAATCAAGACCAGCCTGGGCTATGACATAGAAAGACCGTAATTTAAAAGAAAAGAAAAGGAAAGGAAAGGAAAGGAAAGAAGAGAAAAGACAAAACAAAAAACTTAAAAGAAAAGAAGAATAAAAGGAAGAAGAGGAGGAGGAGAAGGAGGAAGAAAACGTGGCCTCTGACATTACATAGTTCAAGTTCAGGGTCTGCTTTTCTGTCAGTTCAATAAAGGGCAACTTTTCTAACTGAACTATGAATTTAATGTTGCCCATAGTCATATTTTGGAGGCTTCATCCCAGGTATTACATTGAGAGATTGAAAAAACTTTAGGTAGTTGAGTCTAGCTAGAGGACCTGAATCCCTGCATCCCTAGCAAATATACTATCCCTGGCTGTCTACTTCTTCCTTGTGTGCATTCTCCTGGACCACAAAGTGGACAGTTCTCTTTCTTCATGTGTTCTAGCTACCATGGCTGCCAAAGTGCATGGGGCAAAATGACTGAGAACTGGCTCTCTCTGACACCTTTTCCTCTTCAATTTGTGTGGTTGGGGTCTCTGTGACAAGAAAATAAGCCACTTCAAGCTGTGGTAGCTGCTTTGTGCTCTGAAATCCAATAAGAAGACCTCTCTGCCAACTGATGGAAGGGGATCCAGAAAGATCTCCTGAGTAAAACCTAAACAGGAATGAGAGGATCAGCCCATGGACACAATGGCTAATGGCTCTTCAGATGCAAGAGGTACATTTTACAAGTCTCCAACACAAGAAATAACAGAGACCCAAGGGTAAGCACTGATGTTTCTGTGTGCCCAGCCACAGGCTGGAGGACAGAGTTGGGGGGCAGTCATAAAAGACAAAGCCAAATTGCTGGGAACTGATCTACACATTCAGTCTGTTCTCAGCACTAACTCCATGGCAAGGATTCTCTTCTGGAATCTGGAAGGACATTAGGGCACTTTCCTGGAAGCTTACATTGTAAAAGCAACAGAGCAGACCCAATACATGGGCTAAAGGAGAAAAAAGGTCTTTGTATCTTAGCTGGGCTATGTAGACTATAGGAATGCAGCAGCTCTCTATAGGTATGTATCAGAGAGGGAATGCTATCAGATGTGAGACTGAGAAAGAACACTTTAGTGCCCTATGAGAGAAGCTATGGAGGAGAGATTTAAGGGGGGGGGGCAAGAAGGGAATAGGGCCATCTGGTAGACCAAGGAAAGTGTGCAGATCTCGTAATCCAAGGAAAGTGTGAAGCTGCATCACAAGCAAACCCAGAATGGAACAGTGAAACAGTTCTTGACTGCACACTACAACTGTATTTGCATACTACCCACAAGATGTCTCTAACCCCACTGCCTTTAGAGTAGTGGTTCTCAACCTTCTTAATGCTGCAAACTAATACAGTTCATGTTGCAGTGACCCCCAGTCGTAAAATAGTTACTTTCATAGCTATTTCATAACTGTAATTTGCCACTGTTATGAAATATAATGTTAATCTCTGATATGCAGGATATCAGATATGTAACTCCTGTGAAAGGGTTGTTTGGCCCCAAAAGGAATCGTGACCCACAGACTGAAAACTGATGCTTTAAAGCATTCAGACTCCAAGAAGTATACTGATTGGACTAGATGGTCATTTCCATCCCCACAGGTTGCCTCACTCATTGGAGACCTGTAGACCTACCAGCTTCCTGGCTTCCTTGGATAGAGTATGGAGAGCCAAAAGGAGTTTGTGTCTTCCAGCCTTTTACGGTGTCATAGCACAGTTATAAGACTCTTGGGCAGTTTTCTGTTACTCCCCTTCTTCCTCAAAGCTTTTACATGATCTCATGTCTTGCTTCTATTCTGTGAAATCTCACAGGATGGGTTCTGAAGCAAAGATCAATCAGACCTTGTATCTGTTCTGAACTTATCTACATGCCAACTGGGGCTGAAAGAGGAAAACAAAATCAATAGTATAGGAAGTAGGAGCCACAAATGCTATAATAAGGTGTAGATGAGGAACTCCATGGGAACCTGACCCCAGCCTTTGTGGGAGAGCCAATGGCCAACGAAAAGCTCCTTCTCATCAAGCCCTTTCCCCTCAGTACAAAAACAGTAAGCACATGCTGGTTGCCTACTGTCTATGAAACCACTTTTCTGGAAGTATAAGAGTTAGACTCTCATGCTCAAACAAAAATGCCCTGTGGTATGAAGAAGATGAGGCTACATAAAATGGGGCATAGGAGCTTAAAAGATTCCTGTCCCACTTTCGAGTGCATGAACTCCAAAGAGATATCTCAGCAGTACTCCAACTTCAAAATGACATGCCAACCACTGCTGTTGCTGTGTTCCAGGGTAGTAATGGAGAGCCGATCCTGACCAGAAAAGCTATGGCACAATTTCTAGAAATAACTGAGAAATGTTTGGGTTTGAGAAGGACACAATTGTTCCCATTGCCTGATGTTTGCTTCTTTGTGGACACTCCTCCAAGAGAGGAGTATGGGACCTTATTATGAGTTTCAGACAGGAGCTAATTATGTGAGCTTTGCTCTCCTGCTTTTATGCTGTTCATTAGGAGACATGATGTGATTAGGAAACCAGATGCTCTTGGTCTCTTTTGCCCTACTCCCAAATCTTCAGGGATCTTCTGCCAGGCCTGAACTTACTGATTTTATATCAGTCACACTGAAATTCCATGTATATGAGCAAAATCTAGAGGAGTATGTTAGAGTAGGTAAAGGAATAAAGGGTGGATGGATGGATGGATGGATGGATGATGGATGGACAAGTGGATGGATGGACAGGTGGATGGATGGACAGGTGGATGGGTGCACAGATGGATACATGGATGGATGGACAGATATGTAGATGATGGATGCATGGATGGATGGATGGATGGATGGGTGGATGGATGGATAGCAAAGGACAGGACAGCAACCCACAAAAACCAGAATGTCAAAGAGGTTAAACTGAGCCAAGCAAGGGCTTCCTCCAACGCCATTCATTAAATTCCTGCAAAGTTTTGACAACGTCCAGAGTCCAGCTTCTATAGCACAATCCTGAAGTGATCTGGATACCCAACGATCTCATTCTGCATCCAGGGCTGAGAATCTTCCACTTACTCACCACATAAGCAGAAGGGAAGTGGTCCCTCCACTTCTAAAAACTGATTCCGAGGAAGAAATGTGGTACACTGTTCTAACCACTCACATGCCTAAGGCAAGCCAAGGAACACACAATGAAAGGGCCATTCTCACGGGACACAGGTGGTGGAGGTGACCTACTCAGGGTGATGATGCAGCTGGAATACAGCTAGGAACGAGCCATTTCCTTGAGGAAGGTGCATAGGTCTAGAAAGTTCCACAGAAGACAGGCATATAGTAACTGCCTACTGATAACAAAATGGGGACCTATGCCACCAACAAAGGCTAAACTATGGAGTCACAGGTAAAAATCATGGTGTCAGGGGGCAAGAAGGTGACCCATCCAAAAAGGTTGAGTCTAGAGATAGGTGTCTAGCCCTAGCTGTGTGCTATTGAAGACAGTCCAAGCCCTATGTGCTGGGATAAGACGCAAGGTGGAAATTTACACAGTTGTGATAAACACAGTCCTATCACTGACTTTTGCTGAGAAGAAAGGGCCCAAGAGATCTTCAATCCCAGATCATGGATCTAGGCTGACCACAGAGACAAAATGCTCAGTCTTGTTGTACAAGCATTAGCAGGGGTCGAGGAGGATGTTGAACTATAGCCCAGTCTACTCTCAACAGCAGTTCTATGGAGTCCATGCTGCCTGGAGAAGCAGGAGTTGGGTTATCATCTACCTCCCCTCTTCTCCCAGAAAGCCCCCAATCTCTACTGTGAACAGTGTTGACACTCAGCCAGGACCTAGAAGCTATACACCTCTGAAAATATGCCTCAGGGATACAGGAAAGCTTGAGTTAAATTTTTGTAGGGATAGAGTCAGTGCAGCCCCAGTCTTGTATTAGCACCTATTATCAGTATAGCAAAGGCTGCAAGGAGAGACCACTCCAGAGTCTAAGATCTGGAAGCACAGGCTTCCCAGCAGAAGATGACTGATCCAGACTGCACCGCTCCTGGATGAGACTCAGCAAGAAGGAACTGTGGAATGGGCTCTCAAGCTCTACTGGTCAAGCTACAAACCCAAGACCACATGTCTACACAGCACCAGCCCTCTGCTGCCTGTGCTTGTAAGACTTTATTGTGTCTGCTCTACTGGGCTTGGTAAATGATGTTTGATATCGGGGACCTATTTGTTTAGTTGACTTTCTTTTTTCAGCACTGGGGACAAGACCCAGAGCCTTGCATAAGCTAGGCAAAGCTCCACCACAGAGCCTAACACCCACCCCAATGCTACGTTTGGCCATTTGATTTCCTAGTCTTGCTTCTCGTGCACCATCTCAGAGAAATGCTAAGTGTGTGCTTCCAGTGACTTGATACTGGAGGCTTGCTGACCCTGGAAGGTCTGCCTCTCCCAGGTTCAGTCAACTCCCACAGGTAATAACTTACCCAGAAAATGAGCCATTCAAATGCACACCAACTAAGCCAAGAGCATAGTCTCAAATCTCCCACTGTGGATCCACTTCCCTGCACGACCAAGGGCCAGCCAACCCTGACTTCAGGGATCACTGAAGCTATTCTGAGGTGCTGGTCCTGAACCCACCTCCAGCTATGCTCCTCCCAGAGAAGCATCGCAAAATCTGATGCAAACTCCTCCAGCCTGACCAAGCCCTTGTCTCCCATGTCTTCTCACACTACACATGTCCTTACCTTTGGATGATAACATTGGATCCTCTCCAATGGCACCTGTGTGCTGATCTAGTGGCCTAACCATACCTGGCTAATAATGTCTACACTTTAAAACAATAGTTTAAGATTAAAATTACAAGGTTAAATCGTCAGCCTCCAGGGTAGCAGGGTTTTGATATTAATTTAGTTCACATACTGTTTTAAATATTTCAGAGCTTTCTGATGGCGAAATCCAGACTCCTTCTCAATGGACTCAGAATGGTCCCAAAAGGCATAGCTGCATTTCCCTGGGGAAGCAGGCTGCAAAGGTCATAGCCATGCTTGACTGCCCAACAAATGGATCATTGCCATGCCTGCGGGTGTGAGGGTGTCTGGCTCAATACATCATAGGTTTGTTAGGCAGTCCACCCAGCTTAGAGAACCCGAAGTATAAAATCACTGCAAGGCGGAACACTTAGTTCACTATGATGCTTCCTGCTCCAGGGAGGGATTCCACACATGTCTGCTGGTGAGTTGGAGGGAAAGTAGATCCCTGTGTCTCAGTCTACTTCCTCTTCTTGGGAGCCAGCTCTCCCAAGAGTTAAAAACAATTACTTTGTCCCCTGTACTGATAACCTTGACTTGGGCCAACTGTTAGCAGTTAAGTAGTGGTTGTCGCTGCTCCTCTAAGCCGCATTATGTGATGTAACTTTTGAATTGAATGTGCCACAGCTGAAATGGTTCACTGGGTAACATACTTGTTGTGCAAGCGAGGGGAACTGAGTTTGGATCCCCAACACCTATGTAAGAGGCAGGTGTGGTATCAGGTGAATATGGCCTCAGTGCTGCAGGACAGAGTAGGCATCTCTCCAGGACTGATTGCTGAGCCAACCCAGGTGAAATGGGCTGAGCTCCTGGAGTTCTGAGCTCCAGGTTAAGTAAGAGTGCAGCCTCAAGAATATAAGGTGGGAAAGAGGTCCAGGAAGACACCCTGATGAAATGTACAGAGAGAGAGAGAGAGAGAGAGAGAGAGAGAGAGAGAGAGAGAGAGAGGTGGGGAAAGGGGAGGGGGAGGGGATGGGGAGAGGGAGAGGGAGACCCCATGTGTAACAGTTTCTTTATGTCTAAAGTGTGGGTAACTGCATTTACCTAGTAGTTTCTTTCTTCCTTTGAGCATTAAATTGGGTAAAACATAAAACCTTACATACCATAAATGCATGATGCTTTCTCTTTCTTTTTTACTCCTTTCATTCACCCCAAGCTTTCTCTCCCTCTGTCCTTAGATCTGGTTCTGTCCCTCCTTACCCTGGTAACCCTGCCCTACAACTATGACCTGGGCAGTTTCTCAAGAGCCAGTGAGCAGTGGATTCCAGGAGTCTCTCCATGGCAGACCTATTTTGCTTTGCTTTTGCTGAAGAAGTGGGAAGAGATGGCGGTCATGCCACCACCACCTTGGGCATTTGCAACCATGCCACCACAACCCTGGCATGGAGTCTGGTTGATAACACGAGCTTCAGAAAATAAGAACTTCCCTGGGGGGGTGTGGTTTACAGAGGATGACCATAGCTGGCTGAGGTTGCAACCAAGGGTGTCAGCTGAACAGCTTGTCCCTGAACACCCAGAGGCTACAACAGATGGCAGTGTTCTCTTGGAGCCCAGGAGCAGTAACAAGTCGACTTGAAGAGGTGACAAAGGTGGCAGATGTCCAGGGGTGGAGAGCACATATTCAAGAAAACAACCACAGAAACACAGGGAGCATTTGTACCCAAGTATTGGCAGATAGTCAGGGCAAGAGCAAAAGCCAGTGCAAGTTTGGGGTGGAAGGAGTTTGCCCATTCTGCAGACATGCTGTAAGTGTCTACAGTGTGGCAAGGCACCATGCCCAGTGCCAGAAATGTACCCTTGAGAAGGAACCCTCCGCCTTGAGACGCTTGCAATAACTCTCTCCCTTTACTACTTAAGAGCCCCTCTGCATTCCCGTGGGCATTAGAAATCTACGAGGCATCAAGTCTACCTTTTAGTGCACCAGACACTTTCAGTGACCACTGTTAACACCTGCTATCATCTGTTGCTTCTTGGGAAGATGGTGTCTTCTTGCACAAGGCTTGGTCCTTTTTCTTTCAGCAACATGTGGAAGTGTAAAGTCCCCACATGATCTGCCTCTGCACATCCATCCTTCATAGAGAAGTATGGAAAAATCCCACCTTCCAATGGTTAAGAGAGCCAGCCTAAGATGGATGGGGTCAGTCACATAAAGAAATCAGCTTGCTGTATATTTCATTTGGACTCAAGCGCATGAACCTGTTGTGATCCTCTGTCCACCACACACACTATTCATCCATTCATGGATGGCCTGGTTTGTAATTTGCTTATCTAATAATAGGCTAAGCAATAACAGTCCACTACCCAACATGAAAATGAGGACTTGATGGATCTGACACCTTCCTGTTGTTCTACTATTATCCCAGACTTGATACCTGATTCAATCATTCTTCACAAATACACATATTTATATTTAGGAATAGATGCATGACCAAATCATACTTAATCTCAGACACGTGACTGTGCATGTGTATGCATGTATACAGAGAAAGAAAGTAGAGAGGGAACATAGTTTTCCAATGTCATCTTTCCCACTCTCCCTAGAAGGGCAGAATGCCAAGACTAAATGCTTCCTGACTTGCCTCATTTATATACTTCTAAGACTCATGATACTGCTCCGTGCCACTTATTACAATGATTTTTTTTATTCTCCCACTATGTATGCCCACCGTGTTCCATACAGCAGTTCACATATGCATCTCTTACCTAGTAGACATCTGGCTTGGTTCTGCCCTGTAGTTTATTCTCCCATATGGAAATTTTCAAACATATACAAGAATAGACCATATGGCATACAGAAGCCCAGGGAAACTGTCACAGGTGACAAAAATTGTCAACACAATGTTATTTCTTTTATTCTTCCACCTAAAATGCTCCCTTAAATAATCCTGTGTGTCTTCTAGAAAGATAACAGCTCCTTTTTTTTTTTCTTTTAATTTACTGGCCTCATCATGCTTTATCTTTGGCACAGATATAAGCTGCTTCGAATCCCTGTCTCCAACCTTCTGGAGGTAAGGCTTGGTCCTTTTCTTTCAGGATAAGTGGCATTTCTTTCAATAAGTGGCACGGAGCAGTATCATGAGGACTTTACTTGGAGGTAAAGCCCAGATGTTCAAAAGCCTGTGCTTCCTCCTCCTAGTTCTTCTTCCTCTCAAATAATTAAAAAGCAGGTGGATAGAACAAGAGGAGACAACAGGGAAATTTCAAAAGAAAAGTCAAAACCAGCCCTGGTTCTCCTTGATGCAAATCAGGAACTGTACAACTCTCTCTATGAAGAGCCAGACAGTAAGCGTTTCAGGCCTTACCATTTGGGCTTCTCTGTCTACAAAAGAAAAGACGACCAATAGCAACCCACAAACATTCAGGGTGTAGATTCTGATAGCAGGTATGCACAGATGCCAGCGGCAGACTGGAGCTGCTCACAAACTTGGGTCTGCTTGTATGTAGCCTGCAAGAAGCAGCCATGTTGATTTCTATCAATGCTTCCTGGTTTGACTTTTAACTCTTTAAAAAAAAAAAAAGGAAAGGTATAATATACACACTGTAGCTAAATAGTTTAGATGATCTTGTGATCATCCCAACTTTTCTCGTGAGAAGATCAGTAGCCGGCAAGATTAAAGGATTTGCTCTCAAGATCACAAAACTCACACAAGCCACTGTTTGAACCTGAGCCCAGAGAGCTTTTTCAGTTCCTCATTCCCAACTTTCATCTGTGTCTAGATGCAGTTTAATAGCATTGTAACCAGGGCAGTCAAGCATGCAGAACTGCTTAGTCACCTGGGGTTCCACTTGGCTAGGCCTATGCCCACACCCGACTCCAAACAATGCTGCTAGCAACTCCTCAGCAACCTAGAACCCCAATCAAGCTAAATGCACACCCCACTCTAACAATGCAATGGGTTCTCCCTTCTCACGATGAACCAGCAAGCTTAGATTCTATCCAGTCATGCTCGGCTTCCAGCTAGGTATGGAGGTAGGGGGCCAACCCTGTCTAGATTGCTTCTTGGATTTATTTCCTAAAGATGCAAAACCATCTCCCAAGAAGGAATCTATGCATCATCTATGGATAGGCATAATTGGGTGTGCATATGATTATAATCAAGGAAAATGATTATGCAGCATAATCAGCCAATCAAAACAGAGACTCCTTCCAACTATGCCCTAACGAAACTCCCCCTTCATTTGAATCTCATTCAAGAAAAGCCTGGAAAACAATGTCAGGCCTTTAAATATCTCACCCATAAGTTATCACTGTCTGTCTTGACATGGTGCTAAGCTGTGCCTAAGTCTGCTTTGAATAAGGTCTCCTTGCTACTTTTGCAAATCAATGTGTAGTCTTAGTTCTTTAACTAAGAGTCCAAGAAACTGGAACTGTTCCAGATTCTGACCCTTAGTAACAGAATTCTAAGGCTCATAGGAAACACTTTATAACTTTCTATTAACGTTAGAATTCTAAGGCTCATAGGAAACACTTCATAACTTTCTATTAACGTTCTCTCTGTCTCACAAGAGGGGAAACCATAACTGGTAATTGATGTATACTTTTTATCTAAATTGTATCTCTGCAACCATTTTTCTTTCCAAAGGATTTCCTAAGGTAGGTTGCTAGGGGCAGCATGACAGCACCTCTTCGGTCTTGCCTAATCCTGTTGGCAGCTGGGAAGCTGGAGAACTAGTCATCTGTGGAACTTGCCATTATTTATGGTGAAATAAAACCGCAATGGCTCTAGATCACCAGCACGATGTCACTGAGTAGAAAAGCTAAGACACACTTGGGAACATGTGAAAGTTGACCTCCGTACCTCTCTGGCTTTAATATTGCCTTTTTCCTATTATCAAATTACAAAAGGAACTATGGGATATCAGAGTCCAGGCTTCCAAACAGCCTTGATCTTACTCATTAACATCAGACACAGTGTGAGCACATAGGTAACTCCAAGTTAGTATGCATTTGATGATCACTGACAAATGCATCTTGCCTCTGCCTCCTACCCCTGTTCTCACATTGACGAGGGTGTGTGTGCTATTAGACTGTGTCTTCCTAACATCCCTATGTTGAAATTTTAACTCTCAACAGAAGGGCACTAGGAGATGGGGCCATAGTTAGAAAATTGTCCTGTAGGGTAGCTCTCTGCAAGCTAGAAAAAAGCAGCAATCATGATCTTGAACTCTGACCTCCCAGAACTGTAAGAAATGAGGAGATAAGAGAGACAAAGTGTGGTGCAGAGACTAAAGGAAAGGCCATCCAGAGACTGCCCCACCTGGGGATTCATCCCATATACAATCACCAAACCTAGACACTATTGTGGATGTCAACAAGTGCTTGCTGACAGATGCCTGATATAGCTGTCTCCTGAGAGGCTCTGCCAGTGCCTGACAAATACAGAGGTGGATGCTCTCAGCCAAACATTGAACTGAGCATAGAGTCCACAATGGGGGAGCAGGGGTTTGCTGCCCCATAGGAGGAACAACAATATGAGTCAACCAGTACCCTCAGTTCTCCCAGGGATCAAACCACCAACCAAAGAGTACACATGGAGGGACCCATTGCTCCAGCCACATATATAGTAGAGGATGGCCTTGCAGGACATCTATGGGAGGAGAGGCCCTTGGTCCTATAAAGGTTCAATGCCTCAGTGTAGGGGAATGCCAGGACAGGGAAGTGGGGAGTGGGTGGATTGGTGGGAGGGAGGGGGATAAGGGGCTTTCAGAGGGGAAATGAGTAAAGGAGATAACATTTGAAATGTAAATACAGAAAATATCTAATAGAAAGAAAGAAAGAAAGAAAGAAAGAAAGAAAGAAAGAAAGAAAGAAAGAAAGAAAGAAAGAAAGAAAGAAAGAAAGAAAGAACGGAAGGAAGGAAGGAAGGAAGGAAGGAAGGAAGGAAGGAAGGAAGGAAGGAAGGAAGGAAGGAAGGAAGGAAGGAAGAAACTCGCTCCCATTATTTAAGCCTTCCCCCATTTACGGTAATTTTTTACAGTAGCTGTCCTGGTTAGATTTTGATACAAGCCAGAGTTATTTGGGAAGAACCTCTACTGAAAAACGCCTCCATCAGAGTGACCTGCAGACAAATTGTCTGGATTAATGATTGACAGTTGGGTAGAAGAACCCAACCCACTGTGGGCAGCACCATCCTTAGGCAGGTGGTCCTTAGAGGTATAAGAAAGATAGCTAAATATGAGCCCAATGTGCAAACCAATAACTGGCATTCTTCCATGGTCCCTGCATCATTTGAATCCTGCATTGCTTCCCGGACAATATACTGAAATCTGAACAGAGTCAACCCTTTCTCTTCCAAGTTGCTTTGGGCCATTGGTTTGGTTTTTGGTTTGGGTTTTTTTTTTTTCCATAGCAACAGAGAGTAAACTAAGACAGTAACAAAGCACACTAAAAATGATGCCTTTAAGCTAAGTAACTTATTTAAATTATTCCACTGTTAGTGGGAAAATGGTGAATTTTTTAAATGAGCTTCCTTTTGTTGTTCTTTTGTGTTTTTACAAATTTTTTGAGGATTTTACACATGAGCACTATATTTTCATCATCTCCCATACGCTCTCCCTTATTCAATTCCATCCATACCACCAACTCCCTCTCAAATTCATGATCTAAACTATATTATTATCTTATATGTGTACATATAATAACCTGCTAGTCCATTTAGTGTTGCATACACATACATATACATATACATGCCTAAGGATGGTGCTGCCCACAGTGGGCTGGGTCCTTCCATATCAATTATTAATCAAGACAATTTGCCTGCAGGTCACTCTGATGGAGGCATTTTCAGTAGAGGTTCTTCTTCCCAAATAACTCTGGTTTATATCAAGTTGACAAAATCTAACCAGGACAGCTACTGTAACAAATTACCATAAAGGGGGTACTTACAAATATGTGTGTGTGTGCGCGTGTGCATGTGTGTGCATGCATGTATGTATATGTGTGTGTGCATGTATGTACATATGTGTGCATATGTGCATGTGTATGCATTTGAGTGTGCATGTGTGTGCATGCATGTGTGTTTATATATTTGTGTGTCTATATTTATATATGTGCATGAGTGTGCATGCATGTGGGGGTGGGTGGGGGTGGGTGTGCATGTGGGTGTTTTCAGAGCTAAACACTTGAAATTGAGTAAGCTAGTGGAGGCTCACCCCTGCGGAAGACTGATTCTCCGTCCCTCCACAGCCATTAGTTAGCTGTAGACCTTTATCTAGGGATAGGGATTTGTGAAATTTCCCTGATCCACTGGCGTTGTAATGATTAGGGCCTTGTTTAGAAGGCCACATTGCTGATATTTTGTACAAGCAATTCCTTGTCATGTCTTGCAGCAGATGCCCTGGACATCTGGCTCTTTGATCTTCACAATCACTCTAAGATGGCCCTTGAGCCCTAGATGGAGAAGTTGTGTTGTAGATGCATCCGTTGGGGATGGGCAACACCCCATAGGCAATTGTTCTCTGCAGTTTTGACCAGTTAAAGATTCTTGTGATGGTTGCCATATGCTACAAAAAGGTGACTGCTAATTTTTGAGTCACTAATCCTTGCTGATGCTTCTGGTTCAGTGTGTCTTAATCATCCTTCCAGAATCAAAATGAAAGTCGCCCTTTCTGAAGGCGCATCATGTCTTAGCCATCTTTGTACCTCCAGTGTCTCCCACCGGCCTATCTACACAGACTAATTATATAAATTAACACACTTTAATTGAAAGAGTTATGAACTTTTAAAGTACTCTGGAGGTTAGCAGTCTTACTCAAGACTAACGGTGCCCTTTTTCGTGGTTGTTTGGGAAGGATGAGGAAGGATCTGACTGTACTAAGGATCAGACCCAGAGGATACCTGCTCCACAAGACCTGCTATGGCTTGTTCTCATACATTGGTCACAAAGGGCAGTGTTGGTCATACTCCCCTCCACATTTTCTCCCAGAACTGATTTTCAGAGAAGAGTAGAGCATAAGATTCCAACTTCAGCTACAAATGAAGAGCTTTGCTAAACAACACAGCAAAACACAGAACCTTCAAGCAGCATAGCCACCCCACCCCACCCCACCCCCATAAGAAACCACATGGGTCACTCTCGTATTATTTCATTTCCTTTATTTAGTTTGGGCTGGAAGGGAAGTCCTGGTTGTCAGTCCGTAGCTTGGTCAGTCCATATGTCTTTCCAGCCCTGCGTTTACACCGTCTGCGCATCCATATTGCCCCCACAACCAAGATGATCAGAGACAGAGGTGCCAGCGCAATGCTCCAGGAGAACGTGGAAGAGACTGTAGAGGGAAGAGAGGGCGTGAGACGGAGCATCCCTCCCTGCAGAACAGGGCACCATAGGTTGACAGGGAAGAAAAACATCAGAGTTTGTTTTCCTTGATAAATGCACACTGATTTCTGGAAAACTTGTCTCTTACAGCTAAGCCATTTGAGGATGACACCTGTGACATCAGAAAGATGTGCCTATGGTCTAGTAGAGGCTTGGGTAGATGGGTGCTGGGAAGGTTCAGAGCTGCAATGGAGATGTGCTCAGTATCCATTCCCATTCTGAGGTTTGGACAAATCATCTTCGTAATTTAACCTAAATACGCCTACAGCTGCCTCCGTGGACATGCACACTATTATGGCCCAAAGGCAGTTTGCGGGCTTACTGCTTCAGAGCTGTGTTCGGATTCCTCTCTAGGTTTACTGTGGTCTGTAAGTTATTGTATCTGTGCCCTCTCAGCAGAAGCTATATTAACGGCACCTCCCTTTCCTTCTCAGCATTTAAACAATAAGATTTAATCACTGAGGGTTTTTTTTTCTTTTTGAAATGTCCTTGTAGACGATACTGATTTCCTGCCATTTGATGGCTTTGACCTTACAGCTGCCTGCTGCCCTGAAATCCTGGTCCACATAAAGCAGGAAAGAGATTTTCAGCTTCATGTTTAAGATAAGGAGATCCATTGCCTTCTAGAGATGATGTGAGGTCAGCGAACCCTGGTGCTCCAAGGCAGAGACCAGGAGGACACAGGGTGTTCTGCTCATTGCAGGGGTTTGTGTGTTTACTAAAAATTATTCCAGCTTGGTTTTTACTTTTACCTGAGTATAACCTCCCAATGCCAAATGTCCACTCTTTTGACAATTCTTTTTAAAGCAGAGGTTTGTGGAGCATGGAAGTGGCTCAGTAGATGAAGTGTTTACCTGCACATGCATGGGGACCAGACTGCAGATCCCCAGTACCTACATATATGCGATGTGGATGGGAGAGCCTGCTTGTAAGCCCGGTACCCATGAGACAGAAATCGGGAACCCTGGAGCTGGCTGGCTGTAGAGAGACTAATACAGTCGGTGAGCTATGGGTTAGAGTGAGTGACACTGCCTAAGTAAATAAAGTGTGGAGTGACTGAGAAAGACTATCTCTGGCTTTCACATACAGATAAACATATACATAAGCACATTCAGAGAGAGAGAGAGAGAAGGGGGAGGTCACTGAACATGCACGCATATTAACACACATATATATGTGCACACACACCACATTTACATGCCAAGAAGAGGAGGAGGAGGAGGGTGAGGAAGAGGAGGAGGACAAGGAAGAAGAGGAGGAGGAGGAATTGGGGCAATATCTCAGCCTTTGCAATGTGTGCTGAACAAACATGAGGACCTCAGTTTGAGTTCCCAGCAGCCACATAAAAGCCAGGTGCACACATTTATAACCTGAACTCTAGGGTAGAGATGGGTAGATCGTTGAGCGTATTGGCTGGCCAGTCTAGCCAATTCAATGTGCTCTACATTCAGTGGGAGACTCCATCTCAAAAAATATAAGTTTGAGAGCAATTGTGGAAGACTTCCAACATCCACTTATGGCCCCTATACTCACCTGCACACCTATGTGTACGTGTGTGCACACACACACATGAACATGAATGTACAATACACATGTGTGAACATGTATGTACAATTCTCTCTCTCTCTCCCTCTCCCCCCCCCCTCTCTCTCACACACATACACACACACAGAGTTTGAGGTTTGCTTTCAGTGCCCTACAAGAAGACATCTAAACATGCATGCTTCCACCCAACATCCAGAAAGCACTCAATACATTCCTTTTCCTTTCAGTTCTCCCCCCCCCCATACATACCTTCTTTGACTGTGGTATGGAGTGACTGAGAACTCCGTGGATTCGAGGCAACACATTTAAAATCTGTATTCAGATCCTCCCTTGTGACTGGATCAAAAATCAGCGACACTTCCACATAGTTTTCATCATTCTCTGAGTACTGGCTGGGTGAGAAAACACTCGATTGAGCATGATGTTGTATGCAGAGCATGATGTGTGTAGAGCATGATGTGTGTATGCAGAGCATGATGTATATATGTAAAACATAATGTATGTTGACCATGTTGTACATAGTCAGAGCATGATATACATATGAGCATGATGTATATATGTAGAGCATAATGTATGTATGTAGAGCATTCTGTACATATGTAGAGTAGGATGTACATATGTAGAGTATGTTGAACATATGTAGAGTATGATAACATACGTAGATCACAATTATGTATGCAGAGCATGGTGTATGTATGCAGAGCATGATGCAGAGTATGAAGTATGTATGCAGAGCATGATGTATGTATCTGAAGTAGTTGTCCTTTACAGGATAACCAGGCAGACATTCTCAAATTAGAAACATCCATTGTGTTTAAACTGATCACAACTTCTGCAGCACTCTGAGAACTTGTTGTCATGTGCAGTGCTCATCTGAGAGACTTTCTAGCCTGTCCCAGAGGACCATGTGTCCTGGCTGCTGCTGTTCTCTGAAACAGGACATATGTCACAATAAAAGCACATACTCTCCTCTTGGTTTAGTTGGAAAACTTCATTTTGGGGTCATCAAATATACCTCCAATAATCAAGTAGGAACAGAAAAATCTAGTTTGGGGAATTAGACTTTCTCACCACTTGGTGAGGCAGAGGGAGTTTCCAGGATTCCAGCCCTCAAGGGTTTCCTCCCTCATGGGGAAACAAGCACAGGCCAGAGGCTTTAGACAGCCTGGGGACGGTCCTAGTCAGGGTGGCTCCCATGTGTAATGTAAGCAGAAGCCAATGAGGTGGCCTGACTCTCCATTCATGGGAGTGAAGGCATCTCAGAGCGTGCTCACTAGGATGACCAAGTAAGCAATGAGTCCACTAACACTGGACACTGCAAGCCAATAATTATACCACTGTGCAGCACTTTCATCCAGTAATTGTACCCATTAAAACAAACATGCTTGTTACGCTTTCCCAAAAGGGAAAAGAGTAACAAGCCCAGGCCCACGCTAATTCAAAGTAGCAAGACTGCTACTTAAAAGGTGCTTGAGTAGCCAGGCTGGGCAGTGGTGGCACACGCCTTTAATCCTAACACTTGGAAGGCAGAGGCAGGCGGATTTCTGAGGTCGAGGCCAACTTGGTCTACAGAGTGAGTTCCAGGACAGCCAGGGCCACACAGAGAAACCCTGTCTCCAAAAAAAACAAAACAACAACAACAAAAGTGGTTGAGATTTCAGACTCTGTCTCCTTCCCTTCCGGCTTTCAGAGTATGAAAACTAAAGGAGGAGATGGATGTCTATATTCAGTTGTGTGTGTGTGTGTGTGTGTGTGTGTGTGTGTGTCTCTCTCTTTCTTTCTCTCTCTCTTTCTCCTTAAGAGACATATCAGACCACAGGTCTAGTACAGATACTATGTCAAGCCTTTGCAATGTTTACAAGAGCTTGTGAAAATCTTTAAGAATCATGAGTGTAACAAAGTGGAAAATGGAAATGAACCGACTGAAATATTTCAGACATGCAAAAATATCAACATTTAAAATGTAAATAAATGAAATAACCAATGATAAAATAAAATAAAATCAAGGAAAATAAACATTTGAAAAGTCAACTAGCAAACTACAACTCATACAAGTATAGAGAACACTTGGTTCTTAAGACAATGTTGAGCAAAATTTAATTTTTTAAAGTTCTGAATCCCTAACAGTTCATAACTATTTTAAATGTTATTTTTACTGCAACATATATAATATATAAAAAAATTATATATATTGATATTATATTGTATATTACATAATACATATTATATATTATAATATTTTATACAGTATATATTTCATGTGAACAGGCCCTGAATGTGACATCGGCTCCAGAAGAAAATAAATCACAGCAGAGACCCTCACCCACTTACTGGTGTAGCCCCTCGGTCACACGGCCTCTTGGGTAAGCAGCTGAGATAAATGTGCTGTTAGCCAACCACCACACAATGGTGTTGGAAGATGTACCAGTTCCCAGAAACACTTTGCACGGGACTATCAGTCTTGACCCTGGGGACAGCAAGATAGAACACACGGACTGTCAGAACCCAGCAGGAAAAGGGGCCGCCTTACCTCACAATCAATCTTCAGGAAGCTCTCAGCACAGGGCCTTGCTTGTCTTCTCAAACACCCCTCAGAAATTAACCCCTTCCTTGGGAGGAAACTTAGTTTCCTCAAATAGCTCTGTGCAAGTAAATGTCTCGGGCACCATCCACTGGTCCACACAGCAGGCAAAAGCCCCAAAGCACATAGACTTGAATAAGCACATAGACTTGACTTGAATAAGCACATAGACTTGAATGGCTTCACCAAGGCCACTGTAATACCACAGAGCATTCAATACTCAGAACTGTTTCCTTCTACAACCGATGTTAACTACAAAAATATCCCATCATGTGTGACTCTTTCTTCGGCCATTGCTGGCCTCAGCTTTACATTTTCCCAATGGGATGCTTCATTCAAAGAGGGTCAGGTTTAGAATTAACCCTTTGAAAACCAGTGGCATAATCTAAGGACAATACTTTCTCTACCATTGTGCACTTCGATGATGCCAATCCCTTGCCTCAGTCATAGGAAATTATTTTTCTTTCTGAGTCACCAAAGAGGAGGCAATGGAAAAGAAGACTCACTTCGGACTCTTTTTTTTTTTTTTTTTTCTTTTTGAATTTTATTTTATTTTTTTTTTCATGCTTTGATTTTGTTCTCTTCTTTTTTTTGTTGTTTTTTTTTAATTTTTTTTATTACATATTTTCCTCAATTACATTTCCAATACTATCCCAAAAGTCCCCCATAGCGCCCCCCACTTCCCTACCCACCCATTCCCATTCTTTTGGCCCTGGCATTCCCCTATATTGGGGCATATAAAGTTTGCAAGTCCAATGGGCCTCTCTTTCCATTGATGGCCGACTAGGCCATCTTTCGATACATATGCAGCTAGAGACAAGAGCTCCAGGGTTCTGGTTAGTACATTATGTTGTTCCAACAATAGGGTTGCAGATCCCTTTAGCTCCTTGGGTACTTTCTCTAGCTTCTCCATTGGGAGCCCTGTGATACATCCAATAGCTGACTGTGAACATCCACTCCTGTGTTTGCTAGGCCCCTGCATAGTCTCACAAGAGACAGCTATCTTTGGGTCCTTTCAGCAAAATCTTGCTAGTGTATGCAATGGTGTCAGCGTTTAGAAGCTGATTATGGGACGGAACCCTGGATACAGCAGTCTCTAAATGGTCCATCCTTTCATCACAGCTACGAACTTTGTCTCTGTAACTCCTTCCCTGGGTGTTTTGTTCCCAATTCTAAGAAGGTGCACAGTGTCCACACTTTGGTCTTCATTCTTCTTGAGTTTCATGCGTTTATCAAATTGTATCTTATATCTTGGGTATCCTAAGTTTTGGGCTAATATCCACTTATCAATGAATACATATTGTGTGAGTTCTTTTGTGATTGTGTTACTTCACTCAAGATGATGCCCTCCAGGTCCATCCATTTGGCTAGGAATTTCATAAATTCATTCTTTTTAATAGCTGAGTAGTACTCCATTGTGTAAATGTACCATAATTTCTGTATCCATTCCTCTGTTGAGGGACATCTGGGTTCTTTCCAGCTTCTGGCTATTATAAATAGGGCTGCTATGAACATAGTGGAGCATGTGTCCTTTTTACCGGTTGGGACATCTTCTGGATATATGCCCAGGAGAGGTATTGCTGGATCCTCCGGTAGTACTATGTCCAATTTTCTGAGGAACCGCCAGACTGATTTCCAGAGTGGTTGTACAAGCTTGCAATCCCACCAACAATGGAGGAGTGTTCCTCTTTCTCCACATCCTCGCCAGCATCTGCTGTCACCTGAATTTTTGATCTTAGCCATTCTGACTGGTGTGAGGTGGAATCTCAGGGTTGTTTTGATTTGCATTTCCCTGATGATTAAGGATGTTGAACATTTTTTCAGGTGCTTCTCTGCCCTTCGGTATTCCTCAGGTGAGAATTCTTTGTTCAGTTCTGAGCCCCATTTTTTAATGGGGTTATTTGACTTTCTGGAGTCCACCTTCTTGAGTTCTTTATATATATTGGATATTAGTCCCTTATCTGATTTAGGATAGGTGAAGATCCTTTCCCAATCTGTTGGTGGTTTTTTTGTCTTATTGATGGTGTCTTTAGCCTTGCAGAAGCTTTGTAGTTTCATGAGGTCCCACTTGTCAATTCTCGATCTTACAGCACAAGCCATTACTGTTCTATTCAGGAATTTTTCCCCTGTGCCCATATCTTCAAGGCTTTTCCCCACTTTCTCCTCTATAAGTTTCAGTGTCTCTGGTTTTATGTGAAGTTCCTTGATCCACTTAGACTTGACCTTAGTACAAGGAGATAGGAATGGATCGATTCGCATTCTTCTACATGTTAACAACCAGTTGTGCCAGCACCATTTGTTGAAAATGCTGTCTTTCTTCCACTGGATGTTTTTAGCTCCCTTGTCAAAAATCAAGTGACCATAGGTGTGTGGGTTCATTTCTGGGTCTTCAATTCTATTCCATTGGTCTATTTGTCTGTCACTATACCAGTACCATGCAGTTTTTATCACAATTGCTCTGTAGTAAAGCTTTAGGTCCGGCATGGTGATTCCACCAGAGGTTCTTTTATCCTTGAGAAGAGTTTTTGCTATCCTAGGTTTTTTGTTATTCCAGATGAATTTGCAGATTGCACTTTCTAATTCGTTGAAGAATTGATTTGGAATTTTGATGGGGATTGCATTGAATCTGTAGATTGCTTTTGGCAAGATAGCCATTTTTACAATGTTGATCCTGCCAATCCATGAGCATGGGAGATCTTTCCATCTTCTGAGATCTTCTATAATTTCTTTCTTCAGAGACTTGAAGTTTTTATTATACAGATCTTTCACTTCCTTAGTTAGAGTCACGCCAAGATATTTTATATTATTTGTGACTATTGAGAAGGGAGTTGTTTCCCTAATTTCTTTCTCAGCCTGTTTATTCTTTGTGTAGAGAAAGGCCATTGATTTGTTTGAGTTAATTTTATATCCAGCTACTTCACCGAAGCTGTTTATCAGGCTTAGGAGTTCTCTGGTGGAATTTTTAGGGTCCCTTATATATAATAGTGGGAGACTTCAACACACCACTTTCACCAATGGACAGATCATGGAAACAGAAACTAAACAGGGACACAGTGAAACTAAGAGAAATTATGAATCAAATGGATCTGGCAGATATCTACAGAACATTCTATCCTAAAACAAAAGGATATACCTTCTTCTCAGCACCTCATGGTACCTTCTCCAAAATTGACCACATAATTGGTCACAAAGCAGGCCTCAACAGATATAAAAATATTGAAATTGTCCCATGCATCCTATCAGATCACCATGGACTAAGGCTGATCTTCAATAACAGAATAAATAATAGAAAGCCAACCTTCACGTGGAAACTGAACAACACTCTTCTCAATGATACCTTGGTCAAGGAAGGAATAAAGAAAGAAATTAAGGACTTTTTAGAGTTCAATGAAAATGAAGCCACAACATACCCAAACTTATGGGACGCAATGAAAGCATTTCTAAGAGGAAAACTCATAGCTCTGAGTGCCTCCAAAAGGAAACTAGAGAGAGCACACATTAGCAGCTTGACAACACACCTAAAAGCACTAGAACAAAAGGAAGCAAATTCACCCAAGAGGAGTAGACGGCAGGAAATAATCAAACTCAGGGGTGAAATCAACCAAGTGGAAACAAGAAAAACTATTCAAAGAATCAACCAATCAAGGAGCTGGTTCTTTGAGAAAATCAACAAGATAGATAAACCCTTAGCCAGACTCACTAGAGGGCACAGGGAAAGCATCCTAATTAACAAAATCAGAAATGAAAAAGGAGACATAACAACAGATCCTGAAGACATCCAAAACACCATCAGATCCTTCTACCAAAGGCTATACTCAACAAAAATGGAGAACCTGGATGAAATGGAGAAGTTCCTAGACAGATACCAGGTACCAAAGTTGAATCAAGATCAGGTTAATGATCTAAACAGCCCTATATCCCCCAAAGAAATAGAAGCAGTCATTAATAGTCTCCCAACTAAAAAAAGCCCAGGACCAGATGGGTTTAGTGCAGAGTTCTATCAGACCTTCAAAGAAGATCTAATCCCAGTTCTTCACAAACTATTCCACAAAATAGAAACAGAAGGTACTCTACCCAACTCATTCTATGAAGCCACAATTACTCTGATACCTAAACCACAAAAAGACCCAACAAAGATAGAAAACTTCAGACCAATATCCCTTATGAATATTGATGCAAAAATCCTCAATAAAGTTCTTGCTAACCGAATCCAAGAACACATCAAAACAATCATCCATCCTGACCAAGTAGGTTTCATCCCAGGGATGCAGGGATGGTTCAATATACGGAAATCCATCAACGTAATCCAGTATATAAACAAACTAAAAGACAAAAACCACATGGTCATCTCCTTAGATGCGGAAAAAGCATTTGACAAGATCCAACACCCATTCATGATAAAAGTCTTGGAAAGATCAGGAATTCAAGGCCCATACCTAAACATGATAAAAGCAATCTACAGCAAACCAGTAGCCAACATCAAAGTAAATGGTGAGAAGCTTGAAGCAATCCCTCTAAAATCAGGGACTAGACAAGGCTGTCCATTTTCTCCATACCTATTCAACATTGTACTTGAAGTCCTAGCCAGAGCAATTCGACAACAAAAGGAGATCAAAGGGATACAAATTGGAAAAGATGAAGTCAAAATATCACTTCGGACTCTTGAAGATACAGCTTCTACAGTTTGCCTGTTAGTATGTCTGGCCCCACGTCACACTCAGAGAGCATCAGCAACTCTCCATCGCTTCTTATCCCTGGGACTTTAAATGCTCCCACCAGCTATGGCAGGCAGTTATATCTAGGTCATGCCTAGAGTACAGAAAGCCTGACCCCGTGCCCAGAGCTAGGATAAAACAAAACAAACAAGGAAAAAGTGGGCATGTAACTGCACCACGCACTGCAGTGCCTTCAAAGCCACAGGCGGGAGTGGGGTCCACTTAGCTGGAGAGCACCTGAGACCCAGCAAACTGGGAACCAGGACCAACCACTGTCTCCACTACTCTGGCTTTCGAGAAGACAGTCAGATAAGCAAGAGGAACACCAGCAATTTGAACCCATGCACAAGGGCTCCCTACCTCGATGGCCTCCAGGTAAACGTTAACATTGAAGCCCAACTCCAAACAGAACTAATAATAATGTTTTGTTTTAAAAACAGACCCTGGGGGAGGGGGTTGCTGGAGAGATGGCTCAGTGGTTAAGAGCTTCTCTTCCAGAGGTCCCGAGTTCAATTCCCAGCACCCACATGGTGGCTCACAGCCATCTGTAATGGGATCCTATACCCTTTTCAGGATAGCTACAGTGTACCAGTATACATAAGATAAATAAATCTTTTAAAATAAAAAAATAAATAAAAATTAAAAACTAAAACAGACTCTGAAGCCAGAACTTGATGAATGAGCATCAAGAACTCTAAAGCCTGCATCATTAGAAACAAGCACATGAGAAGGTGTGTCCACGTCAGTTTCCCGGGCACACAGACCAAAATCTACAGCCAAACTTGACCCCAGCTCCGAGTTTCTGAAGTACACTATATACTATCACTCCTTGCAGGCTTTTCCTTGTGGTAAATAGTAGAAATAAGACCTTCGGAGAGAGTCGGTGTTGACATGGAATGCGCTCCCACCAGGCAGAGTAGATGCTCAGTACATGGGCAGCCCTTCCCTACCATGAGCTTCAGAAAGGATCTCTACAATTCACTCATGTGCCTTCACTGGACACCCGCTACGGACCATCCAACACGTCTGTTGGCCAGACATCCTGCATCAGCAGGGGTGAAAACAGAAACCCCTTTTCATCATACCATTGGTGAATATACCAGCTACTCTAATCAGGGGGGAACTATCTGCAGTCGCTGCTGGCTCTGTTTGACAAAGAGAGTCTTATAGGAATTCTGAGTAGCTGCTAAATATTGAGAACGAGAATTAAGTGGAATGTACTAAAGGTGCCAGCCAACTCTGTGGACCCCTTCCTACAGTTAATAACTATTACCAAATTATTTGCCCCGGAACATTTAGGCTTTTGTGGATCTAACTTTCAGAAAATAAAGTATCATTGCTCTCAAAGAATGGCAATACTGCCAAACAATACTTGGTGAAGACAAAGGTCCCTTCGGTGGTCATGTCAGGCCCCTACATAGTGTGGTTCGTGGGTCTCACTCAGGCACTGTACACCCAAAGGCATAATGTGGTCAGCTGGCACAGGTCCCAAACCCTCTGACGGTTTCAGGCACCGCCAAGGGCGCGTGGGCTGCACAATTCTTGTAGATCCTTACCCAGTGATGCTGGTATTGTCTCCAGGGGAGAAATGATCACAGGGATGGGTTCCGTGGTTGTTCCTGAGAAGATAGAAGGGAAAAGAGATTGCATGAGGAGGTCGCCTTGGTTTCCAGTACAGATTCAGACTTGCTTTTTTAGCTAATTAAGTGGCCCTCCCCCCATGGGACCAGACATTGTGAGAATCGGCCTTTGTCTGGCAAAGGAAATGGGCCTCTCCATGAAACTTAAGCATCTTAAGCCAATGCTTTTCCCGGCAGAGACATTCCCGGACGAGGCCATGGTTACACATTCTTCTGGCAGATGGTCTTCGTTATCTGCTCTGCGTTGAACAATTAGCTATTCCTCTCCCGGGCTTCCTGAATGCACACTGATGGTCTCCACAGCATGGGTTTTGCCCTCCTTCAAGATTAAAGAGCCATGTCTTCAAGAGCTGGCGCGGGGGTCGGAAAGTAGGTTAGAGAGCCATCTGTGTGGAAGACCAATCCCACACTGGGAACTAAATTCAGTGACACACCTTGGTCACTGATGTCATATGAACTCTTTAGGGAGGTTGGAGTGGACCTCCAAGGGATTCGAACCAGCTTGAAGAAACTGGACACCTGAAGTGGAGCAAAAGAGCCAGCTGGGGAGTGAGAAGAGGGTTGGGAGCCATCCCTCAACTGGACCCATTTTTCTTGTTTCTACTACTAAAAAAGCAAGCGCTTAAGTTACCATGTAAGCACCAGATAAACCAGGGTGTGCCTACACCACGGCCTTGAAGGTAAAGGGCTTGGGAAATATAGATTACAGCACCTCAGCTCCCAAGCGCCTATTTATCAGATCTGCATAGGACCTTAGAGTCTCCTATGCAGGTACTACTGGAGTCTGAGGGCGGGGGTGGGGTGGGGGACGGTACATTCAGACTGTGCATGTGAGGACCACTCAGATCTTCCTTCCCTGTGTGAGGAGCACTAGGATTGTGTGTGTGATGAATCCTCAGGTAACTCTGCTGCATCTGGTTCAGGACCCTCTTTTTTTTAATTATCTCGTGTGCAACTCATCAAATTTTATTTGATTTACTGACTGATTGATTTTATTTTATCTTATTTTACTTACTCACTTTACATCGAGCTTACTGCCCTGATCCCGGTCACCCCCTCCCACAACCCCTCCCCCTCCCCCCAGCCCCTTTTCCTCTGAGCAGGTGCCGCCCCGCCCCCTGGTATCCCGCCCCGCCCCCTGGTATCCCGCCCCGCCCCCTGGTATCCCGCCCCCCACCCTCTACCCCACCCTGGCACTTCAAGTCTCTGCAAAACTAGGCTCTTCCTCTCCCACTGAGGCCAGACAAGGCAGCCCCATTTAAGAACCACTGTGTGGCCCTAGTTTCACAACTCGGTACAATACGCGGGTCTGCCGCCCCCTAGTGTTTCTGTGCAGTATCACACAGACGAGTGGTGAAGCCCGTTCTCAGACACCACCCTGAACTGAGCAAGATGTGAGCCTGTTCTCTTCTCACAGGACAGGAAAACAAGTATACGCCAGAGGCTTCGGTTCAGGCAGGATAGTGACATGAATGAGTCTGTGAGGCTCACATATTTGATTCTATTTTCCCTTCACCTCGCTTCCTCTCCAGCATGTAAGAGTTGGGAGTAGCCGGGCGTGGTGGCGCACGCCTTTAATCCCAGCACTCGGGAGGCAGAGGCAGGCGGATTTCTGAGTTCGAGGCCAGCCTGGTCTACAAAGTGAGTTCCAGGACAGCCAGGGCTATACAGAGAAACCCTGTCTCGAAAAACCAAAAAAAAAAAAAAAAAAAAGAATTGGGAGTAAACGACTACATTAAACGACTGTTCAATGCTGGCCAGCCCTGCTTATCACGTTCTTTTCGCGTATAATCCGTCCTGGCATAGGCCGAGCATCATTTCTCTGGGTTTGCAAAATCTGAGTTACTCTAAAACCTGAAACTTGCTAAGCAACAATATAATGTTGTGCGTGGAAAATTCCATACTGTAAGACTTTGTTTGAATGCACAGAATTAATTAAAATACTGTGATAGTCGACCTGGTTGCAGTCATGAGTAATCTCGGCATGGAAGAGCTACAGTAGATTCTCTAGTTAGAAGCCAGCTTATAGCCACTGGACCAAGTATAGCCCAAGCAACCGTTTCAAAAAAAGATATAAACAAAATATCACATCAAACTATCTTTGGGTTATGTGTAAAAATATATATGAAGCATACACTAATTTCATGTTTAAACTTGTGCCTATATCCAAGATTTCATTATGCTGGTGAAAATATGCCAATTCTTGGGGGGAAAAAAATCAAGATTTTGAAGGTTTCTGTTGTCAAACTCTCAGGCAGGTAGTGGTCAGCCTGTACAAAGGGCCACAATCGGCACTCTGCTCAGCGCTCTGGTCAAAAACCTAGTAAAATGATGGTTCTCACCCTTCCTAAAGCTGTGACCCTTTAATACGGGTCCTCATGTGGACATTTTATGTCAGCCATAAAGTTATTTAGTTGCTACTTTATAACTGTAAATTGCTACTGTTATGAATTGTATAGGAAATACCTGATATGCAGGATAGGTGACCTCCCAAACGGATCGTGAACCACAGGGTTAGAACCACTGCAGTAAACTCTCCGTCCCTCCAAAGTATATTTTAAGGCTTGACAAGAGTGTCCGGACCAGCTCAGAGCTCATGAACCTTCCATTTCCCAGGACGCCTTAGTTTGTCCCCCCTCTAGTGGTGAGTTTTAGCATTGCAACCTTCAAATACCTGCTTTCATCCCTTTCCTGACCAAGAGTTAACTGTCCTTCTCTTAGAACTCCCAGCCGTATACTCCTTAAAGTATCTTGTCCGTGTTTTAGTAACATCTAGAATAGTTGATAAACATGTTTTTCTTTTTCCTTCATGTCAAAGACATTCGAGGATTTTTAGGTGATCCTGAAGTTATTATCAAGCTGCTTCTAGAACCAAGCAAGGCAGGTACCTCCGTGGTGTGTATTTACCTTTGACCCGGAGTTCAATATTCCTAGTGATGTTGTATTCCTGGCCATTGTAGGTAAATGTCATAACACATCTGTAATAGCCTGCGTCGTCCATGGACGTGTTGGATATCAATAGGCGTGTGGGGTCTCCTGCACTCAGAAATTCCTTACTGCCTTTATCCAAGAGCATGGAGCCCTAGAGGGGAGATGCATCTGAGAGTTACATTATAGAATAACATCGCTCTCGAACATTGAGTGTAATATCATCGTTGTCAATCAATGTGGAATCTACAACCCAAGAGACTCCCTGGCATATACTTCCTTTGGCCATTTTGTCTTTGGGGTGCATTTTTAGCTGTATTGTTAGAGAAATGACCGGTTTCCCCCCCCCCCTTAGGGTAGAATCTTGTCATGTAGCCCACACTAGACTTAAACTCTTGATTCTCCTGCCTAAGCCTTCTGGCTTCTGGGGTGACATGGGTGTGCCCCCCTGCTCCATTTAGAAAAAGGAATACATTTTTTTAAGATTAAGTTATTGTAAACCAGTTAAGTACAAATATACTTAAGATCTAACTGCCTTCTGACTATGAGCAGTATCAAGAAAAATCACTACTAGGGGAATACCAGGGCCAGGAAGCGGGAGTGGGTGGGTTGGAGAGCAGGGTGGGGGGAGGGTATAAGGGACATTTGGGATAGGATTTGAATTGTAAATGAAGAAAATATCTAATAAAAAATTGTTTAAAAAAAAAGAAAAGAAAATTCACTACTGTGCTCGCTTCGGCAGCACATATACTAAAAATTGGAACGATACAGAGAAGATTAGCATGGCCCCTGCGCAAGGATGACACGCAAATTCGTGAAGCGTTCCATATTTTTGACACTCGCCAACTGCCCACAACACCCGCCACAGGATCTTAAGACTTCTGGTGAGTGGAGCAAAGCTTCTGCTCCAATCCAATTGCGCGGGACCTGAGACTGCATTAGTTAGGGAAGCAGAAACCGGCCTGAGTAGGACCACAGGCCTCTTCCGGCTGGACCAGCACCGGGGTACCGTCAGCTACCCACGACCCCCGCCGCAGGATTTAGAGACTGCTGGTGAGTGGAACACAGCTTCTGCTCCAATCTTTAAATAGTGACAACGATAACAACTAACCCCAGAGATTACCAGATGGCGAAAGGTAAACGTAATAATCTTACTAACAGAAACCAAGACCACTCACCATCATCAGAACCCAGCACCCCCACTTCACCCAGTCCAGGGCACCCCAACACACCGGAAAAGCTAGACACGGATTTAAAAGCATATCTCCTGATGATGATAGAGGACTTCAAGAAGGACGTTAATAACACACTTAAAGAAATACAAAGGAACACTGGTAAACAGGTAGAAGACAGTAAAGAGGAAGCACAAAAATCCCTTAAAGAATTGCAGGAGAACACTGCTAAAGAGTTACAAATCCTTAAAGAAAAACATGATAACATAATCAAACAGGTAGAAGTCCTTACAGAAAAACAGGAAAACACATCCAAACAGATGATGGAAATGAACAAAACCATACTAGACCTAAAAAGGGAAGTAGACACAATAAAGAAAACCCAAAATGAGGCAACACTGGAGATAGAAACCCTAGGAAAGAAATCTGGAACCATAGATACGAGCATCAGCAACAGAATACAAGAGATGGAAGAGAGAATCTCAGGTGCAGAAGATTCCATAGAGAACATCGGCACAACAATCAAGGAAAATGGAAAATGCAAAAAGATCCTAACTCAAAACATCCAAGAAATACAGGACATAATGAGAAGACCAAACCTACGGATAATAGGAGTGGATGAGAATGAAGATTTTCAACTCAAAGGACCAGCAAACATCTTCAACAAAATTATAGAAGAAAACTTCCCAAATCTAAAGAAAGAGATGCCCATGAACATACAAGAAGCCTACAGAACTCCAAATAGACTGGATCAGAAAAGAAATACCTCCCGACACATAATAATCAGAGCAACAAATGCTCTAAATAAAGATAGAATACTAAAAGCAGTAAGAGAAAAAGGCCAAGTAACATATAAAGGCAAGCCTATCAGAATTACACCAGATTTTTCACCAGAGACTATGAAAGCCAGAAGATCCTGGACAGATGTTATACAGACACTAAAAGAACACAAATTCCAGCCCAGGCTACTATACCCAGCCAAACTCTCAATTAACATAGATGGAGAAACCAAAGTATTCCATGACAAAACCAAATTCACACATTATCTCTCCACGAATCCAGCCCTTCAAAGGATAATAACAGAAAAAAACCAATACAAGGACAGGAACCACGCCCTAGAAACAACAAGAAGGTAATCCCTCAACAAACCTAAAAGAAGACAGCCACAAGAACAAAATGTCAACTTTAACATCAAAAATAACAGAAAACACCAATTTCTTTTCCTTAATATCTCTTAATATCAATGGACTCAACTCCCCGATAAAAAGACATAGACTAACAAACTGGCTACACAAACAAGACCCAACATTTTGCTGCTTACAGGAAACTCATCTCAGAGAAAAGGATAGACACTACCTCAGAATGAAAGGCTGGAAAACAATTCTCCAAGCAAATGGCATGAAGAAACAAGCTGGAGTAGCCATTCTAATATCTGATAAGATTGACTTCCAACCCAAAGTCATTAAAAAAGACAGGGAGGGACACTTCATACTCATCAAAGGTAAAATCCTCCAAGAGGAACTATCAATCCTGAATATCTATGCTCCAAATACAAAGGCAGCCACATTCATTAAAGAAACTTTAGTAAATCTCAAAACACACATTGCACCTCATACAATAATAGTGGGAGACTTCAACACACCACTTTCACCAATGGACAGATCATGGAAACAGAAACTAAACAGGGACACAGTGAAACTAACAGAAATTATGAATCAAATGGATCTGGCAGATATCTACAGAACATTCTATCCTAAAACAAAAGGATATACCTTCTTCTCAGCACCTCATGGTACCTTCTCCAAAATTGACCACATAATTGGTCACAAAACAGGCCTCAACAGATATAAAAATATTGAAATTGTCCCATGCATCCTATCAGATCACCATGGACTAAGGCTGATCTTCAATAACAAAATAAATAATAGAAAGCCAACCTTCACGTGGAAACTGAACAACACTCTTCTCAATGATACCTTGGTCAAGGAAGGAATAAAGAAAGAAATTAAGGACTTTTTAGAGTTCAATGAAAATGAAGCCACAACATACCCAAACTTATGGGACGCAATGAAAGCATTTTTAAGAGGAAAACTCATAGCTCTGAGTGCCTCCAAAAGGAAACTAGAGAGAGCACACATTAGCAGCTTGACAACACACCTAAAAGCACTAGAACAAAAGGAAGCAAATTCACCCAAGAGGAGTAGACGGCAGGAAATAATCAAACTCAGGGGTGAAATCAACCAAGTGGAAACAAGAAAAACTATTCAAAGAATCAACCAATCAAGGAGCTGGTTCTTTGAGAAAATCAACAAGATAGATAAACCCTTAGCCAGACTCACTAGAGGGCACAGGGAAAGCATCCTAATTAACAAAATCAGAAATGAAAAAGGAGACATAACAACAGATCCTGAAGACATCCAAAACACCATCAGATCCTTCTACCAAAGGCTATACTCAACAAAACTGGAGAACCTGGATGAAATGGAGAAGTTCCTAGACAGATACCAGGTACCAAAGTTGAATCAAGATCAGGTTAATGATCTAAACAGCCCTATATCCCCCAAAGAAATAGAAGCAGTCATTAATAGTCTCCCAACTAAAAAAAGCCCAGGACCAGATGGGTTTAGTGCAGAGTTCTATCAGACCTTCAAAGAAGATCTAATCCCAGTTCTTCACAAACTATTCCACAAAATAGAAACAGAAGGTACTCTACCCAACTCATTCTATGAAGCCACAATTACTCTGATACCTAAACCACAAAAAGACCCAACAAAGATAGAAAACTTCAGACCGATATCCCTTATGAATATTGATGCAAAAATCCTCAATAAAGTTCTTGCTAACCGAATCCAAGAACACATCAAAACAATCATCCATCCTGACCAAGTAGGTTTCATCCCAGGGATGCAGGGATGGTTCAATATACGGAAATCCATCAACGTAATCCAGTATATAAACAAACTCAAAGACAAAAACCACATGGTCATCTCCTTAGATGCGGAAAAAGCATTTGACAAGATCCAACACCCATTCATGATAAAAGTCTTGGAAAGATCAGGAATTCAAGGCCCATACCTAAACATGATAAAAGCAATCTACAGCAAACCAGTAGCCAACATCAAAGTAAATGGTGAGAAGCTTGAAGCAATCCCTCTAAAATCAGGGACTAGACAAGGCTGTCCACTTTCTCCATACCTATTCAACATTGTACTTGAAGTCCTAGCCAGAGCAATTCGACAACAAAAGGAGATCAAAGGGATACAAATTGGAAAAGATGAAGTCAAAATATCACTTTTTGCAGATGATATGATAGTATATATAAGTGACCCTAAAAATTCCACCAGAGAACTCCTAAGCCTGATAAACAGCTTCGGTGAAGTAGCTGGATATAAAATTAACTCAAACAAATCAATGGACTTTCTCTACACAAAGAATAAACAGGCTGAGAAAGAAATTAGGGAAACAACACCCTTCTCAATAGTCACAAATAATATAAAATATCTTGGTGTGACTCTAACTAAGGAAGTGAAAGATCTGTATAATAAAAACTTCAAGTCTCTGAAGAAAGAAATTCTAGAAGATCTCAGAAGATGGAAAGATCTCCCATGCTCATGGATTGGCAGGATCAACATTGTAAAAATGGCTATCTTGCCAAAAGCAATCTACAGATTCAATGCAATCCCCATCAAAATTCCAAATCAATTCTTCAACGAATTAGAAAGTGCAATCTGCAAATTCATCTGGAATAACAAAAAACCTAGGATAGCAAAAACTCTTCTCAAGGATAAAAGAACCTCTGGTGGAATCACCATGCCGGACCTAAAGCTCTACTACAGAGCAATTGTGATAAAAACTGCATGGTACTGGTATAGTGACAGACAAATAGACCAATGGAACAGAATTGAAGACCCAGAAATGAACCCACACACCTATGGTCACTTGATCTTCGACAAGGGAGCTAAAAACATCCAGTGGAAGAAAGACAGCATTTTCAACAAATGGTGCTGGCACAACTGGTTGTTACCATGTAGAAGAATGGGAATCGATCCATTCCTATCTCCTTGTACTAAGGTCAAGTCTAAGTGGATCAAGGAACTTCACATAAAACCAGAGACACTGAAACTTATAGAGGAGAAAGTGGGGAAAAGCCTTGAAGATATGGGCACAGGGGAAAAATTCCTGAATAGAACAGTAATGGCTTGTGCTGTAAGATCGAGAATTGACAAGTGGGACCTCATGAAACTACAAAGCTTCTGCAAGGCTAAAGACACCATCAATAAGACAAAAAAACCACCAACAGATTGGGAAAGGATCTTCACCTATCCTAAATCAGATAAGGGACTAATATCCAATATATATAAAGAACTCAAGAAGGTGGACTCCAGAAAGTCAAATAACCCCATTAAAAAATGGGGCTCAGAACTGAACAAAGAATTCTCACCTGAGGAATACCGAATGGCAGAGAAGCACCTGAAAAAATGTTCAACATCCTTAATCATCAGGGAAATGCAAATCAAAACAACCCTGAGATTCCACCTCACACCAGTCAGAATGGCTAAGATCAAAAATTCAGGTGACAGCAGATGCTGGCGAGGATGTGGAGAAAGAGGAACACTCCTCCATTGTTGGTGGGATTGCAAGCTTGTACAACCACTCTGGAAATCAGTCTGGCGGTTCCTCAGAAAATTGGACATAGTACTACCGGAGGATCCAGCAATACCTCTCCTGGGCATATATCCAGAAGATGTCCCAACCGGTAAAAAGGACACATGCTCCACTATGTTCATAGCAGCCCTATTTATAATAGCCAGAAGCTGGAAAGAACCCAGATGTCCCTCAACAGAGGAATGGATACAGAAATTATGGTACATTTACACAATGGAGTACTACTCAGCTATTAAAAAGAATGAATTTATGAAATTCCTAGCCAAATGGATGGACCTGGAGGGCATCATCTTGAGTGAAGTAACACAATCACAAAAGAACTCACACAATATGTATTCATTGATAAGTGGATATTAGCCCAAAACTTAGGATACCCAAGATATAAGATACAATTTGCTAAACGCATGAAACTCAAGAAGAATGAAGACCAAAGTGTGGACACTGTGCACCTTCTTAGAATTGGGAACAAAACACCCAGGGAAGGAGCTACAGAGACAAAGTTCGTAGCTGTGATGAAAGGATGGACCATTTAGAGACTGCTGTATCCAGGGATCCGTCCCATAATCAGCTTCTAAACGCTGACACCATTGCATACACTAGCAAGATCTTGCTGAAAGGACCCAAATATAGCTGTCTCTTGTGAGACGATGCCGGGGCCTAGCAAACACAGGAGTGGATGTTCACAGTCAGCTATTGGATGTATCACAGGGCTCCCAATGGAGAAGCTAGAGAAAGTACCCAAGGAGCTAAAGGGATCTGCAACCCTATTGTTGGAACAACATGATGTACTAACCGGAACCCTGGAGCTCTTGTCTCTAGCTGCATATGTATCGAAAGATGGCCTAGTCGGCCATCAATGGAAAGAGAGGCCCATTGGACTTGCAAACTTTATATGCCCCAATATAGGGGAATGCCAGGGCCAAAAGAATGGGAATGGGTGGGTAGGGAAGTGGGGGGCGCTATGGGGGACTTTTGGGATAGTATTGGAAATGTAATTGAGGAAATTATGTAATAAAAATATTAAAAAAAAAAAAAAAAAAAAGAAAGAAAATTCACTACTAAACAGCCAGGAAGACAAGAAAAACTAGGGCTGGAAGAGACCATGTTGGAGGAATTTATTTAAAAATTATTTCACACTTCCGGCCGGACCAGCACCGGGGTAGCTAGAGCACAGGGTCGGCTGACACCCGCCAGCTACCCACGACCCCCGCCACAGGATTTTGAGACTGCTGGTGAGTGGAACACAGCTTCTGCTCCAGTCCAATCATGCGGGACCTGAGACTGCTTTGGTTGGAGAGGCAGAAATCCGGCCTGAGTAGGGCCACAAGCCTCTTCTGGCAGGACCAGCACTGGGGTAGCTAGAGCGCAGGGTCGGCTGACACCCGCCAGCTACCCACGACCCCCGCCACAGGATTTTGAGACTACTGGTGAGTGGAACACAGCTTCTGCTCCAATCTTTAAACAGTGACAACGACAACAACTAACCCCAGAGATTACCAGATGGCGAAAGGTAAACGTAATAATCTTACTAACAGAAACCAAGACCACTCACCATCATCAGAACCCAACACTCCCACTTCCCCCAGTCCAGGGCACCCCAACACACCGGAAAAGCTAGACACGGATCTAAAAGCATATCTCATGATGATGGTAGAGGACTTCAAGAAGGACTTTAATAACACACTTAAAGAAATACAAAGGAACACTGGTAAACAGGTAGAAGACAGTAAAGAGGAAGCACAAAAATCCCTTAAAGAATTGCAGGAGAACACCGCTAAAGAGTTACAAATCCTTAAAGAAAAACAGGATAACATAATCAAACAGGTAGAAGTTCTTACAGAAAAACAGGAAAACACATCAAAACAGATGATGGAAATGAACAAAACCATACTAGACCTAAAAAGGGAAGTAGACACAATAAAGAAAACCCAAAATGAGGCAACACTGGAGATAGAAACCCTAGGAAAGAAATCTGGAACCATAGATACGAGCATCAGCAACAGAATACAAGAGATGGAAGAGAGAATCTCAGGTGCAGAAGATTCCATAGAGAACATCGGCACAACAATAAAGGAAAATGTAAAATGCAAAAATATCCTAACTCAAAACATCCAAGAAATACAGGACACAATGAGAAGACCAAACCTACAGATAATAGGAGTAGATGAGAATGAAGATTTTCAACTCAAAGGACCAGCAAACATCTTCAACAAAATTATAGAAGAAAACTTCCCAAATCTAAAGAAAGAGATGCCCATGAACATACAAGAAGCCTACAGAACTCCAAATAGACTGGACCAGAAAAGAAATACCTTCCGACACATAATAATCAGAACAACAAATGCTCTAAATAAAGATAGAATACTAAAAGCAGTAAGAGAAAAAGGCCAAGTAACATATAAAGGCAAGCCTATCAGAATTACACCAGATTTCTCACCAGAGACTATGAAAGCCAGAAGATCCTGGATGGATGTTATACAGACACTAAAAGAACACAAACTCCAGCCCAGGCTACTATACCCAGCCAAACTCTCAATTAACATAGATGGAGAAACCAAAGTATTCCACGACAAAACCAAATTCACATATTATCTCTCCACGAATCCAGCCCTTCAAAGGATAATAACAGAAAAAAACCAGTACAAGGACAGGAACCACGCCCTAGAAACAACAAGAAGGTAATCCCTCAACAAACCTAAAAGAAGACAGCCACAAGAACAGAATACCAACTTTAACAACAAAAATAACAGGAAACAACAATTACTTTTCCTTAATATCTCTTAATATCAATGGACTCAACTCCCTGATAAAAAGACATAGACTAACAAACTGGCTACACAAACAAGACCCAACATTTTGCTGCTTACAGGAAACTCATCTCAGAGAAAAAGATAGACACTACCTCAGAATGAAAGGCTGGAAAACAATTTTCCAAGCAAATGGTATGAAGAAACAAGCTGGAGTAGCCATTCTAATATCTGATAAGATTGACTTCCAACCCAAAGTCATTAAAAAAGACAGGGAGGGACACTTCATACTCATCAAAGGTAAAATCCTCCAAGAGGAACTATCAATCCTGAATATCTATGCTCCAAATACAAAGGCAGCCACATTCATTAAAGAAACTTTAGTAAATCTCAAAACACACATTGCACCTCATACAATAATAGTGGGAGACTTCAACACACCACTTTCACCAATGGACAGATCATGGAAACAGAAACTAAACAGGGACACAGTGAAACTAACAGAAATTATGAATCAAATGGATCTGGCAGATATCTACAGAACATTCTATCCTAAAACAAAAGGATATACCTTCTTCTCAGCACCTCATGGTACCTTCTCCAAAATTGACCACATAATTGGTCACAAAACAGGCCTCAACAGATACAAAAATATTGAAATTGTCCCATGCATCCTATCAGATCACCATGGACTAAGGCTGATCTTCAATAACAAAATAAATAATAGAAAGCCAACCTTCACGTGGAAACTGAACAACACTCTTCTCAATGATACCTTGGTCAAGGAAGGAATAAAGAAAGAAATCAAGGACTTTTTAGAGTTCAATGAAAATGAAGCCACAACATACCCAAACTTATGGGACGCAATGAAAGCATTTCTAAGAGGAAAACTCATAGCTCTGAGTGTCTCCAAAAGGAAACTAGAGAGAGCACACATTAGCAGCTTGACAACATACCTAAAAGCACTAGAACAAAAGGAAGCAAATTCACCCAAGAGGAGTAGACGGCAGGAAATAATCAAACTCAGGGGCGAAATCAACCAAGTAGAAATCAACAAGAAGAACTATTCAAAGAATCAACCAATCAAGGAGCTGGTTCTTTGAGAAAATCAACAAGATAGATAAACCCTTAGCCAGACTCACTAGAGGGCACAGGGAAAGCATCCTAATTAACAAAATCAGAAATGAAAAAGGAGACATAACAACAGATCCTGAAGACATCTAAAACACCATCAGATCCTTCTACCAAAGGCTATACTCAACAAAACTGGAGAACCTGGATGAAATGGAGAAGTTCCTAGACAGATACCAGGTACCAAAGTTGAATCAAGATCAGGTTAATGATCTAAACAGCCCTATATCCCCCAAAGAAATAGAAGCAGTCATTAATAGTCTCCCAACTAAAAAAAGCCCAGGACCAGATGGGTTTAGTGCAGAGTTCTATCAGACCTTCAAAGAAGATCTAATCCCAGTTCTTCACAAACTATTCCACAAAATAGAAACAGAAGGTACTCTACCCAACTCATTCTATGAAGCCACAATTACTCTGATACCTAAACCACAAAAAGACCCAACAAAGATAGAAAACTTTAGACCAATATCCCTTATGAATATTGATGCAAAAATCCTCAATAAAGTTCTTGCTAACCGAATCCAAGAACACATCAAAACAATCATCCATCCTGACCAAGTAGGTTTCATCCCAGGGATGCAGGGATGGTTCAATATACGGAAATCCATCAACGTAATCCAGTATATAAACAAACTCAAAGACAAAAACCACATGTCATCTCGTTAGATGCGGAAAAAGCATTTGACAAGATCCAACACCCATTCATGATAAAAGTCTTGGAAAGATCAGGAATTCAAGGCCCATACCTAAACATGATAAAAGCAATCTACAGCAAACCAGTAGCCAACATCAAAGTAAATGGTGAGAAGCTTGAAGCAATCCCTCTAAAATCAGGGACTAGACAAGGCTGTCCACTTTCTCCATACCTATTCAACATTGTACTTGAAGTCCTAGCCAGAGCAATTCGACAACAAAAGGAGATCAAAGGGATACAAATTGGAAAAGATGAAGTCAAAATATCACTTTTTGCAGATGATATGATAGTATATATAAGTGACCCTAAAAATTCCACCAGAGAACTCCTAAGCCTGATAAACAGCTTCGGTGAAGTAGCTGGATATAAAATTAACTCAAACAAATCAATGGACTTTCTCTACACAAAGAATAAACAGGCTGAGAAAGAAATTAGGGGAACAACACCCTTCTCAATAGTCACAAATAATATAAAATATCTTGGCGTGACTCTAACTAAGGAAGTGAAAGATCTGTATAATAAAAACTTCAAGTCTCTGAAGAAAGAAATTCTAGAAGATCTCAGAAGATGGAAAGATCTCCCATGCTCATAGATTGGCAGGATCAACATTGTAAAAATGGCTATCTTGTCAAAAGCAATCTACAGATTCAATGCAATCCCCATCAAAATTCCAAATCAATTCTTCAACGAATTAGAAAGTGCAATCTGCAAATTCATCTGGAATAACAAAAAACCTAGGATAGCAAAAACTCTTCTCAAGGATAAAAGAACCTCTGGTGGAATCACCATGCCGGACCTAAAGCTTTACTACAGAGCAATTGTGATAAAAACTGCATGGTACTGGTATAGTGACAGACAAATAGACCAATGGAATAGAATTGAAGACCCAGAAATGAACCCACACACCTACGGTCACTTGATCTTCGACAAGGGAGCTAAAAACATCCAGTGGAAGAAAGACAGCATTTTCAACAAATGGTGCTGGCACAACTGGTTGTTAACATGTAGAAGAATGCGAATCGATCCATTCCTATCTCCTTGTACTAAGGTCAAGTCTAAGTGGATCAAGGAACTTCACATAAAACCAGAGACACTGAAACTTATAGAGGAGAAAGTGGGGAAAAGCCTTGAAGATATGGGCACAGGGGAAAAATTCTTGAATAGAACAGTAATGGCTTGTGCTGTAAGATCGAGAATTGACAAGTGGGACCTCATGAAACTGCAAAGCTTCTGCAAGGCTAAAGACACCATCAATAAGACAAAAAAACCACCAACAGATTGGGAAAGGATCTTCACCTATCCTAAATCAGATAAGGGACTAATATCCAATATATATAAGGAACTCAAGAAGGTGGACTCCAGAAAGTCAAATAACCCCATTAAAAAATGGGGCTCAGAACTGAACAAAGAATTCTCACCTGAGGAATACCGAATGGCAGAGAAGCACCTGAAAAAATGTTCAACATCCTTAATCATCAGGGAAATGCAAATCAAAACAACCCTGAGATTCCACCTCACACCAGTCAGAATGGCTAAGATCAAAAATTCAGGTGACAGCAGATGCTGGCGAGGATGTGGAGAAAGAGGAACACTCCTCCATTATTGGTGGGATTGCAAGCTTGTACAACCACTCTGGAAATCAGTCTGGCGGTTCCTCAGAAAATTGGACATAGTACTACCGGAGGATCCAGCAATACCTCTCCTGGGCATATATCCAGAAGATGTCCCAACCGGTAAAAAGGACACATGCTCCACTTTGTTCATAGCAGCCCTATTTATAATAGCCAGAAGGTGGAAATAACCCAGATGTCCCTCAACAGAGGAATGGATACAGAAATTATGGTACATTTACACAATGGAGTACTACTCAGCTATTAAAAAGAATGAATTTATGAAATTCCTAGCCAAATGGATGGACCTGGAGGGCATCATCTTGAGTGAAGTAACACAATCACAAAAGAACTCACATAATATGTATTCACTGATAAGTGGATATTAGCCCAAAACTTAGGATACCCAAGATATAAGATACAATTTGCTAAACGCATGAAACTCAAGAAGAATGAAGACCAAAGTGTGGACACTGTGCCCCTTCTTAGAATTGGGAACAAAACACCCAGGGAAGGAGTTACAGAGACAAAGTTCATAGCTGTGATGAAAGGATGGACCATTTAGAGACTGCCGTATCCAGGGATCCATCCCATAAGCAGCTTCTAAACGCTGACACCATTGCATACACTAGCAAGATTTTGCTGAAAGGACCCAAATATAGCTGTCTCTTGTGAGATGATGCCGGGGACTAGCAAACACAGGAGTGGATGTTCACAGTCAGCTATTGGATGTATCACAGGGCTCCCAATGGAGAAGCTAGAGAAAGTACCCAAGGAGCTAAAGGGATCTGCAACCCTATTGTTGGAACAACAGGATGTACTAACCAGAACCCTGGAGCTCTTGTCTCTAGCTGCATATGTATCGAAAGATGGCCTAGTCGGCCATCACTGGAAAGAGAGGCCCATTGGACTTGCAAACTTTATATGCCCCAATATAGGGGAATGCCAGGGCCAAAAGAATGGGAATGGGTGGGTAGGGAAGTGGGGGGCGCTATGGGGGACTTTTGGGATAGCATTGGAAATGTAACTGAGGAAAATATGTAATAAAAATATTAAAAATTAAAAAAAATTATTTCAATTTAAGACTTACTACAGGAAAGGAAATTTTGTAAGTAGAAAAATAGGAGAGATGGGGTCCATCTTCTCATAAAGACATAGAGTTCTAGAGGTTCTTGACAAAACGGAGCCCTTGGGAGCAAGGCCTTCAGGGAAAATGGAAGAAGTAGGCCAGGTAAAAACATCTTGAGTGTTCCATAGCCTCAGTACAAGAAAATCCTGCGCATGGTATTTTGTACCTGTAATCTCAGCACTTGAGAAGCTGAGACAGGAGGATTGTGAGCTTGAGGCCAGACTGAACTACATAGAGAAACCCTGTCAACAGTGGGGGAAGGGGTGATGAGGAAGAAAAGAGGAAAGGAGGAAGGGGTGGAAAGGAGGGAGGGTGGAGAGGAGGGATTGGGGGGAAGGGGGAGGGGTAGAAAGGAGGAGTAAGGGGTGGGGAGAAGGGAGGGGTGGGAAGGAGGGGTTGGTTGGGAAGGAGGGATTAGGTGGAAAGGAGAGAGGGAGTGGAGGAGATAAAATGTGATCAAAGGCCAGAGAGATGGCTCAGTGGTTAAGAGCACTGTCTGCTCTTCCAGAGGTCCCGAGTTCAAATCCCAGCAACCACATGGTGGCTCACAATCATCTGTAATGAGATCGGATGCCTTCTTCTGGTATGTCTGAAGACAGCTACAGTGTACTTACATATAATAAATAAATCTTTAAAAGAAAAAAATGTGATCAGAGATCAAGGCTTTCAGAGACTGCCGTGGCCCTTCCTCAAAATATACTTAATTAAAGGGGGGAATCTCACAGCTCCTAGCCTGAGTAGACAAATATGAACACAGGGCACAATATGACAGTTGCTCTATAAACGTAGACTTTGAGTCAGTTTCTTCTGTGCCTGTCATCTGGAAAGGGGAGATGTGAACAGCCCCTGCCTCTGAGGTTAGAACAGGGAGAGCATAGTAAGTACTTAGCAATGCTCAGGGGGACTGTGGGAGGAGCGGCTACTGTTAACATCCCATGCCAGCCCCATTGATTAAGCATGGTGCAGATGCAAGCATGGTGCAGGGGCTGCATGCACAGTACTCCATCCCTAGCCTTCAAAACAGTTCCAGGAAGCCGGACATCCTGCTCACAGCAGCAACAGATACAAGACAGGAAGCAAATGCAACAAACTAAAAGAAAGAAGGTTTGGAACCCAGACACTTTGTTTCCAGATCTATGTTTTATGCTCTGTAGGGGAGTTCTGCATGTGTCCTCTGCCTGCTCTTTCTAAACCAAGAGAAGGCTCTCTGTGGCTCACCAGGCTTATCCATAGGCACAAACTACTTTCAGGAAGGCATTTTAACGTTTCCAGCATTGCATTGCTATGGTGTATATAAATATGTGCACGTACATGTGTGCGTGTGCATGTGTGTGTGTGCATCTTGATGTTAATACTGACGGTCAGCTGATTGACCTATTGATTAAAGGACGAACTCTTAGCAATGACTAAAGGAATACAAGCCTTCTCAGCATCTCTATGGTCTGCATCAGGGGTGGGCAAGTCCTTTCAGATAAGAGCCAGATAGGACATAGTTTATTGCCCTCATAGACCACATGGTCTCTGTCTTACTACACAATGGAACAGACAAAGAAAATCCGTAACGGAAGCCCCCATGCAAATGTGCTTATGGACATTGAAGTCTGAGCCTTAGTCAATGGTCACATGCTCTAGAGTATTCTTTTCATTTTTTTTCAAGCATTTAAAACCTGAAAACTCTCCATACTTGATGAGTTACACTGAGACAGATGATAGCTCTAGGCTATAATTTGCAGCCTGTGCTGTAAACAACAATGTCTCCTAAAAAAGCAATGACCTCACAGAGAAGCCATAAAATAGTTGCTCCTTTTCTTAAGGACACAAAGTAGAAACTGTAAGAGTATTTATTCCTGCAACCCAAAAGTTGCCTTGTGCTTTAAAAATAAAAAAGATATTTTAAACATGGATATAAAATTTTTGTAGAAAATAAACAGGGTTGTTTTGAGCGGGTTTTCCTAGTTATTTTTAGGCAAGTGACACTCAAAAAGCTCTTTAGCAGCTATTGACTCTGAAATCATTTCACACTCTGCCTGCATGACCCTCATCCAAACCATATAATACTAATCTGATCATGGCCACTTTAATTAATCTTATATTTCTAAATACATAATTATCTGTGTATCTACACAAATATATTGTCTTCAATCAGATTTTTACATATGTGTTCTATAACCATTGAGACATATTTTTGTGGCATACGCGTTTCGAAAGCCTTACCTTATACCACTGTATCTTTCCATCAGCGTTGCTGGAGATGAATTCTTTCAGGTCAGGGCACACTAGTAACCCGGTGGTGGAGAGAGCTGAGATTTGCAAGTAGGAGACATGAGGCAGAGATGCTTCAGTATTCTTAAAGACCTTGAGTTCCACCGACATTTGCTCACAGTGGGATGCGTTTCTAATTGTTTGTTAAGAAAAAGGAAAATGGCAATGATTGGAAAGACAGAAATACAAAACCAAATGAACGTAAGAACAGCTTCCTGCCCCCGTCACACCCAGTCTGCCCTGCCTTGATGAGTGTGGCTTACCTCCTGCTTGTTTTAACTTCTTGTGATACAAAATCATCCTGCCTGACTGCTATCTACAAGCTGTGTGCCCTGTGCCTTTCATGAAGGACCACTGCAGAAGCTTCATTCCCGAGCCCGGGGCACTGAGAGTCCCCCTAAGAATGCTTTACCAACTGATTTCTAGTTTCAGAAGACTGCTGAGAACTTTGTGTTTGGACTCTTAAAAAAAAAAATTTTTTTTAATTTAAATTAAAAAAAAAACATGAACAAAACTATATAGCAAGATTTTGGAGAAAACAACAAATTTGGAAAGATACTTTGATTGTTTTTTAGACTGCCCATGATTCTAGGACTATGATGCTATTAAGTGTTCGAGGAAGACTTGAACACACCAACTGTTGTCCTTAGAACTGAGAAAAGGCCAGAGGTAAATGTGTGTGTGTGTGTGTGTGTGTGTGTAGCGCTGGAAATGTGAGGGAAAATGGATGAAGGGATAGAAGAGATTAATAAAATTGAATGTTTAAAATAGAAAAACAAGGAGCTGGCAGGTTAGTCATATGTTCTGCCTAGATGAGGCTCTGCATTTAACTGCAGCATTCAAAACAAATGAAAATGAAACAAAATAAGAAAAATATAATTCGATTAGCTAAGACCCTAAGATGAATAGCTACCGATGATAAATAACACACCAACTGAGAGAGACCATCAGAATCAATTGTAAAAAAGGTGTAAAAATTACTTCCAAAAAATAATTTTTAAAGCCTAACAATATATACATCCAAAGATGTGGACCTTGTGAGCTGCAGCTTCCTGGTGGAGTAATGGCATGGCTCTAACAGAGGTAACCAATGGCTCTCTGGGTAGATCTGAGGCTTCCTCCTCAGAAAGAAACCTGTGCGTGCTTCTGTACACTTGCTCTGCAAGGCTAGAGAGGTCATAGCTCCTAAGTGAAAACTTACTGCTATTGTTTTGTTAAATGGACATGGGGTTGACCCGCCTTCTAAATTAAATATTTGTGTTATACCCATCGATGAAAGCTGCTCTCAGCCTTCACCAGAGGAGCCTCTGTTTTCAGTGGCTGGCAATACAGAGAGACTCATGGTGGTACAAACGTAAAGAACAAATGACTCTGGAGTGCTTAGCCCTACATGGGACACTCATATCACCTACTCAGAGACTCAGAGAGCAGAAACAATGTACGACCCAGCTGTAGGGGGAAATGCTGTGAAACAGCATCTTCTGGACATGACATGGTGGCTGTACTCATGAATTCAGAGCGGCCATGGTTACCTGCATAAGACTGGGCTGGCTTCCATTACATAATGCACGGGGAGGGTCATCTGAGGCCCACTCCTCACTGAAGTGAGGCACTCACTGTAGGCAGGTCCTGGGTAACGAGGCATTAGTAAGTCACAGCCCACTCCTTCAAGCACCCGTGATTAAATGTGATGTGTCATGTACACAAAAAGACCCCAGAGTTGGAAGAGGATAAAAGACTGTGATGGGGAATGAAAAATAACCTAAATCCAGTGAATAAGCATATAAAACGGTCAAATAAACCAATGAGATGAAAATGAGAAGACTGAAGAGTGCTTTCAGTACCCGCTTAACAGCAAACTGATCTCCTGTCTAGTAACAAAGCTACAGGATGGCACTGGTTAGGCCAGTGTTTACAACTAAAGTAAATTAAGTACAGATCGGAGTAACCTAAGTCTCTGGAGCTCGTAAGAGAAAAACAAAAACATCAAAGGCTCTTAGAAATCCCATAAACCAGAAGTTTCTAGAAACCATGCCTGCCAGACCTACCAAGAACCCCAAGCTTGTTCACATTATTGATCTGGTAGTTCCCCTTGGAGAAAACACTGAGATCTGGGGACTGCTTGTTCTGGCAGTATTATCTTGACTACTCTGAGTGACAGAAAGGCCGTGTGACTTCCCAATAGCAAGAGCACGAACAGGGCAGGGCAGCCTCGTGTCCTGGAACTGTGAATGCCTAAGTATGTCTTAGCTGTCACTGCAGATTTCCACTCCAGCTGAAGCCCAGCATTACGCAGTCGGAAGAGAAGGCAAGCACTTCCCCTGGGGCAAAGAATGCCCCTCAATCTCAGAATCCATTTCCCAACAAAAATAAGAGCATCAGCTAAAATTCTTTTTTTTTAATTAGATATTTTCTTTATTTACATTTCAAATGTTATCCCCTTTCCTAGTTTCCCCTCCTAAAACTCCCTATCCCCTTCCCTCTCGCCCTGCTTACCAACCTACCCACTCCCACTTCCTGGCCCTGGCATTCCCCTATACTGGGGCATAGAACCTTCAAAGGACCAACGGCCTTTCCTCCCATTAATGACCGACTAAGCCATCCTCTGCTACATATGCAGCTAGAGCTATGGGTTTCACCGTGTGTTTTCTTAGACTGGTGGTTTAGTCTTAGGGAGCTCTGAGGGTGCTGGTTAGCTCACATTGTTGTTCCTCCTATGGGGCTGCAAACCCCTTCAGCTCCTTGGGTCCTTTCATTGGGGACCCTGTGTTCAGTCCAATGGATGGCTGTGAGCATCCACTTCTGTATTGGGCACTGGCAAAGCCTCACAGGAGACAGCTATATCAGGCTCCTAGTCAGCAAGCTTTTGTTGGCATCCACAATGGTGCCTGGTTTTTGGTGGTTGTTTATGGTATGGATCCCCAGGTGGGGCAGTGTCTGGATGGTCCAGTGTGCCCCTGTTCACCTCTCCTAACATTGGCACTCCTCCTGGAAGAGCTCTGAAAGGGCTCAGTGCTCATATTGATCACAGCCCATGACCCTCCCCACACCAAATATTTCCCATGCTGTGGTTAGCCCATCTCACCCCCAGCAAACTTCTGTACAGGGAAGAAACGCAAACTGGAGTGTCAGGATACAAAAGGGAGGGGCTAAGATCCCCATCTTTCCTTTCCAAGATGGAGGCCTCGTTGTGGTGTTTGTTTGCATGCTTGATTTTCTACTGTGTTTTCCTGGTAAGGCTCCTCAGAGAAAGTCACTTGGGAAGCCTGGGAGGAAAGCAGCTTTATGCCTGCTGCACAGCAGACGTTCCTATTCCCCGGTACAGGAGAGAGCACGTGCCTGCTTCCTCAGCAAGAGCAGCATAATCTTTTAACCACTGAGCCATCTTCCCAGTGCACGCATGTTTCTTTTCTCTCTTTCTCTCTCTCTTTTTTTAAAGATTTACTTATTGACTATTCTGAGTGACAGAAAGGTCATATGGTTTCCCAATAGCAAGAGCACAAACAGGGCAGGGCAGTCTCTGTCCTAGAATGTGTTTGTGAGGACACTGTCACTCTCTTCAGACACACCAGAAAAGGGCGTTGCATCCCATTACAGATGCTTTCAAGCCACCATGTGATTGTGGTTGCTGGGAATTGAACTCAGGACCTCTAGAGGAGCAGCCATTGTTCTTAACCACTGAGCCATCTCTCCAACCCCATTTGCACACTTCTTACACGTCTCTAGGACTGGGGATGATATTGTCTGGACTTCCTCCCCTCCTGCTAAGAATGTCACCCTGCCTGGTTCTTCTAAGTATCAATATGCTAGGCAATTTCTCTATAAACAAGTTAATGAAATCTAGAAGGACTCTAAAGGCAGCAGTGGGTGGAACGAGCAGTGGCCTAGGAGCAGGGCAGCCAGCTGGAGAGGGATGGTTGTTCTCCAGCCAGGCCAAGGGTGTGTCCTAGTCCTTTCAAACTATTAAGAACATGATGCCAACAACTTTACCCTTGGAGACTCAGCAGAACATGTCACCGCTGAAGAACAATCCTTTCAACAAACAGTGTTGAGAAAGCAAAAGGGCTCATGCAAAAACAGACCTACACCCTGGCCTGACACTGCGGGCAAAAACTAACTCAAACCGTGTCAGCCCTGAAACATGGCAGTTAAATGTGTAAGAGTATAGGAAGAAGACGAAGGGGAAAGCTCCATTGCTTTGAAATAATCTGTGATTCCCTGAACCCAGGAACAGAAACACTAAAAGAAAAAAAAAATGGACATAATTTAGAATTCACCAAAATGGAAATGTGTTCACAAGGAGGACACCACTGACAGAGTGCCTAAGCAAGCCACGGAGTGAGGTGAAGTGTCTCCAAGTTGTACAGCTAATTAGGGGAAGACAGTCCAAAAATCCTACAGTAAGCAATGCAGTTCTCAAAACCAGCAAGGACTGGAGTAGCCATTTCTCCAAGAAGTAGACACAAGCGGCTAAGGAAGACACAGAAAGCTACAACCAAGGACACAAGGTGCCACATCACACATGTAAGAACATCACTGTGAAAATAAATAAGCAACCAGTGTTGGCAATGCTGGCGAGCAACAGAACCCTTGCAGAGATGGAAGTCAGTGCAGCTGCTGCGGAAATTCAAAGAAATTCATAAATGGCCATGTGATGCCGAAACACAACAAAAGCTTATGTAGTTACTCAAATTGGCATTCCTAATGAGAGCCACACAGCAGGACAAACCTGTGTGATCGCAGAAGGAAGGACAAATGGACAAACAGAATGTGGGATGTTTGCACCACAAGACAGCAACAGTCAGCCTTGAAAAGGAAGCGGATTCCAATGTGGGCTATAACACTTGCATGAGTCACCTACAAGATGCAGATTTACAGAGACAGAAGGTGGTTGTCAGGGGCTGGGCAGGGAAATGGATGGATAGCTATAGTTTAACGAAGAACAAGCTTTGGTTTGTGAAGAAGAGGGAGTTCTGGAGGTTGATGGAAAGCCAACCAGAACAGCCCCTTGTCTGGACATGATCATAGCTCCCTCCCTCCTTGTAGTGTATTTGGTCTCTGTTCAAATGTCACCTCGCTAGAGAAAAATCCCCAGAGCCCTGTTAGCCGGCACAGCATTCAGGCCTGGCTTCTTGCCCCGATGTTACTTTTCTTGGTGATGTTTTCCCCATGAGACACATCTGTTCTGTGTGCATATATGTAACATCTGGCCACCATCATAACGTGAGCCCCAGAAGGACGGAGACTTGTTTTGTGCTTTTCACTGTTAACTCCGCGTGGTGGAGAAACAAGACATAGATGGGAAATCCCCAGCAGAATTTTAGAACCAGATGGAGTCTGAGCATCCGACTAATCCAAATGCTATTGCACAAATAAGGAAACTGAACGGTCATGGCAGCTGTTCCAGGGCAGGTAGAGGGGCTGCACTATGTATCTCCCTAATCTATGTCCTACTGCTTTTAAAAACAAATTGTTATATAACACACGTAAGACATGGATCCTACCGTGTTGACTGTCTTTAAGTGAACCACTCAAACAAGCTAAGCACTTCCACACTGTGGCACCAGGACTAAAAGTACCATGGAGAGGGTCTATTTCAGCTTACAGCTTACAACCCATCATGACATCATGACAGGAAGCTAGAGGCACAAACTGAAGCAGAAGCCATAAAGGAACACTGCATACTGGCTTGTTGTACAGGGCTTTTTCAGCCTAGTTTCTTATACAACCCAGGACCTCCTGACCAGGGATGGCACCACCGTCAGTGGGTGTGGTAGTTTGAATAAGAATGGCCCCCCAGAGGCTCATATATTTGATGCCTGGTCATTAAAGAGTAGTACTACTTTAGGAGAGATTAGGAGGTGTGGTCCTGTTGGAGTGAGTGTGGCTGTGTTGGGATGGGAGTGGCTTTGTTGGGGTGGTTGTGGCCTAGTTGTACGTGTAGCCTTGTTGAAGTAGGTGTGGCCTTGTTGGGGGAAGTGTGTCACAGATGGGTGGATTTAAGGTTCTCAAAAGCCTAAGCCAGGCCCAGTGTCTCTCTCTTCCTGTTGCCTGTTGATCCCCATGTAGAACTCTCAGCTCCTTCTCCAGCACCATGTCTGCCTGTTCACCCCATGCTGCCCACCATGCTGATAACAGACTAAACCTCTGATGTTGTAAGTAAGCCCCAACTAAATTCTTCCTTTTATAAGAAGTGACATGGTCATGGGGTCTCTTCCAAACCAATGAAACACTAAGACACTGAGTTAGGCTCTTCTACATAAATCATTAACTAGAAAAATGTTTCATGTATTTGCCTAAAGTCGGTCTGATGGAGACAATTTCTCAATTGAGACTCCTTCTTCCAAGATGAAGCTTGCTTATGTCAAGTGGACAGAAGAAGAAAAGAGATAGACATAGATAGAGATAGAGATAGAGATAGAGATAGAGAGAGAGAGAGAGAGAGAGAGAGAGAGAGAGAGAGAGATAGAGATAGAGATAGAGATAGAGATAGAGATAGAGATAGAGATAGAGATAGATATATTCCTAAACAGCACAGGAGGTTTTGCAGGGACACAAAGGAGAACATAGTGTGGATTGCCCTTCACGTACTTTGAAAGTACAATTGTCACTGAAAACCTTAGAGTCCATTCTGCCTCTGCCTGGACATTGAGTCCACATTACCCCAGACCCAAAGAGCCTTACCTGAATGTGCAAATGTAGGTACCAGAGTCTTGCTGCACTGCTGGCAGAATCCAGAGTATGTTACCCTTCACCCACATCCTTGGTTCATCTCTTGGGATCAGCTGAGAAGAGTCCAATTTACTCCAGGTCAGAAGGCTGTGGGAACTGCTGGAGATGTCGGAGTGTGGTGCCAAGGGGCACCTCAGAACCACAGGTTCACCTTCCAGCCTCAATTCAGATTTGAACTCTCTGCCACGAAACTGGCAGTTGTCTCCATGGACTGTAAGTCAGAGATAGTAGGCATTAGGGTCCCAAACCTGCTCACATCACAAAACAAGTCCCCAAAATGAGGGTGGACCCAAACCAAGGATACACATGGTCTCAGCAAAGTGACCTGCACCCAGGTACCCATGGGCAGTACCCTCTGTTACTTTAGACTTCCCAAATGATAATCTGGAACCATCAATTTCAATTTCTATCCTGTGGAGGCAGATAGACCAGGTTCACATTATAATTAAAAAAAAAAAAAGAAGAAGATTTGGGGCTGGAAATTCTTCAGCATCTACATCAGGATGCTCACAAGCATCTGTAACTCTAGCTACAAGTGACCTGACACTTTTCTAGCCTTCCAAGACACCTGCCTACACATACACACACACCACCACCACCACCACCACCACCACACCACACACAGATAAAGGCAAAATTTTAAATCTTTCCTAAAAGATTTAAATACAGGATCAGTTTTCATTTGCTGATATTAAAAGCTGAATTATGTAAATAGAGGTAAAGGGAATGGCTGTAAGAGACTACCCGTTTCAAGTCAAAGGTATGACAGCTAAAGAAACTCCATCTTTTGTTAAGCGTCCATCTGATTGCCCACTACCATTTGTCTCTGACTCCAGTCGCTGGAAGATAAGTTTCTAGTAACTCTAACTCAGTGACTCTCATACAGAAATATACAGCTGTCCCTTATGATAGGACTGACAGCTTGGGGCGCGGGGCTTCTATAATCATCTTATGCAGACATTCAAGGACTATTTTGAAGTTGCCTTGATGACCTAATCTTGGCAGAGCACGAAGCTCTTGGCTTCCTTGTGCAGATAAGCCTGTGATACATTCCTCTATTGCTGATGAACTTAAAAAGTTATACAACCACGTTGGAAATCAATTTGGGAGTTTCTCAGAAAACTGGGATTAGTTCTACCTCAAAACCCAGCTATACAACTCCTGGGTCTACACACAAAAGATGTTTCATTATCCCACAAGGACACCTGCTCCACTATGTTCATAGCAGCTTTATTCGTAATAGCCAGAAACTGGAAACAACCTACCCATCCCTCAGCCAAAGAATGGATAAAGAAAATGTGGCAGATGTACATAACAGGATATTACTCAGCTATTTAAAGACAGCGACATCATGAAATTCGCAGGCAAATGGATGGAACCAGAAGATATCATCCGTGATATTTTCCATGAGTGAGGTAACCCAGAGCCAAACATGATATGTACTCACTTATAAATAGATATTAGCCATGAAGTACAGTATAACCAAACTGCACTCTACGAACTCAAGGAAGCTAAATAACAAGGGGAGGCCCTTGAATCTCACTGAGAAGGAGAAATAGAATAGACAAGGGTATGGATAGAGGGAGAAAACTGGGTGGGGGAAGGGGTAGGGAGGGGAGCTAGAGGGAGGATGAAAGTGTAGGGGGGGTATATGTAGGATGACCAGGAAGTTTAAGACAATGGAAACTTCCAGGAATCTTTGAGGTGACCCTAGTTGAGACTCCTAGCAATGGAGAATATGGAACCTGAAAAGACCATCTCCAGCAAACAGAAAAAGACTCCAAATGGAGAGACTGGGACGCCAACCCAGCCACACAACCTTAGACCCACAATTTCTCCTGCCAACAAGATGTTTGGGGATAAAGATGGAGTAGAAATCAAAGGAATGGCCAACCAATGAGTGACCCACCTTGAGACCCATGCCATGAGAGAGAGAGCCCACCCCTGACACTATTCATGATATTCTGCTAGATTTCCAGAAAGGCACCTAGTATAACTGTCATCTGAGAGGCTTCACCCAGCAACTGACTGAAACAGATGCAGAGACCCATGGCAGAACTTGGGGAATTCTATGGAATCGTGGGACAAAAGGATTGAAAGAGCCAGAGAGGTCAAGGACATCACAAGAAAACCCACATAATCAGTGAGCCCATAGGGGCCCACTGAGACCCAAAGTATACCAGAGAGCATGCATGGGATGGACCTCTGTACATATTTAACAGTTGTGCAGCGTGGTCCATGAAGACTCCTAACAGCAGGGGCAGCGGCTATCTCTGACTCTGCAGCCTGCCTTTGGATCCCTTTCCCCTAACTGGGCTGCCTGTCTAACCCCAACAGAAGATGCGCCTAGTCCTGCTGCAACTTGACATGCCAAGGCTGGTTGAGGTCCATTGAAAGCTTCCCTTTTCTAAGGAGATAGGGAAAGCAGAAGGAGGGCAGGGTTGAGGTGAGAGAGGTGGACTGGGAGGAGAGGAGGGAGGGTAAGCTAAGCTGCAATCAGGATGTAAAGGAAATAAATTGACTAATTTAAAAAATCCTTCTTTCACCCCTCTTAGAGCAGTGGTCTCTAATCTGTCTCAGAGATTGCTGTTCTGCTAACAGCTTCAACAACTTTAACTGACTATAATCTGGATTACTCCAAAGTAAAGGTATCTTTGAATAAGGGCAAATTGGTCATATTCTCCATTCTCTTCCTTGCAGGAAAGACACACACCCAGGCTTCAACACATGGACGGGGAATATCTGTTATCTTGCTTGCCAAGCCATGAATAGTTGTAGTTTGCTGCTTGTTAAGCGAACCCCGCCAGAAACCTGTTTTCCCCAAAGCCCTTTCCCAGCTGAAGTGGTCGTTTCGTTCCTCACCTGTGGGCTTCTCCGATGTAACGGGGGATTCAGAAACCTTTCCTGTGTGCACCACTGTTGGAGTGGTGAAAGCAGAAACCCCAGTTACTAACACAAGCAAGAGGAACATTGTCTGCACCAACTTCCTGAGCACACAGGACCCTTGGAGCCTATGGGAGGAAAAAGAGGGAGGAGTCAGTAGGATCATGAGCTTCCATTGGAAGGTGGTCCTGGGGTTGGGGGTGGGGTGGGAAATAGAACAGGATCTTAAACTGCACCTGAGAACGAGAATGTTTGAGATGTGTGTGTGTGTGTGTGTGTGTGTGTGTGTGTGTGTGTATATAATTTTCAAATAAGGAAATTGAAACCATTTGTATTTGTATTCAACAAAGAGTTGCAGCTGTATTTATGAACTTGACTAACATTAAACCCCCAGGCACCTCCCACAGACCTGCCTGGAAGTTTCAGGTCCTAAGTGCCTGCCTCTCCAGAAATGAAACTGAGCAGTCCCTGCCCCTCTGCCTGGGCCACAGCTGGTACCCTTAGCTCCTCCAGGCCTGTGCCCACTCCCCACTCTCTGAGTGAGGTGTCTCCTTATCCCCAATGTAAGCCTGCACCATTTTCTGACCCCCCCCCAGTGCCCTCCCCACAGTCTCCTCACTGGCCCTGTGCACCTCTGCAGCACTTATCACTGAACACACATAAGCTCTCCACAGATAGATAAGGATTCTCTTCGTCCTATGCACTGTCCTACCGTGCCCGAACTCAGTTGCTCAGTTCGTGAACACCTCAACAAATCTCCAGAAGCCCAAAGATCCTCTGGTTTCTCTTGTCAGGGAGCTTTGCCTGATTCCACGCGGGCAGACTCAGCAAGTCTTCTCACCAGGACCCATCAGCTCTTACTGTTAGCTGTCTGCCGCCAGGGGTGGGACCACAACACGCAGGAAGCTACTGTGCCTCCTCAGCCTTGGGTCCTTCTGCTCAGATCAAGGTAGAAATAAAGCAAACCACCAGAATGAGACTGTGGCGGAGGATTTTGCTCTGGCAAAAGGGATCAGAACACAGGCTAAGGTCCCCCGGGCCAATCTGAAGGGGCGAGGAGGGAGCCTACACAGAGATGCTCACTTTGGACCAGCCGGACTGCTCAGAACTGAAGTCCCTCAGAGTGAAACAGCTTAAATAGCAGAATCCTGCGAAACCTGCTTCTCATTAAGCATAGAGTCCGGGATTGAGAAATCATCACTTTCTTTCTCGCCTCATCCCACACATCCCACCCTCCACCCTCAAGATGGTTATCTTCTTAGGTCTTAACCGGTCATGACTGACATTAGCTGTTTCTGGCTGCTAACACTAGAGGCTTAGAAATCTCTGCTTGACTGTTCTAGTGACATGTGTGGTCTCAGCTCTTCTCTTGAGGGCATAATTTTCCAACCTGTAGTTCACCATGCCCAGGAAGCACAGTATTGTCCTCTGAATCTTAACAAATAACACTTATTTATGTCTGTAGCCCAGTCCCCTTTCTTAGGTGATTTTTATTGAGGTTCTTTGGCCAAAACACTGCCAAAAAAAAAAGAGAGAGAGAGAGAGAGACTTTCCCTGACCCTGATCCCACCCCATAAGGCACACAGGGTTATGGCTCTGAAGAGATAAATATTGGGTCCCAGGGACCAAGATGGCACTCCCTTTTATCTGTCTTTACGCATAAGGGTGGGGTCTAAGGGGTCCGTGTCCAAGAAGTATCACTAGCAATTCTAGAGCCCAGCTTCATTTTCATAGCCTGTCTGTTAGGAATGCACATGAGTTAAGAACCAGGCTTATCAAAGGGAGCTAACTGATGAGGACTTTCTGACTCTTCAGAAACCTATCTGCTCTCTCTAGAGAGAAATAGAAGCAAGTGTTTAAACTGGAAAGAGACTAAGAATCCTCGCTCTAGGCTGCCCGTGTATAGCCACCACTGCACAGCTAATATTGGAACCAGAGCCAAGGAGCTGAATCAGAATAGAACTGGAAACTCTGTATCTAATAAAACTCCCTTTCTCCATTTGCCAGCCAAGGCTTCCCTAAGGCCCGGGCTCTGCTGATGTGATAGTGACTTTGTGAAGGGAGTGGTAGGGCCTGCAGGATGCTCAGGCCTCTTCAATTCCCGTGGTGACTTTCTCCCTTAGGGGACCAGACCTAAGCTTGGGCTTAGCGTGGGATGCCCCTCAGCTTGCCCTCTCTGAGGTGACCAGAGAGAGCAGTCTCCCTTCCAGTGACCTTCCTGTTGCAGTCTGCACACTGGTTCTGAACCGGGTGTCACTGCTCTTACTGGAAGCTGGTTGTAGATCTTCAGGGGCTTGTGGGGTTACCCTGGGGTATCAACCAAATCAGGGCAGCCAGAGCTTCATGGGTTTCTCTAAGCTCCTTTTCTTTAAGCATCTTCCACCTACTCTAGTTATTAACCTTAAAGGCTTCTATCAGAGTTGACAAAGGGTCAGAGGATGCCTCAAGCTGTGTAACTTCCTGTAGGAAGCTGGGGTAGCCTGTGCCATAAGATGAAAGGCCACTGGAGTTCTTCTTTGCTCTGAGCTAGGAACAGCGTTGCTGGGTTTTGCAGAAGTGCCCTGATAAAGGTTCTAACTTCATCTCGTTAACAAGCTGGACCTGTTAGACCTTCATTCCTTCTCAGACACAGATCAAGTGAGATCTGCTCTCTCCCTAGCTTCAAGATGGAGTTCCCCAGGTCTTGGTGGAGACCAACATAGGAAACTACATCTTCCCTGGGTCCCTGAACATTAATTATGTGGCCATGTGTTGGTTGCTGGCCTGCAGTGCTGTGATAACACACCTCCAAGGCAAGACGAAAGTCCAACCTCAGGGACTCAGCCCTGAATCGTTCAGTGTTCTCTGAGACTTTGACAAACCTATCTTTACATTGGGTCATACCTGCTGCTGAGAGGGAGCCTGTACCCTGTCCATCTCTCTGCCTCAATTTGTCATTTCCCAAAATTAGAATTGATTTTAAAGATGGGATGAATGGGGGATAAGTGGCCAACGAGGAAGAAATATCTCAACCCCTGAAACCTGGGATGGAAAAACTCTGAGGAGAACTCAGTAAATCAATCTCACTTTGTCAGTGTGACTGCACAGTGCATTTAGATGCAGGGCCAAGCATCTTTACTAAGATGATGCTGGTAAAGTTCACAGAAACAGTTTGCAGAGATGCTAGCCCTTCTACTCTTACCCTGCTGTCTTCAGACTCGCTTAGCACATGTCAGGTTAGGAGGCTGTGAAGCCAGGATTCTGATTCACTTATGTCTTCTTAGCAAGTCCCCACTTGACTTCAACCAATGTTTCTTTTTTTTTTTTCAACCAACGTTTCTTGACCTTGCTATGCACTAGGATCATCTGGAAGCTTTCAAAAAGTACCTAACACCCTGTGCAATGGTACCTGAAAGCTGATCCCCAAATCAGAAATCATGATCTTCCTCCAGATGATGCCAACCAGCAGTCAGCATCTGGATAGATCAGCATGTACCCTTTCAAAGATATGTGAATCAAATTCCCATCGGATAATTACCCTTTTTCTAAATCCCAAAAGAAAGTAGGGGAGAGGGTTGAAAAAAAAATACACATCTCTGCTGCTGCATTCCCAAATACAGCCTTCTTCATGGGAGGTGGGGGACAAGACTCTGGTGACATTCCAAATAGAAGGGAGTCAGCTTGTCGGTGTTTGGGGTCTGTCGGCTGGGGTGGAGGGGCTTGGAGACTGGTGCCCATAGAGACCCAGGACAGGAGTTTCTCACAATTGAGTTCTGATCCCACTTCATGAAGGTACTCAGTGTTTTTCTTCTCATTTTTCCTCCTCTTCACAGAATGGTGTTCTATCTGAAAGACCCATTTGCTCAGGTTGTTTGTTAAACTCAGAAAACATGGTGGGGAAACCTGACCTTCCTTTTTTTTCTCAGAATCCCTGCTATACATACACAGACCTTGCTCTTGTCGTCATTCCTTAAGCCAGACATTATAGCAATGACCCATCAAGCATTTCCTTTGTGTTTGATATAAGTGACCCAGACATGATTCAAAGGATACAGGAGGCCTAAACAGCTCATAACTGTAAGGGGGTTGAGCATCCTAGATCTTCAGTATCAAGAAGATCCTTAAGTCAATGACTCATAGTCACCAAGAAACAATAACTCCCTGGAGAGTGACCCTCATTTTATATACAATTCTGATATGCACGTAGAGATTCTATACACTTCCAGCTTCCTGGTCTAAAGCATTCCAGGAGGCAGGGCATGAATATCTTGAGAGAATGAGTATCCAAAAAGTGAATATCACACAGAAGCTCATGAGTCATTCCTCCACCAAGACTGGCCCATCAATTGTCCTTTGAAATCTCCCTATGGCCCTTCTCACAACATATAACACGTAGCTGTTGGTTAGACCAGCTAACCACTGCCACAGCAAGGCAGTCCAGTAGATCATCCCAGTGCTGGTGTCATAAACTGGTAGTTTGTTCTTGCTCACAAATCTTTATGCCACATAGAGGCTGACTAGCCACGACCAGGCAGGGCTGAGGATGGCTCACAGATACAGGTAGAATCCATGTCAGCGCCATCTTTCTCTCTGCTTCTTTATAGCAGCAAATACCCATTCTCAGGAATAGCCAGGCAATGCAGGCAGAAGCAAGCCATGCTCTCCTTGGAATGAGCCCCTTATTTCCTGCCCACCTTTCCTCTGGCCTCTGCAAGTCATGGGGTCAAGGAAAGACTTACACCAGCTGGGCTCGTATGGAAGCATTCATGTTCTCTACTGTGCTTGCTCTCTGCCTGGTTTGGTCAGAGTCTGCATCATGTCTACAGGCCTCTTGGCTGCACAGTGTCCAATCACAGATTCTACCCAAGGTGTAATCTGAAACACTGCTGTGCCTCTCTTCCCTTGTGGACAGCTCGAAGTAGTCCAGATGGATATACATTGTTAGTGCAGGGAAAACACCGGGAATATTCCAGTAATCCTCTCTCATACGTAGGGAATTTCCGAGTTCAAGGACTCAGACCTACAGCCTTGCTACCTGGCTGTAGTGACAGGACAGTGGAAAATTCTGCCTTGGGTTGTATCTGGCCTAGCACTTTCCCACAAGCTTTTCTTGCTTCAGTGAATCTCTCCCATTCACACATTCATGAAACGCAAATACTTCCTAAGTCTCACCTCTAACCCTGTCCTCGGGCTTGGTAGTATGAAAGCCTTACAATATTAGGAGTTGTTTTGTCCTTTTAAGACACTCAACCATACATTATGTTCCCAGCTATACTGGCTCTAGCCAGACTAACTGGTTCTCTAGTTGGTGTGTGAAAGAAGTAAAAATAACACCATGCCTAGCTTATGCCTTTGGACTAGAGAATAAAGCCAAATCTACATGGGCTAATGTCACAGCCACCGTGACTGTGACAAATACAGAACACACATTCCTTCATTTATCTTTAGGAGGTGAATATTATACCATTTCATACAAGATATATGAAAATAAATCAAAGACTAAGTGGTTTGGCCATGATAGTATACCTACAAAGAACTGGCATTTAAACCCAAGACTGCTGACTTCAAAGCCCCCTGTTCTTCAGAATTATACTTTCTATGACAGAGACTCCTTTTCCCCTCCCCTAATACCTATCTACCTATCCAATAAAATAACCTCTGTCTCTCCACAGCGTCTACAGCCAACCCTCATAGAGACCACACTTCCCGTCATCCTCTATAATGAGGAATGTCCATGTGAGAAATTTGGGGCAGATAGAATGTCATTGAAATGTGTGATCTTCCTGGGGAGGTCTCTTAAAGTAATAGTTACAAAGCTCACATCCCCACTATTTGATATATATCCAAAGGAAATGAAATCAGTGTGTCAAAGAGACTCTCATATTTATTCACAATAAGCAAGGCTTGGAGTCAATCCAATATCCAAACACAGATGAGTGAAGAATATGGTGCATATGTACACATCTGGAATACTGTGTGTTTGATTTTTTTTTTAATTATAAATCCTTCCACTTGCATCAACATAGGTAAAAGGGATATCATGGCAAACAAAAGGAGCCAGACATAGGCAGTGACTGTTAAATCTCCTTTGGATGTGGAATCTGAAAATGCTGGTCACATAGAAGTCATAGGCAAAGAAGAGGTGTTGATCACCTAGAACTCACAGGTAGAATAGAGGTCTGCAGGGATGAAGGTGGGAGCAAAAAAGATGTGAAATATTGGTCAACTAGTACAAAGTTAGAAGTAGACAGGAAGAATAAATATTCTGTTTTAATTGTACAACAAGATGATGGGTGACTACAGTCAACAAAGATGTACTATGTACTCCAAAAAAGCTAGGAGATTTTCAAATGAGATCTATACCAAGTGGTTAGCATGCAAACTGCAAGCAATCAGTCATTATGGAATATATACGTACCAACTCATCACATTGTATCATAAGTGCGTACCATTATCAGTTAGAAAAGAACTACATTACCAACAAGGTCTCACCAATTATCCTTCTTTGGGTCCTCAGTGTTCATACTCACTGGGGGCTAGACTGTAGCTGCCATCTTGGACCACAAGTTAAGAGGATTCATGGAAAGTGTTGGAACAATGAGGAGAGAGTTGACTCCTGGACTGCCTTCTTTTATATGCTTCTATAATATGTGGCCAAACCTGATACATGGCCTATCTAGAGTTTGTTAAATAAATAAATAGATAGCTGATAGATAGATAGATAGATAGATAGATAGATAGATAGATAGATAGATAGATAGATAGATAGATGCAAGAGGTAGGAGCCCTAAAAGGTACCACCACCAGGGGCGCTGTTCCCATAGCCCTCCTTCTGACACCAACCTGATCCAGATCAGAAGTTTTCTGATAGTTGATTCTGAAAAATTACTTTTCACTCAGGAGATGCCTTGCAGCCTCTGCTGGGATGAATGCAGTGCCCACCCAAGGCCCACACTGTTTCTGAGTCAGGCTTTCCTTGGGTTTATATGGAGGTCTATAAACATGAATAAAGTTGCTCTGACACCAAAACGTCTGGTCACATTTACATCTCTAGCTGATGTTCCATAAAACCGTGAAGTTGTGGAGTCAGGGGAGTGTGGTTTAGAAGGGAACTGTCCCAGGCTTGTGTGTCTTCAACTAGGGACACTGTTTTGGAAGGCTGTGGAACCTTTAGGAGGTGGATCCTTGCTAGAGGAAGTAGGTCACAGGGGAGAACCATGAGGTTTGATGGCCCAGCCTCACTTCCTATTCACACTTTGTTTCTTGACTGCAGATATAACCTGACCAGCTTGCCTCTTACCCCTGCTGTCATGCCTTCTATACCATGATAGACTAAGGCCCCTTAAAACTGTAAGCCAAGAAATAATTGGCTTTAAATTGCTTCTTGTCTGGTGTTTTGTTCCAGCAGCTGAAAAAGTAACTCGTATAAGAATTCTACTCTAGGGCAGAAGAATTACTTTGGCAGGAAACCAAAGAGCATTTGAAATTGGCCACTCTCTCCAGCTTGTCCATCTGGCCAATCAAGATCACCATTTCCAGAAGGAAAGGAAATCCTCTAGTGTGCCCCTCCTTGAGTTCTGCTAGCCCCTGTCCATGCCCCAGTCTACTCCCAAGTCTAGGGGCTGTCTTGGCTTCTCTCTCTCTCTCTCTCTCTCTCTCTCTCTCTCTCTCTCTCTCTCTCTCTCTCTCTCTCTCTCTCTCTCCCTCAACTTCAGCAAAAATAAGTGCTTCAATGTGACTCTCCCCAGAAGTGGCTTCAGGCAAGCAAACCACAGGCACTTAAAAGTGACAGTTTTCAATAATCAAAACCTCATGGAAGGCTGGAACCAAAATTGTTGTAGTGTAGGAAACAGGGAGTCCTTGGCAGGCCCAGAGAGGGGAAGAAATCATCTTCTTCAGCTCCCAGCCAAACACACTCCCCTGCCCTACTTTCTTTAAACATGTCTCCAAATGACTGGCGACTTGATTTCTCTCCTGGAGTCTGAGGAGACCTTGCTGCCCAGAGGAAACCTCAAAACTGGTTCATTCCAAGCACTGGGGCAGGGGATATGAAAATGAGCAGTGTGTGTGAAGACGGGTCAGAAAAATAAAGAGAGAGAGAAAAGATTGGTAAAGTAAAAGGCTCAGATGACCCACCCGGAGCAGACACCCAGGCCTGGGAGACTGGTCAGCTGTGCCTCTGATCAGCTGTTTGTGTCCTGACCTCTGCATATGGAGAATGCAGACAGCCTAAGAGCATGTACATAATTACATCATCTCTCAGTCTAACTTTTATAAGCCACAAAAGGACTGTATACTAAAGAAAAGAAAAAAACAGTATGGGGCACTACAGAATATATTTCATCAGCCTGGCAGTGGTGGCTCACATCTTTAATCCCAGCACTTGGGAGGCAGAGGCAGGCAGATTTCTGAGTTCGAGGTCAGCCTGGTCTACAGAGTGAGTCCCGGGACAGCCAGGGCTACACAGAGCAACCCTGTCTCAAAAAATACAAAAAAACCACACACACACACACAAAAAAAATACACAAAAAAGAATATATTTCACCTAGACTAATTAATGCTCTCTCTCTCTCTCTCTCTCTCTCTCTCTCTCTCTCTCTCTCTCTCTCTCTCTCTCTCTCTCTTTCCCTCCCTCCCTCTTCTGTGTACACTGTAAAATTCTATATACAGGAAAAAATATAACAACTAAAGAATACAGGTATCATCAAACCTCTAAATATGTCAGAATACATATAAGAATAAATATGTTTCAGCAGATTGATAGAAATAAAGGAATGCAAGCCAGGGGCTGAAGAACCATTGCACTCCGGGATGACCTATGGTCGTTGCTTTGCTAAATGGGCAGCAGCAAACTGCCTTCGAGATACTTCAGTTTCCAGCCATAGATTAGGCAGCTCTCAACCCTCACCACAGAAAACTTCGTCAGGGTCGGTAGCAGTTACTCCAGAGACAGCTTGTCAAAGTGCACTGTGGAGTGCTCACCCATCCCTAAACAGGACATTTGTCTCAACCCCCTCCCAAAAGGCTCAGGGAACATCTTGAGAAAAGAGAAGAAAAGATTGTAAGAGCCCAAGGTCAGCGAAGCCTGCTGCTTAAGTGTGAAATCTGTGGCTGCCTGCAAGAGACCTGTGGAAGTTGAAGCCAGCCACTGTGTCAGCATGCGTGGCAGAGGCCTGCTAAAGCCCTGCTCCTGGCTGATGAGCCACTGACAGCTATTGGCTACTGAGATGGAGGGTTGGTTTTCTTTCGAGATTTGGGCCCTGGTAGATTTCTCATGCCCCGGTGAGTGTCTCTATACCATACACACAGAGACAGCACTAATTAGACTAGCTGGGTTATAAAAATGGAGCCTGAAGTTGGGAGAGGGATCTAGAGGTCTTTTGAGTGAAACCAGAGGTGAGTATCCATGTGAAATTCTTTTTTTCTCTCTCTCTTTCCCCCTTTTTTTTATTAGATATTTTCATTTGCATTTCAAATGCTATCCCAAAAGTCCCCTATACCCTCCCCGCCCCCTGCCCTGCTCCCATACCCACTCACTCCTACTTCTTGGCCCTGGCATTCCCCTGTACTGGAGCATATAAAGTTTGCAACACCAAGGGGCCTCTCTTCCCAGTGATGGCCAACTACGCCATCTTCTGCTACATATGCAGCTAGAGACACGAGCCCTGGGGGTACTGGTTAGTTCATATTGTTGTTCCACCTTAAAAATTCTTTTTAAGGATCAATTAAAATTTTTGTAAATCCTACCCTGTACCAAATGTGTCAGGACTGAATTAACCTGAGAGAATGAGCCTAAGTTTGTGATTATCTTCGTTTTGATGCCTGGAGGCTGTTGGGCAGCTGTCACACTTCTGAGTCAGACAGAACAGAACGAGGTGACAGTATTTACTATTAGTCACGTTGACTAGCTATTGGCTCAAGCACCTACCGCTTAGTCATATTTGGTGTGGTAAACAAAAATCCTAAAAACCCAATCGTGCCTCGTGCACACCTTCCAAAGCCTTCTCCAGCTGGTAAGAGAATAGTCACATCAACAAGATCTCAGGCAGGAAATCTCAGAACTTTAGGCAGCAAAGGGAAGGGAGGATCATTGGTGTGAGCAGGGAGCAATGTATAAAGGGATGGTGGCTGCTTTCATCCGCAAGGGCTCTGGCTAGAGGCAGAGCCCTTGATGGGCTGTTCAAAAATCACTGCTACTCTGTAGAAAAGAGAGCAACTTGTTTCTTATGCCCAGAATAAAGGGAATTCTGCCTCCAAGCTGCACAAGGGTGCTGTTTGTGATTGCATAGTCATGTCAGAATGAAAGTTGGCCATTCCTTAATCAGACCCCCACCCCACCACACACACACACACACACACACACACACACACACACACACTGGAGAAGCCTAGGGAGACAGTAATGCTTCCTGGACAACCTGCTCCATTAGTATCACCCTTAGATGGTGAAGCTTGTCCCATTAAAGATGGGCATATTCCATTTTGAGACAAATTCATAATGCGAAACTTTTCTGTCAGCTCAGAGCCCAAGTTTGACCACCTCTAAAAGACATTCGTTGATCAGATTTGCTATCTAGAGCCGTTCACAGGAAGCTTGTTCACACTGGTTGGTAGTCCTGGACCTCAGTGGGATTCTTCAGAAAAATACAGTGAAAAATTACATGGGACAGAATGTAGGTGGCTCATTCCCTCATCTGTAAAAGGGATCCGACCTGGTAGAATGACAGACATGTCACATGAAGAACTCACCACAATGCTGGAGAAGAAGAAGTGCTCAACACATGGCCGGGCTCACTAGCACGTTCTGAAAGCTGGCGGTTGAGGGGTTCAGTTACATGGCAAGATGTGAAGCTGGCAGATGTGAGCAAAGCCTCAGAGTCCACCCTTTGCCAGTCTGCCCAGTTCCTGGTTAGGTTCTACCCCATAGCCTGCAACTTTCTGGCATCATAGTCAGAAACTGAGCTAATACCGGTTATGATGCTAGAAATGTATTTAGTGTTGCCTAATGGAATCAGTAAGTCCAAAGACATAGATCCAAATTATATGTTAACATACAAACGTGATCTTAAGTTCACAGACACAGATATGTCCACATCTATAAAACTGGTCTCAAATTCTAAGCTTTCTGGTACCTTCTTTCAGAATGACCCCTTAGTGATGGAGTCCTTAAACACGGATAATGGAGATCGAAACTGGGCTCTGTCTTCATGTGGCCATTTCCTAGCTATGTGATCTTGGGCAACTCCAAAGTCAATTGCACAATCTGAGTCGCAGTTTCTTCATCTCTAAAACACAAAGGCTGCGCTAATGAGACCTCACTACCAAGTATAGACATCTGGGATTCAAAGTTGATCTGGATTTGAGCACAGGTCTTTCTTTGTCTGACTTACAACTTCCGTTTCCAAAGACTCAAATCCGTGGGTCTTCCTCAGACAATGTATACCAAGTCAGTTCCTTTGCTCCAAGCCCCTTAGCCAGCAAAGAATAAAACCAACCCGCAGGACTGTTTGCAGTCCTAGGCATTGGACTTCTGCCTCTGTTGGCCAACTTCTAGGTGACTGGGTATTCTGTTGGCACTGGGGCTGAAGTCTGACTGCTAGCACACATAACACACCTTCCACCTCCTGTAACCTGAATATAGGAAACAACACAAACATCCAAATAACCAGTCACCCGTTTAACTTGTCCACCTACAATATGACAGGACAAGGCCAGAAGGATTGTAAGAGCTGAAGGGGCCATAGGTCTGCGTGTTTGCTCACTGCAGAAGCTTAGCAGCCTCCCTCTGATAGTCTCTCTATATGTAAGGCAGCTCCTTTTGCAGAGTGGGTTAGTCATTATAGATGACCACAGTCATGTCTTCCATTCCTCGGCCTCTGTAGCGTTACCATCAACCTACTATCAAGAGGAGGAATCCAGCTCACCTCTCTTGAATGTTGACAGGCTAGTAACTCAGGTGCGGTCAAAAGAATGCAGCAGAAGTGAGTTCACTGCGTGTGAATTCTGCAACTACGTCAGGGACTAACAGTTTCCACCTGGTTCCCTCACAGAAACCCAGTCACCATAGAAGCAGCCTGATTGTCCCCAGGGAGGTCATGTGGAAGGGGTCTTGGCTGAGCTGTCAGCAACCTCTCCAACCCCCTCAAGGATACCACCCATGTGAGGTAAGCCATCTTAGACTCCACAAACATGCCCATTCGTTAACTGATAACCACTGTTGGAACCCGGTTGAAATAGACAGCAGAGAGGAATGATCTGGCTTTTCTCAAGTGTATGGTCTACGTGATGTATGAGTTGTGACAACAAAGTGACAAGCGGCCACATTCTAGTGTAGTTTTCCATGGAACAAAGGGTAAGTGCTCATTCAAAAGCCAGTTCCAAGGGACTGCTAGGGTCAGGGTGGAGCACAGGCTGACCATGTTTGAGCTCCTGGAAGATAGAAAGGAGACTGACCAGTGGTGGAAAATTAGATGGTTGGTGGGAGAAAATGCATACTGCAAACAACAGGTGACTGCCTGCAACAGGAAAAGAGCTAAGATTACTGCAAAGAACAAAGCAAAAAAACCATCTAGGGCCTGGAAGAGCAGACACAAGCATTGCCCCTCACATTAGTGTCCCAACAAGAACACTGGGGTGGGGGTGGGGGGACACACAACAATCTTAGGTCACAGAAAACACTCTACTTCAGGCTCTTTCCTGTAAGATGGAGCAGGGCCTATGTTTCCTCAAGGCAATATTGACACTTTCCAGAGTGTCTTTATTGCTAGTCCAAGATGATCCCAGGAGTGTAAGCACGGCACATTGCTCAGAAAGGACAGAAGGAAATAGGTAAGACATGGAGGAAACTCCTTCCCAGTAGGAAGACACAAGCAGAAGAGAAAGGTCCTTTGAAGTCTGAGAAAACTGGGAAAGAGGTGTACCGGATGAAGGTGACAGATAGACCTAACCTGTGTTTGAAACCTGAAAGCCAAGCAGAATAGAATTCCGATTCTTTTTAAGAAGCCAGAAGCAGAAGAACTTTGGTTCATCACAAGTGGGTCTGTGTGAGAACCTTGGTGCTCTTAGTAGGGTGGAGATGACAGAGAAGAAAGGCAGTAATGATGAGAAACATCGGCAGAAGGAACACTGGGTTTTTGGAAGTCTGCTCACTACTGGTCTCACTTAACAGAGTGTTTAGACCGTCCCCCTGTTCATTCAGTGAAGAATGGGGGGCAAACTAAGGGCTGGGCTAGGGCCACCAACAGGAAATGGATTGGCCCAGTTGAGGCTGCAGTTGGAAGGAGAAGCCAGAGAAGGAACCAGGGCAGGTTCTACTTATCATCTCCCAATCTCCCAATCTACTTTGCCAAGGTCCTGAACTCCACTCACTGGTGTTCCAGTTTTCTTGGTGCCCCCAGCCACCCCCACAGTCCAGCGACAGATGTGGCAGGATCCATTCAGATCATTTGGGGTGGGTCCCCCACTGGTTACTGATGATTTTGACTGTCACCCAGACATTCTGAACCAGAGAGTGAGAAAAAAAACTAAGTTTGGCCAAATGGAGGACTGGAGGACAGAGGACACATTGGCTAGAACATTGGCTGTCACATACCTTAGACATTAGACTATGGTGTTTCCCAACCATGGATCCCAGTAGTAGTGACTCTAGGACCAGGCAGATATACACAAAGCTCTGAGGAAGTCGATGAGTAACCCCCAAGTCAGCATACACACATCTAGAACACTCCCTACCATTCATCAGGAATGATCCTAGAAGGCTAGAAGGGACAGCCAGAGGAACTAGAATGCGTGTCTACCCTGAGGAATCTGATGAGCACAAGAGAATAACTTGAGGCATCTGAGACAGAGGTAATACATATTAGCAGGCTGAAGTTGCTTCTCTGTGGATAGGAGACTTGGGAACAAAATGAGATTCTTCTTACAACAGTGAATAAGTACACAAGAGGCAGTGACCACAGTGAGTAAAAGGTTCCTCTATACTGAAGTTTCTCTGTACTACATCTATATATAGTAGAACTATTTTCTTCTACAATTGGTAGGATGTCAGCACAGATCTGACAGATTGTATCCCACTCTCCAGAAATTATGCCCACCTAGAATGGCCTGTCATCTAAGAGTTACCAAGGACAACAGCTAACATGGCCTTTCCTCTGAGGGTCATTGAGCCCTACATGACAATTATCCATGAGAAAAAATAAAGGTGAGCAGTAAGCACACAATCACCACACACACATACACACTCACATACATGCGTACACACTCATCTACACACATGCACACACACATAAATACACATACATGCACACATACTCATATACACACATACACACATATAGACACACTCACATACATATATACACATGCACACACACTCATATACACATACATACACACTCCCACACACATACATACACACACATGTACACACAGTTACACACACACACATACACACACTTGGAATCCAAGAACTTTTTATCTATACTGTGTGGGAAAATCCTTTGCCATAAGAAAATGTAATCTTTGACTCGAAGCTACCGCAGACTTATTGTATTTTCCATGGGCTCTAAAACCCTTGCTCTGCTCAAAAGGCTACATTCCCTTCTCATGCTGAACCCTCTAGCTTCTCTCAGCTGTAAGACAAAATCACCACTATGTTCCTGAGAACATCCCTAGGAAGCTTGCAATCTGAAATCTTATGCCCAGGATTTCCCTCCCAGCCACTCCAGCTAACATAAAGGAGCAACAGGACATGGCTGATACAATAGACCCAGGTTCATTTAGATGAGGTCTAAACTCCAGCTGCCAGTCCATGCATCTCTTCCAGCTTTGACTGTCTCAGTGGACATGAGTGAAAACACAAGTGCTTACATTTCTAGTAAGTTCCCAAATGATGCTGTAGCCACGAGTCCAGGGAGTACACTTTGAAAACCACTTCCTTAGAACAGAGAGGAAGTTTCGTGTCCTGAATATCCTGTAGCAAGCCTTGTGTACACGCAAGCACACACACACACTGAAAGACAGAGACACAGAGAGAGGGAGAGAGGGAGAGACAGAGACACACAGAGAGGGAGAGAGAGAGACAGACACAGAGAGAGGGAAAGGAGAGAGAGGGAGAGAAGGAGAAACACAGAGAGAGAGGAAGAGAGAGAAACAGAGACACAGAGACAAAGACAGATGTAGAGACACAGAGAGAGGGAGAGGGAGGGACAGAGAGAAGAAACATCAAAACAATATTAATTAAGCAGATGTTCTCTGCAAATGCTGCTTTGAAAATGGCCTTGAAGGCCAGAAGTTATGAGGAATCACCAAGATCTGGCACAGTTGACCAAACATACGCTAGCAGGAGCAAGAAATGACTGATAGATACTGTGTTAAGCTTCGGGGTGTTGTGGGTACTGCTACATCATTTCTTGGGTTAGTGCACACAGCAAAGAGAAAGATTTGTTTCCTATTGCAGTGAAAGCAATAACCACATACTCAGCAGATTAGCCTCGCCTGCTGTGGTCCAACGTCTAGGCTCATCTTAGAGGGTCTGTCTGCTCCAAGTCCTTCCTGGCTATAGCCCAGGCTCAACCGGGCTATGTTCCCTTTTGAGCCTCTGATCCTTTCCCAAGTTTACATGACGGTTATGACTGCAGTACTGAACTCCCTGCTATTTTATCAGCTGAAGGCCAGAAGTCAAAGACTGCCGAGTCTCGAGCCTGAAGCCTCTCTCTAAGGCCAACAGCCTATGTGACACTGCTTCAAGTCTCTTGACTCTGACCTCCAGACCTGCTCACAAAGAGTAAGGCTCTTACATGAGATCCACCAACCTGTTCTTCCTTTAGCTTAACTAACTGAGCCTGAAGTGACCCACAAAATCCTTCATCCTTACTACTTAAGGTAGTACACTAAGAGTACTATATAATACTATACAGTACTAGTAGTACTATATAAGGTAGCATGTCTGTAAGTATTCTTCTGTTTATCCACCCCAGCCTTACTCAATGAGGGGATTCTACAGGGCATGAATCAGTGGGTCTCATTCTACAGTCCTGCCTGTGCACACATGTAAAACATCTGATGACTACAACCTCTCGAACATTCAACACTCGTTTACTCATTCCTCACTCCCAAGGAAGGTCTCTTCCCTGACTCTTGAAAGCTCAGGTGCTCACAACATGATCAAGACGTGTGAGGAAAGCAGATGCCCAGATATCTCAGGAATAAAAATCACCTGCGTGTTTACAAGACTCTCGGGAGATGCAAGAAGCAATGATCTCACAAGTTCCTTGTCCCCAGATAACTCCCTCTGTCCTGGGCTCGCTAATGAGCATGAGCCTCATCTAATCTCCTAAAAATATAGTCCTCCAAAAGGGCTCTTCCCATACAAGCAGTTCCAGCGTGTGATTGACTCCTTGGGCACACGCCCACATCTACTGAATCTGAAAAAAAAAAATCTGTGTGGGCCAAGCAATGCGTGTCGTAGGCAGATATGGTAAAGGCCAAGTTGGAAGACCTGATAAACATAGTAGTGGGAAGTTCCTTGAAAAAGCACCCACATCTGCCGTCCCTAGAGGCTGGTGCTGCTATCCTGGGGTATGGGAGGAGGGACGTGATCACGTGATCGCTCCGGTCTCACTGTCAAAAAGTCGGACGTGGTCACGTGATCGCTCCATTCTCGCTGTCAAAACAGTAGGATTTGAGGGTGAGCTGGGAATGAGAATGGCTTGGGGAAGCCCAGGACAACCTGCAACACACGAGGGAGGGTCCATCCCCGCAGCACTACCAGCTAAGAGAAGGAAAAGAATACATTGAGGCAGGTGAGGCTCAGAGAGGCCTCAGGGAAGACATTCTTCTGCACTTATGCCTGTAGGAACAAGATGCTGATCCAGAGAGCAAGCCTCCAGGTAAGGCAGAGCTAGAGGAGGGTGAGGTTGATGGAAGCCGATATGGAACACGGACGGAAGCCAGCAACATCCCACTGCAAGCAGGGACTGGGAAGGAAAGGCCAGTCTTCTGCCTCTATTTACACAGTAGGAAACCCAGAGAAAAGCTCTGGCCAAGATCACCCTGTGTAAGGAGGCTGAGGTCAGAGACATATAAGCTAGGGCTCAGAAGAGGAAAAATGGGCTTCAAAAAGGAGTAGGGGACTGAAGAGAAGAGACTTTAAGTAGCAGGGGAGGGGAAAAACAGAGCATTTATCTAATAACTGTGTGTGCCAGGCAGGTCTTAGAGTGCTGCCCAGTCTGCCTGGAAGCTATGGTTTCTGAGAGGCATCAGGTACATTAAAAAAAAAAATCACTCTGGGAAAGTCCCCAAAGCCTTCCAACGTGCTCTGTGCTCTGTCCCAGATGGTCAACCTCCCAAGGTAAGAACCCAGCCCACTCCCTTCCTCCAGGTGAATTCTAGATGCTTGTCTGTCCCCTGCTACCTGGATCTGTGGACATTTGATAGCAGCTCTCTGATGTAGTCCCCCCTCCCTTTTTTTTTTTTTTTTTTTTTTTGATTTTTCGAGACAGGGTTTCTCTGTGTAGCCCTGGCTGTCCTGGAACTCCCTTTTTTTTCTAACAGAGAAAATGAAGTAGAAAACGACCAAGGAATAAAGTGACCTCCACACAGGTGAGGAGACCGCTCACCCAGAGGAAGCTAGGAGACTCATAGAGGGTTGCCTGAGGACCCATTAAAAGCAGAGCTGATGTTCTGACTGGCTTCCTGGTGTCTCCCCCTGCCTCTTTCCCACCTTCTTACCTGGAACTGTGTATTCTTGTACCTTGCTGCTTCTTGCCTGGCTGGGGAAGGCTGTTGGGCCAGACTTTCACCTTCTGTGATGTCCCAGCAGCCCCCTCAGGGATTTATAGGCTCCTGCTTGTGGTTTCCTAACTGGCCTGTGTCACTCACTCTAATTGGGTGGTGGTGGACACACCTTTTCCCTGTTCACGGGGAGCACCCTGCTCATGGTGCTTTGTGCGTACATCCTTGCCATATGGGGAAGTGGCCTAGGAAACTCTGAGTTTCCTTATTTGTGTGTGTGTGTGTGTGTGTGTGTGTGTGTGTGACTCGCTAGAATGGCATGGCTTCCAGCCAAGAACACATTTTAAAGTGATGCTGACTGTACATGAAGAAGTTGTAAACAGTTTCACAGGCAAGATTTCACCCCATCCGCTGGATGCTGCTTAAAACCCAACCATGGTCCCATTAAAGAGAAAAGGAGGGTTTTTAATGAGTAGGACATAAGATCCCCACTCCCACCCCCAAAGAACTCTTCTTGACTAGAAGGAGGATTAAACGGATGGGCTTGTTTTAGGGGGACCTTAGTTTGGTTTTTTGTTTGTTTGGTTGGTTGGTTTTGTTTTTAACTTTTTGTCTGAGTCTTTGGAAGCTGGGAACACGCTGCTTAATGTAGAGAAAGTGACGTTGCTAATGTGAGTAAGTTAAGGATTTCCAGGTCCGGAGACAGGCTCGGGTTTGGTGCTTCAGGAAAAAGTGGTAAGACAGCCAAAGAAGGAAGAGGATGGTGTGTGCAGGGCTGCAGTCCATGAGCCAGAGAGCCACAGAGGCTGGACAAAAACCCAGGGCATGGATGCTGCCCTTGTGGCTCCAGGGACCCTGCATTGACCACAATTCATTCTAGCCCACTGAGGCCCATGCAGACCTCTGACCTCCAGAATGATGTAGGAATAAGAACAAATGCAAATCTCATCCCCTGCCCTCCACCCCTGTCTTCATCTTTCCTCCCCAAAAGGAGTCTGAAGCCCATGTTTTCTCTCCCTGTCCTTAATTTGTGAAGTATTTATGAGAAAGAATTGTTTGTATGACAGAGTCCTTCTGTTGCCCAGCTGACCAGAGTAGGGCTTAGAATTCTCAACCACATATTGTCTCACTGTGAATTTTATCCTAGGTATTTGATGACCATATTTTCTTCCATCAAAATCACAGAATTTGTATCTGCTAAAGACAAATGAATGGTAAAGATAATGTGTCAGAGTATTCAGAGTTCAGACCATCCCCTCAAACTGGGCACGCATGCATGATGTTGGTGGCTCACACAGACTGTCTTCCAGTCACCTTCCTCCACTCTCTGGGCTGCATGTCACTTAAAAGTACCTTGCCACAGGGTTTCCAGGGGTGGCTGCTGGTTTCTGAGCCAGAACCACATTGGGTTTAATTGAGGAGGAGTCTCTACCTCAGCATTTGCATCAAGCATCTTGGGTAACAGGCATCTTGAACCTCAAAGGATCTTGGTCATTTCCCATGCGCTGGTGGGGAAGTTGAACTGAACATTCTATTGCTGCTGGGCCCATGAATGGAGATGGAGGGATACAGGAGAAGCAGTCATTGTACCATGGGTCCTGCTGAGGCTTGTTACTGTCACTACTAAGTTTGAACTTTAGTAGTGGTAGTAATGGTAGTAGTTGTTCTTCTTCCTTCTCCTCCTCCTCTACCTCTTCCTCCTTCTCCTCTTCTTCTTCTCCTCTTCCTCCTCCTCCTCTCCTCCTATTTCTCTTCCTCCTTCTCCTCTTCCTTCTTCTTCCTCTTGTTAGGATCTTACGTTTATTCCCTAGCTAGACTGGAACTCTCTATGTAGACCAGGCTAGCCTTGAACTCACAGAGATCTCCCTGCCTCTGTCTCCCAAGTTGCTGGGATTCCTGACATTCCCAAACCAGGCCTTGAGCATCAGGACTTGGAAGGATCATTAGACTCTATGACTGCCTTAGTTAAGTTTCTCATGCTATGATAAACACCACCACAGCCAGCTCCAGAGGAAAGAGCTTATTTCCGATTACAGTTTACAGTTCTTCATGAAGAGAACTCAGGGTGGGAACCTGAAGCGTGAACCTGGAGATGTACTGCTTACTGGCTTGTTCTTGGATTGTTCTGACTGCATACTTATATTATCCAGGACTGCCCTTCAGGGTTGACAGCCTGTCCCCTGCTGCCTAGTGAGATGGACCCTCCCAAAGCAATCAATAATCAAATTCCCACACAGACTTGCCTATAGGCTGGTTTGGTGGAAATGTTTCCTCAATTAAATAAACACTCCTCTTTTCTGATATACCTAGGTTTGTGTTAAGTCAACAAAACCAAAAAGCACAATGATCGAGTTCTTCCAAAGACAGAAAATAAGATGGAGCAAATTACTCTTTGGTCCACAGTTCCTCTTGAGTGCATCTGGCATGATCTTCCTTCTCCTCTGAGGCTCTCTTAAGCTGTGTGTCACCTTTGTTATTGAGTGAATGGGATCCTAAGTTAGGCAGGTCCATGGAGTGATGGAGTGCAGGAGTTAGCTGTTTCCACGGAGTGATGGAGTGCAGGAGTTAGCTGTTTGCATGGCCCTTATGCTGGGATGGTGGTGGCACCTGGGAGACCTTCCTGTTGGAGTGGATCTCTGCCTTGTATATGTATTTGACTTGAAATGTAGAGCTTCCTCCTACCATGAGTTAAGAAAGCTGAAATTAAGAAACAAAAGCAAGCAATCTTCCTTCAAGAGTCCTGAGAAAAAGAATAAAATGGATGTAATTTAACACTTACCCTTTGCCCTACAAACTCATTTGGGGGCAGTTGTAGCTTCATAAGATCATTATCCAGTGTGCTTGTTGGGTTTTATCAACTTGATACATGTTCCAGGGAAGAGGGAATCTTTGTTGTTGTTGTTGTTGTTGTTGTTATGAAATCTATTTTTTTACAGTCCAGTGGTCATCCCCATCCCAGTCAACCCTCCTACAGTTCCTCATCCCATTCCTCCTCCCTTGTCTCCAACAGGATGTCCCCACTCCCACCCTCCCCACCTGACTAGCCCCCACCTACTCCCTGGGGCCTCAAAGAGGGTTAGGTGCTTCTTCTTTCACTGAGACCAGACCAGGCAGTCCTCTGCTGTATATGTGTCAGGGGCCTCTTATCAGCTGGTGTATGCTGTCTGGTTGTCTCAGTGTTTGAGAAATCTTGGGGGTCCAGGTTAGTTGAGGCTGCTGGTCTTCTTATGGGGTTACCTTCCTCCTTAGCTTCTTCCAGCCTTTCCCTAATTCAACCACAGGGGTCCTCCATTTCTGTCCATTGGTTGGGTGTAAGTATCTGCATCTGGCTCTTTCAGCTTCTCGTTGGGCCTCTCCTTCGGAAGAAGGAATCCTAATTAAGAAAATGCTTCTGTACGATTGGCCTGTAGGCAGGACTGTGAGGTATTTGCTTGACTCATGATTGATCTGGGTTGTCCAGCTTCTGGGCAGGTGGTTCTAGAGAGTAAAAGGAAGCAGGCTGAGCTAGACGTGGGGAGCAAGCTTTCCGGCCTGTTTCCGTTCCTGCTTCTAGGTTTCTGCCCTGACTTCCCTGGATGATGGAATGTGACATGAAATCAATCATTTCCTCCCCAACTTGCTTTTGGTTATGGAGTTTTATCATAACAACAGAAACCATAACGAAGACACCCTGTATGAAGTTATATACATGATCAAATTCACATAGCTAACTCAAACACTTTGCTGACCTCAGTTTGCTCTTTTTCATCTGGAGGTTGGGTTGATTGTGTCCGAGTATCCACTCTCGGCTTTTATTTTTATTAGATACTATTTACACAGCCTGAAAAATTGAAGCTCTAAGGATTACCTTCTTTGCTGTCAAAAAGACCATGAGACTTGAAAAAAAATATTTTTTGTTTCATTTTTTTTTAAGTTACATGTATGTGTGTGTATCTGTGTGGGGCTAAGTGCACGTGGACGCAGTGTCCTCTGAGACAAGGAGAGGAAGTAGGATGTCCCTGGAGCTGGAGTTGGACTTGACATGGGTGATGGGAACTAAATGTGGAGTAAGAGCCACTCTTTGCTGAAACACCAAACCCGAGCCTGTCTCCCGACCTGGAAATCCTTAACTTATTTACATTAGCAAAGTCACTTTCTCTACATTAGGCAGCGTGTTCCCAGCTTCCAAAGACTCAGACAGTGGCATCTTTTGGCTCCATCATTCAACCTCACATAATCTCAAACCTTCCTTCCAGTGTTCAGTCTGTGCTTTGTGGTTCTAGATCGAGCCTTGGGAAGATGACTCCTTTCAGGATGTCCATAGGCGCCTGGAGTCCCAGCGTGGCTCTGCGTTATTACTCACTGGAATCCCACAATTCCTTTCACATCCCAGGTTAAAGTTGAACTGAAAGTGGAGAAATCCAGGAAGTTTTACTTTGCTGTTCAATTCCAAGAAAATCTGGTACTCGCTGTGGAAATATTTTTTATGTTCTTGTTCCCGCCTCTTCTTATTCCCACCTTAGGGTTTTCAGACAAACTGAGGAAGAATGGGGATTCCAGAGGGACCCCCCCTTAACCTTGACCACCCCTGATCACTCTCACACCAGCACATCCAAGACCCAGGCCTTGATGTAAGGGCGGCTAGAACCTTGTCTCATTTCAATGCCACCTTGGACCCTGAGTTTGCCTCATCAATCCCACAAAGTCTTTTCTACAACCCTGAGTCTCCAGGGTCACCAAGTGGTCTCCCTGCCCTTTTCTGAATCCACTGTGTCCTTCACGTGAATCAAACACTAACTATCCATCGCAATGGCGATGAGTTTACTTGGGAATGGGTGTCAAGGTGGGAACGCAGCATGGTAAATAATGTGGGAATTTAAGGAGGTTGAGCCAAGGAGCAGCTTTAAAGGGAAACAGGGGAGGCTTGCATAAGTTATTTGGAAATAATAATGCCCGACCACAGGATCAATAACATGCATGGCTTCAGTCAAATTAAACAGGAAGTTGTTGGGTAGAAACATGCATATGTGTGTGTGTGTGTGTGTGTGTGTGTGTGTGTGTGGTTGTGGTAGCCTCTGTGGGAAGTGTTGGTTCTAGAGGAGACCCCTGTGACAGTTCTGGTTGAGGGTTATATGCCCGAGACCTCCCCCTTCACTTCTGTCCCACTCCATTAAGCAGTTGCATTGTTAGCATTTGACAGAAATGGCCCTAACATATGGAGAGCTGCTCCTCCCCCTTGCCCTTCTGCCGCTGTTGGGCCTATCCAGGAAGTAAACCCCTGAAATGAAACTGACCACTGACTGGCCACTCACTGCCATGGGTTCTGTACCCTCCACTGTGCAGGGGGGAGAAAATTTCCCTTCCCTTAGTATCAGAAAATGGATATTTTCTCACGGTGGAGAGTCTAATTGCTATCTCATTGGCTCCCCTCGTCTTCTAATAGAAGAAAACATTCTGAAGAACTGAGTTGACATGACTCATAAAGAGGTTGGTGCCTGCGCGGGCACACATACACACACACACACACACACACACACATACACACACACACACACACACACACACACACGCATACACACAAACCTTTAGATGAGGTCTCTACTCTAGGACACCCCCAGATGTGTGGAGAGGGTGTTTCAAAGCTCTCGGTATATTAAAAATTAAAGGCCCATGCTAAAAAAGATTGACAAGCTCAGATTTAGTTTTAGAAGTTTACATTTAGAAATCTGCTATAGGACTTTAAAAGACCCAATATATAGAGAACTTGTTTGAGACAAATCTCAAAAATCACTACCCAAAGCCTTGTGTAGCCGAGTCTTAGGCCTGTGGTTTCAATCACTGTCCCTCCAATCCTCCAGCTGCCCATCATAACATATCATGTCATGTGATATCATATATCAAATCATACCAAATGATATCATATCATGTCATATCATATATCATGTCATGTCATATATCATATTATATCATATCATGTCATATCATATCATATATCAGATCATATCAAATCATGTCATATCAGATCATATCAAATTATATCATATAATATATCATACGCTTAGCTTCTATACTGTTAGGACTCGGGGTGGGAGAGGTTATAAGGAATCTTCCATTTTAAGCTCAGTTAACAATTTCTGCAGGAACTCCTTCATCCCTTCGCCTTGCCCTGTTTTCTGTGCTGTTCAAGAAATAAAGAGAAAAAACAAACCACACAAGAAGTGGACATCCAAATTCAGACTCACTCTTGGTGGTCAAAAGACCCCAAGGGGAACCTCATTTTATTTTCATCCCTTAATGCAAGATTAATGCAGAAAACGAATTTCAAACAAGCAAAATCTTTATTCCACTCCAGCTATGAATAGTCCAGGACTCAGCAAAGAGCCAGCTAGACGTTGTTCTAAAGAAAAGGGTTTAAACGCAGATCCACAGGGCCCACCTAGCTCGGAGACTATAACTCCCCACTTCTGCGCAGGCTGTTCTGCTTTACCAAGCCCGTATACTTGCCCACAGACTGTTTGTGTCTCAAACCCACCAACCCAACGCCCACACCCTGAGCAACTGCTCAACCGTGCTCTATATTCTTTTTTTTCCCTTGAATATTTTCTTTATTTACATTTCAAATGTTTTCCCCCTTTCCAGGTCTCCCCTTCGGAAACCCCCTATCTCACCCCACCTCTGCCTCTATGAGGGTACTCCCCCACCCACCAACTCCCATTCTCCCACCCTGGCATTCCCCTACATTGGGGCACTGAACACCCTCAGGGCTGAGCACCTCTCCTCGCACTATCGAGGTCCTGGAAGGTGACAGAAAGACATGGAGAGTGAATCCAGGTTGAGTTCAGGAGAGGTCTCAGCAGCCCTCTCCCCCGCCCCAGCCTCCCCCAGTAGCCTATCTGGCTGTTCCCAGGTACCCTTGTCCCCTGGGGCCACATTCTAGTCACCTCTGAGGCCAAGTAACAGGCCAGACACTCCATGAATCATTTCTGTACCCTTGGTCCCCTATTTAGGTAGACCATCTCCCCCCTCAGGTATAATACTTGCTGTGGTCTGAATGTGTGCCCCAAGAGTTCACATGCTGGAAATTTAACCTCCAGCTTTTTAAACAATCTTTGGAGGTGGGGCTTTGGCTAGCCTATTTGAATTAGGGAAGATCATGAGGATGGGGCCTGAGATGGCCCTGTTGATTTTCCAGAAGGAATAAAACAATAACCAAGATGTCACATTTTCCCTGCATCCTCATGTGGTACCCTCAGTTATAGTATGAGATACCACAAGACTTTCTCAGGTATCACACCATACTTTTGGATTACCTAGCTTCTAGAACTTGGAGCCAGAAAAACTTATATGCTTCATAAACCTGGCTATCTGTGGTATTCTGTGGTAGAAGAAGGGACAGGGGAGTCTACAGGCATTCCATTCTCCTTTGGGCTGAGAAAAAGAATAACCCTGTTGGGACAGCTCAGCACTTATCAAAGGGCAAAGTCAATGTGGGGAAGAACTGTAGTACCCCAGGTAGAAAGGAGAAGAGGCAGAACTGTGAAGACAGAAGATAGGAGACGCCCTGGCTTGAGATGTCCTAGAAGCACCTACAGCAGCAGGCCCAAAGCACTGTTCAGACCAACAGTGGGACACATCTGAGGGGCTCCCTAGAAATGTAAGTTTGTCAAGCTCCTGAGTCAGAAGCTTGGATTTTACCCGACACCCTTTTCTGCAAAAGCCCCTGGTGGTCCTGCTATTCAGCAGCCACTCTGGAAAGCCTTACCTCAGATGCTCCATTTCAACCTTGAATCACTAGAACCCGAAGGACTGGGTACAGGACTGGACTCTTCCATGCTTTACAGAACCGCCGTGTCCTAAATGTGTTCTCTATTGCAGTGATAAACACCATGACCAAAGGCAACTTGGGAAGGAGAGCACTTATTTCAGCTTACAGTTGATAGTTTGTCGTGGAAGAAAGAAAGTCAGCAGAAGTTGAGGTGGTAACTGAAGCAGACCATGGAGTCTTCCCACTGGCTTGCTCACCATGGCTTGCCATCCAGATGTGTTCGGCCACCTGTAGAAAGGCAGAATATAAGTCTGCCCAGTTTCGTACTTTGTCCTTGTATCCATAGACACCAGAACACAGGCTGTTGAGTAGGAAGAGCTTTGGCACCATTAGGACAAATACTGACTTTGCCACTAAAGGAGCCAGGAAAGCAGGTTTTTGTCTGTGTTAAAGAATGGGGCTCAAGTCACCACTGTTCTCCTATGTGTATCTGAGTTGATTCTTCAACAAGACTTTGAACGAGCCGGGCGGTGGTGGTGCATACCTTTAATCCCAGCACTTGGGAGGCAGAGGCAGGCGGATCTCTGAGTTCAAGGACAGCCAGGGCTACACAGAGAAACCCTGTCTCAAAAAAAAAAAAAAAGAAAGAAAAAGAAAGAAAGAAAGAAAGAAAGACTTTAAACGAAACAGTTGGAAAAACATTACTTTCCAGATGCGGCTCCAGGGAGCCTGTCTATGAAGCATGATGTTGATCTGAGGTGGGGGAAGCCTGGGACTTGGGTTCCTGAGCCATCTTTGAACCCTTCAGTGAGCACTTTTGGCTTCCCTGGAGCCTGCATTTATCCAAGCACAGTAACTAGGTGAGGATGGCAGCTCTCACACGGCAGGAGAAAGTGTCTGACTCTGTAACAAACACTTTGTTCCTACAGCAGCACATTTAGTCATCTAGTGATCTAACAACCCATTCTACAGATAAAGAAATGGATTCCAGCTGACATTAACAATTTGTCAAAGGTAAGACAACAAACGGGCCTACCAAGGCAGAGATGTTAAAGTCTTAACACCTAGTTCCCGTGACTTTATTTGGAACTATACAAAAGGAAGTTAAAGCAAGAGCATTAGGGTAGACACTAACCGGTTGACTTGTGTCCATATACAAAGGAGAAAATGAAGCACAGAGAAAAACAGAGAGGGAAGGTGACCTTGAGACACACTGAGAAGGTGCCAAGGATGGCCAGCAATACTAAGATCTGGAAAAGGGAAGGGAAGACCTTCCTGCAGGCCCTAGAGAGAGTGGGGCTGAACCCACAGTCTGGATGCAAATGGAAGATCTTTAAAGAGCGATACAATTAACCAATGTGGTTCCTTGCTAGGCTGCGGTGAGTGCAAAGACAGCTCAGAGATTAGCACAGACATGATGTCCTCTCACAGTGGTGGTGATGCTGGTGATAATGGTTAGCCAAGAACTCCATAAACAAAGAGTTGATAGATGGTAGATAACATTTATCCGTTGCTCATCTACATTCTCAAGAGATTAAGCAAAACAAGCTTCTACAAAACATCTACAAGCTACAAGACAGGAACCATCCCCAGCTCCCCAGCTTGTAGCAACAGAACAGTCCTGTGAAGACTGGCATGGGCCCTGGTTGGGGTTGGGCTTGTTTACCACTTTTGAAGGGATTTTTCACCCTGTAAGGGCTGAACCCAGTCAATTGCACCAGGAGTCGGCTGCTCCTGGCATGTGGAATGAGGCCAGAGCAAACTGTTTGCCCAGAGGGTAGATAAAGGGCCGCACCAAACTTGCCAAGACTGGGCAGCACAGGGATGGGACAACCTTTCCTCAAACTGAAGTGTTGGGGGTTGGTTGTAGGGAAGTGAGATTGCCCACCCCGATGCCAGAATAGCATCTACACTGCAGATATTAAAAGTCACCCCTAAGAAACAGTCTACATTGCAGGTATTAGCAGTCACCCTAAGAAACACAGGTCCCTGTGAACAAAAGTAGTCACCAACAGTCCACAGTGGTATGGTACTAATTCAGCTCAGCTTGCCAAACTTTTACAGATTTCTTTAATATTAATTTTTTTATTATTTATGTGTGTGTGTTTGTACATGCACACATGCATGCATAAACATACATGTAGGTATCTGTAGTAGCCAGAAGAGGAAGTCAGATCCTCTGGAACTAGAATTGAGAACTGCCCAACGTGAGTTCTAGAAACTGAATTCAGGGCCTCTGAAAGAGCAGTGTGTGTGTGTGTGTGTGTGTGTGTGTGTGTGTGTGTGTGTGTGTATGTGCATGTGTATGTGTGCTTGTGTGTGTTTGGATATATGCCATGTGTGTGCAGGTACCCTCAAAAGCAAGAAGAGGATATTGGATCCCTTGGAGCTCAGCTTACAGAAAATTATAAGCTGCCATGAATCCTGGGAACCAAACTAGAGTGGTATGGAAGAGTCAGCCATGTTTCCAGTCCCCGCCCCCCAAACACTTATTAAACACCAGCTTGGTTCATGGGTTCAAAGTGTAAGAATGAACATAACTCTATAGATAGTAACTGGGCATATGGCTTACCCTTCTGTGCCTCAATGTTCTCTCCTGCATAGTGGAGACAATCGCATTCTCAGTACCGGTTGTTTAAGGATGAAACTGACATCTGAAAAGGCTGAAAGCAAAGGAAAACTTCCAGTCCTGTCAGCCACTGCTATAGAGCTAGCATAGACTAATGAACACAGAGGATTCAAAGTCCCAGCCTGAGCTACAAGGACTCAAGACCACAAGGCAGCTGATGTCAGGTAAATTCTAGCAAGAAGCAGGCCCTGCCTCAGCTCTTGGGCACAGCACTGTTCTAAGCAGTAGGGCCCAACCTACTCCAGGTGTAGAGAACTTAGGGAGCCTAAAGCTGCTGGCTCAGGTCATGTCAACCTTGCCAGCTCCTGACCTTGTTCACCTGCCTTGCTCCACTCCCTGCTCAGGCCTGGACCTGCTATAGCTGCTCTCACTTGGCAGGGCATCCAGGCCCAGGCAGCTTGGTGAAACAAAAGCAGGTGTCAGGACCCAGGTCGAGTACTTAGAAGGCGGTGACACACAGGAGGGTGAAGGAATAAGAGATAGGGTGCTTGAGAGGGGATGAGTTCCATTTTCTCCTCCAGAGTTATCCAGTGAAGTGAACATGTGACCCAGTCTGGCCCTGGGAGCCAGTCCCCTAAGGAGACAGGACTGGGCTTATAGACAGAGCACAGAACTTCCTCTTCATGTTCTGATGTCCCTGCATTTCCACAGGAGACACAGAGAACTGAGGCTCACAGCACTTTGTAGCTTGCTCTGTGCTCCATGCACCAGGTTCTGATGGCCCAGGCCTCCAGGCAGTGAATAGTCTTCTCATCTTGTCAAGGTGACAAAGAGCCTGAGTTAGCAAGGCCAGGTCACATTGTTCCATAAGGAACAGAAGAGAATTGTACCCCAGAGCATCCTGGGACCCACACTCTGTTGCCTCTCCTCCTAACGTCACCTTTTGAAATAGCCTACTCACCTCCCAGCTGCCCACAGCTGACCCCTGCTTCCTTAGCCTCCCTCAGCTTCCAGAGCTGGTGATGCACCCCAGTGACCCTCATTCTGCCTATGGCTGTGGTTGGTGGAGACTCACAGTGGTGAAGTCACAGCTGGTTGCTCAGGACGCCTGGATGAAGCTGAAAGATCAGAGCACTGCAGCTTCTCGCCCTCCTGGTTGGGGGTGACACCCTGGAGACTCAGGGTCACCGGCCACCACACACACAGCAGGACTGAGTCTCTTTGTCCTATACATGGACAGGGGTCAAGGACAGCCATTGTTATTTCCCATGATCCTTCTGGCTACAAGAGGGAGGCCTCTGAATGCTCCAACTTTTCACCAGGCAGCATGATAGAAATCTGACCAAAAATTGGTGGGGAGTGGTGGAGAGAAGCCCATGGTGGACAAAATCAAGACATTGCTCTGAGGGTACAGGACACAGCACAAGCCTCGGGGTGGCTACTCTGGGATCAGCCTGCTGGCCTTGGCTGTGCTAACTACTGACCACAGGCCCAGACCTCCCCTGGAGCCTGCACTTTACAGATAACCACTACCCCTCATCCCACCTTTGACCTACATTCAGTTTTCTCCTGCATGATTCAGTCACCGGAGTGATCCCTTCCTGCCTTCTTTGACCAAAGTCCCTCAGGAGCATACACTTCTGAGCACTGGCTTTTGTCTCTGAAATGTAAAGCTGAGGGCCACTGAAGAAGGAAATCAAAGCCCAAAGTCCTGCTGTCCCCAAAGTTCTGCTGTCCCCATCTCCAGAAAGGGGACACTCTGAACACCTCCTTTCAAGACTCCTAGTGCCCTGACAATTTGACAGAGAGCAACACCCATTGACTTTTCGGTAAAAACAGCTGGCTGGCCACAGGACTCATTACCCCAGGGCTTCCAGGGGAAGGGAAGGATGCCCTAGGCCAGGACAGCACAACCACACAGCAATCAATATTCATGAGCAGGAGGAGAGGGATGCAAATGGACATGAGGCAAAACCCTTACCTTCCAGGAAGGAGGATCCAAATGTCCTGAGTTAAACACAGAGCATTCTTAAGCAAGGACCTTGCCTCATGGGCACCTTCCTCTCACCATGAACAGTGGGCCACTACCTCCATCTTTAAGGCACATACATGAAGACAGCATCTAGCCAGTACTGGGGACCACCCTGCCCCATCTCCATCCACATCTTCCTTAGGCCTCCTTCCAACGTGTATACCAGAACCCTCCCAAGACGCTGCTTCTGGAGAGCCCTCTAAAGTGACAGGGAGGAGCAGAATGCTGTTACCTAGACCACCCTTAGCCTCCATCCTGAGCCTCTCCACCCAGCCTCCGCCCTGAGCCTCTCCCTTAGCCTTCCCCCTTAGCCTCCCCCCACCCCGAGCCTCCCCCTGAGCCTCCTCCCTGAGCCTCCCCCTGAGCCTCCCCCCAGCCTCCACCCTGAGCCTCCCCCTTAGCCTACCCCCCTGAGCCTCCCCCTTAGCCTACCCCCCTGAGCCTCCCCCTGAGCCTCCCCCTTAGCCTACCCCCTGAGCCTTCCCCTTAGCCTACCCCCTGAGCCTTCCCCTTAGCCTTCCCCCCTGAGCCTCCCCCTTCTCAGCCTCTCCCCCTCTCAGCCTCCCCCACAAGCCTTCCCCGGAGCCTCCTCCCTGGGCCTCCCCCTGAACCTCCCCCTTTAACCCCCACCTCCACCCCAGCCTCCCTGCTGTCCACCCAAGAACATTGCAGGCTCTTCCAGCCCTCTCTGTAGATTTCCTCTCTGGGATAAAAGGAAGGACCAGGGTCTTTCTCCTTGCTTGCTAATCAAACCTCATCTGCTTCTTTTCTGGGCATTTACACGGTCCTTCCAACCTCCCAGTGAGAAAGCTGGTGTCAAGATTTAAACATTATTTATATTCATTGATTTTATTTCATGTGAACGAGTGTTACAGTGTGCATCACCTGTGTGCCTGATGCAAACAGAAGTCAAAAAAAAAAAAAAAAAGGCATCGGATGCCCTCGAACTGGAGTTACAAACAGTTGTGAGAGACCTTGTGAGTTCAGGGGACTGACCTTCTTCTTCTGCAAGTGCCTCCCAAGTACTCTTAACTGCTGAGCCATCTTTCCAGCCCCTGGCATCGAGATTTTTAAAGGAGAAATTCTGTATTTAGCTGTACAAACTGAGCAGGACTTGGCTTTTATACTACTTGGGCATTCTTTTTTAAAATAGCGAATGTTCTTAAGTGAGCCATCTCTCCACCCCAAGATGGGCATCCTTAGTCCCAAATCTGAAAGACATCTGTATTAGCATTCTCACTGAAAACATACAATACTTGGGACCAGAAATACTTTAGGTTTTTTTTTTTTTTTTTTTGAAGAATTTTGGCTCACAACCCTGGTTTTACAGGTTTCAGTCCGTAGTCTGTAGTTCCATCCATCCTGAGCCTGCAGTGAGGCAGAGAATCTTTGGGGAGAGCAGAGGAAGTGGCAGATCCCTCGTGGCAGAGAGGACACACACACAGAGAAAGGGGGTCAAATATACAGGGCTCCAGTGGCTGCCTTCCTCCAACCAGGTCGCATTCTCTAGCATTCCCACTTTCTCCCAATAGTGCCTCCAAACTGTGAGTCTACCAGTGGGTTCATCCACTCATGAATTCAGAGCCTTCCTGATCCAACAACATCTCAAAACCTCTTCCATTTTCGAGCCGTTTTCTAGGCTTTACGGGCAGCATCTCACATTCCAACTATAGCAGGCCCTCAATCTTAAACATCTGGAATACAAAAATGACATCAAAAAAGTCCACACCTTGACATTTTGTTTCGTGCATAAAATTATTTCTTAAAGATTTATTTATTTATTTTATGTAGTATATGAATACACTGTAGCTGTACAGATGGTTGTGAGCCACCATGTGGTTGCTGGGATTTGAACTCAGAACCTTCGGATAGAGCAGTCAGTGCTCTTACCCACTGAGCCATCTCACCAGCCCCATGCATAAAATTATTTTAAAAGATTTTATAAAGTATTACTTAAGACCACACACTGCATAAAATGTATATTAACTATAAATAAAATATACATAAAATGTGTATATGAAATATGAATGGATTCTCTAATAAGATTAAGTCTTACCACTGAGATATCCCAATAATTATATACAAATATTCCAAAATTCTTCAAAAAAAAACCCTGAAGTATTTCTGGTCCCAAGTATTGTGAGAAAGGACACAGAATCTGTGGCAGCATAATGCATGTGTTGTCTGTTAAAGCAGGGTGGCCTGTGATCTCTAACTCCCCTAAGTAAGCTGTAAACGTGGAGCCTTAGGCTTGTTCAAATGCAGAGAATGTGGCAAAGACTTCCTCACTAGGTCATCTCGCCAGACAGAAAACCTTAGCCCGAGAAGACTAGAGGTGGAGATGAGCAGCAGCTGCCCACTTTGACCTTGCTCCATGTTGTCATGACAGCAAGTTCAAAAGGTATCTGCTTTATTTGCATGCAGGCAAACTTCACATGAACCAGTGGTTAATAAAGGACCGGGAAAGTGTTCTTGCATTCTGCTCTATACGCAGAGGAAGTTTCCTTTCTCCATCTTTCAAGGGAAGCCAACCATCACCTCACATGTCATATTCTTCTGAGGCAAAAGCCAAATATGTATTAGGCTGCTTAGAATCCACCACCAAGAAGTTTTCTCCCATGAGAAAAGCGACCAGGGCTGGATAGAGGAGAATGAAGATTATCATTCCTACAAGGTTGTTACATCCTGGAAGCAAGAGGAGACAGCACTTCCTAAAACGGTTCTGCCCAACCCATTCATCTCAAAGACCTTTAGCCTCAACAGTGAGAGCCATTTCCAGCTCAAACCGAGCATGAGCAGATCACCATTTTACCAATCAAAACCCACTCTGGCCAGTTGGTTGGTGTCTGAGATATAAATAAGCAAGAGACTTGCTATAGGTGTAAGCGTCTTTTGGAAAGGTCTGATGAACCCTTTATTGAACCTCCCTCACTGGTGTGCCTGCAGTCCTGGAGTACAGTAATTCCGGGACCGCCCATGACATCGTATACTGAGCTTGACCTGGTTTTAATGTCACTGTGAAGTTTGGATACATTTTGTCCCCTGTAGAAAGTTCCTGTGCCAGGGAGTAGATCCCCAGATGGTAGTGCTATTGGGGGAGGTTCTGACTGGTGGAAGTTGGTTACTAGGGCAAGTGCTTGGGAGTGTCTTATCCCTGGCCCTTCTTGTCATTCCCATTCTCTCTCTCTCTCTCTCTCTCTCTCTCTCTCTCTCTCTCTCTCTCTCTCTCTCGCTCGTTCTCTCGCTCTCTCTCTATATCTCTATCTCTATCTCCTCTCTCTCTCTCTCTCTCCTCTCTCTCTCTCTTTCCTCTCTCTCCCAAGCTGTCTCTCTATTTCCCTCTCTCCCTCCTATCTATCTCTTTATCTCTCTCCCTTTCCTTCCCTTTCTCTCTGTCTCTCTCTCTCCTCAGCTCTGTCTCTCTGTGTGTCTCTCTCCTTCCCTCCCTCTCTGTCTTTACCCATCTCTCTCCCTCTCTCCGCCTCCCTCCCTCCCTGTCTCTGTCCCTCCCTCTCTGCTGTCTCTCTCCCCTTCCTCTCTCTGTGTGTCTCTCTGTCTATCTCCCCTCCTCTTCTCTCCTCCCCCTCTCTCTCCCTAGCTCTGTCTCTGTCACTCTGTGTGTCTCTATGTCTCTCTCCCTCCCTTTTACCTGTCTGTATTTCTCTCTCCCTCTCCTTCTTTCCTTCCCTCCCCCTCTCTATCTGCCTCTGTTCATCCCTCTCTTCCTGCTGTCTCTCCCCTTCCTCTCTCTATCTCTGTCTCTCTCCGTCTCTGTATGTGTGTGTGTCTCCCCACCCATGCTTGAGCTCTCTCCCTTCCTCTCTCTGTGTGTCTCTGTCTCTCTCTCCACACCCTTCCTTTCGCCCTCCCCCTTTCTCCCTTCCTTCCCCTTCCCTATCCTTCTCTCTCTCTTTCTTCCTCCCTTTCCTGTTTGCACCCTATGGTATGAAGCTTCCATTAGTCTCCCACCACTAATAACATTCTGCCTCACCTTTGACCCAAAATGAGTAGAGTCTCACACAAAGGAATAAAACCATGAGCAAAACTAATCTCTTCTCCTCCCTTGATGCTTTGTCAGGTATTTGACCATAGCAGTGAGAAAATAAGTTTAGTGTAGCTTGACCTTGTGGTGCCCACCAAAGACATAGACCTGAAGAGAGTCCTGAGCAGACACTAGACAGACATGGAGGGGCCTTCCAAAAACTCCCAGGCTGCCTTCTTCCAAAGAATCAAATGCCATGAAATGCAAAGGAAGACTGTAAACCAGTCCAGCTTTCAGGAGCCAAAGGGAAGTGACAGTTAAATCCAGGAGGGATGCCAGGTTCTCTTGTACTGTAATTACTGGGACAAATGGGAATATACATGGTTCTCTGGCTAGATGAAACTCTCCTATCTTCAGCAAATAGGTTCAAATGTGTTTCAGAATAGAGGACTGGCTAGTCATATCTTTAACAATTCAGGGAAAATATTAATGCCTACACACAGGACAAAAGGTAGAGGGTGATAACGTTAATATAATAGTAAAATATTAATATTCAGAGAATCTGGTTGAGGTTTATGAAGAGTCTGTCTACCATTCTTACAATATTTTTCGAGGTATAAATTATATGGAAATAATGTCTAAGCTAAGACTAACACAGTTCTTAAGTCCCAGAACCCCTTGGCTCATCAGCTGACCTTAAGGTCATCTCCATAGAATTCCTTGAAAGAGCCTCTGAAATCACCCCAAGCTTCATTCTTCCCCCACACCCCCCGCTCCTTGAGATCAGGCTATACTCTGCCCTAAAACCCTGTGTTGTGTAGAGGACTAGCTTTCAGGCTGTGCCTTCCCTTGCGTGGTTCCATGTTGTAGGCAGCCTGTAGTGTTTTGAGTGCAACTGCTAAGAATGAAGAGAAGACTGCATCTTGTCTACACAAGCAAACAAGGCGCCACATGTAGAACACAAACATATGTTAACACTGCAAATAAAAGACAGCCACCAAGTTAATTTGCCAAACTAAAGTTGGAAAAGACACATGAGTCTATCAAAACCATTTTTAAAAGTTCCAGCCCATGAACTTTTGAAAGCACCTGATGAATGTGTGTGCTACCACTCCCTCCCTGAGTCACAGAAACAGACAGACGCTTAACACTGGGCACAGCAGCCCCTCCACCCCTCACCAAACCTGGTACACACACCGTGGCACTGACAATGAGTGCCCAACTGAGGGCCTCAAGACAATTCCTTGCTACAAATTCTCATCATAGACTCAGGACCTAGCTCTCACCTTACACCAAGCCTATTCCTTGAACTACCTCTGTGTTCCTAAATTCTAACCAAACACAAGGGCTGCATCTGCATCTGCCCTTTGCTTCCTCAGTAAGGTCTGTGAGTGAGTGCTGAAAGATCTTTAACCCTTTCTTGGCCACTTGCACATACACACACACACACACACACACACACACCACATGTAATTTGTGATCTGAGAGTTATTATTGTTAACGTGAGCACAAGAGAACGTGTGAGTGCCAATTCCACATTTCTGGCAATCCTTGCTGTAACTCCCTCCCCCCCCCCCAACCCCCTTGCCTCAGCTGTTTAGGGAGTTTTGTTCTAGACATGTTCCAGGTTGGCCCTTTCCTCTTTTGATCAGGATCATTCTATGGAAATAAAGACAGCCCAAATGAGAACCAGCAAAGGCTTGCACTGACATATCAGCCACTGTCACCTAAGATTTGGCAGACTATAAAGGCAAAGGGGAGCCTCCTCCCCTGAAGGGCAGGGAAAGCATCAAAGGGATGCAGGCTACTGGCCTGGGGAGCTGCAGGAGAGACCCACCCTGGGCTCTGTGTGTGTGTGTGTGTGTGTGTGTGTGTGTGTGTGAGAGAGAGAGAGAGAGAGAGAGAGAGAGAGAGAGAGAGAGAGAGAGATGGACTGGGGCACTGCTTACCTTTCTTCCACTGATTGTAAACTGGAAGCTGGGGCAGTTGTCTGTTATTCCCCAGATGGCATCAGAGACATTGTTTGAGGCACCCAATGGTTTCCTTGTTTGGCTCAGCTTGAGCTGAGTTATCACAGCAGACAAAGGGTACAACCTTGATTGTCTGCTGCAGACCCAGGTCAGAGTTCTGTTTTATATACATGCCTTCATCATAACTCACCGCTTATATTCATTTTCTTACATGCAAAGACCAAGGGTGAATCCCCAGTAAACCCAGGTTCCTAACTTCAACCCCAGGCTGTGAAAATCATTCCTGATTCCTAAAGAGCTAAAACAGTCTTCTAAACCACCAGGGGTCTGTTTTTACATGCTCTAAGTTCCCATTAACTAGCCAGCTCCTGATCAGTGCATTCTCTAAGGAGTCCTTGGCCATCCAGGCTGCCATTGCTCCAGTATCTCAGATGAGCGCAGTAGCCAGTGTTCCAGCCTTCTGAGAAAGGATGTCAGGTCCTTCTTTGCAAAAACTGTCCTCAACTGATAATACACACACACGCACGCACACACATACACACACACACACACAGAGAGAGAGAGAGAGAGAGAGAGAGAGTTAGGCACAAAGATGGGGAAGACAGGGTCTTCCATTTCCACACTCACACTGTCAGGCAGAGGGATTTCCAGCTTGTAGAGATTGCTTCCTTTATGACTTGGTCACTAGATGACACCTATATTACCAGTGGTTTGGCGGATGGAAGCAGAGAATTTGTAGATAACCCCACTCCCAGATTTGGTGTCTTGAGTGTAGTGAGTATATTCAGTCAGTGCTTAACAATGAAAATAATAATTGAGAATCCATTTCTTCATGCTCCCACAAGAACTCATCTTGGCAAATCCCAGCCCCACCTCCAGAGAGTGTTCACATTACACCCAGCATTCTATAGAGACAAACAAAAGGAGAGTCCACCCACAAGCCTAAACCCTTCCAGAAAGACCTGTAAGGACACCCCTGAAGACATGCTTGGAGTCTAAATTGGTCCTTTGGATGTTAAATGAGACCTTACAGGAATAAGGGCATGAGAGCAGCCTGAGTCATCAAGGCCGTAATGACATCTATGTGGATGAGGTAGCCCTAAAGTTCTCCAGGCCCCATAAAATGTAGATGATGTCAGCACACAGGCCAAAGTCTGCACAGACCCATGACCTCTGAGCATGATGGAGCAGAGGTGGGTGGTAACATTTCCCATAAAATCTCTTTAGAGTGTCTTAAAAGTCAAACATGGCAGTGGGGCCGCCGGGGCCCAATAGCCTGGGATGCTTTCCAGGATGAACACAGTCCCAGAAGATTCCCAAGTGCCGTCATGACAATGCTGTGTGCCACCCGTGTAGGCCTCTTGTGGTTTTAATGGTTTTGAGATCTTTTATGCTCAGGTCTCCCCTGCAAGCCTTCCAAGCTACGGTGATGCATTGTCTCCCTGCAGTGGTTTATTTAAGATCACCCATCTAGCAAGAGTTGGCTTTGCTGACGCAAGGACAGTTCCCCTTCCCACAATGCCTGTCTCTGGAGCATCAGCCCTTGTGGGGAAGTACGCTTCTAGACCCAGCCCACACCAGTCTCCTATAGATCTCGGGACCTGTAGAGCCATGTCTTGGATCCCAAGGAAAACCACTGGCTGGGGCCTGCCTGTTAGATCTCAAACTGTCCACGTATCTAGAGATGAATGCAACATGGACTTTAGTAGGATTTCTGGGTTAGAAAGGATGGGAACTTGTGAAACTGATTTCTGTTTGCCAAGAGGAGTTCATTTCTCTAACCTGCGGCAGAAGGAACATATGGATCCCTTGACATCTGTCATATCAAAACCCATGCAGGCCTCCCAGCTCCCCCAGTCCCTACTTACAAGTACCTGTTATACATTTCAAAGCTCCCACACCTCTCCCGGCCCTCCCCATCTCCCAGCTACTCACCGTCCATAGAACCCTACTATCTTCTTCTCTTCCTGTATTTCATCTCTCTCTTGCTGTGCTTTCTTTTCTATCTCTTGCTCTATGTATCATCTATCTATCTATCTATCTATCTATCTATCTATCTATCTATCTTCCCTAGCCCATGTCTAGTCTCCTGGTCAATGTGTTGTCTTTTATAAAAGGCTCTGAGCTGGTACAAAGTCATACCAGGGTATGTGACGTCCCTCCATCAGCCTGAGGGTGTGGGGCTCAGCTTTGAGGCTTGCTAAGGTCTGGACTTCCCAGGTGGATCACTGAACATTCAAGTTACACTTGAGCCGTGCTGAAATCCTGCTTGAGGAAGGTTTTGAGCCTTACGTGCAGGGCTGAAAATGGAAAGCCAGCATTGCCCAAGCATCACTACATTTACTGTCTGAGATGGTTAGTTCTATTGCCCACTGGATTGGATAAGAAATGACTGGGACTTGGGGACCACTGTGGAAGAAGAGGCAAAAGGGATTGCAAGATCCAGAGTCTGGGGAAGACAAAAAACAAAGTGTCTACTGAAGAGGACAGGACCACCGAACCAGTGAACCCTAGCAGCTGTGGTGGGCTGCGTGAGACCCTTGTGAGATCAAGTCCATTGGCATTTCAACACGGATTGAGTAGGGTTCACACACCCCCACCCTTGCTGAGAGGCTGCTAACCTGGCTCCAGAGGAAGAGAGAGTTGGTTTTCTTTAAGGATGTGGTCCAAGCTCTAGTAGATGGCCTACTACTCATACCAGCAAGTATATGGGCAGCATAAACTGGACTCTGTGGGATATAAAGAGAGAGAGAGAGAGAGAGGTCATAAAGTTGGAGGGAGAGGCAGTGTGACATGGACCTAAGAGAGAGTAATGGAAGAGCAGGTGCTGAACATGATCAAGTACATTGGACGCATGCGTGAGAATCTCAAAGAAGGGCACCAATGTGTTTTTAGAAATGTGGCATAATAACTGGGAGGGAGCACCTCAGCGGGCTCTGCCAAGGTGTCCTCCTGAACTATCAAGTCATGCTACAGACCTAGGAGCAGAGTAGAGACCTGGAAAGGGATAGAGGCAGAGGAAGAAGGTCAGAGAAGGATAGAAAGAGAGAGGAGAGAAGAAGACAGAAGGAGACTGGCTGGGGACACAAGGGGAATAGAGAGGGGGAGAGAGGTGAAAGATGGAGAGAGGAAAAAGGAGCAGAGCATGGATGCTCTTCTTATATGCCTGGATCCTGGCTCATACCTGGGGCAGAGATGCAGGCTGTTGCTAGGTAACTGTTGGGCGGAGCCTAGAGGAATTGCTAACAACAACAATATTTATGGGGCAGTTAAAGAAGGACACCAGGGACGGTGTTTCTAGAAAGACAGATCCTGAGTGTTCTGACCCCCCTGGATGGATTGAGCCCCAGATGGGTTCACAGCACAATGGCCTTATTGGGAGTTGATGAGACATAAGGAGAGAAGCGTAGTTGGAGGCAGTTAGGAAGGAAGAATGTTCTCGGAGTTATGGCTCGTCCTGTCTCCTTTCTTTCTCTGCTTCACGTCTAACATGAGGTGAAGTGTTTCATCTGCTCCCACGGTCATGGTCTTTTCACCAGACACACGTGGCTGAGCAGCTGTGGCCTGAGCCCTCTGAGGACCACATTTGGAGCAAACCCTTCCTCGCATAAACAGTTTCTGTGAGACATCTGGTCAATGACAGAGTAGCTAATGCACTGTGTATACAAACATGACTGCTCAGTCTTCAGGCATCCATCCGACTTGTGGTCCAGCTTAGTATGTCTCCCAAGCCTTCGTCACTCCACGAGGCAAAACCAAGGGCTGTGAAAGACCAGAACCACTTCTGCCATTTTCCACAGACCCCTGCTTTGTTCTAGCTATCCACCCTTACTGTAGTCTAAATCCCTCTCACTCGGCCCGGCTAACTGCAGATGATCACACACACACACACACACACACACACACACACACACCTGCCCCCTTAAGACTTGCTGCTGTATCTTAGTTGTGTCTGCTTGCTTCTCTGCAGTAACTAGGAAAAATTAATAATAAGAGGCTCACTCTTCCTTCTCCATTTCCCACAGAATGTCCTTTACCACATTGGGAGTTCGGAGTCCTCCCGGATGTTTCTCTGAAAGGAACATAAGTCATTTTAGAATTTAAACAGGAGACTCCTCCGAACTTTCCGAGCCAGACCCCATCTTCATCCTTCTGAAATACAGGCATTGGGGTTGTCATACACAGCATCATAGCTGTCAGTGTCTGTGGCAGGTGAGACGAGAAGTTGGCAGCACCTGACTAGGTTGCCACACCCCCCACCCACATCCCATAAGCAGGCATTCATTCTTCTTGTGGTTGTATGAGATCAATTAATTAGCACAGGTGGTGACCTGTGCACTGCAGAGGGGACGTGAGTCACCAGAAATACTGCCATGATCTTTCATCAATCCAGGCATCTTGTTTATCTCCTGTGCAAGGGAGGAATCTGCTCGGCTGTATAGAAAGATGAGATTTCTGTCTGCAGTCTCTTAGAACATTGCCTTTGATACATATCCCGTTCTGGTTTGATGCTTATTGTATGCTACTGATGAAATGGTTTCTCCCTTCTCTACCTTTGTAGAAAGGTTCCCTGGGTTGGGAGAAGATTTCGTATGTTGCTGTGTTTTCTTAATAATCGGCATCAACTTCCTCTTTTCCCAGAAGCACAGCGCCCTCCTGGACTGAAGGTCCCCTGGCAGAAGATAAATGTCCCTCCTAAAACTCTTCACCAGCCTGTCATACAAGCCGGTTGGTAGTAAAACCATTAGGAGGTGGCGGTTAGGGGAAGGAAGTTAAGTTGTTTGGGGGATGGTCTTCCAGGGACTGTTTGATTACTGGCTTGCCCCTTCCTCTGTCCCCTGGGTGTCATGAGGTAAATAGGCCTCTTGGACCCTGCATTTCCACTACAATATGCTATATTGTCCATGGGCTGGGGGCAACCTAGGATAGATGAACAGCAACACAAACAAACAAAACCTTTCTCTTTTAAGATGATTATCTTTGGTGTCTTGTCACAGTGACAGAAAGCTGGCTAACACGTGGTCTTGTACCAGGGGCTACTTGAAGCTGACAGTTAAGGAACTCCAGGAAGATTATATATATATATATATATATATATATATATATATATATATATATACCCTTCCTACTCTGATTAGCAGCCACTGGACCTGAGGACTGAAGCCTAGGGAGGGCACAGCTGTGTTCAGTTTCCCCTCCTGGCCCAGTGCAGTACATGGGTGATCACAGGTACTGAATGTTCATCTTGACATCACATGTGAGTGAACCCAGGATTACTCAGAGAAAGAGGGGTAACCACGGGAAGTTGGGGCTTGGAGGGTTACCAGAGCCACCAAGGGGCTTGGCAATTTCCCTTCTGGGGCCTTTTCTTTCCTGTGTGCCTTGCTAAGATCCTTTTCAGCATATTGATAGTGCCTGGCTTCTGTGAGAAGGCATGGATCCCCTGCCCCGAGCAGTTCCCCAATCCCCCAGAAGCCTTCGGGGGCTGCAGGACTACAGCTCCTACAGCTGGGCTATTACTTCTGGGGAGTAGCTGAGGCAGGGTTGGGAGGGGCCTATGACCTGACATGAAGCCAGAAGCCTAACATGACTGTCTTCCCAGAGCCAATTTATACAGCTCAGCTGTTCATTTAAAGCAAGATAGAGAGAGAAAACAAATGGGGATTGCACAACACAGAGTCAAGATTTCACCCTGGCATCTGAGTTAGTCTAGGAGGGGACAGACATGTTCATGTTCATCCTTGGGGCTGTGTTCTGCCCTGCCCTCCATGCCCCACTCCCTAAAGGGCAAACAGGGGAAGTTCTACAGGGCCACCTTCGAGGCAGGCAGGGCACAGGTGTCCTCCCACTTTTATGGGCAAGATTCAAAGAGGCTCAGTGATGAGCCCATAATTTTCCATTGCACATGCATGCACACACATATTCACAGCACCCTAGCTAAGCCAGGCTGGCTGTCCCCTGCCCTGTGTACTGTTCAGGCTCCTTTTTGCCTCTCGAGAGGCCAGGCAAACGATGGGAAGGTGAGCAGATATAAGATGAGTGCATCGCCCCCAGTCTCAGGTGTCGTCTCCGTGGGTCTGTGCTCACTACAAGGTGCTGTGTTCTTGTCCCTGATGGAAAACCCACTCCTGTCATCTCTAGCTGTGGGCTCCAGGAAAGAGGTTGTGGCAGGGGTCCTGGGAAACACAGCACTAAGGCCGGCGCTGGCCCAGAGACCCCGAGTTCTCTTGCCTCTGAGATAAGTTTACAAGCCCAGAGGGGACACAAGAGGAGGACGTGGGTAGGGTGTTCACAGAGAAGATGCTGCATCCTGCATTCAAGCATCTGGCCTGAAGAGGCTCAGGCCACCTCCTGCCACTAGCCCCGCCCACCCCCACCCCCACCCCCAGCTTGACTCTTCATTTGTCAATGGAGTATCTGGGCAAGGTAGCTCAGTAGAGCAGTTCCCAGATACAGGGAACCTCGAGAGTGGCCATGCAGGCAGACTGGAGCCCTGCGTGCCTCAAGGCACACAAAGTCGATTACCCCTTCTATTTTAGGCCACTGGCGTAAAAGAAAAGTGGATTTCCTTGATGCTTCTCCAACTGTAAACGAGATGTTTTGGCTTTCTCAGAGTGAGGGATGCCTTAGATGTTAATCACACGCTCTCTCCTGTGCCTCCATTTGTCAAATGAGAGGCAATGCGTTGGAAATGACCTTATCAGTGACCTTGGAGGGCTGGCAGGGGAGTGGGGGTTCTCTGCTAAAGCCCTATGAGTCAGCATGCAGCTCACCTGCCTGACCTACCCAGGCTCTCTTCCTCCTGTTTAATGGGAGCCCACCCTTACCGCTACATCAACCCTTTGAGTGCACCATTTGAATCGAGAAGAAGAGGAAAGCCAGGCTAAGCAGCCAAGAGACCTGGTTATCAAGCCAATGCCAACCCCTATTTGCTGTGCCTGCCTCACCTTCCCTTGGCCTATCTAGGGAAGGTGAGCTTTAGAGAATAGTCAGGTGGGGGATGGGGGCTGCTGCTCAGGCAGAAAGAACAGCAGAGAAAGTGGCTGGACCCTCTGACCTGTGATTGCTCCTTCTGAGAGATCTTATCCTGGGCATGTCATTGAGCTATGGTGTCCAATCTTCATGTCCATATGTTACTGAGAGGCGTGAATGAAGATGTTTAAGAGTCAGGGTGGCTCTCACAGGACCCCACTGTTCCTGTGAGAGCAAGTTATTTTACATGGAGGCTTTTCCCTGAAGCTCTCTGCCTTCTTTTCAAATCATCAGCTACCCCCACTCCCACTCCTACACCACCCCACCCCACCCTCACCTCACCCCTCCCCAACTTCCACTTCTGCCATTATGTGATCTACCATTGCACCATGTAACCAAAAAGTCCTCATTGGAGTTGAGCAGAGGCCAGCACCAGGCTCCTGAATCTTTAAACATGTGAGTTAAATGAACCCCTGTTCTTTATAAAGCACCCAACTTCAGGTATTTAGTTATAGAAACAACAACAACAAAAAAGAGTTAATAAAATACCCAACATACTTACTACATATTCTAGAAAAACCACCCACTGCTCCTGGTCAACAAAATATTTTACTTCTTGTTCACAGCAAATAGCAGTCTTGTTGGCTGAGATCCCGACAATTCCAAAGACATCTGGAAGGGGTTAGGCTGAATGGCTTGGCGTCATGCTAGGGGTCAGGCTAGATTACGTTATGGTCCAGTACATCATCCTGTATGTGCTTTACCTGAACAAGTGAGTTACAAGACCTGCTGTAGCCCAAGGCTTGTTAAGATGATGGAGAGACAAGCTAGACTGACTCAGGATGCCCAGGACAGCTATCCTACAACAAAGATCCCAAAGCACCTGCTGCTGTGACTGGAGATGCAGAGTGAGGTCCCATCCATTGGTCTGGGAGACCAAGAGACACCACAGCCACTGTCTAGTCACATATGCTGATAAAACAGTGCCATCCTGAGCAAGATACATTGTGGAGACAGGATGCACCCCCAGACAGCACTGCTCTGCCACACTGTGAATGGACTACTGCCAACCGCTAACCTGAGCTTCCATAGCCAGAGTGTCTCCTGCAGCTCCATTTTGTGCCTGTGTGGCTGATCTCAGTCACCAGTTTGCATCTCTTATGACCCTAAACACAAATGCTAAATAACATTGTTCATTCTTCCCGTGCAGTCAACCACACTATGTCACATGATCATAGTAGGTATTTTATTTCAGGATTCAAACATTTGTCTTCTGGGCATCCTAAGGAAAGATACCAAGGTTCTGCCTGGGTGGATCTAGAGAGTAAGCCGAACACTCCAACTATACATTTAGACTGACTGTAAAGAGAAGACCAAACCCCACAAACCAAATAATCTGCAACTCTATCTTCCTCATTAGTGGGCCGGGTCTCTCCTTGCAAGCTACCTTAATCAGAATGAGCGTTTGCCCCTGATGTTTTTGACTTCTCTTCTCTGTTGTTCATTTACTGTTACGACTGTCTGTGTTTGAGCATAGCAGATAGCAGGGGTGACCAATCACTTCCAAGGCTGAGTCTTAAGCTTTTGCAGGTACTTCTGATGGTCCTGAATTCCCCCACCACCATGTGGATAAGCATGTGCTGGACTGCTGGAAAACAAACAGCCATGTGGATAAAGACCCCCAACACCACCCCACCCCAGCTGGCCAGTCTCTCAGCTGAGCCAACCCAGAGGTGATGAAGCACCCAGATGTCCCATGAGATCACAAGAGATCATCAAAATCTTTATTTTGAGTCATTTGGTTTCAAAATCATTCATTCCCCAGCAATAGATATAGGGGAATTACATGACCTAGTAAATAAAAGTCTTGACTCAAGAACACTGCAAAGAAAAAACACCCATGATGACAGAGAGGCCCTCGCCTTAGACTGCAGGGCCCAGTGGAGACTGTGTAGCTGTGGTTAAGATAGGAATCATGCACAACAGTCACGCACTATGAACATATGTGCCTTGGCTTACCATTGGATTGCCATAAAGCCCGTTGTATGGCAAGCTGGAAAAGTTATAAGTCTATGTGATTAAGGCACCCTATGGATTAAAATGCACCAGTCCGACACAGGGTTAGGACCACTCATGGAGGCAGAGAGGGCAAGTTTGACTGTGCACACTCCACACCGCTGCCAGGCTGGGCGTCAGGCTGTGAGAAGCAACAGGACCTCACTCCAGGGGTGGGGAAGCGCAGTCTGAGATTCCCGAGGAACTACCAAAGTTGGCTCGAACTCTTGGGCACCACAGACGCCTCTGGGTGCCGCGGAAGAGCCGGTTCTGGGGTCCCCGGGCCACATGGAGGCCAGGGCCGGCAGGTTCTCACTCTCGGACACCGCAGCATCTCTGGATGTAGCGGAAGAGCTGAGAATGAGCAGGGGGGCCCACAGGCTAACTCTAGCCCGGGGTCGAAGGGAAAAGGGCAGAAGGAGAGCTCCCGGCTGGTTCTCTCAGGGATGAGAGTCCTTGGTTTGTTCAGGCAGGAGGCTTGGCTTGGTGGAAACCATGTCTGGGAGCACAGGGAGGCCTCCCACAGGAGATTAGATGCGCGTCTCTTTAGAAAGAAGATCTGCTCCACTGCTCCAGCACAGCAGGTTTCGGTGAGAAGAGGAAGTCCATGGCTTTAAGGCGTTTATTATTGTAGAAAGGCAGAGAGAGGGAGAGAGTAGAGAAGTAGGGGTCCGTCATGGCCATGTAGAGAGAGGGAAGAAGGAAATGCCGGGGTGGGGGTAGCAAGAGGGCAAGAGAGAAAGGCAAGAGTAGAGAGTAAGAGAGGGAGGAGGGGGCAAACAGCCCCTTTTATAGTGGGCCAGGCCTACCTGGCTATTGGCAGGTAACTGTGGGGGTGGAGTCCAGACAGAATACCAGGGGTACATGATTGATGGCCACAGAATTATGGAGCTGGGCCTTGTATCAGGAGCCTGGCGTCTGAGACCGTGGCAGACTTTCCTTCCGTTCCATGCGGAGTTATCTACTGGGTCTCCAGGATTTAAACCTAGCTCAACCAGAAAACAGGCTGCCTTTCACGGCCCCACAGTACCCAGCATCCTGATCCCCACAGGGTAGCAACTCAGCTAGCACAGGTTCTCTCCTATTCACTCTGGAGTCTACAGCGCTGGCTTGGAGTTGAAGCTCACTGCTCGTATTCAACATCATGAGAGAGGCTGTGAAGTAGGCTTGGGATGTAACCAACCAGGGTTACAAAGTGAAGCTCTTCGGAAGGCAAATGGATCCCATAAGTTATGGACCACAGAGGAAAGATCAAAGTTTCTGTCCAGTGAATAACATTTTCAGCCCACAATAAAGTTGACAGTTGTGGGTTGATTTCATCAGAAGTCAGGGACCATCTGTACCACTCTGCTTCACAATGGCACCCTGGTGAGAGGACGGGGCTTGATGTTCCACGTGGAGGGTTGTAAAGGCTCTAGTGTGATGGTTAACCTGGTGTCCAGTGGTGGGACTGGCCATGACACACCAATCAGCTGCTTTAACACTATCTCTGGCAGTGTCCCAGAGGGAGCTTCCTAGAGATCACCCTTTGGGAGGCTGAGAAAAGCATCCTAGTGTTGCTGTACATACACAAACCTGCAGAATGGCCTGACTGGGATGGGTGACAAACCCTGGTGGTTGCTGGGCTGGTGCATGGAGCTCTCTGGTTCTCAGGCCTTTCGACTTGGACTGGAATCTATACCATGAGCCTTTTAACTTGGGGGCGGGGCGTATCCTACACCAGCAGGAGTTTCTGGGTCTAAAGCTTGCAAACAGGATGTCATGGATGGCTAAGCTTCTATAAAAATGAGTCAGTTCTTCATCATAAATCTTTCTTTATACAGATATGAATGTAGGCTTGAGAGATGCAGTAGAGAAAAGAGGGGGAGGAGAGAGATTCTCGTGGATCTGTCTCTCCTGAGAACTTCGACCAGCTTGTCCATGATCTATTTTCTCTCAGACTCGGTTTGGCATTACCAGAAAATTCAAGTGCACAAATGTCACCTAGTCCACCCAATAAGTAGCTCCTTCCACTCTGGCCAGCCCTACCTTCATCTTCAAATAAATATCCCCCTCAGACCAAGAGGCTCATGGGAAGTGAAGTGTGAAGCCCATACTCAGAGGACAGACCTAGGGAAGATTACAGGCCTAGGAGAAGAGTAGAGGTGGCATGACCCAAAGTTCGGGGTGCTGGTGCTGGGTTGCAGCCTAGAAGGAAGGATACGGGACATGGCTGGCCTGATTTCTTCACCTGAAGATTCCTTGCCCTGTGAGGAGGTTCTTGGGAGCAAAGGGTGGCAGGTCTGGGGAGAGCCTCCTCTTGCCACAGTCTGAGGCTGACACTGAAGGCTGCAGTAGGCCTGGAAAAGCTGAGCAGCAGAAGAAAGCAGCAGAGCATAGGTTTATTCTCTCTTTGCTCTTGACCATGGATGTGATATGACTAACTGCTTAAGTTCCGGCCTTGACGTCCCCAAAAGGATGGACTGTAATCTAGAATGGTAAGTAAAATAAACCCTCTCTCTGCTCGGTTGTTTTTGTCAGGATATGAATCATAGCAACACAATTATACTCTGAAAACCTTTTGCCAAGTGAAAGAAGCCAGACATGCAGAGGCCCCTAGTGGGACAAGAATTAAAAATCCACGAGCTGACTATATTTGGCTAATCTACAGGGACATCAAGTAAGTTAGTAGTTGGGTAGGGCCGAAGGTTTGAAATAAGCAAAGAGTGAAGAACAGGGAATTCTAAAATATGTGCACATTGTGGGCAGCCACCCTACTGAACGACTTAACATATGGATCACCTCATGTTACTTGCCTGTTGCTCCTGGTGAGAACACTTGAGAACACTTCCTTTTCTCTCAGTTTTCAAAGACACCATACATTGTTGTTAGCCATGGTCACTTTGTATACAGAAGACATAGTATTCCTTCTAACTAAAGGAATACCCTAACTGAAGTTAATACTTTTAAGGCTGTATCAACACTTCTCCATGTGATTACCTCAGTCCCAGTAGCCATAGCTCTCCTCTACTTTAACATTTGTACTGTACCCCAGGCGGTGGTGGCGCGTGCCTTTAATCCCAGCACTTGGGAGACAGAGGCAGGCAGATTTCTGAGTTCGAGGCCAGCCTAGTCTACATAGTGAGGTCCAGGACAGCCAAGGCTACACAGAGAAACCATGTCTCGAAAAACATTTGTACTGTATTACTTGGTAGGGATGGGGGTGTATGTGTGTGTGTGTGTGTGTATGTATGTGCCCATGACACCCATTCAGAGGCCAGAAGAAGATACTGAGTATCTTCCACTGTCACCTGGTCACCTGCCTCCTTGTCCCCCTGTACACTGGTTACTTTTCTATTGATGTGATGGAACACTGTAACCAAGGCAACTAGGAGAAGGGTTTATGATCCCAAAGGGATAAAGAGGTCACTGCGGGCTAAGTGTGGCAGGCGGTGGTGGAAACAGGAAACTCGAAGCTCACATCCACAAATACAAGCACAAGGCAGAGAGGGCACATTGGAAATGGCTCAAGCCTTTAACCTCCTAACTTTGGAGCCCTCTCCAGCAGTGACAACCTTCCTCCAGCAAGGCCACGCCTCTTTAACCACAGCAAATAGCACCAACTACTGCCAATCAAGTGTTCAAAGGCCTGAGATGATGTGGATCATTCTCATTCGAACCACTGTACCTAGAGAGGTTTCTCAGTAAAATGGAAGTTTTGCAGCGACACTTGCCTTTCCTCAAGCTCCCGGGAGCCAGATGTCTCTGCCCTTCCCCAGCCCCCTTGCTGGGGTGTCCCCATACCCAGCTTTCATGTGGGAGCTGGAGATTCAAACCCCAGTCTTTATACTTGCATAGAGCACTCTTACCCACCCATGGAGCCATATCCCTAGCCCCTCTACTTTACTCCTGCCAGTTCATGAGACATTGTTTGCACCTGGCTTATTGTATTTAACAGAACATCTTCCAGGGCTAACCATACCGTCACAAATATATTTGCTACCGTTCATTCACAGATGGAGATTTGTTGATTTCATGCTTTGGTATGTTTTTCAACAGTCATTGCCATATTGATTTCCAAAAAAGGGCTACATATACTATCCATAATTCCAATAGTATATGAGGACTTTCCCAAAATTCCTCTCAATAAAAGGGTATCTTCATCTTAATTTTTATAAGTTGAATATTCTAATTTGCATCTCCATAACTGTGAATGGTTTTTTTTTTATAGTTGTCTATATCTTTGCAGCCTTTTAAGTTGATTTTGTGAATGTGGGTTACTTATTTATTAAATTGACTAACTTTTCTAGATGTTTTGGTTTTTTTCTTTAAATTTTTTGAGTTTTAGCAGTATTTCAGTATGCATTAAAAACATCTCCTTCCATGTGATCATTACCCCTTGGTTTCTGCGATGGCTTGTTCATGTGTCAGACAAAGGCCTCTGGTGTAGGACTGAGACCTCAAGGCCTTGGCCTGTGGGGTCAGAGGAGCTGTTTGCAGATGGGGCTTCTTCCTGTGGTCAGGGTCAGGATGCTGAGGCTGCTTCTGCTTCCCCTTTCTTCCATTCCTGGCCATGAGGTGAGCAGCTGCCTCTGTCATACACTCATGGTGACACGTAGCCTCACCACAAACCGCAAAGCAATGGGCAAACGGACGACCATTCATGGGCTGGATCCTCCAAAACCATGGAGTAAACTTTTCTACTTTTTAAGTTGATTGTCTTCGGGTATTTTATTGCAGCAATGGGAAGTTGATAGCTTCGTTTCTAGTATAATTTGATATTCAGAGACATATGTATAATCATAACATATAATATCTTCCAGATTTATTGACTCAGATTAAAAAGTCTCCCTTGTCACAAGCATAAAACATGGCTTCTTACATTTACTTTGTCTGATTTTTATTTGAATATTTTTACATTTGATTTGTGCAGATGAAGGCAGCGTTCGATTTTTCTTTTTCTAAAAATATAATATTTATGAGTATGTGTGTGTGGAGCATGTATGTGAGGACTCCAGAAGAGGATGTCAGGTCTCCTGGATATGGAGTCACAAGCAGGTATGAGCTGTCTACACAGGTGCTGAGAACCCAAGTTGGGTCTGCATCAAGAGCAACAAGCATCTCTAACCACTGGGCAATCTTTTCAGCCCTCTCTTCTTTTGTTTGATGAGTGGTTAGTGGCACTAACACATTGGATAGGTAAATCACAGACCAATTCAAGAGAGGTAGCATGAATAGTATAGTTAAAAAGCAGACAGATTGATTTGGGGTATCAGTTCCACCACTTCCTGTCTATGGAACCTTAGGTATGTGTGCCGGCTAATTTTTATGCCAACTTGACACGGTTAGAATTGAGAACAAATATCCTAAGACTGACCCTAAGACTGTAGAACTCTCTCTGGATGTGGGAGGAGGCAGCCCACTGAAGGTGTCACTATCCTGAAGTCAGCTTGGCCATAAACCATAGTGACCTCACAGAGGTTAGCCGCAGAAACAGGGTGGCATCTCTATGGTTTCCTGCAGACTTACTGTTCACCCCTGGTCCCTTGTGACTGACTTTTCCTTCAGACATCTGAGGACAGAGTTTCCAGAGTTCTGAAGCGCTTCATCCCTGAATGTCATCTCTTGTTTCCTCCATGGCAGGAACTCAGAGGCCACTTTATTGTGAGAAGGGAAATGGAAGGGCATCTATGGCCAGACTTCCCTCAGGGAGCCTGGCTTCTCTGTCCTGACAGGTCTGCAACCTTGTCCTTCCTTTAAGTCTCTTTCAAACCCTCTTTTCATTAGCACCATAGAAGTCTTGCACACAGCTGTCTTGCTGTTCCTGGTTTCTTGGGTATCACTTCCCAGCATGGGAAGCTGAGGCTACTCAGGGAACCCCACGCTGAGTGGCTGGTGGAGGATTTCCCAGAAGCAGCAAGTCTTGAGGAGGTGCTGCACCATAACTGTGCTGAGGCTCTGATTGAAGAGATCGTTAAGACTTGTTTTTCTGGACCAAGAATAGGAGGCATATTTTACATGCTACATCCTATTCTCTGGACTCTGAGGCCTTGTCCTGCTCACTGAGCATCTATATGCAGGAACTGGTGAGTCTTTCTTCCATCCTGCTGTAGCACCGGTCCTATCTTCTTGCCTTTGGAGTTCAGCTGACACCCCTCTTCCCGTGGCCTAGCCACCCAATCACAATGTCTAGAGCAGTGGTTCTCAAGCCCCCATCAGTCAGGGTTTCTTGTCATTGTCTCAAAGGTCAAGGAAGATATTTCCAGAGAACGTTTTGGCAGGTGTGCTATGTGTGGAAACATGACTAAGGGACAGGAGGAAAGAGCAGAGACCCTTTAATGCGGTTCCTCACGCTGTGGTGACCCCAATCATAAAAGTATTTCCATTGCTACTTCATAACTGTAACTTTGCTACTGTTACAAACTGTAATATCTGATAGGTGAGCCGAAAAGACTCACAAGGACTTAACTGGGCAGAAAACACAAAAATGGTATGAGATAATATTGAAGCAGGAGGGATAGTGTTAGTTTCCTATCATTTCTGTGATAAAGAGCCTCAGACTCGGCGTTGAGTATCTTCTGTCTGGTACCTTGCCTGCGGGGGATGTTGGCAGAGCATCATTCCATGCAGAGGCCTGGTGAATCAGGCTCTACCCTGCTCAGATTTCTACGCCCCTGTACCCCTTACTGCTCACCTCTCTCTTTCTTCCTTTAAGTTAGAATCTCTTGAAAGGTGAATTATTTACATTTCTTTTATACTTTACTTTTAAATTTGTAATAAATTTCTATTTGTAATTCTTTTGTTTCAATAATTCTGTCTAAAGATGTCAAATGTTGTCTAAAACAAAATAAATAAATGAATAAAGTTTTATTATTCCAAACTTGCAAGTGTTGAAAACATCATTAAAAGCTGCAGGTTTAATAATAATAACCCTGCAGGTTTGCCTTTTTGTTGTTATTGTTGTTTTAAAATAATGTTTACAATTGAAGCTTGGTTTGTAAGATTCTGCCAGGCTTATTTAACTAGCAATCCTTGAAACGTGGATGTCTTTTTTTTTTCTTTTTTTTGACATCCTGTCTAATTTATCATCCTAGGAAAAGAGATTAAATAACTCAGAACATCTACAGGAAGGGACTGTGGGTTTGTGGCCGATACCTCACTGGACCGTCCTTCCCTTTCCGCTTCCCCACCCCCATCAGTCAGGGTTTCTTGTCACTGTCTAAAAGGTCAAGGAAGATATTTACAGAGAACGGTTTGGTATGTATGCTACGTGTGCTATGTGCGGAAACATGACCAGGAGACAGGAGGAACAAGCAGAGGAACTTTTGCAAATGAACTCACATTTCAAGATAAAGTCAGTCTGACCTACTCTGCAGAGGAAGGCCCCTCTCCTGCAAACCGGAAGTATAAAGCTCACCATTGCCCTAAGGTGACCCTCCCCCTCCCCCCTCTTCCTCCCTTCCCTTCCCTCTCCCCTGTTCCTCCCTTCCCCCCTCCTCTTCCCCTCCCCACTCCCCTCTCTCCTCTTCCTCCCCTCCCCCATCTTCCTCCCCTCTCTCCCCTTCCTCTCCTCCCCTCCCTTCCCCCTCCAGTCCCTTTCATCTCTTCTCTCTCTCCTCTTGTCCTCTCCCCCACTCCCCTTCTTCTCTTTTCCTCTTTCTTCTCACCTTCCCTCCCTCCCTCTCTCCTCTCCTCGCCTTCTTTCATTCCCCCCTTCTGCCCCCTCCTCCTCCTCTTCTCTTTCCATCACCAGTTTTACCAGGACATCACAAATATGTTGATGACTAATTTTTAAAATACCAAATTCTTTCTTCCCACTGAAAACCCATGTAGAAACATTGTGACCATTCAGGAGTGAGGAGGCTGTGCAGTAACTTTGTGCTGTTTACTCTATATGGGCAGTGACACTAAATGTTGAAGGTGGTTCAAGTCTCAGAGATACACTCCAATGACGGCTGCTCCTAATGTGTTTCTAAAGTGGTTTACCCAAGGAGGTTAAGAAGCTAGGGTTAATGAAATCAAGGTCAGACAATGACTATGGAAAGAGGAAGGAAGCTAATCTGCTAACCACTGTGCTTGATGCCTTTGCTGGGATGGTGAGGTTTGACTATAATTTTCTTGAAAAACAAACTAGGAATGGCAGGTGAGGGCTAGCCTCAGCTAGAAGCAGGAAGTGTCCCCTGTTGTCCACCCAGCTTTCTTCATGGGTTCTGAGACACTTGTGGAGTATTTGTGTGGTTAATACCAAGATTGTCTCCAACCTCCCTGCCTCCAGCCAACACTATAGCAGACAGAGTCATGCATTCATCACGTAGCCCTGATAAAAACCAAAGAATAAGAAAGCCATAAAACCTCAGTTAAGGCCCCAAAGTCAAAACCTATGTGGAAAGGAAGCAGCTTTCAACCAGGTGAGAGCAGCTGGATCCTTGCAGGGTTACCTTGCAGGTTCTGACGAAACATTGCACATCTCGATAAGAGCAGGGCTTCTTCATGGCCCCTCTGATTCATGCAGCGGTGGTGAAAACCATTGTTTTAGATGAATATCCTCCTGCAGGATATCCTTCTCAGCTTAGATTTGGGTCACAGATACACATCTGGTGACCGGAATTTGTCCTCAATGAGGAGGGCCCAAGGCTCTTCTCTTGCATGTAGCAGAGGACTGGACAGGTGAGTCAATAAGGAAGTAGTAGGTAAGCTGGCTACGCTGTGTGAAATTCTGGAGCCTAATCAGTTTTCCTTCCCCTAAAGAGAGAGGAGTCATGAGGATGCCATTGGAAGACACCTGAAGTGGCTCCAGAGCTATCTGATGCAGGAAATGATGCCACATCCTAGGGCTTTGAGGCACCATCACACCTAAATATTTGTTTGTTTCGGAGGACCTGGACTCATTTTGAGTTGGCTCAGGAGTTGGGGGGGGGGGTTCTCATGTTAATGAACCTATTCTGCCCAGAGATTTGTCTCCAAGTGAGAGACAATATCTATATCCTGTCAAGCTGGCCTGTAACAGTAACCAATCACAGTACATAAAGTGCTTACCATGTAATATCCTCTTGATACATTGTTTCCTTATGAGTTACCTATATCCAGTAATATATTCTTCCCTTCTAATTTTGGTTTGAAGACTGTTTTGTCAGCTATGAGAACAGCGACATCTGTTTGCTTTCTAGGTCCATTTATTTAGAATTACCTTTTCCATGATTTTACCCCAAAGTTATGCTTTTCTTGGAGGCAACAAAGAACTGGATATTGTTTTTTGATCCAACTGGATAGTCTGTGTCTTTTGATTATAGGATTGTATTCATCAGTATGCAAAATTAGTTTTGAAAAAAATGTATGCTAATTTCTGTCATTTTGCAGTTTGGAAACGTGTTTTGAATGAGAATGGCTCCCATTCATGTGTCTGAATGCATGGTCTCTAGTTGGTGGAACTGTTTGGGAAGGATTAGGTGTGAGCTTGATGGAGGAGGCGTGTCTCTGGGTGGGCTTTCAGGTTTCAAAAGCCAGCAGCACTCCCAATTATCTCTCTGCTTCTCTGCCTCACGCTGAGGGCCTTCATCTACTGCTCCCTCCCCCGGTCTGCCTGCCTGCACCCATACTTCCTGCCATGATGGTCAGGGACTCTAACTCTGGAACCATGAGCACCAAATAAAATGACTCCTTTTAAAGTTGCCTTGGTCGTGGAACCTTGTCTTAACAATTAAAAAGCAACTAAGACAGATACTTTCCTATTTCATTTTTGCATAACTACTACTTAGAGTTCTTTCTTTCCCATAGCCTCATGATAGCTTTCTCTTCCTCTTCAATGCTCAAGTGATTCAAGTACCTTTTTAGTGGTTATGAATTTCTTTAGTTTTCTCTCATCATGAGATGATTTTATTTATCCTTCAGTTATGATAGTTTTGTCGGATATAGTAAACTTGGTCAGCAGTGATTGTTTTTTCAGTTTGAACAACGTTGTTCCAAGCCCTCCTGGCTTTTAAAGTTTCTGTTGAGAAATTTCCTGTTATTCTGATGAGTTTGCCTTTATATGTGGATTGGCGCTTCTCTCTCTTTTGGCTTTCGATATATTTGTTTTCTACACTGAGTTTTAGCTTGGATGTGACCTGGAGAGGTTCATGAAAGCTGCTCTGAGGAAGAGTCAACAACAGCTATGTTGACTCTGATGTACATGATGTTGGTGCCTTTTGATGGTAAACAGTTTGAAGATTTTGAAGATTAACTAAAAATGTATTGGTATGCTTACTTTTTATTTATTTTTTACTTATTTACTTTACATCCTGCTCACTGCTCCTCTCCTGGTCACCCCCTCCCACAATCTTTACCCCATCCTCCCTCCTCTTCTCCTCTGAGTGCAAGGATAGCCCCTGGGTATCCCTCCACCCTGGCACTTAAAGTCTCTGTGAGTCTAGGTGCTTCCTCTCCCACTGAGGCCAGACAAGGCAGTCCAGCTGAAGAGCATATCCCACATACAGGCAATAGCTTTTGGGATAGCCCCCGCTCCAGTTGTTCAGGACTCACACGAAAACTAAGCTGCACATGTAGTATGTTTATTTTTATCTAAAGAAACTTTCTTTAGTTAATGGTGGTTTACAAGGTAACGTATACACTAGACATTAATGTCATTGAGATGAAACAGGTCAAAAAAGGTCAAAGGAAATTGGTATGTATGTATAGGTCATGGGGAAGTTTAGGGTATGATTTGACTATAAATATGACTATAAATATGATTTAACTACAAATAAAAATGTTGTGAGATTCTCAGCTATATGTTTATAGATGAGGGGGTAAAATGAAATCTAGAAAGTAGCATAACATTTAATCTCATTATTTTTTAATAGTCTTGTTTTAAGTATTCCTCAAAAATTAGAACACTGTCTCCATATATTCGTCTTCAAAGAAGAATTTTGTAGTTGTTATTCAATGCTTTCTCAGTCAGCAAGAAACTGAACCCAGACTCTGGATGTGAAGGTCCCTTCCCACACTCCTTGATTTTCTCTTCCTGGTCTGTCTCAAGCTTCCTATCTGAAACCTGTTCCTTCAGCTTAGATGTTGATGGTGGCCAAATGTAAAGATGCATTTATGCTGGGTAGGAATGTAGCCTCTGTCTATTCAGGAACCAGAAGTCTCTACTGGCCTGATCTACAGGGAGCAAGACAGTGTCTAAGCTCAGAGGTCAGAGATTTGTTTGATGGTAATCTGCAGGGGGTGGGGGGGCATCGTTTATTGAGATATTAAACTATCTAAACAATGAAACATATAATTGATTATTGTGTCTTACCCTAAGAGCATCACTGTGTTAAGTAGTGTTCTCTAGAGAAACAGAATGAATAGATGTATATATATTATTAAAGGGAATTCACTGGAATAGTTGATATCTACAGGGGCAAGTAGTCCTGGAACGCCTGTCTGCACCAAGGAGAAGACAAGTACTGGTAGCTACCTGGTCTATAGAGCTGGGTACCCTAGCAGTCATAGTCCTGGCACTAAAGGCCTGGATGATTCATGGAGAACTGCTGTTCCTTGATTTATGTTGGAAGTTGCAATCTGGTGTGAGTTAAAGGTAGACTTACTCACCAGCAAGAAGTGAAGACAGGCAGGCAAGCAACATGGATGTTTCTGGAACCTCCTTGTATTGGAGCTACCACTCCAAAGGTGCAACCTACTCCAGGAGCTGACCTCTCCCCTCAGTTCTCTCCTCCTTCCTGCAATGCCCTCACAGTGAGCCTCTGCTCATGTCTCTTGATTGTCTCCAGATCCCATCGAATAGACAGTCCAAATTAACTACCAGATGCAAACCCTTTTCAACTTGCTATCCCAACCAGGTTTCCCTATGCCATACCTAATTTCCAAATAAAGACAATAACAAAGCCATAATTCCATCTAGCATGATGTAACTATTCTACATGCAACCAAAACGTACTATTCTTCCCCAAGAACAGGTGGCAAAGACTCACGAGGAGTGGTTACTCTTTTAATACCGGATAACCAAGTACACTAACACAGATTTAACAACACTTAAGTACGATAGGATGTCACTCGATATTTACGTGGTAAAGGATTAGAGGAGGAAACCCACAAATACCTGCACAGTGTGTATGCAGACATGCACAAAAATATGTTCGTGGGTTTAGTGAGAGATTATGCAGGAGTGCTAAGTACATTCACACACTTGGTCAAGGTTCACCTCCATGTTCCTGATTCCATTAGTATTGTAACCCTGAACTGCCTGTGCCCTCTGCTTGGCCTCTGAAAACCATCTTCCTACTACATCTCGGAGTAACTAGGGAGCTCATAGGAGTGAAATCATAGTGATTGCTATTTTGTGGCTGACTTATCTCACCTTGCCTCATGTCCCTATCTGCCTTCAACTCCCACCCCCATTTCCTTGAATTTCCTTCCTTTTTAAGGTTGAACAGTGTTTTGTTCAAGGCATTTGAGGGAAAAAGATGTGAGTATCTATCCCCTCTTCACAAGACCTCAACTGCAAACCAAAGTTTGATTCCACCAAAGTTTACCTTGGACAATCAATGAGTTTATTAGGCAAGGGTGACTTTAAAGCAGCCAGGATGGTTATACGCAGCATGGATGGTGGTTTCACCAAAGCAGATGGCTGTAGATACAGCCTGTCAATTAACCTTCCCCATCCTATGTACCTAGTGCTCCACTCAAACCCCAAAGTCACAAGCAATTAGGGAAGAATTGAATATGAATGGTTGGGAGGAACAGCTAGATACTCAAGCATTTCCAATAACCCTTCTATGAGGGAGCCTAGCTGGGATGAACTCTTGCAGGCAAGCACAGCTGATCTTATGAGGATGGGGGCTCTTTAGCTTAGACAAGCATCATTCTATAATTGTCAACTCCACGTTGTTTATATATCCGTCCAACAATGAACACCTAAAGTGTGTTAAATATTTCAGAATCTTTGAGTCTTTGCTTTCTAGTCTTTGGGGTATACATGTACAGGGGTGGAACTGCTGTGTCGCAGGGGTTACTGTTTGAGGAACTATCATCCTGACAGCTATACCTGCTGAGATATTTTGCAATGCCATCAACAAGAATCCCAACTCCTCCACATTCTTCCGTAATGTATGTTCTGCTGGCTCATAATTAATACATGCCTGATTAATGATGTTGAACATGTTTTCTGTGATTCTTGGCCATTGGAACGCATTCTTTGAAGACATTTCTACCCAAGTATTTTGTCCATGTTTTAATCCTTTTTGTCTGTTTTGTTTTGTTTCCTGAGACATGGAGTTCATATTAAACCCTTATGAGACACATGATTTGCAAACCTATTCTTCCCTAAAGTAATTTAGTTTTTATTCATAAATTTAAATATGGACCCCAAAGAACTTCAGTGATGGTAGAGATTATTCAGCATTATGCACAGATGGGGGTGGGGGCCCTCTGCTGAGCTAGCTATAGAATGGTCTGGTGGGTAAGATGCTCACAAGTCAAAAAGATTAGCATTATCTGTAGTTGGCAATGGAGAGCATCTTGCTGGTCTTGCCATTCTCAGACTCAAATGTTCCATGGCTTCCACAACACTCATGTCTTTTTTTTGCCTCTCCAGAGACCACATTTCCCACCCAGCTACACAGACTAGCAAGGCAGGTGAAAAACTGAACCACTAAGGTTTCATCCAGCATTTACCATGGACATGATACTAGGATACTACCGGCTGGAACTCGCATGCTCAAATTTCTCCCTGTAGATGGAATTGCCACCAGTGTCATTACAGTGTGTGAATTCACCATTGGCACAAGAATCCTGGAATAATTCTTGAAAAAAAGGAGTCATTACATCCAAATCCTTTCTTTCTATTGCCAAGGGCACAGAAGTTGTGTTTGGTTTTGTCTCTTTGTTTTGCTATCTTTGGAACTTTGCCTTGATATTGAAGAATATGGTGGGGGTTTACCATGAATGCCTACAAGGGATAAAGGCATATGAAAAGCCCTTAAGGCAGTGGTTCTCAATCTTCCAAACACAGCAACCCTTTAATACAGTTCCTTGTGCTACAGTGACCCCCAACGATAAAATTATTTTTGTTGCTACTTCATAACTGTAAATTTGCCTCTGTTGTGTATGAATCATCGTGTAAATCTCTGATATGCAACCCCTGTGAAAGAGTTGTTTGACCCCAGGGGGTTGCAACCCACAGGTTGAGAACTGTTGCCCTAATGTACAATTTTATCAGTCATTTCTGTTACCAAATTTCCATGAGTGTGTTTCATTGATCTCAGCTTTATATAGAACTTTCTAGTCTTGCTCCCTTAAACACGGCCATAAAGGTTCCAAGGTAACTCTAATGGGTTCTTTAGTACATTTAACTGTATTATTTGTATTTCTTCCTAAGGATATCTGATAATTTTATGGCATGTTGAACATTATATATGGAAAAATTATAGATACCATTGAAGGTTTTCTAATGTTGTCTTTCTCTACAAAGAATCTTTTTTTTTTTTTTTTTTTTTTTTTCTGGCAAGCAGTTAGGGTTACAGGAAGCTCACTTTGTCTGGTCTGGGGTTGATCTGACTTGAAATTGGGTTTTAGTGTTTAGGCATGGCTCCTTTTTCAGGTTTGTTCCTAATCCTAGTGTTCAGCCCTGTTCTTCTATGCTTCTCCCAAGGAGTCTGGGGTTTTTTCTAGGATCTGCTTCCTGAGGTATTTGGGGTATTTGGCTCCCAGACTCATGAGACTATCAAAGCTCTATCTCCCTTCTTAATCTAGGGCCTTGAATTCATGCTACTTATAAGTCAACAGTTACAGGAGGAAAACAGAAGAAAATCTTGCTTCATTGCAATTGGCTTCTCTTTTTAATATAAGATTTCTAAGACTTGGCTTCCTGAGACTGTAGACTACCATCTACGTTTTTGTTCCCCAGTGACTATGAAATTGCTAGACTGCCAGTTTTAGTTCCCAGCTGGTCAGCTTCCATGTTTCTAGCCTTAAGCTACACTATTTTCAAATAAGCAACATGAGGCCCACCTGCATACCCTCTCCCCTTTCATGAAGACTTATTTTTTATCTTTGAAGGCACTTCTAATTGTGGCCAATAGTCAGGAGTATGCATTCTGTCTTTACTTAAACCTGAGCTTGAATAGTGTTTGCCAAAATGAAACCAAGATCAGTAGAAAGGGTACAGTGAAGATAATCCAGGAAACAAGACAACAGTCTTTAATTTAAAAAAAAAAGGCAAAATAAGACAGAGTTCACTCGTGAGACAGATCATCCAACTGTCAGTGAAAGTAGTGGAGAGAATAATAAACGCAATCAGATTCTAAGTTGAAAGGGTCTATATTCATGCCAGGTAGGATGTGTTTTTAAGTTCAAGAACTGGATCCTACATGAAAGTATTCTGAGCACTAACAATAAAAGGAACATCTTAGATGCCTCTAGAGTGGGTGTGAAGGTTAGCTTTGTCAACTTGACACACCTAGAATCACTGGGGACAATTGTCTGTTTGAGGGATTGTCCATATCTATTGGGCATGTCTGTGGGAGGGTGTCTTAAATCAGCCAATGTGGGAAGATACAGCTCACTGTGGATGGCACCATTCTCTAATCAGCGAGTCCCGAACTGAACTCTATGAATGGAGAAGTCAAGCTAGACACAAGCAAGCAAACTCTTCTCTGCTGTTGACTGTGGGTTTGATGTGACCAGCTGTTTCACATTCCTGATGCCTTGGATCCCTGCAGTCATGGACTATAACCTGAAACTCTAAGCTAAAATAAACTCTTCGTCCTCTAAGTCGCTTTCTGTCAGAGTATTTTATCACACCCACTATGAGATTCAGGATGAATACGAACATTTTCAGAAAGACTACTGTATGGGTTTCTTCTCACCAACTCTGTTGAGGAAGTTGCTCAAGGATGTTCTTCAAGAAAATAAGGAAGGAAAACAAAAGAGAGAAGGAAATGAAATCCAGAAAACATCTAACCCAGGTAGGGAGAGGAACAGCAGCCGCAGAAGGGAAGTCCAGAGAGAGATGTGGCCAACAGTCCTAGACAGCAACTCACTAAAGGAGAGCTGGAAGCGGTGGTCTACAAAGGACCCTGCTAGAAAAGGTGGATTGCATTCTAGATCTCCAATCCAGTAACCCTGAGAGATCTGGTAGAGCAGAGCTACACAACCTTTTAGCCTTCTGCTTAACATTCTAGGGGGAAGAGCAGGCAATTCAGGAGAGATGTGATAAAAAAAATACCATCACTTGAACAATTAACAGGGTACTGGAAAAGGCTGTTCATCCTCACATGAGAAATTCCTCCTTTTCATGGTCCAGAGTCACATCATTCCAGTGCAGACTATATGGAGAATTATGTACCATCAAGTTTTCATAGTTGACTTAGGGAGGGGCTTTCTGGGGTGATGAAAGTGCTAAAGGAGGTTGTGATGAGCGCTCAGTGATTAGAATTGATCCATATAGATCTTCCAGATAAGGAATTTATTCAGGTCTAATTACATTTTATCTCATTACAGCTGTTTGGTTTGTTTGTTTTAAAAAACAAAATGTAAATCTTCATTTGGGTCGTGGGATGTTCTGGGATGAGTTACTGCTGATCATGGACAGAGGTCAGCGAGGAGTGGCTACAACAACAAACACATTTGTTTGTCAGTTTGTTTTTTTCTTTAATGGAGATAAAAAGAAACCTAGTTTATGTGCATGTTGGTTTTTTGAGACAGGTTCTTACTACATTTCCAAGGATAGTCTTTAACCCATGGTAGCCCAGGATAGCCTAGAACTTGAACCCCTGTGTTAACCCCCTTAGTGTTGGGATCATAGGTGTGTGCCACCACCCCTGGCCCTCAAATTAATTTTTGAAAGTTACCTAGAAAGACAAAGAGGCTAATGGTGGAGGATGGAAAGAAGCTTGAATTCCTTGGCTGACTCTATTTGGTTTAGTAAAACTGACTCAAGAACAGATATTATTTTATATGAGTATAAAAGTTAAATTTAAGGAGCAACCCTGAAAAACTCTGAAGCAGACAAAATGATGTGCCAACCTGGTGGCATGACCACTCTAAGGGTAAAAGTAACAATGACTACAAAGTAAGGTCTAATAAGAAGGCCATAACTCCTTCCCAGTGGTCATACATCATTCAAGGTGGTTCAGTAGAACTCTGAGCCTTGCTGTATGTTTTGTGACCAGGGAATGAATGACATTGGTGTTCAGAACAGGAGAAAGTAGATTTAGAATTTATAGGACTAACCAAAGAAATTTTTTAAAAATCCCGTCACCCTGAATATCACATGTAAGTCTACAATGTATTTGCCATTAAAATAAGATCAGAAAGGGATGTGTAGATGGCTCTGCTCAAAATATACCAAATAAATGCATAAAATATCAAGGAATAAATAGAAATATTAATAAAATCTCAGCCAGGGTGGATAGTGCACACATGTAACTACACTACTGAGGGGGCTCAGGCAAGAGGATGGAGAATTTGAGACTACCCTGGGCTATACAGTAAGAAAAAAATTCACAAATTTGCATGTTATTATGCAGGGACCGTGACAGTCTATTCTGTATTATCCAAATATTAGTATATGTGCTGTTGAAGTGAGTACAAAGCTATCCAAACAAAAAACAAATTAAAAAAAAAGCAAGCAAAAAAAAAAAAAAACCTTTACATTGAAAGGAACTAGAAAAACTACTAACTGTATACTACTACTAATACAAATACCAGACTGATCACAAAAATCACAAAATGGTATTTCTTATGAAGACAGTGCCATCTTAGAGAAATGGATGAATTCAGTAAGTGCAGGAAATGTATCAGAGACTAACTGTCTCATATACCAACAGCTACGAAAAACAAGATTCTATGGACCAACACTTAAAATATCTGTGCATGAATAATGCTTATCTTCAACAAAGGGATTTATCAGCCACATACAAGATGCTGTACTCACCTAGATCATGATTCACATACATCGAAAACAAAGCAAACACAAATATTCCCAAGAACACATCACTTGATGAAATCTTTACCTTTGTTAGGTTTTGGTGCAGTTATTTGGTATATTTGAATTCTACTACTGAATATTTATGATTTATGATGAGGATGGTCTAGGGGTTGCTTTGAAATGATCCATGGGGATGAGGTTAGACATCTCTAAGTTGATACATAATACTTGAACGGGAGGTGGGGGGAGTTGTTGAGGGTAAAATGGTTCAGTGGATAGAAGTTGCTCATCCAGAGAACCAGGACATAAATTCACGTGCAGCTTACAACCATTTGTAAGCTTGTTCCTGGGGATCTGATGAGAGGACCCCAGTTCAATTTCCAGCACCGACCTGGTAGCTTACAACCATCAGCAACTCCAGTCTGACACCCTCTTCTAGTCTCAACGGTGCACAGACATACATGCAAATATGCATGCATATAACCATATGTTAAAAGGTAATTGAAGCATCCAGATAGACATGTTTTTGAGACCTTTGATTATTTTTAATTGTAGGGGTAGGGGTGTAGGTCTGTTCACATGAACACTAGAGGCAAGGCAATGGAGGCCCCTGGAACTGGACTTACGGGCAGTTGTCAATCATCTGAATTGGGTAGAAATTGAACTCAGGTCTACTGAAAGAGCAGGAAGTACTCTTAAACTGCTAAGCTATCTCTCTAGACACCTACTATTTTTGTGAACACCTAAGTTTTTCCACAACTAAAATAATAATAAAAAATTAGCCTATTTCCATATCATGTAATAAGTGTAAACTTTCTCCATAATGGTGGGTGAAGACATTTACAGTATCTACAGAGTTGGATCTAAAACAGCCTCTTTTGATTGAAATGACAGTCAATCTACACAGAACTGGGGTGTCTAGCTTCTTAAGATTGTACCACAACCATTGGGATCATGAGCAATGTGGAAATTAGGAGGAAGGTGTAGAACCTACCGGCTAGAGATTTCTCCTTGTGTCCTCCAGCAATTTCTGTCACTGGGGCTTTCCCATGACACTTGACACCTGGATAATCAGACACTCTGGTGGGTGAGACCCTGCCAGCCATTTTCAACAAGTTCTCCCATCCAAGCTCAGAGACTACTACAGAAGCAGGGCTGGACAGATCATGAAAATTAGAGACAGTGGAATTCTGTAAAGAGTGTTTGTTGGATCTGTCAGGGCCATTGCGCCCATGAACCCAATGGTACATGCACCAAACCAAGCAAGGCAAAATACCAGCATGGGTGGATTAGGGCTGCACGAATCCTACCACTCACTGAGGGGCTATTCGCAGTTGATAGCTACTGTGAAAGGGAATCTGTTTTTCTCAGGGATGTAGCCCTTGAAAGACCACTCAAACTCCAACAGACTGAACTACACTCACATGCACACAGGTAGCACCAAGTGGATATACTGCTTTTAAAACAAGTAGAAGAAGATGGGAGTTAAGGCAGGAGATAGAAGAGGAATTAGAAGTAAGGAAATAGGGGATATGTTTCATTAAAATGTAGTATATATTCATATACAGAATTCTCAGTCAAAAAGGCATATCCAAAAAAAAAAAAAGAAAAAAAAAAGAAAAAAAAAAAGAAAACAAGTAAAAAAGATAAAAGAGGATTCCCTTCTTGGGAATGTGATCCGTGTCCCAGGTTGGAAATCCTAGTGTTTTTAACTGGCTTCTCCCTGATCTCCATGTTAAACTCTCCTATGCTTCCTTGCGGTCTGGACATACTGTCCTTTTAATTCCATATACACATCAGCTGCCTTTTGGAATCGGAGATCAGATCCTTGTCCTGGTAACTTGGATGTCTGAGCATTACAGAGTGATCGATTATAGCTTGTAATTATGGTGGCTTGTACAAAGTGCAGCGATTCATAAATCTTCCCTGAATGGACAAAACTCCCTTTGTTTCTACTGCAATGATGAGACTTAATGCTGCTCTGTGTCAGTTACACACGACTATGATAGCTGCCCTTAAGTGGAGCTGGGCAAATGCCATCTAAGACCAGGAGTCAGTCCTATAGAATGGGCAGCTATGACTCAGCAGATTCCAGAAGGACCAAGCTCTTATGTTACTACCGATTCATGGTAGTGATGGCTCCTGGCCATCTCTCCATCATATACAGTGAGCTCTCTAGAGTGAGGTCCAGTAAGAGCTGAAAATAGGGTTGCACTTCAAAACAGCCAGGGAGACTCAGGTGACAGCCACACCTTTTCCAACAGTCTAGAGTGACTTACTTGTGAAGGATCCTGGGAATCTTGTTACCCAGTGACTGGGACATATGCAACTGTGCTGAGGATAATAAATTACACAGCCACCATTAAGTTTTTCAGTTCCTTCCATGACAGGTCTTTGCCCCATTCTTTTAAGATTACACAACGGCAGAAACCAGAATGCAATGGAGGAGTGGGTTTTCCCCACAGCTATAAGTCTCTGAGAACTTTCCAGCTTGGCGGGCCCCTCGTTGATGCCACCAGTGAGTCAGAGGCCCCAGATAAACACCTCTGCCATACATGAAAGTTTTCTGTCTGAAACCCACCTGTGTAGGGGAACAGCAGCAGCCACTATATGTGTGTGTGTGTGTGTGTGTGTGTGTGTGTGTGTGTGTATGGCTTGCAACTTCATGCGCCTTCCTTGCAGCCTTTAGAAAAAGAAACCCCTGCAGCATAGTCCTGGACCCCACAGCAGAGAGTCCGGGACTGTCCATGAGAAGAAGGATTTCTTAGCTTTCACCCACAGCCAGCTCACTGCCTTGAGGTTTGCAAATTATGGCCTCCTCCTTTAGCTTTCTCACAGAACCATTTTAATAGAGCCAGAGAACAAAAGCTTTGCAAACTCGCACACGTGTGTGTGTGTGTGTGTGTGTGTGTGTGTGTGTGTGTCTGTCTGTCTGTCTGTCTGTCTGTGATTTTGTAAAACCCAGGCTAGGTAACAGTGCAGTGGTTCTCAGATTCAGTTCTAACACTGTGACCCTTTAATACAGTGACCCCCAACCATCAAGTTATTCCAGTACTACTTTAGTTTTGAATGTTATGAACCATAATGTTTAAAATTTGACAAACAGGATATCTGATATGTGACCCCTGTGAAAGGCTGTTCAACCTGCAAAGGGGTGGAGACCCACGCAGGTTGAGAACTGCTGTTCTAGTGGGACTTTTGTCTTGGTTATCCTGTTGGCATGACTTTAGTTCTATCTATCTATCTATCTATCTATCTATCTATCTATCTATCTATCTATCCATCTATCTATCTATCCATCCATCCACACACAGTAATATACACTGAGATGCAGAAAAATCCAGCCCATGGAGATTAGGAGACCATGTCTCAACTCAGGCCCCCCATTCCAGAATGATCTCCAGGGGGACCATTTAAGAAGCAGTAAGATGTGGACAAATGTTGAGGACAAACCTTGACAGGGTCTATAAAGCCTCTAGACATGTTAAAGGCCTTAGTATGGAAAATAGTGTGAAGGGTGTTTTATAAATTATGTGTTGAGATCGCATTCTGGAATACACTTATTCAAGTGCATTAGCAAGCTTTGTATGTGTTTGATTAAATGTGTGCTCCAATAGCTTGCATTACCACAGTGACTCACTGCGTGCACATCTTTACATTTCTCTGGCTAACCTCGAGTTGTTAGAAAGTAACCCAATGTTATTGACTTCATGGCCTCTCAAGTTATCTTGCAAAGCTAGGTGTGTCCATATCCCATTGTGACTTTTCTCTGTATTAGAAAACACAGAAACGCAAGCTTGTTGTGGACACTGACAGGCACCCGTGGACTCTGCCAGCAAAACGTTTTCTCTCATTGCTTGGCCTCGAAGGCACACAGATCTGCACTTGAAATCCTCACCGGTGCTTTTCAAAGCATGCTTTATATATTGGCATAAATAACTCTGGAAACCTGAAGGAACTGGTTTAGAACACAGACGCTCCTTTTGCAGCAGAGGTGTGGCTGAATAGGAAAGCTCTCGGAGACCGCACCAATGCCCAGCTGGCTACAGGCCAGGCAGGAGTCACCAGTTTCTTCTCCCGAATCCCCAACCTGGATGCTGGCAGGTCAGCGGGGGGAGGAGGCCACATTACTGAAATCAAGCGGAGTTAAGTCCTCCATGAGCCCTTACTCATGAGGGAGCAGGAGGAAGCCACCAACTGTGCTGTTGCTGACCCCATTTTTGTGTTCTCAGGACAAGTCTCCAGGCTGCTGCCTTATCCATTTGTGAGGCCATTCAAACACTGTAGACATTTTCCAAGTGGGTCTGACGCGTTCTCAAATCAGTTATGAACTGCTTGCCTCCTGTGTACATACCAAGCACTAACTTCTCCAGCCAGGCAGCTGGTCACCAACGGGACCTCAGGTTCTCTGTCTCAATGCCCTATTCTCAAGTGGCACAGGCACATCAGTATTCAGTTTCCTCTTTAACCTCTCAACTTCTAATTGTCCTCTTCAAACTGAGGTTGACTCTGTCCTGTACTCATGTCTAATGCTCCATTCAGCTCCTGCACTGGTATCTCTTCAAAGAGTCAACAGGGAGTCTCCTGTTGCCCCGGGCCAAGAAGGTACATTAAGAGCCTTCACTCAGGACCTAGCACACAGTGAAACAATCCTCTTGCTGTCACTGTTGCTACCCAAGAGGCAGGCTAGGATGAGGTGCCCATCAGCAGAGCATCCCTATCTTACATAATTCTCATTTGTCCCTTATCTTTTGTTAAATCCAATATGGCTGGCACTAGCATCAGGGCCCTTGCAGCTGGCCTGCACTCCTGTGACAAGGCTGACCCGAGCGAGATATGAGTCTAGATCCTAGCAGGAGGACTTCAATGTGCAGCCTGAGAGCGTCTCTCACTCGTTTCATTACGGCAGCCACATGCTACTGTGGTTTAATAAGTTACAAGTCTTCGGGGCTGGAGAGCTGACTCAGTGTGTACACTTCTTGCAGGGAAGCATGAGGATCCGAGTTCCTAGCACACGTGTAAAAAGCCAAACACCAGGGAATACACCTCAAACCGCAGCTCTAGAGACATGGAGATAGAGGACCTGAAGCTTGCTGGCTGGCCTGCCAATCTAATCCAATCAGTGAACTCCACAGAGTTGGAGATTCTGTCTCAAGAACAAGGCAGAGGGCTGGAGAGATGGCTCAGTCGTTAGAGGCGAGTCACATTCAAAAGGGAGGTGGAGAGCACTTGACAAAGGCGCTGGCACCAACGTCTGCTCTCTATTCCTAAGTACATCCATGCAAATACACGGACACACACACACTTCAGCACACACACACACATGTATTTTCAATTCTAGAACAGTGACCGCTATCCCAAGTCACCCTTCAGGCCTGTTTCCCCACAGGAGCATGGTACCTTAAGACTGCTCAGCACACAGAGATTGCTCAACTTGACCAAGAAAGCCACCGAGTTCCCAGAAGTTTACGAGCTCCCACACTTACTCAATGATGTACCCTGCTAAGGAAAGTGAGGGGACAACCAGTCCTTCAGAAAGCAGACCAAGGAAGTATCATTGATACCAGTAACACATGGGAATCCGAGGCAAGACCTTTTGAAATGTCCTTTCCATAGGGCTGCCCAGGATAAGAAATGGATCCCGTGCAGTCCAGCAATGCCTCTTCCTAGGAGTGAGCAGGGCAGGCCATGAAGGGGCAACTACGGTCCTGAGCTCACCACACTGCCCAGACTGCCCACGATAGGCAGGGCTAGTCTGCAGACGGTAGCTTCCAGATGGCCTCTTTTCTAAACTGTGACTCTCCTGGATCTAATAATCTACAACGAACCTGATGCTTGCTAGCAGGACTATTTGGGGAGGAAGGGGCCATTGGGTTTCTGAAACTGAAAACACTCTCTTGAAGTCAACAGTGTCAAGAGTAACCTATGGCTTTCCTTGAGAAGCCTTGTGAGCTGTGGTTTAGGTAGTCAGCTCTAAGGATAAAGGCAGGGCACAGATTAAGAACCAAGAGTGCAAATGATAAAAAAGTATTACTTGCCAGCCGGCATGTGCTACAGGACAATGTGAAGACCACACTCGGTGCAAAGGCCACACAGTGAAAGGTGAGGTTCGCGACTGTGGAGGAGGCAAACAGAGTGAGCAGGAGATGGATGGCTGCCTATAACCAGATGACTGTGGAAGGGTGGGAGGCCTGGACCCTGTGCGAGCGCTCAGTGGATTAATCCTATGATGTGAACGCCGAGACAGTATTCAGTATCCTTTACTGTGGAAAGTCAGTTAACACTGCTCTAAACTCAAGGAAGGGACAGGAGGCACTCCCTCTAGCTCTGTGTCGTTCCCTGAACATCTGTGGGCACCTTGTCAGACTTCTACATCTGAGCTCAAAATAGAAATAACAATCTTAGAATAAAAATAATAATAATAAAAAAAACCCCTTCAAACCAGGGCTGGAGGGATGGCTCAGAGATTAAAAGCATTGGCTGCTCTTCCAGGGATCCCGAGTTCAATTCTCAGCAACCACATGGTGGCTCACAGCCATCTGTAATGGGGTCTAATGCCCACTTCTGGTGTCTGAAGACAGCTACAGTGTACTCATACATAAAATAAATAATCTTTTAACTCCAACTGGGGACACTAGGGAAGAGTCCCAGCCTCCTCTGTATAAGTTGGCAGCTCTAGTTTACCGCTCCTGCTGTGATAAAACCCTAATCAAACCAAGTTGGAGAAGGAAAAGGTTTACTTCATCCTGTTTCTAGAGCACAGATTTATCCCAGTGGAAGCTGGGGAAGGAGGGCTGGAGGCAGGGACTGAAGCAGAATCCATGGAGGATCGACGCTCACTGGACCGCGCACTGCTTCTGCCAGGTCTCACATACAACCTAGGACTGCCTGTGCAGAGGCGGCACTAGCCACAATGACCCTGGCCCTTCTCCAAATAGCATTCAAGAAAATGCCACACAGACACATCCATAGGCAGGCCAGTATGACAGAGGCAGTCCTTCAATGCTGCTCCCTGTCCCCAGGTGTGTCAGGCTGACAACCAAGAGGTACCAGCCTGGCGGGCCTCTGCCCTCCTCCTCCAGTACAGCTAAGAGGGCAGGACTTCTTCAGGACTAACATCAAGCTTTATTTTGTTTTTAATAAGACAGATTAACCCTGAGAGGCCTGCACAAACAGCAGAGACCCTAGTATCTGAATGCACGCCTCCTCTCACGTAAATGCGGTAATGACTTTGGCCAGCTCTCTATTCCTTAAAAGCATTCCGTCTACTCCTGCTAAAGGAAAACGGACATGTGTGTCATCCTTTGAAAGTGGTACACAGCACGATTCAACCTCAGTGACCTGATCGTACCACCAAAACAGAGTGGGTGTAGGCTAGGGGGCCAAATCTGATTGCAATTACTTCCTTCTAACCTCCTAACCAGAGGGGAAGGCTAGAAGAGAAAGATTCAGAGTCCACAAAGACACCACTAGGTTTTTACGCTGAACTGGCCAGCTGCAGACAGAAAAAAACCCCTCAGGTCACCTGCTGGCTGAGGCATTTTCTATTTTACTCTCATCTTGGAGATAACACCAGACGAAGTATGTTGGTCTCCTTTGATGATGGGGTATGCATCCCTGTCAGCACAGGCGAGGTGACAGTCCTGAGAACTGGCGTCCATCTCCCAGAGCTAGCAAGCGCCTAGAACACCCTGGGGACAGAGGACTGGGCCCTCAGTCACACTGACATCATCTAGCTATTGCGCCCAAGCCAGCGTTTATGAACCAATCAAGAATGGGCTGCTGTATGTCCTACTGGGAATATTTCACATTTCAAAGAACTTGTATCTTCATGTGTGTGTCTGCCACGTGGTCTTCCATGTGTAGGCCCAAAGAGGGTGAACTGGAGTCCCATTGCTGAGCTGGGTGAGGGTGGAGCTGCCCCACCATCCCACACTCTCTGACGTGACCCTACTTGGACATGCGGGAGCCAGGACTCCTCTTCTCCTCCATTCTCCTTTTTGCCTCACAGACCGGTGAGGATCTTGTCACCTTACATCTGAGCAGTCTGTGCCTATGCCTGCTACAGCTTCATAACTGCCCTTCAGTGTCTCCCAGAGCCGGCCACAACAGCAGGGGGAACCTGTTCTGACCTGGATGGACCAGCTAGGGGAAGGAAGGAATACACAAACCCAAGATCTTCATATAAGGCAATGCCTAAAGGGTCAAGACACACTGAAGTAGAAATTATTTTTTCTTTATTTAGGAAAGCAAGGCAAGGAAGAACAGTAATTTGTGTAACAGTAGACAAGTCGGCACTGCAAAAAAAAGAAGAGAAAGCAAAGGCGGGCTACTTGTCATAGCCTGCTCAGCTTCGTGACCTCGAAATTCAATGCAGTCCTCACCTGTACTGTAATTCGGCAAATCTGTAGCCGGCAGAATTGGGGACTACAGATCCTTACGTGAGCTATACCTAAGCTAGAAACCTGACAGCCTGCAAAAGTCACTCAAAAGTAAGTGGTAAATGGGATGCATACTAGTGCAAGCAAACCATTTCTGTAAACATTTCCTCCGATGCAAATGTGCAGAATAAGCACACTGCACTGCCGCAGAAGAGGCTCCTGACTTAGGTACAGGAAGGCACTGAAGCTCTGGCCGGTCCCAGACACACCTAGGCGTGGTGGCCCTGAAGAGTACTTCCATGGTCTGTATACAACGGTGTGTCACCTTAATACTCTTTTGCCAAAATGACACCTGAAGAAAGCAGTGTCCTGTGGAGGGCAGGAAGGGAAAGCCTGTCCCTCCCTAACCAAATGGGAAGTCACAGCAGCCCACTTCTCATTCCCCGTGGGCAACTCTCCTGGGATATCTGAACTAACTTGTCTAAGCTCACTGTCAGCCCAGTTTACAGGGTGTCAGGACCAAGAAGGGAAGGGCAAGATGACCGGGGTGGGGCTTGGGGGGAGCAGCTGCCAGCAGCTTGCCTGGGGCAGACTGCTCTCCTTCAGCTGGCCATGGAGTTGGTCTGGGTCAACTAGGTGAATGCTTATGGGCTGACAGGGCAGGGCAAGCAGCACAGGCACAGATGACCAAGCCCATCCTCCACCCACAGCTCCCTAAGAGAAAGTTCTAGCTATTTATTAATAGTCCCAACAATGTATGTTTGTACTAATTGCAGCCTTTGGCTGACAAGATTCTGACACACAGGAGTAAGGTGGATGGACAGCAGCCTCCTGGTTCTTCATGCTTCTTTGTGCCTGTAGCTTGATGTTTCTCCAGAGCCATTGGCTTGCCTTTCACGGCACTCTGAAGTCAGGGAGACGGCTGGAATCACACAGACAGCTCTGTCTCCTCTTGATCCATGCACTTGCCTTGCAGGACCCTCTCATTTTATAAAAACCCCAAGTGTGGGTAGGAGGCTGCCACCATTAGATTCTGACCGAGTCCTCTGCTGATGGGATAGTCCAAGTCTCAGATGGGATAACTCTTTAACCTACTCTAGGTTAGCCGCAAACCAGAAGAGAAACAGCTTTTGCATTACTTTGAAGTCATACAGCCTTTTGCTTCCTTTCCCCCTAAAAGGAATGGGTCGCTCGCTTATCCTGACCTATCTTTGTTGGTATTAACAACCAACCATTTAACTGCAGTAGTATATTGTGGTTTTCACTAGATTTTTGTTCTTCATAAAACAGAAGCGAATGACTGACAGCTGTGTGAACTGAGGCCGGATGGTACAGGCTCGGCAGTAGGTACAGATGACTGTTACATGGGACAGGGATTGATGAAGCATGCTGTAAAAGGAAATTAACCACGAAGGAAGATCAAGCCCCTGAAACCCCGAGCTTGTATTTGGGGAATGAAGCACACAGCAGCTGTCACAAGGTTTTCCCACTCAGAGCAAGATGGCAGGGTGTGGCTCAGCGCTGCCTCTTCACTGAGACACTAGCATCCTCAGAGAATGTAGTGATGACCATGAAGCCATGAAGCAAATTATTACAAGACATTTATTACAAATGTCACAGACATATTCATAAAGAAAAATTAGTTTTAAAAAAAGAGAACAAGAGAGCACGTGAGAAAAGGAGAAAAGCCAGAGTGTCGATTTTACACCTGAAACACGGGCAGGGAGGGGCCCTCTATGAAGAAGTAGGACAAACTACATTCTTAAAACAGTTTTAGTGCATTGCATTCTTAGAAAAGGGACACACCCTCACTCCCAAGAAAGGCTCCTGCGACATCAACAGCCTGTGTGACTCCCCAGGGTGACCCCTGCCTGCTTCCAAACCCAGCTGAGAACAATGACATCTCTTGTGTTTCACAGGTGGCAGCTGGCTGCCTGTCACCCGCTAATGGTGAACTTGGTGAGAACAGAGCAGTCTGCATGCTAGAAGCAGACTGCAGCAGCCACAAGGCTACTCCCTGCTGTCATAGACAGGCTTGGTTTTTTTGTTTTTTTCCTTTTTTGTACCTGATTTAGACTTATGACAAAGTCAAACTTTTATCAGATAGTTTTGGTATTAAGGTTAAATTAAACATTAATGTTTTCTGCCAAAACCATAAACTAAGTCACCTCTCAATGCATTAAAAACAGTGAGGTAGGCAAAAAACAAAACAAAATGAAACAAAACCCCACAGGAAAGCTGACCTTCTCCTACGGTGTGTGCAGGCCACGATGGAGCTGCACTTAGGCCTAACAGACTTTAAACCTGTAGCCGAGGCAGGGCTAATACTGTCACACGACAAACTTCTGGCCCTCCAACAAGACACACACTTTTCTTTTCCTTTTCTTTCTTTTTTAAGAACCACCTGCACAATTTAGGCAAAACTTGGTACACAGAAAAATGACTGAGTTCTTGGCCAGGACAACCCCCTCCAAAAAACTTTCAAAGAAACAAAATGGGACCCTTTAACCCACCCCACCCCACCCTAAGCCCCACCCACAAAAAAAGGTATCCTAGTAACTGTGTCTTTCACATTTTATAAATATTAACTTCTTAAACCTGCACCTTCTTCTCTGTCCACATACTGTCACATTACAAAAAGAGAAATGTCAATTAAATACATTGTTAATGTTACTATATTAAATCTGTTCTCTGCTTCTGCAAGCTGCTTCTTACGCCCACTTTTCACTTCTTTGTGCCCACTGCCAACGTCTGATGGTGCGCTCATCACACCCTTCAGACACCCATAGGACAGTCGCTCACTCGCTCGGAGACGGCCTCCTGGAGCTGCAGGGAAGGCGCGGCGCTCACTCGCTCGCTCGCTCGCTTGCTCTTCCCGGTCTGAGTCCATTCCCAAGCACTCCTAGCACCGATGGTGGAGTCCAGACAGCACCAGCTGCAACGCAGCCTTGATTTATTTGAGAAAGGAAAAGGAGAGAATGGGAATAAACTGGCAAAAAGTGTAGGAGGGAGGGGAGAGGGCCCGACCCGACCCGACGCGATGCGCAGGCGGCCTGCAGACGGCTGTCCTGGCTGCACCAGCACAGCTCTGAGCTCCAGTTGCAAGGAATTCCAAGGTCTCGCTCGGGTCTTGCCGACTCCAGAGGTCAGTGATCCCAGCTCACACTGCCTCTACCAGCTCAGAAGAGAAGTCCTGCCTAAGGTCATGAAATAGACCTGGCTGCTGCCACCAGAGCGGACGGAGGCAAAGAACACCTGCAACACAATGAGAGGGCACAGTCAGCAGCCACTCACTACCTCCTGGTGCCCAACCCCAGATAGGCCCAAACAAAGTGTCTAAAGGTCTCCTTGGTTTATTTTAGAATGCATCATCACTGCCAGTGGACCACAAGCCACTGTACACAGCAGCCACAAGTGCCCAGACGCTGTAAGGGAGCCTTACCTTGTCATTGCGTTCACACAGGAACTTTAGTCTCTGAGCCCTTTTGTGCATAAATACACCATCCAAGTGACCAGTTTCCACAGATCGTATCTCTATTGCCTTCTCTCCCCAGCCCATTGTCTGATTCGACCGGATATATGCTTTGAGAGAGGGAGAGACAAAGCATTAATGAGGAGTCGTCTTGACAAGCCGCTTCCGATCCCCATGCATGGATGCTGAGTGTAGCCCATGAAGACTTGCTTTGCCAGGAGTTCTGCCTCAGTGCTAGGCATATCTCTGAAAGCCTACTTAACATGCAAGAGGCCCTGGGTTCACTTTACAGAAGTGACCAAAAGAGGGCAGTGTGCTGTCTGCCTGTTCTGTCACTGAATAGTCATGAGTCAGTACCTGAACAAGTCAACTTCCCTGGGGTCTTTCATGCCACTTCTACAAACAGCCATGAGAGAAGGGAGGACGAATGGTGAGCAGACACATTGGGGACATAAGCACGGCCATGCAATGTCAAGCATCAGCCTCAGTCCCTGACCACAAAGCAGAAGACTGACTACTCAGGAGCCTGTGGTGTGACTGGAACCCAGCCACTCAAGAGCAAGCAGCATTTCTTTCTCTGATTCTCTTCATGCCACACAAATTGGTCAAAAACAAAACAAACACACAAGCAAACAAACAAACAAACTAACTAACTAACACCCCAAATACCTGCCCTTTAGGTAACTTAAGAGTCAGATGAGAGGCAGCAAATGCACAGCTTTTAAAGTAGCCTACAATGACTGGGAATTTGTTCCAACCTTCTCCCATCTGCTGATAACCACCGAACAGCCAGACAGCGTGAGCAACATGCAACATTAGTACAACACACAGATGTGGTCCTAGTGGCTCCTCTCACGGACACCTCGTCACGACGCGTCATACCTACAGATGTCGGCATCTCTCCCCACTGCAGAACCACGTCCTTGGTGATCCTTCCGTACGTGTTAACGTAAACCCCCTCGTCTTCGTAGCACACCAGCAGCTCCATCCCATCCGTGTTGGGGAGGATAATGATTGCATGGGGTTTGATGCTACACTGAATCTAGAGAACAGGAACAGGGAAGGAGGTCTGTGGTCATCTCTGGAGCTGTGAACGTGCTCAGCCAAGAATGTCCAGTGACTGTGGTACTGCTGCCATCCCTAACACAAACGGGCAAGAATCTTGGGCAGTCCATGCAATATGCAACCCAGAGTCTATCATTTACAGGCCGTGTGCTCTGCTGATGCACGTGTTTGAGGCCCTGGGCACGTAAGCCGATGGCAGACTCATCTGAGAAACATTCCCAACCCAAGGTGTTCTGCCTGACAGCAACAGTCCCAACTCCATCCCACGTTAGTCAAAGCAAGTGCTAGAGGTCCTCAGAGGGCCTCTATGGTTCCCGAAACATGAAGCGACAGGAAACAGTGCTTCATTTAAATACCCACCCTACACCATGGGCATGAGGAGACCCTGCTTGTGTTAGTCACTGAGCAGAGTAAAAGGGAAGTCAAACAAAGTGAAGCTAGTCAACCAACCATAGGGTGTGGGTTCTTTCTTACGTGTGTTGGTAGATAAATGTCATAGACTGAGCCTGAATCCACATCAACAGCATGGAATCCCGCACAGGATCCATAGATCACTTTCAACCTCTGGCCTTCTTCCACAGTGAGATCCACCAGTAATGGCTTATGTAGCAGTTCTCCAAATGACTACAGAGGTAATCAAGACAGAAGCAGGAGAACAAACTTACACATCAGATGAGAAGCGAGCTGCAGGCATTGATTTATCAAGTGGATTGCTAACTAGCGCCTGGAAGTCACATCTTCCCTCCTACCTAGCTCATTCAATGCTCTGTCCTATCCAGTTGTATCTTGATTAGAACATGGGCAAGGTCAACAACAGCAAGAACTGGCACACTGCAGGGTTCAAACACTCATTAGACACAGCACGGAGTGAGCTGCTGTAGGGATCAAGGCACCAAGACTCTGTCAGGGTTGGTGCTATGAGAGTGACAGACTGGAGCTGTGTGACTGGACTCAAGCTGCAGTCAGTTCTTCACATCAGCACAGTTCTTAGGTCTGGGGCTCTGGGCTCTGGGCTCCAGCAGTGGTATAAAGTAACGCTCACACCAGTATCTAGCACATAGGAATATGAATACCAGACCCCAGAAGATGATGTGAATGATTTTATAACTTAGTGTCTTTTCTCAGTAATACTAGGACTTACCAAAACTGGTAACCCTCACTCTGACTCCAAGGGGAAACCAAGCAGGAAGTACCCTTTAATTCGAATTTCCCAAGTAATTGAAACTTACTCATTCAATAAACTATATCAAATTTGTTTTAAACACAATCATTTTAGATGAAATTGCTTGTTTCTCCTTACTCTCTGCTACAATGTTCCTTGATTACTGTTAAAAGTTCTATACCTCAAAATAGAAATAACTATTTTATCTATCTAATGCTAGAACAGTAGAAATTTTAATTAAGAATTTCACACACTGGATTTAGGGCAATCCCTAAGATAAATTACTAAAAATACACAAGAACGACGCCTGTTAGTTCTCTGCGTTTGGGAGTGTGGATGCAGACAGACTCTGACAGTTATCTGCACTGTTTCACATGCTACCTCCTACGTCACACATCAAAGCGAATGAGACCAATTATGAGTGCATGTGAACTCACAACTAAAATAGTCCCAAGTTTAGCACAAACCATTTTTCTGTAAATATCAGGATTTTGTTAAAGTGAGTTTTTCAAATTTATATGAAAATAGGACCATATTATACATATTTTAAGTCCCTTCTATTTAATGTATAGTATGTATTGCTTATATCATTAAAAACCTGTAATTTATGTAGTTGATTTTTGTTTTGCTAGGTATCCCTGGCTGGCCTTGACCCCAGACCAATCCTCCTGTCTCAGCCTCTCTGGCATATACTCTCACACCCAGGTTATAGTCTTTAGAATGCACTGCACTAAGCTCTGCATTAAGCCTATTTTTATGTTAGAATAGCTGAATTGACAGCTTTGTCATGTTAACGCATAGCTTTATATTAAAGCTTTAAGCCAACTTAAAACTGGCAGTTTTACCTTAAAGGCCATAAATTTGTGATATGGCTTCGGTGCCCATGCATAGACTTCCACAGAACTCTTCAAAGCAATTACCAGAAACTTGATTCTTTCATATTTTACTGAAACAAACATAAAAAGCAAGAGAAATACTATCAGTATTAACACGAGCCATGAATTCTTTTAGTTGCATTTGCAAGCTGTATAAATATACCCTCTGTCACGCATCCAGACAACCAGGAGCTGGGGTGAGAAACACAGAGGATTTAAGCTACCCATGTAGCTTTTCCAACTCTTCAGTGTGTAATTCAGTTTCCTACATCAATTCTAAACTAAGACCTAATGGTTTAGCCGATAATTGTAATGTCTTAGATTTCACAGACATTTTATTATCAAGGGTATTGCCAGGCAGACAACCCTGAGGACTGGAGGGCTCACACAGACAGAGGAATATGTTAGAAGCAAACTTGTAAGCCATGTGACTCACAGAACCCGCACCATCTTTCACAGCTACTCCTGCTTCCTAGTGCGATGCTCTGGCCTGCTCTGCAGCCCACCTACATGGACCTCCGAACATCACACTGCCGCTTGCCTAGGAGCAACGACTTGCTACCAACACAGCTTTGTTAAACTTCACATGCTGTCAAATCCACAGAGTTATAAGAGGATGACCAGTGGGCACTGTTAATAGACTTTTCTGAAATGATGGAAATTATCCTGTGTGCACTGCTAATCACTATAGGCCACACCATAGCTATCACTAATAATCCCTATACACCATACCATAGCTATAAACATTAAGGAGGTAGTAGGGCCCCATGGGAACCAAACTAAAGCCTGTTAATTTCAATTAACTATATTTTAGCCTCCTGGTCTTGGTGGGAACTCAGAATCATTCTAAATGCCAACTGTAATAATTATTAACCAACGAACTGCCACAATGGATAAAGAAGACGACTTCAGATTACAACATCCTAGGTGAGATGAACAGAATAACTGCGTATAGTCTGCACTGTAGTAAGATATGCAAGCATATCAGTGGACTCCGTAACTGTAACCAGATGACTTCTATAAAATTACACGGTCGGTCCCTTAAAGCTCTATGTTACGGCCCATTCTTTCTCATAATTTCTAACCAGCACTTACTTTTTTCTTATGGAATCAAAGTTGGCTTGGTTTTTGTTAGATGACTTTGTGAGAATCATTGATTGTTCCAAGGAAGAGAAATGCCAACCACAAAACAGTTGCTAAGACAACAGACCAGCCACAGTCACTTATAAATAAGGGCATAGGGGCTCTGCACAATGTACTTAATTGAAGATAACAAGCCATGATACCAGCGAAAGGCTGAAATGTTCTCCTAGTGACTGTGAAGGACCTCCCAGCACACAATATCTACAAGCTGGTAAGGTGAAGGAGGGAAGAGACCTGCAGGTCACAGGACACCTCACCAGTTACATAGAGCCCAGTAACTTAAACCTGACTCTAATGGAACTCTGAAGAGCAGAGCAAGGCCCCCCGGAACACTCACCGACTTTATAGTGCACGCACCCTTCCAAGTCGCCCACAGTGGTCCACCCTTGCTTCTTCTCAACCTCTGGGTCATTATGAAGAATCTTATTTCTTAGCCAGGATAAATAGTAGACACGTAACTTATCCTTTTTGCCTAACAAGATAAATATAAGTATTTTAAATGTGTGGTCAAAAATCAATGTTATCAATAACAACAGTATCCAAGAAAAAAAAAAAAAAGAAATAGCAGATACACTTCCCCTGAGAGAGACAGTCCATCTGGGAAAAGCATGGAAACGTCTTGAAACAATTACAGTGATGATTTTGGATAGCAAGCCCATTATACAAGAGTTAATTACTTTCCTATATACCAACAACAAATAATGAAGAACTGAAATAAAAATACTATTCATATTAACACTAAAGAAATGAAATAGACATGGGTCTCACATGACAGCTGTTTAAAATATCTATTTGAGGACAATTGGGAACGTGTTAAAGATGTTAAAGAATTAAGTGTAGAAGAACTGTGTACATGGATAGAAAACCACAATGTCAGTTCTTCCTAACTTCAACTACAGATTCAACCCCAATTCTAGCCCAAACCAAAGCCAAGTTATCTGTGTGCATCAGTAAATATACTCTAAAGTTTATACTCACAGGCAAAACAGTGACACACTAAACAAAATATTTAAATGAAAACCAAAGTTTTTGAACAGTTCTTGACTTCAAGATTTACTAACCAAGACCATGTGGTTATTAGAAAAGAATGAGCAAGTCAGTTAGTGGAGTAAAGGGCCCAGAAACAGAGGCGCCACACACAGTGAGAAACAGAGGCACACAAACGAGCGAGCGCATTGAACAAAGCAAAAGGAAGACATCTTCTCTAAAATAAACAATGTTGTGAATGAAAGGCAATTTATTTGCAAACCTTAAAACCTTTGACAAAAATAAACTAAAAATGAGTTGCAGACTTAAATGTGAAAACCCAAGCTCCCAAACTTCTAGAAGAAAGCATATGAAAATATCTGGATGGATCTTGGATTTAGCAGTGACTTTTTGGGTAAAACACCAAAAGCACAACCACAAAAGCGAACGCAAAACAAAACAAGCACAAAGTGTTAGGTTTCACTAAGCTCTGGAAGATGTGGAGAATGAACAGAGAAGCCAGAGAGAGGGAAAAAGCACTTTCAGGGCACATGTAATAAAAGATTGCTATCTAAAATATTCAAAGGAATCCAATAATAGAGGGAAAAAAACCCCCACAACCTAAGCGCATTATGTGGTAAAGGTATAAGCAGACCCTGACATGGGGAGAGAGCTGGGACTCAACCACAGACTGCACAGAACAGTCCTACTAGGGGACTCCATGGTTACACAAGACAGCACTCTATCAACCTATCAAGACAGTAACCGCCCAACACTGACAGTCTCAGACATCGGGATGTGCTGCAGGAACTGTCCTTCCCAGCTGTCTGAGGCACAACAGCTCAGCAGCTCTCCGCCCCAATAGACTTCTGCCCAGTGCTTCTGTCTCTCAGCTGTGTTACTTTGATTTTTTTTAACCAAATACATAAAATGAAAGCTTGTGTTTAAGCAAAAAGTTGCACATACTTATCTAAGCTTTCTTTATAACTTGCTATCCAGAAGCACCAAGATGTCTTTCAATATATGAATGGATAAGCAGCGATACATCTGAATGGTGGAGCATTTGGCAGTATAAAATAACAAGATACTCAACCACAAAAGACATGAAGCAACCTTAACTTAATGTGCATTGCCAAAGAAGTTAGCCCACATATGACATGACCCATATATTCAGTCACACAAAGTTTTATCTTCATGAATCCAATGATAGGACATTCCAGAATAGTAAAGTCATCAAATACAGTTGGTCAGCTATCATTGGGGCCTCAGGAGGAAGTACAAATAATGCTTTTTAGGGGACTAAAACTAGACAGACTGAAATACACATATCACTGTAGAGTGCCAAAACCAAGCCAATGCTCTCCACAGTGATATAAACTGCATGCTTTGATTAATAGTAATGTATTATTACTAACAAGTAAGAGACAATGTGCCACCAGTGTATAACACTCAAGCACAGATGTCAGTGACAGGCATCTGGGAGAGTGCCACAGCTGTGTGCATCTTTACATCATGAAAACTCACAATTCTTCGGTATCTCAGCCAGTTCAGAGAATGAGCTGAGCTCAGTATGTATGGCTTGGCACACTGCAACTAAGGCCATGATTCTGCTTTGAAGAACACTCACCAGATATTGTCACCAGGACATTTAGGCCCTCGAGCACATCCATTTGCTGGAACCGTCTTCGGCTGATCAGAGGGTATACTTTCCCTTGGCCACTTCTATCCAAGAGCATCAGACCGCTCTCTGTACCAACCAGCAAGTTCACTCCTGTTCAAAAACACGGAAAGGCCTACATTTTAGGTTGTGATTGTGTAGAGCTTTACCATAGAACAGAAAAACATTTTCTACTTGAAAGATGACAGTGACTGTAATTCCTAAAGGAATGCCCAGAACAGTGAGGTTAAAGCAACGATCCCCCCACCTCCTGACTCAGAAGCGACAGTAGTAACATTTACTTAAATACATAGGGGAGCAATGAGAAGACATCCCCATGACACCTGCCCCCAGGGAACTGAGCTCCCAGTTGTAAGCTCACTATTTCTTGGGTTTCGGAGATTCTGGTCCATCTGCTACTATGGCCCCACAACTGGCAACCTTGTAGAATAACTTACAGAGAGCACGTGCCTCTATAATCTCCACTGGCTTATGGGCTGGTCTCAATCAGTTCCCACCACTGAGAAGCAACTGCACTATGTCCCCACCTTCCTAGGAGCCTGCTTACCCTGCCAGAACGTCACCTGCTCCCATCTCTCTCTATTTCTTCCATGGACACTGCCAGCGCTAATCATATACATGCCCACTGTGTCAGGGCAGCAGCTCCTATGGCCAAGCTGTACTTCTCTGTTCTTCCACACACTAGAGATTTCTCCTAAAACCAGGATTACCACTGAAGGTAACTAACATCTCCTTCCCTCCTCTGCCTCTGACACTCCATGCTTTCTAATCATGTGACAGCAGGCAGACACAAGCCTTCACTCAGACTGTCCAGATAACCTCCACTGTCTCACAGGTGCACAAACTGATCCTTGTTTTCTTACACGCCCACTGAGTCACACGGTACACCTTTAAAATGTGTGCCTTCCAAGACGCAGGGTCAAAAGTTCTGGTCTAGCGTTTGGGATCCCATACTTCCCAAGCCATTAGGCTCCATCCACTAAAGTTAATATCCACCCATCCTTATTTTTGGAAGCATTGGACTCTAAATCTACATATTTATCCAAATGTTCTTGCTTCTTTGATGTAGAACCTTCCCCTTTGAAAGCATTTTCTAACATGTATATTGATTTATGTTCCCAGGAAACTAAACTCATTCATTCACACCAATTCTCTAAGCTGGGTATAAACCCCCTAGACAAGCAATGAAATATTTGTGTTCTTTGAAAGTACCTGCTAGGACAGTAATCTCACGGAGATGAAATGGGGAGTGGGTGGAGTCAAGACAGTCTGTTAAAGGGTAGTCGTCTAAAGCAGCTTAGAAAACTAAGAGTATCCGGAACTGGCACCTTTCCCCAATATTAAGTCAGATTTGGAATTTGCTTTGAAGTGAGTTTTGCGGTAAGATTATGAAGCTGTAGGCCACAAGCTCCAAGTCAGTGCTCTGAGTACACCCAACTCATGCTCATGGGATTATCTACAGGAACGCTGTCCATATAAACAGATGGACATAAAGACCTAGTTCTTCAGTGTCCCAAGTCACACACACTACTTGGAGATGACAAGTGCAGACAAGGCTCCTCATAGCCAGCACAATCCTTCCCTCTCTCTATGCTGCTGCCTGTCAGGCACTTGTCCCAGGAAGGAAGCAACTAAAGCAAGGGCCTTTAGAATGATCAATGCTCTAGATCAAAGGAAAGAAAATGGAGCCCAGGGCTGGCTGAGACATTAAAGGCACATGAAGGATACTAAGACTGCTTGTTCCCACGAGTAACTTTGTTGGGCTAAGCATTTATTACCAATTTCAACATAACATAAATTTAAGACAATCTCTATAGTTAATATAACATACATACAACATTAAAACCATTCAATGTGAATAAATGATAGCCTGCTTTCTGAAATAACAGCAAATGACATCTACTGCACAACAGCAGTGTGCTAGACACACTTCTGTGCCAGCTTCCTGTTGTATAGTCCCCATAGTCCCTTAAATAGCTAGTTTTATTTTTATCTATACCAGTGTTTCCCAACCTTCCTAACACTGCCACCATTTAATACGGTTCCTCATGCCGTGGTAATCTCCAACCATGACATTATTTTCATTGGTACTTCATGACTTTTATTTTGCACTGTTATGGTTTGTAATGTAAATATCTGTTTGCTGATGGTCTTAGGCAGTCTCTGTGACAGAGTCCTATGACTCCCAAAAGGTGAAGAACCACTGATCCAGATGGTCAACAAGGTCCTTACAGTGCAGGACCATATGAGCTTCAAGACAGTCATGACACAGGCAGAATTTGTGATCCTGAGAAAGCAGATGGGTCTGCTCTGAATTTGGCAGCTTCTCAAAGACTTTGGTAGAGGACAGGAACCTTAGCAGGCAAGAGAGAAGGTCAGGCCACATGGGTGAGAACAGGAGCCGGGAACAACAGTGTAAGGTTCTAAAGATTAAAGGCAAGCCCTTGTGTCCACCTCCGCTGTTTCTCCCAAACAAACAGAGAGAAGTAAGAAAGGCTGAGATGTGGAGGGGAGGAGAGCTGATTTACTGCTGCAGGGGACGTGGTGGCTGCGATGCTCAGGGAACAGGACTGTGGGGAGTGTGTGACCTCATGCCATCTGTATGTGAGGTCACCTCATGCCATTAGCATGTACGGTGACTTCATGCCATCTGCATGTGCAGTGTCAGGAGTAAGAAACTTCTGGGTAGAAGCAGGATACTTTAACAGCAGAACAAAACTGTGGGAGTAAATGTCAGGGCAAGGGCAGGAGGGTGGGCGCTGGCAGGAAGGCTAGCTTGAGTTAGAGAAGGCAGAACTGAGCATGCAGCAGGAGCCCCGCTGCAGGCCTGAGCACAGACAAGCCAGGCTGATAGCCCCCTGAAGACTGCTTCTAAGAGCTTCATCTGGAAACTGGTCAAAGTCACGGACAACTCGGTGAACGCAGACATCCACTCTTCCTCTCTCCTCATACTGACTACCTCACAGGAGGAGTAGGGACAGCTGCCTCTTCCCAAGGTCCTACTGCTGACACCACTGCAGTCATACGCATGCGTTCTGTTGCATAGCACACCCTCAGCTGAGCTGAAGGTGCAGGGCAGGAATCAAACAGTGTGTGCTTCTCTGCATGACAACTCCGTGCTTCAGAATAAAACTACGTCACCCGACAGCAGTGAGGTACCTACCCCATAAGGCAGCACACAGGATCTCTGAGTTAAATCTCTTCTTGTATTTACGAATCTCGGGGGTATCACTCTGTGGCCTAGTGTTCGTGGGGTTCACATTGACCACTGAGCCTTTCCGAGTAGGATCTTGCCTTATGGCTTCCGGTCTCAGCCCATCACAGGAAAATCCCACTGAAACACAGTGCAGTGAAGACTTATCTTCTGTACCCAGACACCACGGCCTCCGCACACCCTCAGATGCCCCAGATAAATATCTATACACTGCAGCTGATGCTTTCTCAAAGAAAAGCTGTTCTGGAAATCAGGGAACTGACCACGACCTCACTGTGACCCTGGCAATGGGAGCGATGGCCTTGCTGGCGGAGGACTGCGCCTTAAGTAACCATGCCACGCTCGGGCCCCGTGGGAAGGCGCATGGGGACCAGGCCCTGCCTGACAGCTGCTTTCCTTGGCGCTGCTGTACTTACCCACGGAAGTAACTGTCGTCCCACTAGATGGAGAGATCTGTAGTAACCTGGGGTCTATAAAAGGTGTAAAGGAGGAGGAAGATTTGTGTTTCTGGAGTGTGCTACTAGCGGACTGAGTCTGAAATGTAAATTTCAATTTCATTAATAGAAGAGACATTTAAAACGTGAACAGTAAAGACCACCTCAATTCACTTACACACAGTACCATCTCCCAACCCAAGCCTTCTCCTCCTGCATCAATTCCCCCAAAGCCCAGCAAGGCATTGCAAATGCTGCATCTCTTCCCCAAGACACATAACAACCAAGGGCAGTGATGCTGCAAACTACCAGCAAAAGCACCACTTTACGATCAGAGTTCCTACACAGCATCTGAAGTGTCGTAATAGCAATTCACTACCTTCCCAATTTACTTCCCATACTACAAAGTACAATTAATAAAGGTTTCATCTCCTATCTACTGTGACAGACTACTGGTGTGATCTCCTATCTACTGTGTGTAACAGACTACTGGTGTGATCTCCTATCTACTGTGTGTAACAGACTAACTGGTGTGATCTCCTATCTACTGTGACAGACTACTGGTGTGATCTCCTATCTACTGTGACAGACTACTGGTGTGATCTCCTATCTACTGTGACAGACTAACTGGTGTGATCTCCTATCTACTGTGACAGACTACTGGTGTGATCTCCTATCTACTGTGTGTAACAGACTAACTGGTGTGATCTCCTATCTACTGTGACAGACTACTGGTGTGATCTCCTATCTACTGTGACAGACTAACTGGTGTGATCTCCTATCTACTGTGACAGACTACTGGTGTGATCTCCTATCTACTGTGACAGACTACTGGTGTGATCTCCTATCTACTGTGACAGACTACTGGTGTGATCTCCTATCTACTGTGTGTAACAGACTAACTGGTGTGATCGCCTATCTACTGTGTGTAACAGACTAACTGGTGTGATCGCCTATCTACTGTGTGTAACAGACTAACTGGTGTGATCTCCTATCTACTGTGACAGACTACTGGTGTGATCTCCTATCTACTGTGACAGACTACTGGTGTGATCTCCTATCTACTGTGACAGACTACTGGTGTGATCTCCTATCTACTGTGACAGACTACTGGTGTGATCTCCTATCTACTGTGACAGACTACTGGTGTGATCTCCTATCTACTGTGACAGACTACTGGTGTGATCTCCTATCTACTGTGACAGACTACTGGTGTGATCTCCTATCTACTGTGTGTAACAGACTAACTGGTGTGATCTCCTATCTACTGTGACAGACTACTGGTGTGATCTCCTATCTACTGTGACAGACTAACTGGTGTGATCTCCTATCTACTGTGTGTAACAGACTAACTGGTGTGATCTCCTATCTACTGTGTGTAACAGACTACTGGTGTGATCTCCTATCTACTGTGACAGACTACTGGTGTGATCTCCTATCTACTGTGACAGACTATTAGTGTGATCTCCTATCTACTGTGACAGACTATTAGTGTGATTTACTTTGTACTATGACAGAATCACCAGTAAGTCCATACCACACAACAGGGCTCATTAGTAAACATACAAATGACAGGAGACATGACTTTCTGGCCTTTTAGGAGCACTGGTGTTAATAATGTAACTGAAAACCAAAAAACAAAACAAACGAACAAACAAACAAAAAGCTCACAGAGAAAGTGAAACAGTTAAGTGGAGATGTAATGATGGTTAAAATCAAACAGAAACACCTGCCAGTTAGTGAGTTAAGACTATGGTAAGATGGAGCATGTGATATCACCAAGGAAAGGCATGCATGCACAGGTCTCAGGACAGAACACAACGATCAAGCGCCTTTTCCTCTACTCACTTCTGCTGTGGGGAACCTGAAAGTCGCTGTGTCCTACAGCCCATGCCATCCTAAGCTTTTCCACTGACACAACATCTGCCATCTTACAGGCTTCTCGCCCTGCCCTATCAATTAGTGGCCAAGCCATGACGGCCAGTCTGATGCCAACGCTGCTCAGAAAGCAGCTGTCTGGTGCCTGACCTCAGCAGAAGGCTATTCCTGTGTTTTCTAATGAGGGAGGTCTGGGGACAATCCATGTAGGGTTAGGGATCTGTATGCAGATCTGAACATGTTACTTGGGACTGGGGAGGAGGGCAGATGGCAGAAGAGCAGGATTGCTGTTGTCCACAGTCAACCAAGTGTTTATGTTGACAAGACTGGCTGAAACTAAATGCCTGTTTAGACCTCTCAATTATTAAACAATGGACTCAATAGGCCCCAAACCTGTGAAACCAAATACTTGCTTAGCTAAGCAGGTGTTCAAGGTGGGCTCTGTCACTGCACTTGGGCATGACCTACTTACAGAACAAAGGCTCACCCACCTATGACCCAGACTGAGCAGTGCAGCCATGCCATGAACTCACAGGACTTCCTCTACAAAACCTTAAATTAAAAGAGCGCTCCGGCCTTTGTCCTTGCTCAGCATCGTCCTTTTCTACATTTTCTCCCCAGCACTGGACTTCTTAAACCCTGAGTATGCGTGGATGTCGGGGGAACAGATCCCTTTAAAAGGGTGGGTGAAACCAAAGTTGTCAACCACTAACCAACCCCCTCCCCAAAATAAACAAATGAAACCAGTAACCAGCAACAATGAACGCCTATCTTCAGGGGATTCTCACAAAAGACAAGCAGTTTGTGCAGATAAGGCCAAGTCTATGGAGTCACATTTTCCTGTATTTTATACACTGGATAAAAAGAATGAAGAGGCAAATTCCACAAATGACTACAAGGATTTCATGCCAAATACGTAATGGATCTGAAAACACAGCAATCATTTTACTTACTTAAAAAAATAAATAATAAAGCAAGCCATGCAACTCTACTATCTAGAAGGGAAACACTGAACTGGCAAGTCTGGGGACAATCCATGTAGGGTTAGGGATCTGTATGCAGATCTGAACATGTTACTTGGGACTGGGGAGGAGGGCAGATGGCAGAAGAGCAGGGAGCAGGGAAGGGGGAGGGCTTCTGGGAAGGGCTTCTTTGCAAACTAGCTCCTAGGCAGTGCTGGTCTGACCCCAGGAAAGCAGCCAGCTGTGGTGTGAGACATACCTCATTAGCAGTGAGCTTGTCCTGGGGTGTCTGTGGGGACATGGTGGGTGTCGGCTGGCTGGAGGATGGGGAGGAAGAGGTGGAGGAGGTGGAGGAGGAATGGCTTTGCTGTAAGAGATCTGGCAAGAGGTGAATGCGACCCGCAAAGCCATTGCTCTCATGATGGCTGGCACGCTTTTGGTCAACTGTACTCTGTAGAAAAAACAGGCACACTGGTCTCGCTCAGGCGATGCTGATATTGCCGACAACCCTACTGATAACTGCTTTTGTTCAAGGTGCTGTGTGACTTTCCAAACTGTGTTAGATTACCAAGGAAAATCCAAGGAAATTAGCCGGAATTGCTCAAACTTCCTTGCCAAATGCCCAATTTTGAGCCAACTGAAGTCAGAGTACCTCACTGGGGACCACCCAATGCAAGTAGAAAGTGTTTCACCTGGTTCATTTGCAGCAATAGCAACTGATGGAAGACCACCCCCTTGTTTTCTCTAAAAATCTAAGCCACCTCTAGAGAGTAGCCTGTGGTTCCTCTGAATCCTGATCTTCTTAGGTTCTTCCTAGTTTCCATCCAAATACACTGCTGTGGCATGAAACACCCAGGGGAAAAACCCAGAGCCTGGAGAGTGCCCTGTCCTGCTGCAGTGAGGAGCCTACAGTTAGAAAATATCATGGTCCAAGCAGAATCCATCTTGCATCACAAACAGACATTTTGTTTTGGACCTCAGGAGACCCACTCATCCCCGGGCCCCAATGCTGAAGACACAGGGTCAGATGCCCCAGCAGGGCCTCAGGGTGGCCATTAGAGGCTCCAGATCTGTACCTTCCCTCTGTGAGCCTTCACAGGAGTCCCTGTGGCCTCTCTACCACTCCGACACAGACTGTGAGACTCAGCATGGTGCTTGGATGGAGGCTGCCAAGGGCATGCAGAGGAACAGCAATGTGGGTGGAAGACTACTGGCTACCTTTGTGGCATGCAGCACACCTGCCTCCCTCGCCCAGGACGCGCTACCCTCAGAGTTGTGTTAACATGAAAACGATGATGATGTAGAAATAGCATGGGTGAGTGAGTGAATGAGCAGGTGGGTTAATGACCATAGAGAAGCTCAGCCTCTGACAACAGGAGAGGAGGCTCCGGTACCTGGCGGACGATGAGGGTGCCCTCCTTGGACGGGGTCATGGCTGGCTCACTTTCTACATCATCATGAACGATCATTGTTTTCACAGATTCTGTTTCACCATTGCTCAGATTCAGAGATGACCTGAAGAGACAAGATCTGCAAGTCACGGATAACAAGCCAAGCCGTGCGACCCTCTCAAAGCTTAAGGCAAGAGGAAGCATCGAGTGTAAGTCTCCTATAGGACAGCAAGCACGGACGTGGCTTTCTCCCATAGAAGAGTTCCTTGCTGTTCACTTTGTTCTTAAGCAGAACATTAATTACAATGAGTTCTTATGTCTGATTAAGTCATACCACACTGAAACATCCCTTTTACTGAACCCTTCAATTAAAAGAGACATGCTGAGATATTGTGGGGAAGACGCTGATATGTGTGTTTGTATGTGTGTACATGTGTATGATGCAATGTGTGTGTGGGGGGTGGTATAATGTGTGTGTCTGTGTGGTTGTTTATGTGGTGTGGTGTTAAGCATGTGGTGTGTATAGAACATGTGTAGTATTTGGTTGTGTGGTGTGCACAGGGGGTGTGTATAGTGTGTGTGTATGGCATGGTGTTGAGTGTGTGGTATATAAATGGGGCACATGTAGTGTGTGTCTGTGTGTGTGTGTGTAAAAGCTGTATGTCACTGAGTTCATGAACAGGGCAGAAGGCTGCAGCGGAGAGAAGGCCCAGTGGGAAGGCTCTTCTCTTGAGCCCAGCAAGCACTAACGCTGCTCTGGTGTCTTCTGGTCCCGAGGTAGAATCATCAGCCCCCTCCTGCTCCACGTCCTCCTCCTCCTCATCTGTGGTCCCAGACTCCTCACTGGACGACGAGTAGTCTGTTACTTTGTGAGGTGGCCGCACATCTTCCACTGCTCGAAGCTCTTTGGCCAACGCAGTCAAGTCCTAGGACACAGGAAGGACAAGGAAGTTAGGAAAGAGGAAGGTAGGGAGAGAAAAGGTGACAAACCTTTCAGGCCAACTGCCAGTGAGTAACCAGAGTCAGCATCAGGAAAGGATTCGTGAGGAGTTTGTATGGCTACGGCTTTGGACAGAAGGAAGAAGGCAGGTGTGACAGACAACTCAATCCCACTGTACGGTGGTCTGCAGGGTGAGCTGACAGCACTGCTTTCAGTTAAGTCTAAGATATGAGAGGCTTTTGCTGCAAAGACGGGACTGCATGATATCATGACTTTTTTTGTTAAATAAAGACAGTTTCTTTTTTCTTTTTAGGATTTTTTGTTGTTTATAGAAGTACACTGTAGCTGTCTTCAGAAACACCAGAAGAGGATATCAGATCCCATTATAGATGGTCGTGAGCCACCATGTGGTTGTTGGGAATTGAACTCAGCACCTCTGGAAGAACAGTCTGTGCTCTTCCCCGCTGAGCCATCTCTCCAGCCCAGACAGCATGTCTAAGAGGACTATTTAGAACTGTGCACACTGGCCCCTAATTACACAGGCATATCTGGGCCTTTTCCCCTCCACGGCTCATGAAGAATACCAGGCTGCCTAGACAGCAGATTGCTAGCACACACTCACCCTCACCTCCCTACTAGTACCTGCCATGCCTGAGCTGGGGCATCCACAGTGGGAAAGCTCATCTGCCATGTGCCACGGCAATCCCCACTGGCCTTCCCCAAGACTTAGCCACATTCCCAATTATACAATGATTGTGAACCTCAGAGCAAAGTTTACTAAAAACTGGCTTCATTTTTCTTTACCTTGTTGAGATATTTTAAGATTCTTATCAATTCTTTATATCTAATTTCCTTGACTGATTTAAATCCCATTTAAATCCAAATTCCCTTTTCTACTTGGGAATTTCATTTAAAATCAATAGCATTTTAAAAACCAACTACATGACTGGTTTTCCCTTTTAACTTAAAGAGCAGTTCCAACTTAGTATTCTTCTTTTATGCAGTTAAGAATATGTTTGTTACCTTTGACCTCTAGCCTCTGAACTATCAGAAGCAAGCTTGAGCCTGCTATGTCCTGGCAACTATCTGTGACAAAGCAGCTCCTTTACAACAGTTGTTCCAGGGAGGTAGGTTTGGCAATAAAGACCCAAAGCTTGGTTCATCAGCTAAAGCGGAAGGCAGAGCGGCAAGTCTGAGTTGAGCAGAGCCGAGAGGCAGAGAGCACTGCTGAAGCTAGCCATCAGAGGGAGGGAGGGATGCAGGCTTACCACTTCTCCCTTCAGGACACGACGATTCCATGGAGGTGGAGAAGGAGGCCGACATTGATGAAGGATGCAGAGAAGGGAGCAGGCAGCAGAAAGAAGGGGGAGGGGGTATCCAGAAATCAGTTAAAGAGGAAACTAAAACTTCAATAGGCTTAAAACCCCACAAGTACCCACAGTCACATGACTAATTGCCATGATAAGGATCGAGGAAGCAGTCACAGTCATCAGCCCAGAGACCAAGGGCAGCACTCAAGCCACAGGAGCACTCATTCACACTTATTCTGAAAGCCAGTACTGCAAACACCAAACTTACCAAGAATAAGGTCGACGACAAGCAATGATTGTGCGTCGTGCATGCGTTTGTGTGTGTGTGTGTGTTGGAGCTTTTGAATTTTACTCAGTATTACTATAAAATACTCATTTCCTTAAAAACTGCCAATACATAAAATTATATTTTATTCTGCGCTTCTCTGTACGGCTAACTGGACAACTAGTGTAAGGCTGAAGTGGAACAGAACTGCCCTGCTAATGCCTTCAGAATTGAGATGCCTAAGGGCGAGCCCACAGCGGCGTCCTGTATCAGGGAACTCTTCCATTTCCCCACAGCAGGGAAGGGCCACACACAAATCAAACCCTGCAGGCCTCTCCATCACTTTTTCTTTCTTTGTGCTGGAGACTGAGCTTGGGACCTCTCACATGCAACTGCATACCCCAGCCCTTTAACAATATTCTTAACACCAAGGTTTCACTCAAGCTTGAAACAGAACTAACTGATTTTACACAATACTTACCGCAGGCTTGAGAGGCCGGAATACTTCTTTCTTATCGTCAGGCTTTTTGGCTGCACTTTCCTGGCGTGGCGATGGAGAACCTTCAGACTTTGATGATGCTGGTACGTTCAGGAGAGATAGAAAAAGCAGAGACACAGATAAACCCTCGTCACACACTCTCCACCCCCTCCCCTTCAGTCTAGCTTCTGGCTTCCCCCTGCTGACGTCAGTCGACCCCTCTCCATAGAGTCTGAACTCTGGGCTAAAACAGGGCCAAGGGACATGCTGGCAGCCCTTCTGAGGGAAAGGTTTCCCACTTCCCACTTAAGAACCCACATCTGTTTAATACATGCTTCCAAGTTCTGAGAAGAACTCTGTGAAGGAACTTTTTGACTACTGTCACCAGTAATACATACACACTGACTACAGCACAGCCTCAGAGTTCAAAATGGAAGAAATGTGTTCAAATCCCAGCTGAGGCATTTAGCTAATTCACCTTAGGCAAAGCATTTAATTCCACTCAGCTGTGAAGTGCCTACCATGGCACCCGTGTGCGAAGCACTGAAAATACAGCTTTCTGAGCAACCTTATTGGGACTGCTTATGTCCTCAGCAATCTATGTCAAAGCATCACTTTGTAAAATGCAGCTATATGCAGAGCTGGGCCTCCTTTTACACATGGAGTTCTTCTAATAACAAACTGCAACCATGGCTGTTCCCAGAAAAAGTGTGTAGGAGAGATAGCCTACATCTCACTCTGAAGCGTTCACCGGAGCCGCTCTGAGACCCAGGATGGGAGCCAGGCTGGGATCCTGAGTTGCTGGACCCTGAAGAACTGCCACTGCCTGGCCTGGGGACCAGCTTTTCCACTCTCTCCCAAAGAAGCCGGGGCTCAATACTGCTGTTAGAAAAGGAGAGAACAGTGTCATCCCATCACACTATAGCAGAGACATGCACTGTGGAGGCAGAGAGAAGCCTGCAACAGTAGCTAGCACAGTGCACTGCACACAGCGCACACTGCACAGAGTGCACTGCATACATAGCATGCACTGCAGAGCTCACTGCACACTGAGCACACTATACACACAGCATACTGCACACACAGAGTACACCACACATATATAGCACACAGTGTGCACTGCACACACAGCACATTGCACACATAGTGCACTGCACAAAGAGTATATTGCACACATAGCGCACTGCACACAGAATATACCGCATACACAGCACACACAGCATACTGTACAGAGCATATTGCACATAGAGTGCACTGCACACAGAACACATTGCATACACAGCACACAAAGCACACTGCACAGAGCACAAGGCACTCACAGCATGTTGCACACACAGTGCACTGCATACAGAACACATCACACAGCATACTGCACATACAGCACATTGCACAGAGTACACTCACTGCTCACAGAGCATGCTCCACACAGAGTATGCACTGCACACACAAAGTGCACTCTACACACAGCGCAATGCACATTACAAAGACTGTATTCAGGGCCAGCATCTTCAATATCTTAAACCCAAAAGATGCTGAACAGTATCTTCTTGCTAAAGCACATGAAATCCATGTTACATGTGAAGTGAGATATGACTGTTTACAGCTACAACCACTTCTGTTCTGTCTATAGACCCTACTCTTAATTGGAAATAATTACTCAGAAATTTTTCTGTATCTAGGTTGCCCTCATCCACTATGACAGCTCCCACACCTTGGATACCCACAGTCCACTCTGAGATGCGTGGAGGAAGCAAAGCCAGTGAGGCTTCCTGCCATGGTCAGACCCATAGCACACATACACTGGGAAGAATCTGTGCCCTGGACACTGTCTGTCATAGGAGGGTGTCAGATCTCTCTAGTCACCAGCATTAAAGTGTTGCCTGCAGACTCTGGACTGTCATCCATCTAGGCACTGTACCAACACTGCCAACACCACAGGTCCACTGATGACCAAATTACCAAACACTTAATGATATCTGCAGGGCAACAGTGACAAGTTTTCAGTAAGTGCACACACAGCACATGCCACACCTGAGCAAACGTCAGAGCCACTAACTAACAACACGTGACTCCAGCCACCAAAAAGGTGAAGCTTAATTCATTTTAATTAAGTTAAATTCATACCCAGCCTCATTGGCCAATAGCTACTGCATCAGACAGAGCGACCCTAAAGCTCAGCCATGACATCACCTGGCCAGCATGGTAGTCTATGGCAGCTTGTGAGGGAATACTGACTTGGCTGTGATTTCTTGTAACTCAGTCTAAACCCTCACCATTTCTTCTAGACTAAAAAACTCTCTCAAATTATGTTTCTTAGAACCTGTCCTCAATCCTCCCTTCTCTACCTTTACAGAGAACTATAGTTTACATTTCAAAATTACAATACAAGATTCAAATCTGCTTTTCACTACTGACCAATACGCTGCTGCTGCTGCTGGTGTGTGTGTGTGTGTGTGTGTATGTGTAAAACATGCCACATCTGACTAGAACCTCAGTGCTGGAGGTGCACATTTCTGAAAACAGACAACAGATGACTCTCTGAGAGACTGTGAGCCACGGCACATCTCCTCCTGTCAGTTCTCTTTTTTACCTGGTGGAATTTCTCTGTCCTGCTTGGCTATTTTGCTGTCCACCGCCCTGCAGTGGGGAATCCCGACGGGAGAGGACAGGGGAACGAGAGGTCGTTCTCACGGGAACCTTTAGGTGGGAAACACAGCAGTTAAGACAGACAACAGAAGAACACCACAGCTCCCCCCCCCCAGTCCCCCCTCCTCACAGTACACTTTATAACACAGCCTTCCTCAGTCCGGAATGCCTGCCATGAAGCTAGCTCTTCCCTCTCCCAAGCCTCCCCTGCTCCTGCACGATCCAAACAGCCTGGCCCATCTCTACAGTCCTGTCATGCTGAAGTCATGTTTGGACTGAAGCGGGTGGCAGAGAGCATACAGCAGCACTTCCCTGAGATAGTATGTGAGAATCACAAAAGTAAGCTCAAAGAAACCCAACAATGGTCTACAAACAGATCCGCAGGAAGCAAAGACTGGCAGAGAAGCGAGAAAATATTCAGAGGAAGCAAATTCCAAGTGGAGGAAAAAATAAACTGAGATGTGCCTTTTAATCCTCTTGTACTATTAAGTACCAAACGCTCAACTTTAAAGTAAAAAATCATTGTCTTGTTAATTTTTCCTCATAAGATTTTTTCCTAAATTCTTGATGTCATGCACAGTAATGGAGAGCTTCTGTATAGACTTATAAGTCTACTTATTTAGAAGCATGTTGTTTAAAATTTTTTCCATAAATACTTTTTATTAAACTACGTTTAAAACCAGTCCATGGTAAAAAGCTAACTAACCATTGGCTAATTGTAACTGCTGAGGTGGGAAATGGCTTCCCTCCTGAGAAGTCATTTGAAACTTCTGGCCCTTTAGCCCTGATGAAGTAAGTCACTGTTCCCATCATCACAGCAAACAGTAAGTTTAAATAAAGAGAAAACAGCGCGTCTGTCTGTCTGTCCTTACCCTTGGAGGCACCTCGTCACTGTCTGATCTAGACCAAGCCTTTTGGGTGGGCTCGGGCACCTCCGACTTAGAGTCAGAGCTCTGACTGAGCCCCTCACTGCGGGAAGGTGGACATGGGTCCTGAGAGCGGAGATGGTGGTGTGCGAATTTGGGAGAAGGGTCACTGAAGGAATGGGATCTCGAGACAGGGGAGACATTGTTCTTGAGAGATGCCAGGTGGGACCACTGTACCTTACAAGAAAACAAAACACAAAACATTCAATGCGTTCTGCATACAACTAGCTTTTCTGGTCAACACTAAATCCCAAACAGGAGGTAGCAGAAGTGGGTGTGAGTCGGGGAGGCATAGTGTCAAGCATGGAGCAGCCAATAGGCTCCATGCTGGTGACAGGCAAGAGGAAGAGCAAAGGCACACGCATAGGGGAAAGTGCCCAGACACAAACTGCAGACAGCAGTGAACAGGGGCATGCATGCACAGACCCCCGAGGGGAGAGTGGTACATGCATGTCCACGTCAGCACAGAGAGCTGGGGACCACATGACAGAGACACTGCTCATCAGCAAACCTCCCACCACCTCAGAACCCTGGGTCTGAGACTCTTACTGACGGGACATATTTGTGCGTGCACACACTTCCTATTATGGGACTGTAGCAGAGAAACTTAACAACAGCCAACTTTTCAAGTATACCAATATTATTTTTTCTCCCAATCTTAAAATGTTTTAAACCTAGCTGAGTTTACACTCCTAGTTATGAGAAAAGTGGGATTAACATTTCTTTACCAAAATATCCAGTACCAAGAAAGCCCAGGCTGACCAGCATCAAGATACTCTGGGCTGACCAGTAGGAACATGCCTTTGAAATGAAAACTCAAGAACATGACAATTTGCCAAGTGAATTTCTGCAGTCACTTTTAAAAACATTCTCTCAAAAACCTAGAACTATTTTGGTACGAGGTACCTGTAGCTCCCTGTTGGAGAATAACCAACCACCCAGGCAGTTCCGGAAGCTGTAACCCAGCGCTGACTAATCCATGCGTCTTGCCTGGCTTGCCTGGCTTCTGCAGGTGAAAGCGGCCGTTAAGACCCAGTGCACAGTCTCTGTGGCTCACAGGCAGATCCAAAGAATCCTAGCTTTGGTACAATCCCATTCTACTAAAACATCTTAAGTGTTCACTGGGAAAGCAACCAAAAGGATGTGTCACCAAATAACGCTAAGTGGGACTCAGCACTAGGAGCCACGCGAGTTTCCCTCCTGCAGGCGAAAGCCTGGGGCAAGAACACTCTGCAGAGGAGGAAGAGAGGCTGGCGGTCTCATCTCCTCAAACAGAGGCTTCTCGAGTCTGCTGCTCAGAGGCAAGTTTGCCCTTGTGTTGGGTTTAACTCTCAGGACACACGAGCTTCTCACCAGGAAACAGGCACTAAGTAGAGCAGCAAGTGGCGCCTGGCCCTTCCCCCACTGCCTCTGCTGGCATTCTCTGGTGTAGCTCTCTGAAGCTCTCAGCTGCTGTATCTGCATAAACCCCACCCCCTGTACCTCAGATTTGCTCAGCTCAACCATCCCCCAGGAGGGTTGGTTACTGCAGAACATATTCAAATTCTCATGTGACTGCATCTGTCACAGAAGGGCCATTTCTTCTCAAAACCACCAACTCTTTTCCTAGGTGGCATGCAAACACCAGGGCCAAGTACAGAAAGCTCAGAGAAGTGTGTGAGGCAGAGAGAGCAGCATGGAGGAGTGCCTACACACCCTCAGGGGATGGGTGTGTCTGCCACCTACTGTCCTTTCTAGACAAGGCTGCTGCTTCTCTTCTGAGTACTCAGACAAGACAGACTCTGGGACAGGCTGAAGGAAAAGTCATAAACTCTGTCCTAATCTCCTACAGGAAATCAATATTCAACCCACTAGGCATAACCTGTTTTCAATCTTGACAGGTTTGAGAATCTGGTTTTATATTTAAAAACAACAACAAACAAACAAAAACAAAAACCTTTTCCCAGGAAATTTACACATTCAGCCAAATAAATAGAAGCCTGCACAGAACTGCAAGGCCACCTTCAGCTTTCCAAAGGTCCTTCAGAGAGCTGGGACCACAGACATAAAGTACTTACTTCAAAACGTTCAGGTTAAAAGTTCTCTTCTAACCTGCTTATACAATAAAACCAACGTTCTAAAAATATAATTTAAAAAAGTATTTAAGAGGAAGGAGGGACTTCACATCTGAGTTAAGGAGGGGGAAATAAAAGTATGGACTGGAGATAGTCATAATGAGTTCAATAAAAATCTTAGACAACAAAACAAACAAACGGCAAGCCTCCTCTCCCTACGCGGAATGCACGCCTCCGTTCACTGCAGCTGTTGAGACAATGGGCTACACGTGGCACAGGGAGCTACTGCTGCTACCTGTGGCTCCGCTGGTCTCTGCAGGGCAGGGTGCACAGACTCGGAGTTGCCATTGGAAAAAGACTCTGACCGGGAAGGCACGGGTGGCTCCAGTCCTCTGCCCGTTTGCTTAGCCTGGGCCTCAGGGGAGCTGTGGTTAGTCTTTCTAAATCTATCTTCCACCTGCGTCAGAGAATTAGAAGACACGGCTCCGTGTTAGTAGGAAAGGAGAGATGAGGAACATGTAAGAGCAAGACAACTGAGAGGAAATGTGTTCTATTCGGCTCTGAGAAGAGAGGCAGCTAGCTGCACAGTGGCGGTGCTGAGCAGGGCTAAGATTTGGTAGAGGACTTTTAAAAACTATGAAAGTGAAAATGAAGCAAAGCAGCGTCTAGACTATCCTCAGCACCTAGCGCTTCCTTACTCTATCAAGAACAGAGTTTGTCCTGGACTCTCCTCCCTGTCTGTGAGGGAGGATGTAGAAGGGAGCCATCTGCAGGCCAGAACGCCACAGTGCTCCTGGACGCACCCACATCCTTCTGTCTAGCCCAGAGAGGACCACTTGCCGCATCCTTATGGGAGGCTCTGGTCATCCAAACACCACTGATCCAGTAAGAAATCAGGCTAAAAGTCCACTGCCTCCTCATGCTAGTCTTAAACAAGACTGACATTTCTCTCATTCACATGGTAAAGACTAACAGTGCCAGGTACTTGTGTGTGTGTGTGTGTGTGTGTGTGTGTAGTTTTCTTCTGATTTCTCTAGCATTTGTTAACCAAGAAATCCATGCAGAAAACAGAGGTGAAGTCCTGCAGTACAGCTCAGTACAGACAGTCATCAGGGGGCGCCTAGCTCTCTCAGGACCAGTCTGTAAGCAATAGGGAAAGCAGGTACCTCCCGAGCTCTGTCAGCAGGGTCATAGTGAGGCTTGGGCTCTGGAGCATGAAAGCTCGGTTTGCTCCTGTCCTGCTGCTGCGGGGGCGGCGGCTGCTGCTGTGCGTGCGGCCTCCTGTGGTCGTGCTGTAGAGACAGGAGATATGCTTGTTCTTGTTGCAACTGCCTCTGGAGCCTCTCTGCCTGCCGGTGCTCCTCCATCTCCCGCCATCGGCACTCCTTGGAGAGGGAGAGGGTGACACTGAATCTGGGGACCGTGGCGAGTTCACCTCCTCTCTGGATCCCTTCTTGACTTTTGTTTTTTAAAATAGCACTTCCCCCATTGTTTAAGAGCAAGGCAAAATGGCTGGGATTTTAAATAGCATGTTACCTGTGTAAAATGTGACAGCATTTGCTAACTGTAACATCATTGCGGAGTAAAGGAATTCAATTAAACATCAGATACAGTGGTATATATACACACACACTCAGCAAAAAAATCCCACAGCATGCACTGTGAACCTGATACCTCCGGCATTTTCACATTCACTGAATGCCAAGTTCTGTTTAAGAGTTGACAGGCATTTACCAAACAAGGAGCTAACTTACTATTGGGAAATAAACTAAGGGCAGTTTACACTGTGCTTGATAGCATGACCAGAGGACAGCTTCACTGGAACCTGGCTGCCACAGTGAGACCAAAAAAGTTTGACTGTCACTACATCTGGCCAACTTAGGGAAGGGACAACGGCCCTGTGGTATGGAACGGGACAGAGGCGGGGCGTTACCAGTAACATGGCCTGCTCCTGGAGCAGCTGCTGCTGCAGGATCTCCAGGTGCCGCTGCTCCTCCTCTAGTTGCCGCCTGATGTACTCCTGTCACACAGAAATTACCCAGCAGTCAGTACATCCAGGAGGGAAGCGACTGAGTCCCCTGTGTGGATAACCGGCACTCCAGAAGCTCGGCAGCAAGCTCGCCGAGGACTGGACTCCTTAGTGAAGACAACCTGCTGCTGAGGGTGTTTGCAAAGGCTCCAAGCTGGGCAGGAAGCTGTAAGTAGTCTAGCTTAGTGGCATGAAGCACGCGGCGGTGTTCAAGCACTGCTGCTATTACACTCTCATCACATCCAATACGGAACTTTAAGGAGGCTAGCTTCCTCATAAGGACAACAGACACCACAGAAATGGGAAGGCATCATTTTAAATAAGCACAAACCAGCAATTTTTAAAAACTGACACCCAAATCTGTTTAAGATAAAAATAAAAAACCCCAAATCCCAAACCAACCAAACAGGATTTGTGCTTTTGCTAATGACTCCAAAGGTTCCTGGAATAATGGCTACAGTCGGAAGATGTGGTCAGGAGTCATGGACTATGGGCGCTTCTCTACAGGTAAACTGGCCAAGCCCATGCTGGTGAGCTTGTGTGTCTGTGTAGTGTGCACAGGCACAAGTGCAGGGGCAGACTGATGACATGACAGCAGGAGAGAACGACCACTGAGTCACAATGGAGATGGTAACCTCGTACAGAGCACAGCAGAGGTTTCAGCTCCAGTGCTGGGGATGGGTAAGTGAGAGGTGAGAACACACAACCCTGCAGTTACACAATTCCTATTAGTACACAGGCATCAGGAAACCCTAACCCAAGTCCATCAGAGACAAGCCGCAGCACCTGCTGCATACTTTCAGCCCCACATTAAGCAGGAGGACCTACTTGTCCTAGCAGGGGAGCAATGGACTGGCATGTGGGAGAACTGTCCCATGGAGGTGGCTTCTGTGTCTATAGTGAGTGCCTCCTCCTGACCACCCCATTTCATGGCACATGCCCTAAAGTAAAAAGAGCCAAAGATGCGTCTGACCAGATGTTTGAGTTAACCAATAGTTCTGGTCAGAATACCAGACAACAGAGAAACAGTGGCCTGCAAACACTCAGAACACCACATCTTATAAACCACACCAAACACCCAAAGCCAAGTCCCTTTAGCTTACACCGGACATGCCAAGAGCACGCTAAGGCATCAAGTGGCTTTGTGACAGACACATGGCCTTAGCTGAGAAAAGAAATCTGTGTCTCAGAGCATTTCTTTTTTGAAAATAACAGAATTTTTGAGCTTGAAAGATCAAGTTACTATAAACATGTTTTCTGACTTTAAAATGCAAGAATACTGGGGAAAATCAGATGCTATGCAAACCACAAAAATCTCATCATGCAATGTACAGAGAATACAGCATATACATGCTTTCGTGGGAATGTATCACGCACCACAGCAAGGGAATATTTACAAAAATAAATAAATAAGTGAATAAAAAAATAAAAAGCAGAGTAAAACAACCAATTTTAAGAAATACTAAAAGTGCAGGGTACTTGCTATTCACATCTTTTTCAAGGTTCTTTCATATTTTTATATTTATGAGTGTTTTGCCTGAGTGTATGTTTGTATACTATGTGTATGCATTGCTGGAAGAGACCAGGAAAGGGCACTGGATCCCTAGAACTGAAGTTATAGATGGTTGTAGGAAGCCATGTGGGGGCTGGGAACTGAACCCCAGTCCTCTGGAAGAGCACCCAGTGCTCTTAACTGCTGAGCCATCTCTCCAGCTCTATTCACAAAATCTTAAGAACTAAAATGCCACCATCAAGTTTCTTGTCACAATCAAACTTGGAATCATGCCTGGGTGACTTCCAACAAGTAGCAGGTAGCATTTTCACAGATTTGTAGCCGCCAGGTATAAGCACCATAAAAACATTAGTAACTAACTACATAAACAAATAAGCCCTACTGTTAGGGCCAAGAAAGAAGTAGATGATAACAGGTAAGCTATACCACGGAGATTCTAGGAACATGGGTTCATGTGCAGACCCAGGCTTAGACACACAAGATCCAGGAGGAGTGTCAAGGCCAGTAGCTGGATCACTATGTTTGGAAGATAAAATCATGTTTGTTAGTATTTTAAATATGAACTCCAATTCAAAATGGCTTTCATTCATTGACTTTCTTCCTTCTTCAAAGCTCAAAGCACAGATTGACCAATTCAAAGGTAGGAAAGCCATATAAACTAAGGAAAGTTATTTTCTGTTTGTATAAGTAATCTAAGATTCACAAATAAGCTCCGCAAGGCAATAATAAAAGAACAAGTATACAAAACCGGTTTTTGTACTGTAAACAATACAAACAATCTTCAAAGCTACACTTAGACTACAGTACTCACTCAGCCAGGAGATACGTCAGGCATTTATCAATAGTTTTCTTAAAGTTGGTTTTGAATTTCCCTGTCTGAAAGTTAACCTCACCCAGATATTTGGAGCTCAAAGGATGTAAGCCAAGCCTGTGAATGTATATTCAGACCCCTGTCACATTGTCAGCCTCTTCAAGACTCAAAGGGTCTCTCTCTACACTGTAACAATTTTTTATTCTTTTTGAAGATAAAGAGTCAAGTCATTGGAGTCTTCAGCTCGTCTAGATACCTAACCTCTGAGCATGCACGCGTAAACATTTGGTCCCCGGGACCCAGCTCCATGGTTAGAGGCCACGGATACCTGGGTCGACATTCTTGAAAGCTCACCTGTTCCCTCTCCACTCTCCTCTTCTCTTCTTCTGCCCGTCTCCTCTCTTCCTCTTCTTTACGCCGCCTTTCCAGTTCCTCCAGGCGCCTCTTCTCCTCTTGTTCACGCCGCCGCTGCTCACGCTCCTGCTGCCTCCTGGCTTCCCGCTCTCTTCTTTGTTGCTGCAGAAGGAGAACTGTGTCGTTACCAGGAATCTACAGCTGTGGCTCTCAGGAGGTTTGCTGACGGCGATAAGCAGGGTGGATGAGGTGAGTTCTGGACCCTAGCTGTACTGGTCAGTTATTTCTGCATCTCCCTGCAGCTTCCCCATAAACCGGCCCAAGGTATAATGCTTCTGTGGATCCTTGCAGGGTTTGTCTTCCACTTTGAAAGCAAGCATCATCAGTACCCACTGCAGGGCTCAGAGGTCAGCAAATCTGTCAGTCATGGGCATCACTAACTATCTAGGACCCTTAAATCAGAACAAAAAGAAGAGATGAATAAAGGGGAGAAGAAAGGACAAAGGAAGATAAATATCTGAAAAATGAGAAATATGCAGGAGAAAACAACAAAAAGAAATGAAAATCAGCAGAAGAAAGCAAGAGCCACCATTGCTGCTAGGAATACATCAAAGCTACCAATGGGGAAGTGTGAATACTGCTGTCCCGGGCTTTGTTTCAAACACTGAACCTTTAAAGCTAGTTGGTGTTCCTGGTATGGTCCCACTTTAAAACCCTCCTCCCTACTGTACAGAACACAACAGGCTCAGAAAAATGAACTGGCCTGTCTAGTGTCTCCACCCAAAAAGCCTGTCGGAATGGTTATTCCACCTGTAAGGCCTTTTCCAGCTGCATGTAGCCTAGCACCCCCACTGATAGAGAGTACACCCAACTCAGAGACTCAGCCTGCTCTAGACATGGGCACAGCACACAACAGCTCCTCTAGCTGACTGTCCATGCACGACGACACACCATCTGTCAGTACAGGACATCCACGCCATGGAGTCTAAGCTTTGTCAGTTCTTTCCATGAATGCGAGAGATGCTAGAGTCTCTAACAAGCACTGAACAGTATATGGCCACTAGTCACACCCCACCACTGGGCGCCTACACTGGAGCTTGCATGGATAAGGAAGCAGGTCCACTAATGGCTACTGCACTGGATAGCACCTCTACAGCTGACTCACCCTCCCAGAAAGAGAAAAGTGGTACAGTTCACAAGCCCTCTCACACAGAGGCTAACCACAGGACTTCAAAGTGAATAAAAACAGTGTATCAGAAGTTTATAATGGGTTACAATATAAGGATTAGTAAGAGCTGAGTACCCGTTCTGAATTCTCTCCACAACACTCGTGTTTTCTGAAGTAGCAATGATTTCCTGGAAGCACAAGAAATGTCCTGTGTACATGGTGCCTGGGCAGGGCAGGGAGAGGCTCACCCTTGCCACACATCCCCTGCTGTTTGTTAGCCCGCCTTTAGAGCTTTTAAAAAATCTTAGAAAAAAGAAATCTCTGACTACACATGAATGTTCCAAATCCAATGAAAAGCGGGCAAATGTGTAGTGAAATATTCACCAGCCAGGAGGTCCCACATACCTACCGCGCTCTGCCAGCCTTCTGGCCGTAGCTCAGGTGTGTGTGTGTGTGTGTGTGTGTGTGTGTGTGTGTGTGTGGAGGGCAGGGGGGGGGGAACAGAGGGCTAATCCTGCCCTCTGTCTTTTTGGCTCAGATCTAATGCAGAGCTCCATGTCCACAATTTCCAGAGATATAATACCTTTATCCTTTCCTATAAACTAGGTACAAAAACCCACATGTACTGGCTAGTTTTGTGTCAACTTAACACAGCTGGAGTTATCACAGAGAAAGGAGCTTCAGTTGAAGAAATGTCTCCATGAGATCCAACTGTAAGGCATTTTCTCAATTAGTGATCAAGGGGGAAAGGCCCCTTTTGAGTGGGACCATCCCTGGGCTGGTAGTCTTAGTTCTAGAGAACAGGCTGAGCAAGCCAGAGGAAGCAAGCCAGTAAAGAACATCCCTTCATGGTCTCTGCATCAGCTCCTGCTTTCTGACCTGCTTGAGTTCCAGTCCTATCTTCCTTTGGTGATGAACAGCAGCATGGAAGTGTAAGCCAAATAAACCCTTTCCTCCCCAACTTGCATCTTGGTCATGTTTGTGCAGGAATAGAAACCCTGACTAAGACAGCACATTTCTCCTACCACAGGTCTCCATGAACAAGCTAGCAAAACTGAAAGAAACTCAAGACTCATACTTAAAATGAACATCTGGAGCGTTTTCCCTTCACAGTAAATGAAGCTGCAGCCTATCACATTCCCTACACAGCAACAAGAAAACCTTGCCAGGACACTGCGTGTAATATGCAACAGCTAAGAACATGATCATTCTTCTAACTCAGAATAACAATTACTGAATTTTTGCCAAGTGGGAAAAAGCAGTTTCAAGTATAAGTTATTTAATTCCACTATATATTCCTGGTTGGATACCATTTCCAAAGGAAAACGTCTTTTGCCTTTTTTGGTTATCTACACTGTGGTACAAATAGATCAAGATGCCTTCTAGGAAGTGTGAGGCTGGTGTGTGGGAATGGTCTCTGATCTGTTACACTTTAAAGTCTGGCACCTGTGAGTTTCTCCTTCAAGGGTCCACCCAGGCAGAAGACACAGGCTGATGGAACTCTGAGAGCATCCGTGTCAGCGCTGAAGTCAGTTGACAACGCAGGGCCACTGCAGAAGGGACTGTCTTGTATGCTGTCTGCGAAGGACCCTCCTTAGGGTTAGAGAAAACTGGTGAACGGAAAACTGGTCACTCTCATGGAGTATTACCCCACTCCATGGCCAGTAACAGCTCACAGCCTGACCAGTTCCTACGGTTGTATGATCTTTGCACTGGACAGGGGTCTCAAAGTCTGGGGAAAGACTGTCGAAGAGAGAGAGCATTTGTAACGTGTGTTGCTGCGGTAGTGTGTGACTGTGAGCATGTCAAAAGAACATGTAAGAACTTCTAAAAGGTTCTTATAAACAAGACCACAGTCTGGAAGCAGCCGAGCCCTGCTGACTGGACAGTCAAGGCCTTGGCTGAGGGGATCCAGCTCCGGGGCCCTGGAGACATTGCCTAACATTACAGCTGGAGCCGTGAGAAGGCAGCACCAAGCCAACAGGGATCCCCGAGGTCGAAGCTAGTGCAATGGCAAGAGAGGAAGGGGCTCCCACTCCTCTGCAATGTGTGCAAGCCCTCAGGAAAATCTTCTGAGGCAAAGGAGTTCAAATTTTCCCTCCTAAACACACAAAACACAACAGATATGTGGCGGCTCGGTCATTCTTCCTGAGAAACTGCCTGATGCTAACCAAAGCTGAACATTAGTGCTAACCTTACTTCCTAACAAAATGTTCTTTTCTCTTACTTCTCTCCGTTTTAAATTTATTCATTTCTATCCACATCTCTGAACTGGAGTATCATCTCCGTGTCTCCTGATGAGAGGAAGGAGAAGAAAGAACTTCACTGGGCACAGGTTCACGGACACAATCCCCGGCACAAAGCCACAGCTCAGACAAAAGGAGGAGCACAGAGTAGAGATTACTTTCTTTAATACCCACAGAAAGAACAGGACAGGGAAGAGTGGGTTTCCTACTGCAGAGCTCGTCAACAGGAAGAGGAACACGCAGCAGCGAAAGGCGCTAGCAGCTTTAGGGCAAAGACTAGGCTGCAGGAGCTCAGCACGTTCTGTGTCTTCCCAGGACCAGGAGAAAGGCAGGAAGCAAACAGTTCAACCTCAGCAAAACCAGAGATCAGACCGCAGGGCGTCTCTGTGGATGCTCTTGGAGCAGCCAAGAGCAGTCACCTGTGCGTAAGAGCTGCGAGGCTGGCCCATCACTACAGTGTGACTGAGAGCTGGGTTTATCTCCCCTGGGGTTTTGTCTCTTCAATAAGCATTCACTGCTCGTTTGTGTTTGACCTAATGTCCAGGATTCCTAGGTAAATCCTTTTGGAATGTACAAACACTCCTAGCTTCCACCAACCTACAGATTAAGAGGTCATCAACACCTGGGTGTGGAACAGGATCCCCTTGCTTCACTAAATAATGCCTATACACACACACACACACACACACACACTCACACACACACCTCATGAGAAGTGTCTTCACCTACAGCTGTCCTTGTGAAAACTGCAACTTCATAAGACTGTTATCATGTGGGACTGGGGTATCTGGGGTAAAATGAACTGTTCCTAGCCATTATCATTCAAATCTGGCATCAGAGCAAACTCTTTAGTATTCCCTTGGAGGCAAAAATTGCATCTGTGCGTCCATAGAAAGCACAAGAGCAAAACATAAGCACTTCTGAAAGATGAAGGACCTCCATAATGAATGAAGAGGACACACCTAGCTGCAGCAAGAAGTTTTATGGCAAGTGCCAAAGGGGAACTCCTAGATCACGGTTTCCCTTCCTCCTGATTTTTAAGCATCTTATGCTGGTGTACTGAAAGAAAGTCATTTAGGCTTTGGGTTGCTCTCATTTTAATTACATTTATTCAGGGTGCAATGTGAACAGCATGCTGCCACAACATACTCATGAGGTCAGAGGATGACCTGCCGGAGTCTGATTTCTCCTTCTGTCGGGTGGGTCCCAGGGAATGAACTCAGGTCAGACTCAGTGGCCCAGGTTTTCGTTTTTTAATACTCAGGCATCTTGTGAGGCTGAGAATCATCACCTACACTGTTCATAGCAAGAATTCCAAACTGCCCGACTTGCCTGTTATTGAAATGGCTACAAAGCACTTAACCTCAAAGATTCCCAAATGACCGCTCTGGAACCTGGGGTACAAACAACACTCAGAGCTACCTCCAATTAAGGAAAACCAGCCTCTAGAGTCAAGGAAATTTCCTTTTAATTTCCAATTAAGGAAAAGGCCTCCAAGATCCCAACAAGGGGATCTGTTTGTGAGGTACACTTGCTGTCCCAGTGCCTAGCTCTGTCTGTTTTTTTTTTGTTTTTTTTTTTTTTTTTTTTTTTTGGTTTTTGAGACAGGGTTTCTCTGTGTAGCCCTGGCTGTCCTGGCACTCACTTTGTAGACCAGGCTGGCCTCGAACTCAGAAATCTGCCTGCCTCTGCCTCCCGAGTGCTGGGATTAAAGGCGTGTGCCACCACGCCCGGTGCTCTGTCTGTTTTTAAGGGTTGATTTTTACTGTTTGAGAACTTCACAATCCATATAATATGTTTTGATGAAATCCATCCCTTGCTCTCGTTTCCCTAACACTGTCCTCCTTTCTTGTCTTTTTTAGATTTACTTTACATTTAGCAAGTGAGTTAAGTTTAGCCTGCAGGTATGTATATATATATATATATATATATATATATATATATATATATATGTGTGTGTGTGTGTGTAACCATGTGCTTGGTGCCCATGAAGTCAATTGTGGTTGTGAGCTGCACGTGGGTGCTGAGAACCAGACCTGAGGTCCTCTGCAGGAGCAGGCGCTCTTAGCACACACACACCCCCTCCCAGCATCTCTCCAGCTGCTCCTCTGTGCTTAAGGAAAGCGACAGCGACAGCAAAGGTGATCCTGAGGTGAATATTAATTAGCAGGTCAGTGAGAAGGTGTGAAGCAAATATCTCTAGCTCGCAGGGCATCTTTCTCAGGCCTCACCCCACAGATGCTAGCTGCCACCTACCGCAGCCTGAAAGCCACCCTCACCACCTGAGCTACAAACAAACTCTGACGATCTAGTCCCTAAGACAATCCAGGGTAACCTTTGCACCTGCTTGGGCAGTGCAGTCCATCCCAGGAACACAGTAACAGACATGGCCAGAGCCTCCTGTCTCTTACCTCAAGTCAGAATCAAGCCCATTCCAGTTTTCTGCTCTGGTCACAGAACAGTGAGAATAATCTTACATATTGTAGAAATGATTTTGCAACAAGTACATTTTAAAAGTTCTACACTCAGTGATTTTCCCCCTAAAGTCCTAACTGAATGTTATTTCCATGATCTCCCGCAGTGAGGCACACTGGCTTTCCAAGCAGCACACTGATCCTCAGACTAATCAAAGGCACCACTGCCAACATAGGCTATTATGACCTAGGCAACAAGCAGCATGTTTAGCTATTTAAACTAAATCCCACCAGAAATGTCATTACAGGGCTTTATCTTTGATGTTTCTTCTACTAGGAAAAACAGTAAGAAGCAGAAAAAAAGCAAAAAAAAAACCAAAAACACACACACATACACACGTTCAAATCAAATGATGAATGAGAAGTTGTGGGGTTTTGGCATATAAAAAAAAGGCAGTCAAAAAAAGAAAATTAAAAGTTATGATTCTCAAGTGAATTATAGGGAAATAGTACATTTGTGTGATTACAATACAAATAACCTATAAATAATTACATCACCAGTGTTTATAATATAAATGCCTTTCATGAAAATGGAGCAAACTATACCTACCATAAAATACAAGTAACGTTACTATTCTGCTCTCTGAACCCCTTTAAAAAAATGTATTGTGTGCGTGTATGTGAGGGCGTGCACACACACACACACAGCGGGGTCAGAGACAACTTGCTGGAGTTATTCTTTCTCTCTCTACACTACCCGGGACCCAGGAACAAACTCAAGTCGCTGTGCTGGGTGTAAGCATCTTAATCAGTTGAGCAATCTCACTGGCCTGAATGCTTTATTTTAAATCCACCTCAAATGCTAAGGCATTTAGAGAACAATGCTTTTCATATGAAAAAGTCTGAAGTTTCAGAAAAATATAAAACTGGGTCACAAAAGCCAAGAATGGCAAAGAAATGAGGTCAAGTCTAAGTGAGTCAATTTAAGCACATGGAAACATGTCTTGGGCAGTCCTGCTCCTCACGATATGCACATAAACATTGGCAGATCCTCCAGGAACGTGAAGCCATCTAGTGCACAGCCACATATCCCTACAGAAGCTGCAGCAGGATAGGGGCAGACTACCTCCCTACCTATAGTTATTTCCTCAACAAGCTAGCAGGGTGTCTGATGTGAACATGAGTAAGGAAGAGGGAAAAAACCCACAGAACTTCTCTTTTCTACCTCTTCCAGCCGCCGCCTCTGTTCTTTCTGCTGTTCAATCCGCTTCTGCCTCTCAGCCAGCAGCTGCCTCTTATACTCCTCCTGTTCCCGGAGCTGCTGCTCCTGCAGAAGCTGCTGTCTCCGCAGAGCCTCAGACCGCTCCTTGTTCTCCTGCTGCAGTCTCAGGAAATCACGTCGCAGAGTTGACTCTCCAGGCACATTGACGATGGAACTGCAGAGGACAGGGTCTGTCAGGGCTCCACGCATCACCTGGGCCTCGTAGGGTGTGACCCAGTGGGAACACCCAGTTCCCTTCATGGGGCTACTGACTGGGCCCAGGAGTGACCCAAATCAATAAGCCTACAGGATGACTATGCCTACTGCCCCAAAGGCTCACATCATCCTCTATCACTTAGTAATGTCTGAAAATGCAGTCCTAGCAGATAAGCATTCTTGCTTGGGACTCTTCTTTCATGGGACTCTTCTTTCGTGTCTGGTCTTCCTCTGGCCCTCTAGTTTTGCATCATGGCACAGAAGTACTAGCACCCACTGGTCTTAGCATCCCTCCATTCTCATCTGGCCTACACCAAGCCTGCTTTGTTCCCTGACACTATTTTCTATCATCAGAGATGGCAGCAGGCCTCACAGGAGACTTATCTATCGTTTTCTGCATCGGGGGCTGTTCCCCAAGCCTGTATCACGCAGACTGGCAAGACACATCTCCTTAAACCCGTGTCCCTCTTTGAACTTCTATTCCCAACTCATGGCTCCCATGGGTCTCAACACAACCTTCATCTTGGTTTTGTTCTGTACTCAACCTAAGGTAAGGCCAGAGCTAGGACAGCTGTGGGCAAACCTATTACTAAAGTAAAAACGTAAGACAGTAACCCCACTCTTCTTAGCCTCTGCCTGGCTTCACTGCAGTAAAGCAGGCAGAAGACACCGAAGGATGGAGGGCAAAGGCTGGCAACCACATCTGCACGTAGGGAAAAGAAGGCTGTGGGAAAGTTTCTCAGCAGAGGGCCTGCTGGCCTCCGAGCTGCATGCTTCTCTGTGTGGGACTGACTTTTGTCCGGCAGCAGACTTATACCATTTGTGCCTTCTGCAGCAATAAATGCCAAAAGCATTATCTCCTCAACCTCAAACATAAAATGGAATTAAAAACAAAACTAAAAACTAGGCAAGAGTTTGGGAATTGTTCACTAAAAACTAGGCAAGAGTTTGGGAATTGTTCATGACAGAGATCTGTCATGAGGTGAGAAAAATGGCAGACAGGAAGCAAGCCAGTGTTGTCCACTGCTCCACGAAAGCCTCACAGAGTGTGGGCGGGCATCGGGGAAGCCTGGGCTGGCTGGCGTCTGTACCTTGGCTCTCCCTCCTGCTCAGGCACTTCCTCCTCCTCCTCCTCGCTCCCGCTGTACTCGTACTCCGTCTCATCTGAAAAACAAGGCCGAGAGAAACAGGAGAGCTCAGATCCTCACAGATGCCCGTGTAGACCAGCATCCCCAGAGTCAGAACGACCAAAACCAAGATGCAACTTGTGAAAACGGCATGGGGAGAAGCGTGTCTGACCTCCCGTCAAAGGTCAGGAATTCTGAGCTGGCTACACTCCCTACAGAAGAGCTGGTCATTCTCCACTGATAAAATCTGAGAGAGTGTATACAAAAAAACAAAAAAACAAAACAAAACAAAAAAAAACCAAAAAACTCAACAGCATCAGCATATTCACACTCAAGAAAGTATTACACTGATGACAAATATAAACAGATATTGATACATAGATGACAGAAAAAACAGATGTGTTAAAAATTCAGAGATCTCAAATACTGGTCTAGAGAAATCAAGAAGCTAAAGCAAACGCAGCACATGTCAAGAAATAAAGAGCAGCAAAGAAAACACTGAAGCAGACATGGAGAGAGAGGTCACACAAAAGTAGTCACCACATCCAGTTCTCTGAAAAGATCAATAAGATTGACTAACTCCAAGTTAAACTAGTATCATAAAGATGAAAAGCAAATTGTTACCATAGAGCCAATGAAACCCAAAAGATCCTTAGAAAATGCTCTGAAAACTTATATTCCAAACGTTGGCAAGTAAAGAAATGAATAAGATTCTAAATGTCTGCAGTTTACCACAATGAAATCTGTAAGATATGAGCATTTAAATGGGTCCATAACAAGCACTGAGCCTGGGATCAGGGTTAAGAAGTGTAAGACGGGACAGATGCAGGGCAGGTTGTGCCAAATTGTTGAGGATGACCTGACACCAACACTCTCACCACTCCACGCAGAAGAAGGGGAAGATGCTACCAGACTCATCTATGAAGCTAAGATGACCTACCAGCAAACCCAATAAAGACTGAATAAAAGAACATCAAAGGCCAATTTCTCTAAGGAACATTGGGTTTCTTACATTCTCAACAAAATACTTGAAAGCCATATTCAAGATTATGTAAAGACTAGATACCACAACCAAAATGGCTTTATCTCAAGGAAGCAGAGCTGTGGCAGCCCCTCCCCCCCAAATTTTAAGACAAGATGTAAATAAACTCCAGGACAGAGCTCAAAAGGAGGAAACTTGAGCAAGGCGTGGTGGCGCACGCCTTTAATCCCAGCACTCGGAAGGCAGAGGCAGGTCGATTTCTGAGTTCGAGGCCAGCCTGGTCTACAAAGTGAGTGCCAGGACAGCCAGGGGTATACAGAGAAACCCTGTCTCGAAAAACAAAAAAACAAACAAACAAAAAAAGGAGAAAACTTCTGATTCATGGTACACACGGTACACACCCACTCCAGCAGAGGGGAGGATAAGACGGAAGAATCACTGTGAATCTGCAGCTTACACTATAGTGAGGTCCTACTTAAGAAAAAAAATGTCCCAAAGAAAGAAGGAGCACAAAACCTACAGATACACTTCAATAGTAATGGCTATAGTAAAGGCAAACCTATAAACAACACTGTACTAGATGGGGAATAGTGAATATATTCTCTAAAACCTAGAACTAGACACTTATTTGATACAGTGTTTCAAGTCCCACCCAACTAAACAGTAACATGTAAAAGGTATAAAGACAAGAAAGAACTCAAAGTATTGCTAATCTCAGACACTTAAAGACCCTGCAGGATACAGAATTAACATACAAAACTCAGTAGCTTTCCTATATGACAACCACAAACTACAGAGAAAGAAACAACTGTCCAGGAATAAATCTGAGGCAGAACCTACTATGAAGTCATTATGCCACTTGAAAATGACACTGCATAGCAAAATCTTTCTGTGCTTAAAAAAGTAATCTAAAACATACATATGAAACAGAAGACTCTGTGTAGTCAAATCAACCTTCAGGGAAACAAGGTGAATTTCACACGGTTTACCCGGGTGTCAGTGTGCGGTATATGACATAAAGCCAGGCGGAAATCACGAGAGGGGAGGCAGGCTGTTGAGGAGTGTAAGCATCCAGTGGTCTTGCTCTTGCTGTGCAAGTGTGCAGGAAAGCCCAGGACCACAAGACAGGAAGAGGAAAGAGGGTGTTAGGGAGGAAGGACACAGGGGAAGGAGTGGAGCTCAACAGCAGCAGCAGCACTTAAACTGTCAGAATGAAACCTGGTGCTGTAACACAGTCTATGGCCTCTTAATGCTATGGTAGGAAGGCAAACTTAAAGGAGCCTTCATACCTTTCTCGCCTCTCTTCTTTCTGGTCCGGTCTATGTGATCCTTAAGCTGGATTCGAACCTGCCTTTCATTGGGCTGATCCCTTATGAAAGGGTGTTTTAAAAGTTGCTCTGTAGAGGGCCGCTGCATGTAATTCTTCACCAGGCAGCCTTCTATAAAGCTGAAAAATTTCTTTGACCTGTAAGAGAAAGTGAAACATATCGTCAAACTTCTATCACCAAAGTTAAGCCCAAAAATACTAGTGACGAGCCTGAAAACCATTCTGTGACCACAACTGCTGTGCACACTAACAATGTACCGCAGCAGTCACAGTGTCACTGTGGTCACACCTGCAGTGCACACTAACAATGTAGTGCAGCAGTGTCACTGTGGTCACACCTGCAGTGCACCACAAACAACATTATCATACACAGCGACAAAGCAGCCAGGTTTAAAGGAACAGAGTTTAAGTCTACTACTACTCATTGACCATTAAATCATGGAACAGGCAGAGGTACAGGAACAGAGAAAGGCCTTCACTAACGTGGGGGTTGGGGAGGTGCACAGATGACCACAGGTCTCATAACAAACAGAGACGAGCAAGGGGCCTGCCTCTGTTGGCAAACGCAGGGCATCTACGGATGGATGCTTCAGCCAGCCTTACACTGGCTTGAGCTCCATTCATCAGGTCCCAGAGTTTAGTGGACAAAGGCAGAAATGACAGGTTTTACTTTGTGTGTGCACGATGGGGGTGGTGTGGAAGACTCAGCCCTGCCACTGATTGGTACATTTTATAAAACATCACAACTATAGTTGCAACCCACCCTAACCCCCAACAGGATCTTGCTCTATTACCCAGAATGCTTTTAACTCCTACGTTCAAATGGTCCTCCTGCTGTAGTCATAATTGCACGTCTCAGGGCCTGCAAACATGGCCGATGGCCCCAGACACCCTTCATCAATGTTAAAATGTGTTATCAAAGGACTTTAACACATCTTTGCCATTTTAGTAGAAGAATGTGCTGCAACACATTACACGTCAAGGATGTTTAACCCTCCAACGTTCAACACAGCCTTTTCTTCCTATTACGGGGCTTTCGTTGTTGCTTGCTTTTAGTGACGAAGTGAAATACGGTGAATCAAGAACAACAGGAAGAGATCATGCGCCTTAGACTGTTGAAGGCTGCTGACCTTGTAGTACCAAAGTTAGGGTGGCCAGAATTTTATTCCTGAACAAAATGAAACTATAGAGGTAGGGAGAGAAGAAAAGAAAGGCATAGAAAAGGGGAGGGGGTGGGGGAGGGACCGACAGAGTGGGGGAGGGAGGAAGAGAGGGGGAGGTGGGGCTTACCATTTTTTTGACTTCAGCCTGGGAGGAGGGTTTCTGGGGATGAGAAACAGCGCTCTCATTGGATGCATGTCACAGAGAGCTGGGAAAGGAGATGGCGGTGTCAGTAAGGCTTACTCCCCTGACCACTGGGGTTCATGTACAAACAACTTCATTCACAAATAATTGCCATAAATATGCCAAGCAGCTAAGATATCTAGTTATAAACCCTAGGCCATAACTTGAATTTACCATGTAAAAACAATAAAATAGAAGCAGACCAAAAATACACAACTTTAAATTGACACTGCAAAGTTTTCATAAATCAAAGATAAATATTAACTCAAATTCAAAAGGAGAAAAATTTAAGTTTTTAAATCACCTTTAAAATTATCATGAAAATGGCTGTGTTTATAAGGTTGGTCTAAGGATCAGAACAGCTTGGTAAAGGCCTTCAGTGTTTCAAAAGAAAGCAATGCTTAAATGCAGCGCGCACATTCAGAGCCCCGATACAGTGCTGTCTGTGACTCCAGCTTGTGCGGCGGGAGGAGAGAGGAAAGCTGAGTGTCACCAAAGGTGCTGACCTCTGTGCAGTTACTGTCTGTTTACGTAACTCACTCCAAGAAAGGGGAGTTCAGCAGACGTACACACTGGCCTGGCACAGTAGATGAGGCACATGCTTATAGTATTCTTGTAAGGCATCTGGGAATGGGGACCAGACCAGCAGACACTAGTTTCCCAGTGAAGAGAATCTAGGACAAATGACCCAGCAATATGTCCCTGTCTCAATACCATTTAAGGAAACATGAGGGACACAGTACTCACGGTGGACACCCACTTCTGCACGGTAACTGATTCTTAACTGTCAGTACCATTTCAGTCTCTCGGTAACTATTTCTTCCCAACTCTGTACGAGGCAGCATACAGTGTCTGCACACACCTTCCTTAGCAGGCCAGGAGAAATGCCGAGCGTGTTTTCCTTATTTTTTTCTACACTTCTATCACAACTCCAATCAAAGATCAATTTTATGACTGATCAATCTACTGAATTAACCCAAGGAAAAACAAACTCAAACCTTCACAGAAGACTCCGTAAATAGCATCTCAATTTGTAAATTCAAAATAAATAGAATTTCAAAGATGAGGGACCCCTTGCAATCAGTATTCTTTAAGTGCAAAGAAAAAAGAGCTCTTATTAATTTCAGATGTTGCATATGAATAGGCTGTAGACCCAGGGCGCTCCAAAAGGGAAACTGGTTACTGAGAGATCCCTGGGCACCTGCAGCCTCCCCGATGGTGGGTTTCTCATCCAATCGCTCAGCCATGCCTGGTTCTGCCCAGTGTCCTTGGGTTCTTACAGGCAATCACTTCATATAGAACAAATGAGCTCAGAAGGAAGGAAGATACTCACGGGGGGCCCCTTCAGCCATCTCGATGGCTGTGATGCCACAGGACCAGAGGTCACTCTGCAAAAACAAACGAGAATGTTCCAGATGCCTAGTTGTATTTCTGGACAGTCACACAAATGGAATAAAAGCATCCTTCCGGTAAAAAACAAAAACAAAACAAATCTTGCTAGGACGTTATTATCTTTCCAGCCCTAGGGATTAGATCACTTTTATTTACTTAAGCATGATATTATTCTGATAATTCATATTTTTATGTATGTATTAAGGAGTAGAAAAATGAGTCTGTAATACATATTTAAATAATTCAAATTAAAAGAAAATCTTGGTGTAGCAATGATTTAAATTAATTCTCACTAATGAATATTGACAACAAATACTGAAATACACGGGGAACAGTTAAACTATGAACTCAATTTTAACACTACTAACAGGAACAACAACCACTAAAGCAGAAGTTTTGTTTTTATTGACAAATAAAACAGTAGTACAGTCAAGCTGAATCAGATAATGAAATAAGAGTTTTATGCCTGGATAAAAAGGTGCACTATGGTTTCAAGTCCCTAGAGGTCACTCTATAATCACTTCAATTTATTTGTTTAACTAAGAGAAGTTACTCTTTACACAAAAATGCCCGGCAAGGGGGTGGGTGTTCTTACTCTGTAGTCGTAAGTGGCGTCTGGGTTCTCATCACAGGCGATGACCTCTGGAGCCATCCAGTAGGGTGTGCCTATGAACGTATTTCTCCGTCCAACCGTCCTGTCCAGCTGAGCGCTTACACCAAAATCAACTACGGAACAAAAAGCAAGAAAAAGTGAAGCGCAATTAACAAAGAAGAAGAGAGTCTATGAGGAACGGCCACAGGCGGCTTGGTTCTGTCAGCTGCAAGCCATTCTGGGGGCAGCGCTGGGAAGGACTGAACCTCCCCCTCCACTCTCAGAGCAGCAATGTTAAATCTGCATCGCAAGAGCCTGGGCCAGTCCAGAAGAGCCAGGAGGCCAGCCTGGCCTGCTGAGGGATGGGCAAAGGGATTACTGCGGGGCTGGGCAGCTAACACACAGCACTGTGCTAAATAAAGAGACTCACAAATGCAGAGTGGGCAGTGAGACCGTTCAGTAGATGAAGAGACTTAGAGGAACCCACTGTACAACTGAGGACCTGAGGTCAGTCCATGGAGCATACATGAAGATGGATCAGACTTCACAGTTGTTCCCTGACATTATGTGTTCTGGCACTTGCAACCACACACACATACACACACACACACACACACACACGTAGACAGACAGACCACACACACACACACAAGGCCTCCGGATGTGAGTTGCCCTGTCAGAGTGACTTCTACTTTCCGAGAATTGAATGATGATGTTGGCTGGAAGAAAGCCATGGATGGAGGGAGGCAGGGGCAGCAGAAAGCACACACTGGATGTATACACATCAGCATATGCCACCATCATCACAGCCCACAGGCCACCATGAGCCCAGCAGGAGGGCATGCAGCTCACACTAATGTCTACAAAACACTAGACAATAGGCAGGGGTCACACACTCCATGTCTGTGTCCAGAACAAGTTCAGGAAACCGTTGGCTTCCTTGTTGATTGTTCCTCAACACACAGAGGACAAATCCAGGACCAAAAGCCTGATTAAGCTTTCCAGCACCTTGGCCAGGAAAGACTGAGGGTATAATTCTCGTGGCATGAGGTCAGGGCATGGAAACACCAGAGCAAGGACAGCATGAGTGTCCCAGCTTAGCCCCACGAGACTTTCCACATGGGCAGAGCACTGCAGATAACCAGGCAGCAGAGGCACTGCAGAAGGGTGCAGTGAGCTAGGCATTAAGGAGCAGCTTCTATGGCTCAGACTTTTGGAAGAAAAGAAGAGCAGCAGACTGCTGGGTGTCCAAAGGAAAAACAACATGACCCTTTAATAGAAAAAGTTAGTGTTGGTTGTGTTTAAAATGTAAGAGCATAAAAATAAAATGGGGTCAAGTTCAGGTGTAGCTCAGGGAGACAGAGAACATGTCTGAGTCATTAGAAAGCTGGCAATGCCACCCATGAGGCACCCGCTGAATACCCACACCAACACTGAAGACAATGCCCAGGTACCATATGAAAATACACCAGGGATGAAAGCAATCCCAGCTGCTGTGCTCACAGAATATTCGAGTAAAGGGGACTATTTTCTTCTATTTGAGAAATGCCATATGATATCAATAGAATTATAATTTTATAATCATCAACAGCACTACAGGAGGGAAGCACAGGTCTAAGGAAGATCAGAGGGCCAGAGAGACCCCTAAAGATAGGAAAAACTGTACCACTGACAATGAGGACATGGATTCCCAATTGAGAACAGGATATGCAAAGGTCCTGGGGCAAGGTCTGAGAAGTAACGAAAAACAACGTTGTGCCAGCAGTGAGTGCTGCTCCCCCCAGTGCACCTGGAAGCAGCTCTGGTAACTTTTTATGACTTTATTCTTTATTCTATTACTAAAATAACCATATAATTTCCATATTGTAACATGGGACATAGGGTAGACGTGAAGAGCTGCGATGATGGGGCAGGAAAGTAGCGGTCAGACCCCACACTTCTTATAAGGCAAGGCAGGAAGTCTGAACCTTCTTGAAATAGAACAGTAAGTCACTGAGGGTGCCTGTCTCTTGTCTCTGCGTCCGTGTGCCTGTCTCTTTCTGTGTACCTGTCTCTGTGTCTGTGTGCCTGTCTCTCTATCTTTCTATCTGTCTCTCTGTGTACCCATCTCTCTGCACCCCCCCTACACACTCCTCCCTATCTCTCTTGTTCTCCCCCTTCCACTCTCCCCGCTTCTAACGTCATACCCCAGGCTGGCTTCAAACTCACAATGTTTTTCCTTCATCCTCCCATCCTGTACTGCACTATGCCAGGCACCACTGTGTTTACATAACGAAGTCTGACTTTTAACTTAGTGTAGGGCAGAAAAGGCACCTCAGTCATGAGTTTCTGAGTTTGGGCCTCATCAACCACCCCACCCAACCCCACAAGTTAAAACAAAAACTTTTCAAACTCTGTTTGGCTGCTATATCTAGGCAGAGTAGACTATAGAAGCATGAACTGGAGGCTGGGGCTGGCTAAACAATAAACCAGTCCTCTTATCCTTCAGGGGAGAAGAAACAGCAAAGTTACCAAAGGGGCACAGCAAGCCACCCGCTGGCACCAGGACGGTGCATCAGGCACACACACACACCGGCCACCTACCAAGTTTCACCTCAGCATTCTCAGTCAGTAGCACATTTTGGCCCTTGATATCTCGGTGAATAACGTGGTGAATATGGAGATGTGCCAATCCCTGAAAAGAAAAGCAGATTTGAGTCTCAGTTCTCTGTCCCTGTAAATAGACAGCCAGGAGCACCCTTTTATAATAAGGTGCACACGTGGGCCAAGTTTTTGTAAATCCGCATTTAGAACATAAAATTTACCCTTGGCACATTCCCAGAAGACACGGCCAGCCTTGCCACACATACAGAGAGCAGTGGGCTGGCCTTTCTTTCCCTCTGGGATGATCACAACCACTTTAGGCTGTGCCTATGACACAGCTTTAGATTGCCATCTGAGGTTTTTCTGCTATAATTTGTGCTATTTGTGTTCAGGACGGCTCCTTTCCCACACCAAAAGTCTATCTTACAGTCAGTGACTGAATTTATTTGAGCTAGACTCGTCCCAGGGGAACAGCAAAGAATTAGAGGGGGCCTTAAAATCCAGCTCTTAAAATGCAGGCTTGTCTTCCCACTACAGAGGAACAAACTGTCACGTGCTGATATATCTCACTCCTGTTCAAGTGTAAAATAATTCTGTCACCAGAACAGCCTCATGTAGGAATAAAGTCTTTCTTCCCTAGGCAAACAAGCACTCCTGGCACACACACTTTGGAAGCCCTGTATCTAGAATGAGTCCAGTTGCATCTCTCAGGAAAGAGGTTGTGGGAAAATACACGCATCCACCTGTGATATAAACGCAGTGAGGCAGCAGCCGCACAACTCATTCACCTTCATCCTCCTGACCAGAGACGCTGCACTCCACAGCGCAGCTTCTTGAGACATAGCAACCCATTTATTCTGAAGTGCCTCCCTCGGCACTGAAAGAAAGGGTGGGTTACTTGACTGAAGTTTGATTTTCCTATTAAAAATAAATAAGGGCTGGGGGCTGCAGTGGTGGAGGCAGCTAGAGCCTTTACCATGTAGCCAAGCCCAGCTTTAAACTTGAAAGCCTCCTGTCTTGGGTGCCAGAGCTCTGGGCCCACAGGCCCGTGTTCTCAAGCTCAACATCTACGATTAGTGGCAACAGCCCTAGATCACTTTTTCTTCCAGCACAGTGGGTTCTACATTCACTTACGAATCTGCCAGTGAAACAGAAGTCAGGTTATGTGATACCTATCTATTCTTCATCATGGGTGTCGAGCCCATGCACATGGCGCACTGTGGTGCTCGGGCTAGGAAGCGCCTCTCCTCGGCATGCGTAGCATCAAACGCTGAAAGAGCCAACTGCAGCCACTTGGTTCTTACAGAATCTCTACTTCTACCTCTTCAGTTCACTTCTGCCTTCTAACTCACATGAACTTCCTCTTTACCCTCTGGCATCTTCCAACAACTCAAGCAGCCCTGTCTTCTCAGACAGTTTTGGCTTAAATGCAATCTGCACCTTCCAGCAGTAAGTGTGTGAAGTCCTCCCCATTTCTCAGTCCATATTCTGTAAGGACTGCTGCTTCTACTCAGGGAACAGTTCATAACACAGCTACCTTGAAGACCAGGCAAGAAAGCAAAAGCAAATACATTTCCCTTATGTGCAGCAAGTTCTTTGGGACCCGACCCTGAACTAAGGCCATGATTACCCCTCCTAGGTACAGGCCCGAGTCCACGCCAACTCAGGAAACAGCCTGTGCTAAATCAACTGGAAACAGTTGTCTTCTAAGCTTAGCTTCCTTGACTACACGTGACAAAAAGCTGTCAAACTCTGCTCAACACCGGTGATGTAAAGTCCCAAGTTCTCATCTTCAGTACGAAACAGTGCTTTCTATCACAAGGAGAAAACTGGCTTAGCACGTGTTTGAGGAAATAGGCAAGACGGACAGAACGGCTCTGCCAGTGAGTCCTGTGCCCCTCACTGTTCAGCAGGCTAGCCCAAAACTTGAGGCAGTGGTAGGCTGTATACTCAGGACCCTTGCCTGGAGGGATGAGAGAGAACTTTTCCATATGGAAACCAGGCACCTCCAGCAATGTCTGAGGAGCTAAAGGACTCACTGGGCTCACTTGCTTTCTCTATCAACAGCAACACACAGCAACTCCTAAAACAAACACCAGCACATAACTGGGGTGTTTCTTTGTTTTGAACTAAAACTCTATCATAGAAAGTTGTTACTGTAGAGAGACAGCTCATGGGTTGAGAAGGTTCTTATGAAAGATGCTCACTAAGGAGGAAGCAATCATGTGCCACCACGCTGACTAGAGCTACGAGCAACTTAGACTTCTTGCCAATGTTCCTCAAGTCAAGGGTGACATTACACTTGACAGGTAACCTGCTCTCCCCCGGGTTTATAGAAACAGGCAATCATCTTTGATATCTGAAATACATCCTATGTCTAGAAAATGATGCTAAAAACACGGATTTCTTGTATCTACCTGGAGTGGTGCTCTATCCTTGAAATTTTGCAGCACACAAGAAGCCAAAGTAGATGCCCGCAAGTCTAAAGCTACTGCCTACAAAAAGGTGTGTGTACTTTTGAACAGAGAACAGCTATCAGCTAAGCTCCTCAAACCCATGCCTAGCCAGCTCTAGGATGCAGCCTGTCCTTGCTGCTGAACCTTGCCTGCCATTACTGAGCCCGAGGACAGCAGCCTCTCCCTTTTAGGCTCAACTCTCCGTGAGAGCCATAAAAGGCAGGCACCTGATACTTAGGGAGGACAAGTGTAAGGGATTATGGATTCTCCTAACATCACATTCCCACCTTTCTTGAAGGCTCCAGAAAATATATAAGCAGAGAGACATTGAAACATTTCTCTGTGAATTCTACTTGACAGTTTTTAAACTTGCAGTCTTCCATGAATCTTAAGTATAAAAAGTAAATTTAGTCACAATAAAAAAAAAAAAAAAGACTAACTTGTTAGCAGACTTTGATTAGTAGGCAAATAAATAAACTTTCAGTTTGAGTCCAGAGTCTTTATTTCTAGCCCATGGAAGGACAAGTCACCCGGCAATCAGTTTAAGTATGCAGCTTAGGGAAAAGGGACAGAATAGCTGTGGCAGTGGGAGAAAGAAGTCCCTTAGCAACTCACACACAACTCCCAAATATGAGGCTCTGAAAAACCTCCTGTGCTGTCAAAGAATGCATTCAGTGGCTAAAACTCGGTAGTTTAGAAACTTGCTCTGAGCTCATTAGCCAGCTTTGCAATCGGCTGGGGGGAAAAAAAACCCACTAAGCACTAGGACTCTACTTCATAAATATTCCAAGAGATTCTAACAGCTAAAGCCAAAGCCACAGAAGGTCTGGAAACCAGCACTCAGCACTGTGAGCATTGCTGTGCTGCCTCTGCAGAGCTAGCCCAGACACAGCCAGCTGTGCAGGCTCATTCCTCACAGGAGGCACTGCTGGGCACCATAGAACAGCCACAGACTCGGAGAGCCTCAGCTACCCTGTGGGACTGGAGCCTGGCTACAGGGGCATCCCAACCTCCTCCACATGAAGCATGACATGAGCATGCTCAAGTTCCTCATGCTGTAGCACAGGAGCCACACAGCCCTCCCTCGTGAGGTCACTCACGGTCATACATCTAGGACAGGATGGCTGCTATAACGCACACCTTATGAAGTAACCACAAGGGGGAGGCTGTACACTATATACAGAGTTTGTTTCAAATGGTTTCTAAACCACACAGGCCAACCTCTTGGGTCTTCGGGGTTGAACGTATGTAGAATAAACAACATATAGAGAATGCTTGGCTATCAAGAGACAATTATCTCTATACAGAGAGAGAAAAGAATGCAATGACAAGCTGAGGAGTCTGTTCCACATGGAAGCGTAAGAGCAGAGCACAGCACAGGCCGCTCCTGCTTTCCTTACCCTGAGGATTTCCCTGGAGATGTAAGCAATCCAGTCTTCTTTGAGAGTGTTCCCTTTGGTGTTCTTCACAAGGTCTGTGATGGACCCAGCCCCACAAAACTCCATAACAAGCTACAAGGCAGACAAGACATGTTGTAACAGCCATACCCCAGGCCTGAGCACATATCCAAGCGAGGTCACACAATCCTGTTACCTTACAAGCCACCTGGGCACATGCAAGGTCACACGGGAAGCATCCAAGTAACAACAGTTTGCTTTATAAAAGTGTACTCCCTGCCGTCCCGTTCTGCGGCTCCTGCCTGGGTGCTAACTCTGAGGTGTATCTTCCCTCCCTCTAAGGGAAATCACTTTGGTGGTCATCACTACCAGATTATTAGAGATCTGTATTCCAGAAGTTCTTCCTGAAGATGTGTTGTTTCTATATACTATTGTCTTGAAATGATTTCAGAATATTTCCTATCAGCTGAGTCTAAATCAAAAGGGAAATGGTACTTTTAAACCACAACGTAGTTTTGAAGGTGTGTATCAGTAACATCTAAATATGATAACTACACTTGTAGACTTCTTAGAAAATGAACTGAACTGTTCCAAAACTTCAATTATGACAGGAATTAAGCAATAAAAAAGGGAGTAATTGTCTCATTTCTATCTTTGCAGTCCCTGTGTCTCCCTCCTCCCTTCCTCTTCTTTTTCTTTTCCTCTCTCTAGCTTGTGTGTCTGTTTATTTTGTCTTGGCAGAGGAAGTATGTCACTGCTGGTGGGCCCCGCTTCCTGTCTGCTCTGCTTCAGGGCTGATGAGGCTGCGTGAGGTGCCAGCTCCTGGCACCCCTGACTCCTATCTGAGGGGCTCTGCCATGGAAGCCACAGTAAACGCCCTCTCAGTTGTTTCTGTCAGTGTTTTAACACAGTAAGAGGAGCTAAACTACTATAGTCTGTGTGTGCTAAGACTGAACCCAAGCACACTTTCATCTGTATTTTTATTTATTTGACAGTGCACATGTATACACATACATGCATGTGGAGAAAAAAGGATGGCCTCGGGTATCATTCCTCAGGAACTTTCCTCCCTCCTTCCTTCCTTTCTTTTTTTGGATACTCTATGTGCGTAATTTTATGTGTCATTAAGGAATTCGAGGACCCAAAAATGTAAAAGGAAACAAGAAACAAAACAAACCCTACCAATATTTGTCTTCCTGCACCTGCCTCCCCTCACAGACTAGGATGCTCGCAGTAGGATGCTCGCAGTCGCGTCTCTTTCCCAGCAAACGCAGAGTTTTATACTTCTCTGCGGCTGAACGGCGTTCTAGCGTGTACATATAAATCCAGCATTTTCTCTTTATCTGCATACCCACAGGTATGCAGTCTGGCCGCATAGTGTGGTCATGTGTGTACAGGTATCTCCTCTGATACATCACACTGGAGTCCTTCTGGTACTTAACGTGGCACAGCTACATCTTATGGTATTTCTACTTTTAGGTTTGTTTTTTTAAGGAACTTCCATGGTGACTGAACATTTTTCATTTTACAGGTAGTGTGTGTGAGCTCTGTCCTCACAGGCATTTGTGGCTGCTTCTCCTCCGTAGCTAAGGACGCTGCACATGTTCCCAGTCACTTGTGGGTGATGTGTGCTTCACCTGAGAACTGCCTGTTCAGTGCTGCATCTATGATTGAGCTGTCTGGTATTTTAGTTTTTAAAAATATACTGTAGATATTAATCCTGTCCGATGTATAGACAGAAAAAGTTCTCTCCCATTCTATACACTATCTTCTTCATGTTTCCTCTGTTGTGCAGAACTTTTTAATCTTATCCAATCCCATCCTCCATCTGTTGATATTACTGCCTTTCCAGAAAATCCTATGACTGTAGCGAGGTGTCTGCCCTATGTTGTCCTCTAACAGATTCAGATCTTACATTAAGACCTCTAATCTATTTTCAATTATCTTTGTACATTACGAAAAACGGCAACCTAGCTCCATCCCCGAGTCTCCCGAGAGTCCTCTGGCATAGATGCTGTTCTCTGCTGTAAGTTTCCTGGCAGACATCTTGGTCACTGATCAGTAGCTGTGACTGGGTAGCAGGTCTGTTTCTAGGTGAATCTATCGCAGGCCTCTGTACCTCTTTCACGTCAGTCCCAAGCTGCTAGTGATTCCTATATTAACCTTTATTAAGTCAATAAAAAAGTTATCTTGCCTTATAAATTTTAATACCTTCAGCTTAACTCACACACCTCACACAGACGACAGGCTCTCAAGTCACCATTTTCTGTAGTTTTTGATTTGTTTTTAAAGGCTGAATGTGTCAGAGTTCAAGAAATTTCCATGGAATTTACCATTCATAATAAACTATTATTGTTAATGTTATCAATGAGTGACTGACAACACCTTAGTGTGAAACAAAAACAGCTTCGTGTAAGCTGGCAGCCTATTCCTGCTCTCTTTGCTACAGTGCAGACAGGGTAAGGAAGCTTCGTCCCTTTGTCTTTGTTTCTTCCTTCCTTCCTCCCTCTCCTTGTGAAGTACTCAATTCCGTTACTGTGACAACCACAGACAGGACGCACAGCAAAGGCTTGCAAATATCTACCTACCCAGAGTTGGTCATCATGTCCCGGAGGGCTCTTCTTAATGAAAGCACCGTAGTATGTGGCAATATTTCGATGATGAGAATACTTCTTCAGCATATTTATCTCCAGTTTGATTTCTTCCTCTTCATCCTTAGGAAAAAAATAACAAAACATGTGGCTCTCGACCAACTAGGTTTCCTCCCATACGCACCAGTGAAAGCAACAGAGTGTGCACTCTCTCCATCCACCGCTCAGCCTTCTGAATATGACCACGGGAGAGAGGAGGTGACAAGTCTGATCATCAGCAGGACTGACGGGCAGAGGCCCAGCTGCTCCTCACTACCTAAGACCTCAGGCCGGCTACTTACCTCTCTGAGTAGCAATTTGCTTACCCCAAACACCACCATACATAAAAAGGTAATTTAACAGATACTATTTCAATTAATCATTTTCTAAAAGCCATTTCTTTCTTAGGGAACATTTATAAACATATTTAAGACAAGAAGAGTTTCGCAAGGTAGTGGACAGATGACAACACATGATTTTAGAGACAGTGTGCAAGGTTCCACTCGGGTGGGGCCAGCAGGTGAGGGGGTCGGGGAGGGGAGAGCCCTTGTGATAAGATGGGAAGAGGAAGAGGAAGGAAAGAGGGACATACAAGCATGAAACTTCATCTTGTAAATGACAAGGGATGAGAAGCGGCAGTCTCTGTCTCCTATACACATGGGGAAGAAACTGCACCCATCATCATGGGGAATTTATTCTGTTGCCTGCTGCACACACTGACAAACTTCCTGTAAGAGGGCAGGTTAAGGAAGATCTCCAAGTACCATCTGAATGAAGGAAAATCAGAATTAAAGTGAGGGGGGAAAGAGTGTGTGTGTGTGTGTGTGTGTGTGTGTGTGTGTGTGTGTGTATCAGAGAGAGAGAGAGAGAGAGAGAGAGAGAGAGAGAGAGCGCATGTGCAAGTGTGCACGTGTACACACACACACACACAAGGAATCAATCAGCCTTGGGGTAGGAAAACTGAGCAAATCTCGAGAATCCCTCACTCACTCACTTCACTGCTGCAAGGCCTTGGACTTCTGCGTGAACACACACACACTCTATATTGACATTTCTCCCTCTCCTGAGAGATCTGGTTTCTCAGTAATACACAGGTATATGCACACGCTTGCACAATACCAGCATTGAACTTGGCCAATATAAAAAACTGCCTCGATTTGGAACCTTTTCTCCGAAGGCACTTTATACAGACAGAAAAGAGCAGTGATTAACAGAAGCAGAAAGAAGCGTGTTCGTAGCCAAACTAAGAATATTCAACTTCTAGAAAGGCTGTAATTGTGTCCTTCATCTGTACACGCACTCTCATTTGTACAGGATAATGGCGATTAATACAGGTGAGACAAGAGAAGGTGGTGAGTTTGTTGGCAAGGAACAAAGAGGCCTGCTTACAAAGCCATCTAAAGCTGCTCCTGGAACAAGGCCCACAGCTAAACACATGCTCCAAAGAGCCAAACGTCCCCTTGCCTTACACTCACAGTAGCCAGACCTGCAGATTGGAGTATTGGGAAGAAAGAGTACACAGCCCGGTGCGGCAGTGCCTCACTTTAACCCAAGCACTAAGGAAGCAGAGGCAAGGGGGGCTCTGAGTTTGGGGCCAGCTTGGTCTACCAGCTATCCAGGCAGTAAGATCATCTATAAAAAGAATACATGGGGCTGGACAGATGGCTCAGAGGTTAAGAGTACTGGCTACTGTCCTAGAAGTCCCGAGTTCAATTCCCAGCAACCATATGGTAGTTCACAACTATCTATATATAATAGGGTTTTGATGCCCTCTTCTGAGGTGTCTGAAGAGAGCAACAGTGTACTCACACATATAAAAGTAATTCTTGAAAAAAAAAAAAGAATGCATGAATAAAACAAAAAGTATGATTTTAACAAGGTATGAAAAGGATCAAATATTAACTGTCTTAAAATTCAATCAGCCAAATCCTTGAGTTCAGTGCTGTGTGAGCTGCCCAGATTTGGAGTCATTTTTACCCTCATGTCCCTCACTCCTCACTTTCCCCCACTCTCCATTGTGTTGCATTAACCCAAGACCACTGTACCACCCACTAGACGGAGGTTCTACTTCTTAGCAGACAGTAAAGGTCATGAGAGCCTCCTGGGCAGCGATTAAGATTCACAGTTGACACACTACGGAGTTCTCTCTCTTCCTCTAGGGACAAAGACATTCTTCTAAGACATCACTTTAAGAAGTCAGAGCTCTGAGCTGGGCGTGGTGGCACACGCCTTTAATCCCAGCACTGGGGAGGCAGAGGCAGGCGGATTTCTGAGTTCGAGGCCAGCCTGGTCTACAGAGTGAGTTCCAGGACAGCCAAGGTACACAGAGAAACCCTGTCTCAAAAACAAACAAACAAACAAACAAAAACAAAAAACAAAAAGGCCAGAGCTCCCAAAGGTTCCATAACCCACTGACTAGAAACCAAGAGTGTATTCTCAAATTGTTGAACGCTTAAAATCAGTGCTGTCCGCTAGTCTGAAAATCCTGAGTATGTATATTGAGAATTATGATTGGCAGATTTTCATGGCACTGTCTCTGGTGATTCTACACATCTCTATTTATGTTCTGTCACCACTCTCCACCATCACAAGACACACACCATAACACCTTTGAAACTGGACTACGAAGTAGATGTGGAGGAGGCCTGTAATGGCAAGATCGACAGGCTGAGGCAGGAAGCCTGTGCACGTTTGTGGACTATATAATGGGGACACATCTGGGTTACATCTCAGAGTGCATGAAATACAAGACTTTAAGTACAATCAAATTCAACAGTAGCCTTCCCACATGATGAAACACCATTGAGATACAGTAATTGCATGCACTTATTTGCCAAAATATACCCTAGGTCTTCAGCAGTCAAATCCTAAGGCCGGAGAAACGGAGCTGCAAAGAGTACTCAGAGGAGATCACGGTCTCTGTTCCAAAGCACTGCTGTAGGATGACGTAATGTCATAGATACTCTGAACATTACTTCTGATGCTTTTATGATTCTAAAACAGAGGACCACTACACATAAAATAAAATAAAAAGACACTGAGCACCACTTACTGTCATTTACTGTCTAATTATGCAGGCCTAGCCTGGGAGAAAAAGCATCAGAAGTACAGGATTTGCCAAAGACCTTTGAGCCAATTACAACTAGAATCTTATGACTAAGATTCAGTATACAGTATTTTACACTGTCTTTAGGATATAGTTATAACGATTTCCAAATTCCCTTTAATAATTAGTTTAAAGTTTGGGGGTTGGAGACATGGCTCGGCAGTTAAAAGATCTGGCCAGAGAACCCTAGTTCTATACCAGCACCTGCAGGGAGGATCACAACCATTTGGAACTCCAGTCCAGAGGATCCAATGCCCTCTTCTGGCTTCTGGGGACCAAGTCTGCATGCAGAGCACACATCACGCAGGCAAAGCACCCACCCCACCCCTGCACATAAAAATAAATACACAAATCTTTTACTAAAAAATAAGTTTGGTAGTCTCATTTCAATATTTAGTAGATACACACATACAGCTACCAAAGTAAACACCTCATTTAAGTCAAAGATACGGCAGTACGCAGACTTAAGGCTGACATTTAAACCAACAGTTGAACTGACAAAGAAACACAGAGGAAGCTGATGTACAGTCCCATGTGTCTTCCTCAAAGTCCAAACTACTGTGTCCTTCACACTCCACTGAGGGGAGCCAGGGTGATCACAAATAGGGGGATCTGAGGGATGGGGCTGTCTTCTGGTTTCCTCCACGGTGAGGCAGCTGCTGACCCCAACTCTATGAGTTAATGCAGCTGGGGCCAATTAGCAGGCTGGCCTCGTTCTGACCGTGGAGAAGCTTTCAGTTGGCTTCCCGGCTATCAGAGAACTGACAGTACTGTCTGTGAGACAGACAGACCTCAGAGGCAAGAACTAGGACCCAAGAAGACTGTGAAATGTTCTGAGTCTACCATCTTTCCACCGGGCTTCTTTACAAAATTAATTATCAGGCAGTGACAGCTGAACAAATCGGGGGAGGGGCGCAACTGATGGTCTTTGTGAAGCTGGAGAAAGGAGCTGATGATGTGAGCCAATGTCTCTGGCAGGTTTGTGCCCTGAGATATACAACTGAGCATGTTCCTGAAAGACAATACCTGCTTCTTCAAAACAGTTTAAATCAACTGCGACTGAGCTCTGCCTTAATGGCTGCAAACTGAAAGAAAACAAAAGATTTCACCTTGCAGAGTCCGGGCAGATCAGAGAGAGTCTTACTCAGCATAAGCCATGGTAAACGTGGTACAGAATCAATTAAATTGAACCCAGTTTTGGTCCAAACTTAAAAAGTTACACAACTTCAGTGCACCATTCAACAAAATGTAAATGAAGATAATTTTACAGATTCTAGAAGAGGATACATTTCAGAATAAATGGGATTTATTATGGGATTGGGCATAAGAAATGGCAGCCTTCAAAGTACCATCCTCACCCAAATCACCCAGGGCTTCGGGAAAAACTGCAAACTTGATCAAAACCAACAACACCCAAGTGATGGAGAAAGAAAAGCGCCCTCTCACACACTCCAACGCTAAGATGAAACTCATGCTCTTTCTTACTGTAACCGAATCAATGCCTTTCTTCTGGGAATGGCCACAGCCTCAAAGCTCTTCTCTGCCTAATAGCAGGTCTAGTCAGAGCAGTCCTCAGAGAGCCTTCTTCCTCCCTCTCTAACCAAGTTTGTTCCTTGCTGAGTCATTTAGTCAGACCTTAGTGCTCATCTGGAAGTGTGGGACAGACGTGAGACGGCACCTACAGGGAAAGCAGAGCGGGCAGAGCCTCCTTCCCCTCCTACACACCACTCACTCAGGGATGACTTTGGAGGACTTCGCTCCCATGAAGGAGACATGGCCGTCACAGAAGCCAGAGCACAACTCTGTGATGAAGCCCTCCAAGAAGCACAATACAAAAAACAAACAAAAACAAAACAAACAAGCAAACAAAAACAAAACAAGCAAACAAACAAACAAGCAGCAAATGCTGATCTTCCTGAACCCCAGGAAGACACTTTTTTCTAGGTCCCCAAATTACTATAGGTTGTTCCAAAGTTTCATGTCAACACCTAGAAATCCTGATAGGTCCCAATTTTTAAGGCAAAATATAATATTGTGTTTTCACCCTCAAATACTCCATATTAATTTCCAAAAATCAAGTTCTCCACAAAAAGTGATTACACCTTAATGTTTTCTAAAGCCCAAGATCCTAGAATCTAAAATCCACAAGTTAGCTAAGCAGTATGACCTTGGCAACAGAATGTGGGTCACACATGTCTAAGTGTGCGCGTGTTAGGAACCTATCAAAATGTGGCCGTATGTGTGAGTGTACACGTGTTAGCTATCTGTCAGAATGTGGCCATACACATTTTAAGTGTCCACATGTTATATATGTATCTACCATAAGGTAGCCATCCATGTGTAAGTGTGCACATATTAGGTATCTACCAAGAGGGGTTAAATGCACAGAAGATAGGAAACAAGGAAGAGGAGTGTATTCTGGCAGAGACTACCTCTAGGTTAATTTCTTCTTTTCTCTTCTAATATTCCACATGGTCATACATAAGAATTAAACATATTTCTGACTGCTCTTATGGTCTGCCTCCCTGTGTGGACATCCTGTCTCCCATCCCTGATGCTATAGGGTCACTGTCAAACCTGAAGAACCAACCACACAGCCTTGCTAGGCTAGGCCAGAAACACTACAGAAACCTCAGACCTGTTCCTTCTTGTCTGCAGTCAGTACCAATGCAGCAGGACCATGAGCTAAGATTGGCAAGTTCCACAGGTAAGTCACTCCCGAGAAGGAAGGAAGGAAGGAAGAGAGAGGCTGGCAGCTGCCCTCACTTCACTTTCCTTGATACCCTGAGGCTCCTTTCAGGTAGGAGCAGGCTGAGGTAAACTCCATAAGCTCCCACACTGCGCAGTACAGGAGAGAAGAACACTCTCCACTCAACAGCGTTAGTTACTCAAACAGACCAAGTGAGGACCGGCAACGGGCAGCGCTGAGGGTGTGACTCCGAGGGTGTGACAACAGCGCCTGTGTGACAGGAGCTCAGCCTGCTCACCTGGCACCCTCAGACACAGGCTACCCTCCGAGAGTAGCTTCAAGTAAAAAGCATGAAGGCACTTCTGCCCCTACCTAGACAACTAAGTAGACAAACACTGAAGAAGAGGTTAATCAGGCAATGACAGGCAAAGATTCTGACCTTGAGAGAGAGTCTGCACTGTAACTAAGAGCAGGAGACTCAAAGAGAACAGGAGTGAGTTCTGGAGGAGTGACCAAAAGAACTGCATAGAAAGACAGCCACGCCACACCCCATCATACCCCACCACACGTAAGCCCTCCTTCAGGCTGCCATGGAGCCCCACCTCCCCACCAAGAAGGCACTGGAGTAAGGGAGAGAGGCTAGTCTTATAAAAGGCTTCTGTGAGGAGAAGCCAGCACTCACAGGAAGACTGTACACACCGTCATAAGCCCCATTGAGCAACTATCATTCCACAGGCCTTTAAAAGCCACAGGCTCAACAGTGGACTAAGATTAGCCCTCAAGTAAATGATGAGCCAACCGCCAATAATTATGGCACCTAACTGGGTGCCTCCCCATTCAAGAATATTATAAAAGTATAAAATAATTGTGAATCCAATAAGATAAAATTCATTTTTCTAATTTCAAATTTAGAAATTTAAAATTCCCTAATTCTGACTTTATAAGTATTATTGAGCAACCAATTTAATTAAATTCCCTTTTTTAAATTAAAACATAAGTATATCATTTCCCCTCTTTCTGTTCTTCCCTAAGATCCTTCCCTAACATACCTCACCCCCTCCCTCACCCTTCAGTTTGCTTCCTCTCAAAATTATGGCCTCTTTCTTTGTTTTACACACACACACACACACACACACACACACACACACACGCTGGTATGTGTAGGGATAAATAAACATATAAACAAACACATGTTCCGTATCTTTCACAGTGCCTGCCCAGATAAACATTACCATTGCATGCAACAATGATGATGTTTTTGCTTTAAAATCAACATGACTCAATCCCTTATACTCAAGTTTCTTTACATCCAAGATGGAAGATCCATTCCAAAAAGGTAAGGTCACCCACAATGGTAAATAATAAATTAGGTTAGCATGAAAATATCTTTGCAGCACATAACACACAGAAAATATGTGCTGTGGTTCTAAGAAAATGAACTACAACTATCTTTGGCTTTATAAAGAATTCCTACACAGTCTTTAACATGAAACCGACACTGGTGAATGTAGACAAAAATCCCAGCATCATAGAGCTCCGAGCTCCTGCTAGCAGCAGTGGGCAGAGCCAGGACAGCACAGGCCTGGGCAGCCAATGCCAGTGTAACAGTCTGAGTCCTAACAAGATGTGTGCTCACCTCCATTCATATAATGACAGACAAACCTGCAGACGTTCCTTCCCCAAAACCCTGGATGCACACAGGGCATCTCTGAACACACTGCACATCCCTGTGATACTGAGCACTGTGTATAGCTATCAAAACAGTTGTTCTTTCAAGCGTGATTTTTAAAGCTATGTAAGAGAGCTGAAGATGTGAGATTTTGCTCAATAGAAAAATAAACTTTTAAATCGGGCAATGGTGGCACACGCCTTTAATCTAGCATTCAGGAGGCAGAGGCAGGCGGATTTCTGAGTTCGAGGACAGTCTGGTCTACAGAGCGAGTTCCAGAACAGCCAGAGCTATACAGAGAAACCATGTCTTGAAAAAACAGGAAGGAAGGAAGGAAGGAAGGAAGGAAGGAAGGAAGGAAGGAAGGAAGGAAGGAAGGAAGGAAGGAAGGAAGATATACTTTTACAGGATTAGCCCAATTCAAAAAGGCAAACAAAGTAAAAATTCTGCCGTTTTTCACAATTGAGGTTTTGCTACTTTAAGCCTACTGCTTTAGCCACTCATGACCCTATTTGGCACTCAGAAAGAGTTCTGCTTTAGATAATTAGAAACTAAATAACAAAAACCCTGCTCACTATGATTTATACCAGGGCAGCCCACCACATGCTCATTTCACTTCAGTCTAGCCATGGCTCACTAACATGACACTGGCTTCTCAAGTCTTCTCTCCCTCTCCCTCCCTCCTCCCCCTCCTATAGTCATGGGTGCACTGACAGTAAGCAGACAGATAACAGGGAGGCAGAGGAACTCCCTGGGAGCAAGGTCTGGGAGGAGGCCCCCAGAACACTACAGCTGATCTCATCTGCCAGCGGACAAGCAATGCCTCTCCCGCATAACAAGTCATCCCTCTCCAGAGACCCTCATCTCTTGGCACTCTGCAAAACATATGGTAAGAGTTTGTCTGAAGCCTCCTGAGGTTAGCCAAGTCAGAACAATTGTTTTAAAAGTGGAACTCTCCCAGGAGACAAGACACAGAACACATTTGTCAGAAAAAGGACCACCTACCATCCCATGCCTACACTCACATTCTAAGTAGTGGGAGAGCAGAGCTGGGATTCTGCATAAAGGAAAATTAAATCCACCACCATTATGCACTTGAGATACACTCTTCTGGCCTTTGGGGCACTTATACTCTCTCTCTCTCTTTGGGGCACTTATACTCTCTCTCTCTCTCTCTCTCTCTCTCTCTCTCTCTCACACACACACACACACACACACACACACACACACACACACAAAGAGGTGGAGAGACACGGACAGACAGACACTCTCAAATGACATTTCCTCCTCAATAGTATATATTATAGAGACAAACTTTTAATGAATATTCCCTGAAGACCTTGAAAGATCATTACCTACTTAAATTCCTAAGCAGAAAGGGCATGATCACACTGAAGTCTTCCTGGCTCATCCTCCTTCAACCAGGCTAGGAAAAATTATGCCACTTCCCCTCTCCTGCTCACTGACAGCATTGTCAATTTCCATGTTCACACTGCATCCAGAATGAAGAAGGGGAAAACAAACAACCCACACAAAGCTACAAGCAGCAGCACCATCACATCCACATCCAAGCCTACACTAAGTAATCTACCGACAAGACAAAGCAAACCTGTAAGGAGCTGAGGCTACCTCCGTGCACACGGAACAGCTGATCTTCCTATAGAGAAAGTGCTATACCTTGGACTAAAATATATCACAACCGCTGGTCTAGCTAATTCTCCTTTAAACTAACAGAAGCTTGTAGAGCAACAGCTGAGAGCAAATAGATAACTCACATCTACACACCCTTATGTAAATACAAATGGATCTCTCACATCTACACACCCTTATGTAAATACAAATGGATCTCTCACACTTATACAGCCCTTCCATAAACACACAAGGATATCTCACATCTATACAGCCCTTATGTAAATACAAATGGGTAACTCACATCTATACAGCTCTTATGCACACACAAATGGATACCTCACATATATACACCCTTGCCTGAATACAAATGGGTAACTCGCATCTATACAGCCCTTACATAAATACAAATGGGTACCTCATGTCTATAAGCCCTTGCATACATACAAACGAAACTTAAGAACTTACACTACAAGGCTGGGGATAACAGTTCAATGGCAACAAGCCCTGAATAAATAGCAATATTCTTCTCAACACTACAAGCTCCCAGACAGGATCGTGTATACATCTATGAAGAGATGCCTCCCTCGAAGACTCCTTAGTCCCTCCCATAGGGTCATGTCCAGGTTCTTCAAATAACCAAGCTCACTAGTGATGTAGGCCCACATCCTCACTCACTGCAGCTAGAGATGGAGCTAGATTCACTCAGGCTTCCAACAAGAGCGCCATGCCATGGTCTTCTCACCCACACTGTTCCTGCCCGCTGAGCCTGCTAACCAACACCCAGTCCCTGCTAATAAGGCACACGCCTGTCTGTGACTTTCCCAGGAATTAGCTCCTGCACCTGTGTCCCTGAGACGAAAGGGAAAGCAGATAATCTGACTCTCATCAAGACAGCCCTATCCTTGAGCCCTCCCCTCCCAGAGCTGACATCTGCAGCTCAGCTGCAGACCTCTCCTATCTGCCACCCAGGCCCCAGCATCACAAGCCCAGAAGCCTTGATGCTGGGGCAGGCTGAAGCAGTCCAAGGTCTTTTATTCACAATCAACACTTCCTCTGGATCCTCTCTGAGCCCCAGGCCACAGCAGAGGTCATTCCGAGAGAAGAGCATGTGAGAAACATCACTGAGGAGCTAACAGACTCGATGGTTGATTGTCCGTTGGTCTTTAAGCTCACCATCACTTTTGACTTTACTGGAATACACGAGCTTCCATTGATTGCTTTTAAAGGAGCACTACAAATAGTCAGTCAATCACCTGTCCAATGCTGCCTTCTTTTTCAAGCAAGAAACTATAGTCTGTAGCACAGTAGTACAGCACTACTCTAGCTTGGGTACACAAGGGTCTCATTAATCCCCAGCACAGAGAACAGCATGAATAACACAGAGCACGTAGCACATGTACACGTGAGCATGTACTTTATACATGTCTCATAGAGACAGGACTGAAGAGAAATACACTGAAGGGCTCCTGTCAGAAAAGGGGAGGACTTGATTTTTCATTGCACTCTCCTGTATGCTTCACTTTCTGCGTATTACACATTTATGACCAGGCTCCGCCTTAGAGAAGGAGGGTCAGACTTGAAATCCATCTGTGGTGTGAAGTAACGCACCAGGCGGCTACAACGGCTACTCAAGGAACACAGCACAGGCTGAAAGCGCGAAGCCCAGAAAGGAACTAAACTGTGGATTCATAAATAGCCAAGCTTAAGGCTAACTTACTTTTTAGACACGGTCTTTATATAAGCCTCACTTTCCTCAGTAATCCCTGGGTTTAGGGAAATGACGGTGTGACGTAAAGACCCTGCAAGCTCCTCAGGCTGCTGCTGAGCTCTCTCTACAACTTGGGGCTGGATCTGATTCAACACTGAGTCAAAGGCAGCAAGTGCAGGAGAGGAAACGTTAAAATAGCTTAAAATGAGGCAGCTCTAGCTCCTCATACCCTATGAAGGATGCTCTCACAGAGGCACGTCCCGAGTGTGCGCGGTGTGCGTGTGTGCATGTGTGTGTGTGGGTGGGTGTGCATGTGTGGGCTCACTTTTTGTTTGACTCAGTTCTCGGTTCCCATCTGAAGCTGCACAGTAAATCCTCATTGACTATTGAAAGAACGATCTTTTGTCATTAAATTATGGCAACAATCTACTCGACATTCTAACAGATGTTGCTGTCTTCCAGCCTCTGGGAACTTGGCTCCATGTTTTCTTTTCTCGATATAAAAAATAAAAGAAATGGCACAGATGTGGTCTAATACCCCACGGGAGCTTTCCCTTTAATCACTGCCCATGTGACCTCCATGATCCCTCCCCCGACATTTTCCTTTCTATTAGTGAAGATGTTTCCAATTAGAGCCCATTTTGTGGCCAAAGATGACATCACTCAGATGGAGGAGGGCTGTTGCGGGACGGTTGTTTAAATCAAAAATGCATTAAGCAAATGAGATTCTTAGTGACCTAGGACAATCTCAACAACTCAAGGCGCCTGGCCTGCTGCTGGACCTTGAGCCCCAACACCAGAGCAAAGCCATGTGCTTAGGTGATCACAATCTATCTCTAAATGTGCCAAGGAGGGCAGAGGTACCAGGGCTGGAATAACTTTAAAGTCACGATCTCTCCATAAACAAGTATGGTCCAACCTTACCTCGGTGACATCCATAACCTTGATGGCGGCCAGCTGACCCGTTTTAACATGTCGACCCTGAAGACACAGAAAAGAAAGAGTGGTCAGTACCAACACTCAAAACAGTTCCTCAGATGAAGTGGCTAAAGTCTCTAACCCAGCCTCCCCCGTGCTTTTTCTGTTACTAATAAAAGGTAACATGCTTTCAAGTGCATGCTCATAATAGAACAACGGAGCTGATAAAAACAAAGACAGAAGATCAAATGAATTCAGATAAAATATCAATTCCTTTTCTGATACATTTGATGTACCTATCACTAGCTCCAAGCTTCTCAAAAGACTTTTGTTAAATTTATGTGTCCATGTGTGCACGTGTGAGCTTATTTATACTACATGTATTCAGGAGTCCATGAAAGCCAGATGAGGATATCAGATCCCCTTGGATATATGTAGGGACTGGTAATCAAGCCAGGAAGCCATCTTCCCTGACACCAATCAACTAAGTGATCTGTTTTTCTATATATCAGCCTCAACCTTTTCTTCAATGGCCAAAAACACAAACAAAACAAAAACAAAAAGCCCTCTAGATATTTACTTTATGCCATAAACTGTAACTGAATCTTCCTAGTGGACCCCAATAGTTACTACTTGAATTCACAAATTATATTGAATGTCCCCAAAAGTCAATGTCCGGCATATGGAGACTATTATCCTGAGAAGAGGAAGTACACAAAAAGGTTCAGGGACAAGCAAAATAACGTCATAACTGTAGTCTTTGATCTAGGACCTAAACTGTGTAGCTTATTCATACCACTCTGTATGTAAAACAAAAAACAAAAAATAAAAACCCTGTGTTATCATCATCCTCCTTTCTCAGGGATGCGGAGGGTGGGTGTGGTTATCACCTGCTCTCTGAAGCAACTCGGAACCGCCCGCCCTGCTATCTTAAACATAACTACTTCTAAGGACTCCACTTCAAGAGTGGCCCTTCTGCAACAATGCAGAACAGAGAGAACATCTTCACATTTTCCAAAGCCAGTCTCTTGTCTGGTGACAGGAAGAGCACATTTATAACATCAAACCCCAGAACAACTCTGCATTTACTCTCAGAAAGTGTTCAGGAACTCAGATTATAACAAGGACAAAGCAGTCCTGGAAAATGGCATCATGTGACAACTAGTATGCTCTAAATAACAACGAGAATGTTCAGTAAACAGCACTGGGACAAGCTTTATACTGCTGTGCCCATGTCAGAGAGGGCACAGTCTATACACTTCAGTCTATACACACACAGTCTATACACTGGTATATGCACTTCATGGCATCATGGAGTACATCAGGCAAGATGCATCAATGTGGATCACTTAAGCAAACATAAGCCCAGAATATGAGAGTCTATCCCTCTGTCAGAAGTAACATCAAGTAGCTCCCATGACTATGTCCAACATGATCACATGACTCTGACAGGAGTCACATGACAAAGTAAAATTGTGCTTTTCTTGAACCCAGGAAGGGAGAGTGCATTTAAGACACAGTGTAGTGCACCCTCTGACTGGACCATGTGACAGACAGGTCCAATAGTTCCCATACAGCCCCTCAGCCCTCCAGCTTTGCTACAGTGTCTACTTCCAAATCAAGGCAGCAACCTTGTCATGGCTAGAAGTTGGGGGGGGGGGGGGGGAGAGACAGCATGGGAGTTTTTTTCTTTTTGAGGACACAGCTATGTGATGCTGGGTACTCTTTAGGAGCCTGATACAGTACCACCTTAGATTACAGATCTACAAAAAGACGCTCTGCAAAGACTTATATTGTGGCATCTTTCTTTATTGCAAATAAGTTAATTTGGTTAACGCATCCTCTGTCTGTGTCATTTCAGACACTGTGCCTGCCTCACAGGAACCAGAGTTACCCTCAGAGGAGAAACCTCACAGCTTTTGATTGATTTCTGCCTTTTTCTCTTCTTTTTTTAATTTTAGGAAAATTAATGTTTCCTTTTTAAGAAAAACAAAACCAGTCCTAGGCTTGCCAGGGATAGAAGCTAAGCAGAACGGCCTGTTTTTCAGCTCTCCTTCAGTGTTTCTAACCAAGTCAAAATTGCCACCTTGCCCTTGCAAATATGCAATACATAACACACGTTCCAAGAAAAATCACACTATAGAGTGTTAGAAGTCGGAACACCATGATAGCCTGTCTCCACCTTTGAGGAAGTCTGTCCCTGGCCCACAGAAGGGCAGAGCATGCTTCTCCTAGCATCAAATCCTAATTAACGGATGCATGTTGCATAATCTTTACCTAAACCACTTAGACCTCCTTAAAATATCTGACAGTTCTCTATGTCCACTGACAGGGAAGGTCTGATGGCCTCTTTCACGGCAGTGGGAATTTGGACAATACATTAACGCATCCAAAAAGGAGGAGCTCGAGCCTCTGTCGGTCTCTGGCCCACAGGGACGGCCCCAACACTGCCTTATGCCACGTCCTCCACAACAGGTTTCTTTGGCTAATTGGTTTTGGGTTTTTTGAGACAAGGCCACATGAGACCCAGGCTAGCCTCCAAGTCCTGACCCTTCTGCCTCAGCCTCTCAAATTCTAGGCTTACACATGCCCAGCTCCATCACAGCGTTAGACTCATCTCAATTCACCCTTACAATCCTTGCTGCTACTGCACACCTGGTAGGGGGTCACCATAATGTCACCCTGTTTCTGCTCATGGTGCATGTGTGCTCGCTCTCACTCCCCCCTCCCCCCCCCCCCTCCGCCTTAAAGTCTTTGTTGTTCGGCACCATCCAACCTCAAGGTAGATGCAGACAGGTGCCAGGTCATGGGACAATGGTGACCTTAAGGCCTGTACATCCTTGTAGTCTGGGAGAGCAGAGTAGACAGGAGCCCAGGCTGGCTCGGAGGGCACTCGGTAGCCAGGTGTGTCTTGGGCAAATGCCTGTGTTCCTCACAGAACATAACCCAAGTACCACTTCCCTCATCTTATAAAGCAGAGAAAGTAAGCCTTAGAGAGAGGACCCGCTCCCCTTACAGGTGTGCATGTTAAACAGATGCATCCTGTCTAACCAAATAAAACAGAACCTCAAGCATATTATTCTACACATATTGGTAGCAATTTCTAACACACAACAGCCAACAACAAACAAATTGCCAATCCCTGGCCTGGGCCTCTTAGAACAAAGAAAGGAGTATGAGGACAGACTCAGAACCCATGAGCTAGGTCTCTGAACCTTGTATAGGCTTTTGTCTGCTGCCATAGTTACCTCACTGGCCCTTTAAAAAAAAAAAAAAAATACTGGAAATCAAGATGCTTCAAATGTCTACAAAATTTAGTCCATAAATGCTTAACAACATGGTAACTACTCAAGAAGGTCTGGAAATGTTTGCTTGTGTGCGTACACACAGAGTATGAAGAAATACAACATGTATCTAATGGGAGAAGCAGGATTTGTACTCTATAGTCGAATCACATGACATTAAGAAACTAACTGCTCTCCTCTGCCGGGAAGGGCAGAAGGGTAGTTTCTAGGAAGCAGTAATCACCTGAAGAGAACCAATCAAAGGGGAGAACATGGATTCCCTCAGAACTGGAGCAGCACACAATCTTCTCCACTTCCCACAACAGGCAGGCAGGTGGTAGCGAGCCACAAATAAAAGAACACAATGTTTACAAAGGATGACAAGCCCTGTCACAAAACCATGCAACCTCTCGGCAGACAAGCAGGCAGGAATGGCTAGTCATCACTGCACCCAACCAAGAGAGATTCCCACAAGGCTAGAAAGATTTCATCATGGTCTGGCTGCTTCTCATTTACACTCAATGATAAACTTTGTTTCAGAAACCTGTTCCGAGACATCTGAGTGGTTTGGTGGGGTTCAGCTCATGAATCAACTTGTATAACAAGCAAAAAATACTTAGCTTGAATGCCCAGTGCTCATATAAAGCTGGATGGAGCGTGTCTGCAGGTCTAGTGTTCCTACGGAAAGAGGAAGGCAGTGACAGAAGCCAGTGTCTGCAGGTCTCCATAGGAAGGCAGTGACAGAAGCCAAGGAAGTTCACGGGCCACTTAGCCTGTGTCTGACTATCTGCAGTCAACAGAGATCCTGTACCTCAAGGTAAAACCCAGCAACACCAAGGTTATCAGTCTCTGACCTCCACACAAATGCACCGCCATTCACACACAAGGGTGGTGAACACTCAACACAAAGAGACAATTTTATTTAAAATAAAGTTTATGGAGGGGTTTAAAGAGACAGCTCAGTGGTCATGAGTATATACTGCTCTTCCAGAGAACCTGAGTTTGACTGCTAGCACAGGTAGCTCACAACCTCCTGTAGTTCCAGCTCCAGGGGATCTAACACACTCTTCTGGCCACTGCAGGCACCTGCATGAAGGTGGTATGCATACATACATACATACATACACATGTGCGTGTGCACACACACACACACACACACGCACACACACACACACACACACACACACACATTTTTTAAAAAAAGAAAAAAACAATCCCTAAGGTAGAGATGTTAGGCTTTTCTAGAAAAGAAGCCAAGCTCCAGACCAAACATAAAAAGACTGCTCCTGTTCCCACAGAGCGCGCTTGTGTTTACCTCAAATCCAACCTGAGGACTGGAGAGAGCAAAATGAGCCCCCCAACTTCCTAAACCAGTGTCCGCTAGCTTCTCTGGCTTCTCATGCACCCTAGGGTTTCAGGGTCACTCCTTCTGAAGACTGCTGAGCGTGGGAGAACGAGTCTTCTCCAGGGAGAGCTCACCAACTGCGATGGTCAGCCTTGAAAGTGTACACATGAGTGACAGACTGAGCAGAATATATTTAGAAATATGTATGTCTACACACATACATCTAGGGATGTAACCACAATTAATGAAAACAGGGGCCATGAACTTAAAAGAGGGAAGGGGGGTTATACAGGAGAGCTTGGGAGGAAGAAAGGGCAGAGAGAAATACTGAATTTTCATATAATCTCAAAAATATTTTTTAATATTTAAAAAAACGACTGAGAAGACCAGACCCAGATTCACCTCTCTCTTACACACATATGTGGAAGAAAAGCCACGGAGTCACGCCATCCAGACCAACACACCCCAGTGGTGTTCCATCTAGACCATGAGAGATCAGCTCCAAAATTCCAAGGCCCTCCTTGCTCTCAGTTATTTCCAACTCACACATGGAGCCTCCGCAGCCCTCTAGTAAACAGCGTGAGTTCAGCGCTAGGCGGTCTTGATGACCACCACCCATCCATCCAATCCAAAGGTAGAGACCAGTTGAACCAGTTCTGCACTGTGAACCTCAAAACCACAATCTTCACTAGGATTACACTTTTCCAGGAAACGTCTCTAAAAAAATTAGCAGGACAGAAAGGAGACAGAGCAGCCAGACAGCACTCCATGAACCATCTAAGCCAAGGAAGCATGTCACTGAGAAAACAGCTGGGTGTTCTAAACATCTGCCTGCCCTGCAGGAAAGCAGAACATGGCTGCAGGAGCTACAGTCTCACCTCTGACCCCTTCCACCCACCCCACCCCCTCACAAGGCTAAGAGCATCGGCTCACAGCTGTGCAAAGCTCACCTATTGCTCCTACTTCTAACTACAACCAACATTTACTGTCGCTTCTCCATCTTCCAGGGCCAGTGCTTCAGACGAGCAGGCAGGCAGACAAAGGAAACATAAGAATGTATATTATGGGACCAGTCAGAACTTGTGTTTTAATAAAGAAGACAGAACACCTATTCTCTTAAGAGTTTTAGATTAGAAACCTCAGCATTGAATCATGCTCTCTTCCAGTAAAAGCTACTTCACTGAAAGTAACACTAAGGAATGCTGATGTTAAGAGTGGAAAGCTAGAGCAGACAATATGATGACTACTTACGCCACACCCATCCACAATCAAAGAGTCTTCGTCTTACATAGCTGAGATGGCAAAAAAATAAAATACATTATGTACCATGTTTTCTTTAAGAACTGATATGAGTGAGAAACTTTCTAAACCTTGAGTCTTTGAGTACCATAAAAATGCTTTTGCTAATGGCCCAGGGGAATTATTATGAACACCAAGTACTAACCAGTCCTGCAGTAAGAACACTTCAGGGAATTATTATACCTGAATACAAAGGCTATGTCATCTGGGCTCTCCATATCTGTTCTGTCATTTAGAAACTGTCCAAAACACAGCTTCTTACACAGTAGGTTCAGATCCCAAAAAGGGAACATAACTGAGTTTGGGGTGTGACAGTTTGAGTATGCCTAGCCCGGGGAGCAGCACTATTTGGAGGAGCGTTAGATTAGGTCTGTGGCTTGGGCTTTAAAACCATCATCCTAGCTGCCTGGCTAGCGGCCTTCAAATGAAGATGTAGAACTCTCAGCTCTGCCTACACTATGCCTGCCTGGATGCTGCCATACTCCCATCTTGATAATGGACTGAACCTCTGAACCTGTAAGCCAACCCCAATTAAAAGCTGTCCTTTATAAGAGTTGCCTTGGGGGCTGGAGAGATGGCTCAGCAGTTAAGAGCACTGACTGCTCTTCCAAAGGTCCTGAGTTCAAATCCCAGAAACCACACAGTGGCTCACAACCATTCGTAATAAGTCGATGCCCTCTTCTGGTGTGTATGAAATTAGCTACAGTGTACTTACATATAATAATAAATCTTTAGATCGTAGCAAGTGAGGCCCAAGTGAGCAGGGCTGGAGCAAGCAGAAGGTCCTGAGTTCAATTCCCAGCCAGCAACCACATGATGGTTCACAACCATCTGTATAGCTACAGTGTACTCATATACAGCATGTGTAGGCCTGAGCTGAGAATCTAGGTTATCACCGTGTCTGGTACCACACTGTCTAAGTACAGGGAGATAGGAGACAGCACAATGGGCAATGCATTCAGGTCCTCAGCACCCATGTCAAAAGCTGGGTGTGACAGCATGCACCCAGAAGGAATACTGGTACTGAGAGCAGAGACAAGAGGATCCAAGGGGCTGGCTGCCAGTCAGTCCAGCCAATCAGTGAGCTTCAGTCAGTGAGACCCTACTCTAAACATTCCATAAACAAGAGAGATGAGTAGAGGAGGCACCTAACATTGACCTCTGACCTCGATGAGCACACACACAGCAGCCACTACTCACCCATCAATTTTAATAAAGATCCTGCTTACTTTAATGGCAACCATTTATCCAGAAACACACACACACACAGAGAATTGTAGTGTTATCTCCTTACCCAAGAAGTTTTCGTCCACTTCTCCCCTGTGACTTCATAGCAGGGTTCACTTTGTGAAATGACACCCACAACATCACTGCAGTACTGATGTGTAAGTGAGAGCTCACGGAGGCACTGGGGGGCAGCGGCTCCCACTGGCTCAGGGATAAGCAACTCAGACACTATCTAAAGGCAAGGGATCGTGTGATAAAAGGATTCTGACTCCATTCTGGCCTGCTGACCTGCCCATGGATTCTCACTTACCACCAACCTAAACCTTTAATTAAAGTTTGCACACGGCTGCTTCTCTAACCTACACTGCTCCTGAGCCTATCTAATCAAACTGTGAGCACTCCACTGAATCAGAGAATGAAAAGGAGAAAAACATCATTATAAAAAGAAAGCCATGGTGCACATCACTGCTTGCCTGTGGTTCCGTGGGCAGTGACTCAAGGGTTGCCCAACAATGACAAAGGTCATTCGCAGCCATATTAAAATAGACTCTGTGTTGGCTTGCTCTGGCTATACCAATTCCATTTCATGTTACTCTGGCACCATATGAAGGTACTTCCTGAAAGTTCAACAGCCAGAACCCACTCTGAAAATCCTAAGAGCCAGCTCTTGCTCCTGGTCATTTGCTGACTAAATCAAACATCACTTCCTGTAGCTTCTGTGTTGTAGGGTTGTGGGGAAGTGTGATATTTGAACTTTATCTCTTTTTGTTGAATATTACAAAAAGCAGGGAGTTGTGCATCTCCCTAAACTTTATTAGTGCATGCTCAGGGTATAAAGCAACGGGTTTCATACATTTCTGTTCAATTATAGCGTGAACTTTGGGCATATTCCCTCTCCATTACCATCCTGTCTTCCTTTCCTCTCTTACTGATTTTTGTCTTCCATCTTTAAAGCCCAGACTTCCAGCATTGGTGCCTTAGGCTGGGCCAAGGCTGAGCTGGCAGCGGCTCCATAGGCTACAGCAGTGATCAGCATCTTCCAGCCTTCCTCACTCAGAGTCATGAAGGACTCTTGCAAGGTACAGGCCACCCTTGGGCCTGAGCTGAGTCTTTGGGAGACACTGCTGTTGTTACTGTGTAGCCTTTGTTGTCTTTAGTCAAATGCACTTGCTTGATCCTATCTGAATCTGTGGCACCATATCCCATGGAGAATAATATCAACACACTTCAGTATTAACAGCAAAACACCAGTTCTCAATAAGAAAAAAGTTGTAAACACTACCCTGAATCACATGTTGCAGTAAGTTGAACACTGAAACACAGTGAATAAGATATATAGCTGTCTCCTGGATGCACGGAATGGGCAGGTACTGGATTAACAAGGAGGCAGTACAAGAAGCAGGAACCACGAGGGGCTGCCGGAGGTGCTGACAGAGCTGACAGGGCACTCCTGAGAGCCCTGATCCTGTCCTCTTACTCCATTGCCCATACTAACCTACCATGCAAGCACGACCCTGAGAGACAAGACATATGCCAGACACAGGCAAACTATAGGTAGAGAGCGTCTCCCATCCCTTAACCAGCTATAAGCTGTTTTTTTGGTGGTGGTTGTTATTTAAAGTGCTGGAAAAAGAAGCAAGTCACTAAATTCCTGGACCCTAAGCTCTCACCATCAATACCAGCCCAGGCCTACACACAGTAGGCAATCAGCTGAAGGTTTTCAACAAATAATGAAGACAAGGAACAAACCTTTGTACATACAACCTCAACAGGAGCCAGGCCCTTCAAGCTCCTGTGACGACCTTTCCTTCTAGCTTTCCAGCAGCACCTCCTCCAACAGACCATCCAGGGGTAAGTTTATTGAGATACAACTTCTTCACAGAAAATACAATTGAATGGAGGTGGGGAGACGGAAGGAAAGGAGAGGATGGGGAGGGAAGGGGAGGAAGAGGAGGAAAGGAGACAGCTTCTCGAGGGCCAGACACTCCAGTTGCCTCATGTACTCAGCCTCACACACTGTACACCATAGCCTTGCAGAGCTACTGAACAACAAAAACACACAGGACACTTCAGGGATTTACACTGATAGGTGAATATAAAACCTGCAGATGGGTAGCTACAACCTTAATCCAACACTTACAAAATAAGAACCATATAAATACAAAGGGGGAGGGGGACTGAAAACCCTAGTCACCATTAAGATGATTAACCCAGAAATCTGTGATAATGCAAAACCCTGATAGCTAGCTGGAGAGGCTGCCCAGGACCTGGCTCTGGAGAAGGCCTGTAGAGCTGGCTATAATCTATGAACCCTAGGGTCCTCCAAGAGCACTCAGAGGTGTATTTCCTAGGAAAAGCATGGCTCTCTCTTAACATTAAAGAAAGAACACACTGAAGGCTTTAGGGTAATGGATCTGTTCTAACTATAGATTCAACAATCCATACATGTTTTTAAAACTATCCAGACTTCTGCATACAAAGAAAACTAGAGCCACTTTTACTTGACATTTTTTTTAAAGTAACTGGACCAAAGCAACAAAGACTCAGGAGGTACCTGAGCCCTTGATTCACTTTTCCTGTTTCCTCAGTGAGGAGCACTCAGACAGACAGACAGACAGACATATCTGCTCACTGCTGTGTTTCCTGGCATTGTCTTCTCCCCTCGCCCTCCCCTTCCCTTTTCTTACTCTTTCACAGCATCACTCAAGAAATTCCACATTTACAGTCCACGGTGACCCAGGACGTTCAGATGGAAAAGATCAAAACCAGGACAGGCAGAATTCCTACCCAGATGCTACAATCTTCAATGAAGTGCACGGAGGGCCCAGTTAGTGCACAGAGCATGAGACGGGCAGCCGAGGGACATCTCTGAACACCACCCCACACCAACATCAAAGTGGGCAACACTCCTCTGAAAACCAGACAAGGCGAACCTGAGGATCACAGGCTGGCGGTGCGGTGGCGAGCGGGCAGGCCCACACCAGAACCCCCCTCACTAGACACCCCACATCTCAGGAAGGACGAAAGCTGACGCCTGGTGCAACTTTTCTTTTCTTCCTCCTCGAGTGGAGACATAAAACAGTTTCACTCAGGTTCCTGGACAGCTAAATCTCCACTGTCCTCAGTTTAAGAGGAACAAAATGTGGGCGAAAATAATTATTTCAATAGTTTTGCTTTATTTAATTCTTAAGTGTGCTCTTAATTTGATACTTCAAAAGAATATTTTAAAAATCCATTAAATGTCACCAAATAGTACTGCAAATCCTCTTTCAGGTGCACAAATCCTCATAAACCAGGTTTAAAAGGACCGAAAGTTTGAGAGACGATGATTCTGAATGGCTGTCCTGTGGCCTAGACTCCAATTATAAGTCTGTGAGCCTCTGACCCTCCTCATCGGGCAGCCACGCCTCAACACTAGCTCAATGTCCTTTCCATGTACCCTCAGCCATGACTGGTGATCCCAACCAAAGAACCTCAGTAAAGACAGCAGCGTCTGCTGAAGGCCTGGCGGTGGCTATGCTAGGCTTAGAGGGCCCAGAAGCCCAGGAGGAGCACTGCTGACCTCACCTGGATCACCTCAGGACCAGCCACCTGCCACAAGCACACTGCCTCCCTTACTCTTCATTTCCACCTCCATGTAGGGAAGAGCAGGTGTCCAGGAGGCCAGAGCCCTCCCTCACGACCCCTCCCTCCCACAATGCCAGTCTTCAACACAACGTGTGACTGAGGGATGAATACAGGAAACAGCATGATGAAATATGTGTGGATCTACATTCCACTGCATCCTGGTACGGTTTCATACCACCTAGTGACAGCTGTCTGCCCAGCATGGCTGCCTAGTCTAACAATTTTGGCTCTAATGCCTGACGGCCACAGAGACATGAATGGCCCAGGAACCCCTGGTTAGTCTTCTCAGTCCAATGCAATGGAGAAGATTAAAGGAAAACACTGAGTCCTAGCTTCTTAACAAACAAGGCCAGGAGGAAGATAGGCTGTTGCTAATCACACTGTCTGCATTGCCACAGTTTTACACAGTAATATTTTTATTCTGTAAAAAAATCAAAGTGAGCCAAATTCAAAAATTTCAAAATGCAAAATGGTGGAACATGTCTATAATCCCAGCACTGGGAGACTAGGCTAAACAGAGGGATCAAGAGCAAGCCAAGCCTCTCTAATGTATGGAAATGCTGCCTCAAAATATGTGCATGTGTAAGATTCATGATACTAAACTATTCCTATGACTATGACATTACTATGATTATAATTATGACAGCCACATAGGTAAACAGCTTAAGTAACTATAGTAATACATACATGTCAAGGGAAAAACTATACAAATAAGTAAACATTATAAAAATTAAGAATTTCTATGTTTCAATTAGTTATTCAAAAGAAGTTCAGAAATAACTCTATATTAAGTAACTGGATACTCTGTATTTCATACTAACCCCACCCTCAGAGGCAGTGATAGCAGTAGGGCAGGAAGGGAAGGAGTTGTGGTCTGGGTACCAGCAGTGCACATTACAGCTCACTGGCCAGTTACTAGACAGCATCAACCATTGAAGCAAATCTCATAGCTAAGTAAAGGATAACTTCTGACTGGCCATTCCTGCACCGGTCAGAAGGGGGGTGTCTAAGAGAGGAGGAGGCTACTGGAGCCAGCAGCTAGAACACTCTCAACACCAAAAGCTGTCGCCTGGAGAAAAGGACCCAGTGCACCACCAAAGCTAACTCTTAGGCTCGCACCAAAGGTAACTCTCAGGCTCGCACCAAAAAGTACCACAGCTGTACTTCCCAACGCCTGAGATTAAACAGCATGGCTATTTTGGAGATTACAGATTATGGCACAACCAAGGCCAAAGGCGCCAAAGTAAGTTGGTCAAAAAATAAGCCAAGGGCTCATTCTGAAAATTAACTGCAAAATAGAGGCTAGAAAAAAAATGGCACTAAGAGAAATAATAAACTCTTTAATCCTGAATTAGTTGGGAGGATCTAATAAAAACCAGGTTAATTACAGCCCCTTTCCGCTCACCGTGCAGTGAGATAACATACTTCCACTTCTGAAAGGAGTCTCAAAGAAACCACTGCAGTTCTTTCTCATTAGACCAGACCTTGTCAACACCTCTCTCAGTGGAAAGGAGCTGGCTGACCTATGCAAGCAGAGTTTAGAAACACTATTCCAGTACAGGAAACATAAAGGGAAATGAAGACAAAGATGCCAAAGCTGGAAACAAATGAGAAAAAAACACAAGCAATATTAACCTTTTAAAGAAAACCCTGAAAAGGGGGAGGCGCCAAAGCAGACAACAACTCGACACGAGAAGCTTAAGGTTCACCTCTTTCCAAATACCCAGTCAATTCTACTTGCATGTATATTTGCAGACAAGAAGACCAAGGCCAGACCTCAATGAGGCAGAGACAGATGCTGCTCAGGCCCCAGAATCTTTCGACCATCCAGTAAAGACATTTATGTCCATGCTTTGGAAAGTAAATTACTCAGGTGAGTGGCAACTGTTGAGGCAACATCATCCCTCCCAGGTTATGAGACCACAGCCACCATCTTCCCCTGCTAGCCCCTCCCTGCCCCGTGTCAGCCCCCCCCCCCCCAACTGTCTCAGTACTGCCCCTCACCGTGTCAACCCGGCCCATCACCATCAGCCCCGCCCCACATCGTGTCAGCCCCGCCCCACACTGCCAGCACTTAACAGCACCAGAGGGCACCACCACACACTCAGAAAGTAGAGGTAAAAATTTGTCAGATCTATTTTTCCATGTTAAATTCGTGTAGCATAGAGAGCAGGCAGCCACTTTAGTTCAATTTACTGAACAAAAGAGAAATTCGGCCCAGAAACAGTCAAAACAAGAGCATGGGTCCACAGAACAAGGTAACTCAGAAGTCCTCTGTGAGAGCCGTCCAGGACCAGCAGAAACAGCAGGAGCACGCCATGCATGCCCTGAACCACAGATAACCCTTGTCATTACAGCAAGTTTGGGTTGGATTGGGTGGGTGTTTGCTTTACTTTGCTATTTTTGATTTTTTTTTGTTTTGTTTTGTTTTGGCTTTTTAAACTAAGTGGGGGAAAGGTCAACATGGGAAGGACGTCCCTTAAAAGCATTCTGGGTCTACACTTTAAACACAGCCTCAAAAGTCACTGTTGCAGGACAGAAAATACCGTTTTGTCTACTTTAAATTGTTCAAATATAGAAAAGTAAAGGCCACATGGCCCTATATGTAATGACTAATCGTTTACTGTCTAGATTAAGCACCTGCTAACATAAACATTGATCTATTTCTCCTAGTAAGACAGGTGACCTCCCTGAAGCACTTCAAACGGGACAGCAAGACAACCCTTTCTAAAAGGAAGAGTGCTGCCTAGCAGTTTTCAGACACAATTATCAGAGCCGAGGAAAGCATGATCCCCACATTACCCACGAGTCAGGCTACACTCACGCACCACACTCTAGCTTGCTTCAACCATCTGCCTCACTATCTTTTCCTGACTGTGTTGCTGTAAATGTGAAAGCCACACCTCCTCACACACATGCCCATAGGTGGCATTAACTGGGAAGGTTTTAAGACCTTTGGAGACTTGCCAGGAAGTATGTCACTAGAGGTGAGTTTTGTGGGCAGGCCTCCCTTTCTTTCCCTTCTGCTTGCTATAGTAAACAGTACTAACAGCCAGCGGGCTCCCTACCCCCATCGTCACCTGCCACCACAGACCTTAGCCCTTCTTACACTGCAGCCAAGATAAACATCTCTGTACCTAAGACCGCAGACCAGCTTCTTGATACAAAGTCTCAAGGAGAGTGGATGGCTTCTTGATACAAAGTCTCAAGGAGAGTGGATGGCTTCTTGATACAGTCTAGTGTTTTGAATGCATCTGACTGGTCCCTTGTATTACCTGTGTTGATAAATTTGTTCCTCTTAGTCAGAAGTTTACCTGGCTTGATTCAGATTAGCACTGTTAGGAGCCCTCTCTGAATCAAGGCATACCCATAGTGCTGCCACATAATGGAGGCCATTGGACTGTGTGCCACATAATGCAGGCCATCAGACTAATAGAAACATTGTCATTTTCCAGTGTATTTCTCTCCCTTTGAGTCTCTCTGAATGTAACCTACTAGCTTTAAACTCTAGAAAAGTTGGCTTCACTCAGTTCCCTTGGCTGAAAACCCAAAGTACTTGTACATATTCCGGAAGTAACTCTGGCTCTTCTCCATTTAGAATGAACAAATTAAGTGGATGAAAATTTTTGTTTTACTAGCCCCACCAATTTAGTGGCCAACAACCCTAAAAAAACTCTGACCAATATACGGGACCAAAGGGTGTGAGAGATCCACACCATCCAGTCACTTGCTGTGATCCATAAAGGCAGGCACAAGCAACAAATGGGTGAGCTTGTACTCTTTAAACCACGAACCAACTCACATGCTACTACAGCAAGCAGCTCTGAGAACAGGGGCCTCATCCACTCACTCAAGTGGGAGCTGAGGGTGTGTGCAAAGAAGCCACACTTCTCCACCTTACTGAGCCTTCTCTGGAGCTGGGCTGAGCTAGGTGGATTTAGGACCCAGCATCCAGTCTCAATCAAAGGCAGGTGTTTAAGAAGACAACCTGGATCTTCTGCCTCTATGCTGTTCTGGCCTCTTTCCTCACATATCAAATGATGGTCATCTGTCATCTTTCCATACATGATAGCTACTCAAATTCATTACCATACATATTATATCCCAGCCCCTACCCACCCAAAGCAACTGCTGAGAACCAGCATCAAAGAGACCACTGCTTCCCATAATCCTCTCCTCTACTCCTTCCAATTACACCAGAAGGAGGGCTAGGTACTGAGGGCCCAGGAGGAGGAAATTCTTATTAAGTCAGAGACCCTCCCAGCCCTCTGCTAGTCCCAGTGAGACAACAGTACAGCTTTGTGTACCACATGCTTGGGGGGGGGGGGTGTTCTCCACAGCAATTTAGAATGAGGAAATTATGTTTATTGCCAGACTTTTGTTAAAGGGCTCCCATTTAGATGGTTGTGCCCTTAATAATCTCCCCCTGTGCCACTTCAGCTGTTTTACCTCGACAAGAGCTGACAACTCAGCAGATGGCATCAAAAGTACTTCTGTGCTGAGCTGAATGGGAGAGCCAGGGCCTGGGCCAGACAGAGGCTCTATTCACAAGTGCCTCCTTTGAAAGCTTCTCTGCTGCTCCAAATCCTAAGTCTTCAAGTCAATGCAAGGGGAAAGCTTCACTGCCCAGAAGGGGAAGAGAGGGAGGGCAGGGGAGAACATCAACTGTGCTACCTGTGCCAGCCATGGATGGCTTGCCAAGTTGAAGCCAGCGTAGATTACGCATCACATCGACACGTGATGCCTACCATATTGTATATTCTGGATCAGGATTTCTTCTAGACCCTTAAGATGAGGCACCTCTAACTGAGAAACACACAATCCCTGGTATCAAAGCCATCGCCTGGGTCACAGCATCACCGGTTACCACATTCAGTTAAAAGTTCACTTCCCATCACAAGCTTTCTAGTCCTGAAAATGACTTTGCTTGGCAGGGGCTCCTGGTTCTATTTTTCCAGCCAAGAACCTAACTAAAAGCGTCTAAGTTGGCCAGTCCTACAGACCTGCTGGGCCAGCATGGTTCAGGGAGTTCACCAAGGTGAGCTCTGGCTGCTTCCACCTGTGACTGCCCTGTCCTGCTTCCAGATCCACGCTGTGTGCACTCAGTGCAGGCGACAGATGTGGCACCTACGATGCCAGACACACAGACTCAACTACTTATGCAATATCTCACAAGTCTCTCGGTAAAATCCAAGCCATCCTGTCTGCAGTCATAAAAGAAAAAACAAAGCCTCAACTCTTCATTAACATAATCAGGAAACTGAAGCGCTTTGTTTACATCAAAACCGAAGAAAAGCATTTCTGCTCCGGGAGAATATTTATTCTTTACACTGTACTTACTGCTGCATAGAGTATGTACTCTTTATAGTAATTTGTATAAAGCACAAAAGCTGCATAGAAAGAAACCTTATTGTCTGAACAGTTTGCTCCCAGAAGATTTATAAAAACAACTGGTCCTTTGAGTCCCTCCTAAGTGGGAGATGCATCTGACCCCAGCCAGCATGAGGGATAGAGGAAGAAAGAGCAAGACCTGGCCATATTGTGAGTTTGAGGCCAGCACAGGTCTAAAACAAAAGATTCCTTAATCCAGTTAAGCAACTCAGCTTTAACCTAGATTTTGTTTTAAACTCTACTTTTCTAACCATACTTAACCTCCGCTTAACTACATTGCTTTACCCAGTTAATACCTTGTTTGTATTGGATGGAGACATTTTTGAAACAGAGCCAATCATTAAAAGGAAAGGGGGCGGAGTTAGTGAGACCGCTGTTACATGGCCTCTGTCACCAACAGCTCCCTCCCTGCCTCTCCTAGGAAATCTACAAACTTGAAGGAAATACTAAAAAGGTGGTGTTATGCAAGAATCTTCAAAAATGGGGTGGAGGGGGAATCTAAGAGCTCTTTCTAGGAGAAAACCAAGGAGACCAAAGGCCACGAATGCTGATCGCACAGACATTTAATATGGTTTAACAATCATTTTCAATGATTCTCTGTAAGACACTCCAGTAAGAAGCCTAAATAAAATAGCACCCCCTTTTTAATAGCAGGAGGACCCCAAAAGAGACTGATTTAACTCGAGATTGTTTAACTTGAGAGAACAAGCTGGCAAGGTGGGAAGTTACTTCTGATGTCCCTATATGTGACACTGGCTGAGTTTCTCAAGCCTTTTCCTTCCTTTCTTCAGACCAGCTGCCTCCTCATACAAGGAAAAGCATCTAAGGCCAAGCTATAGGAACCTCAGGACAAAGGATGCCAAGGAAACAGTGGAGAGTCAACTTGAGACCTGGGGGAGCTTTATATAGACACTGAGGAGAGGACAAAAAGCGACATGGTGTCCTCAAGTCTCTCTGTACCATCCCTTTTTCAAAAAGGATGTAAGACAGCTTTATCGCCACAACCACAACACACAAAACATCTGATTTACCATGTTCCAAGACAATGAGTTCTACGATCAAATCCACTGTTACATGGCAGACTGTTTTTATAAAGTTTTATTTTCCCACTTAAAATACTCAATGATCTGCCGGGCAGTGGTGGTGCACGCCTTTAATCCCACCACTTGGGAGGCAGAGGCAGGCAGATTTCTGAGTAACAAAAAAATAAAAAATAAAAATAAAAAATAAATACTCAATGATCGGTTACTAGTATTGTACATTTGGTTTACTGAATTAAAATTCTGGAATGAATTTTACACTTTGATTTTTATTATTTGCAAACAACAGATCATTATGGTATAGAAATGACCTACTCCGTACAGTTTTTATGATTTGCTAGGATGGTGTCTCACAGACCCAGGAACATAGTTTATACGCAATGTTTCTGAAACTTGTAACAAGTTTTCTAGAACTGCCAAGTGAGGGTGATCTAAAAATAGGTTAATAGGTCATTATTCCAAAAGCACTCACAAAATAATATTCACAGCAACGAGTTTCTCACGTCACTTAACTACATGAACTACCGCTGAAGGTTCCTTAGGCCTAAGCTTTCCGCTCACGTATAGTACAGCTTATAGTTAGGCCTATAATGAAACCTCGCAGGAAGGTCTGAGAAGCAGCACTTAGGGTCAATGATTTATTTTAAGATCAGAGTCTTCATGACCTCCCGAGACAAAGATGGGTCAAACACAAAGAGAGGGGCATCCACTGTTCTCATGATGTACAGGCAGAAAGCTAGCACGCCTTTCTACTGAGCAGATGCTCACCTCATTGAGCATCCTCAGCAACAAAAGGAAACTTGACTCTCTATCCCTTACACACACACACACACACACACACACACACCACCCCACAGAACAAAACAAGACGACAAACACCACCTCCCCAAGACCAGCAACACTGAGGGTATTGCTATACTCCACGTGCCCAGAAATGCATCAGCAGTGCAGAGCCACTGTTCCCCAGCTCCATGAATAACTAGCCCTGAGCCTGGGAAGGCTCACTAGGACAGCTACTTCAAAGCACAGCCAAGTGAAGAGGAACTGTAGCACTGGCTGGGTTTACTTTCTGCCCCTATGCAATCAACTAAGAAAAAATACTAACTGTTAGTTAAGATGTGTGTACGTATGACTCAAAGCCCCAAAATGCTCACAATGCCAATATTTTCACTCCCAACAAAAATGGCGGGTTATATTTTAATATTCCTTTCTTACTGTACAGAACTAAGAGCAGGCACAGTCAAATCTTCAGTGACAGCTGATAATGAAAAGGCCAATGGCCAATGAGAAAGCAAAGGTGGATGTATGAATGCACAAGGTTCTGTCAAGTCCTCTCAGGTAGTTCTCCTTCCTCAGAGAGTATCCCTCACAGTATAAACTAACAGCTTATTAATAAAAACATCTTTAAAAGTACTTTAAGGGAAGTGGGGGATGTGGAAGAAACCGTGTTTACTGGCCACGAAGGTGGGGAACAAGGAAAGGATGAAATGCAGCCGACTCCCATTATCCCTTTTATCAAACTCAGAACTCAGATATGGCTAAGGCTTCCTGCTGCAGATACATGGCCAGCATTCCTGTAACAGGCAGTTCTGAATGCAAACACAAATGCCCGTATATACATTTTGTCCTGTGCAACACGGACTCCGATCCCAGAAGCAGCCAAACTCAGCTACTGACTGTAAGGATGAAGAATACACTAGGGACCAGAAGCCAGGTCTGGGAGACATGATGCCCTTCAGCTCCTCCTAGTGTCCTAGGTCCGCCCAACACTAGCTGGGCAGACTTTCCCTCCTGCAAAAATGGAAAATGGGAGGGTGGGAGACAAACAGTGAAGAAGACAGGACAGTCCTCTTGCCAGGCTGAAGCACTTACTTTTAGTCCCTAGTCCTGGCCATGTGAATTCAATCTTTGTGACAGACAGAAAGCCTTTACTAGGAAACCTACAAGAAATCTTTTAGGAAATTTTAGGCCAGAATACAAGAATTTTTCACTCTACTTAAAAAATACATATATATCAAAACAAATTCCATTTTTAGAAAGCATTTGACAAAATCTTGTCACTTTGTTAATCAAGATTCACAAATCTAGCACAGGCAAATTCCTCATTAACTTTTCTAAACTAATACAAGATGGGGGTGGGGGGGAATAGCTGTCCATACCCTCAACTACCTCAATAGGTTACTCTAAACAGATAAAAACAAATACATTTAACCCTGCTGCTCGCTCTTGTGACAACACACAACTCGGTAGTTAGTCTCTGTCAATGTCACTGTATTATGTGGCCTTCTTCTGGGTTTCTTTCCAACCCTCTTGAAAATGAATAAAGCAAGAGGCTCTCCCTCTCTTCCCACCACTGAGCTGCTGAATGCGCAAACAAGGTGCTGTTTTTAGCGCCAGCCAAATGCCAGCCTCATTCTCCCACAGCACTCTCCTCGGGCTTTAATTCACTCTGCTTAGTGCAAACGTAAATCAACAATTCTAGCTCCCACAGAAAAACAGGCACATAACCCAGAACCTGAAAGTGATTTCTCACAAATACACCAGCAACCAGTTCCTGGATCTGAGCAGCAACAAGAAGACTTACTGTTAACAAATCTCCTGCACAGACTCTCAGTCACAGAGAGAAAACAAAGGCCATGCAGATAAATAGCTAACAATGAAAACCAGCAATGTTGTTCAGGGCTAGGCACTCATGCTAGAGCCTGGCTCCTCTCTTGCTAGGACCACCCCTCTGCATACGAGCAAAGGTAACGGCTGGGCATCTGTGACCCCTGAAAGTCCACGGGAAAACTCCAGCAGGAGACAAGATGTTTGCTGAAGAGCAAGCTATGCAGATGATTTCATTCTTTAAGCCACAAGAATGAGGGAACTTTACAAAACCCACAACTGATTAATTCCAAAGCCGCAGCAGAACACCTGCGAGTGCTGGCAATGTCTATAGTGAATACTGTTTAAATAGATTATCTGTTAGACTTGGGGATATTTTTACCAGGTTAAACAAGACTCAGTGGGCATTTGTGGACAAAATGGCTAGAAAGATAACTAAGCTAATAAAAATGACTCACACACTTGCTGAAATCCCTACAACTGTGTTTCCTAGGTCAGAGCCCAATGAGACCACTCAATAACTTCATTTCTTCTCAATAAAAAAAGATACACACATACACACATACACACACACCCCGCTAAGTTCTCTAGGGAATGCATTTCACATTTTTTACAGCCTCCTTGAGGCAGCATAACGAAAATGTTTGTGTGCAAAATACCAAAACACATTCAAACACTTCTATTTCAAAGACCTCAGATCACAACTCTGCCACCGACTAGCTCAGTAATAAGTCAAACAAGCTTCATAGACAGCCCTAAACCTAAGTCTCATTACCTAAGAACAAGAAAATAATCTGAAGAATAAACTGAGACGGTGTAAGTAGAAGCAAGCTCTACAACTTGTAGCATGCACAGAACACACAGTAAACGCTATTGTTGCCACAGTCATTTATGATGCAGACAGAGCCAGTATTGTCCAATGCTCTGTGCCGCCCTTGGTGCCATGACTCTATCTGCACAAGGCTGCCAAGGCTCCCTGTAGGCAGAACCTGGCACCAGGAAATGCAGGACAGAGGCACTTTGGCTGGCATGGTTTTATAGACAGACACAAGACAGGACCCAGCAGTGACAATACAGAATGTGACTGTAGTTGAACTTTTCAGTATAGTTCAGTGGAATGCCCTTGAATTCCAAGCCAGCACCTTTCAGGGTGTACAGTCACAGACATGAAATGCAAGTTTATAAAGTCTCCCATGTTCTCTTCAGCTCAATGGAAATATGACATCTCAAACAGATTACTGGCACACGAGAGCGCTGACACACGAGAGTGCACACCTCCATGAACCTTCCGGATTATCCTGTTTCTCTCCCTACTTCTTTACCGTGGCACTAACACCAAGGAGCTTCTGTCACAGGCATAAGCTTGTCAACTGAGATCTTGAGAAAATGGGTGGAGTGTTAAATGAATCAGAACATGAGAAAATGCAGGTTAATAGGGGAGTGGCATCCTCTCTTCAGCCAAGAACGAACCAATGCAAAACTGAACCAATGAGGTAATGGCTCCTGTCAGATAGGCACATGAGTCACTGAATGAAGTGCTGGGCACCTGGAACACAGCTGAGAACCTCGCACCTGTGGCCCAGCCTGATCCGGGGCTCCCCTCCCTGACTCACAGGCCAGACTTCCAACACTGCCTTCTTGTCCCTACCAAATGGCATCAGACTTCAACTTCAATATATTTCAATTCACTTTAAAACTCTGGAAGGAAGAAGGGATGGCTCCACGGGAAAGCATAATAGGAGAATCAAAGAACTGAACAGAAGCACCCCAAACACCAGAGAGCACTGCTGGCTACCAGCCAGTAATGCTCACATGCTCAGCAGCAAGGTCACCACCACAGAGGGCGAGACTACTCACAGTTCAAATACAAAAACTGCCCAGGAAGCCAGGGAACCAAAGCACACCTCACCCGGGATGGTGAGTACTGTGCTGGCCCCTACAGCTCTACACTGAGTCAAAATACAATGGAAAGCAGAGCTACTTAAGAATGTGAGTATGCAAGACACCCATGACTGGGATACAAAGTCTGCTAACTGTATCCACTGAAGGCATTCATGTGCAAAGACCCAGGTGTATGAAATGACGTTTAAAGACACTCTCCCAGTCAGTTTCAAATCTCTTCCTCACTCATCATCTAGCGTGTCCACCTCAACATTCAGTTCTTCACGACTGCACACGTAACACAGGAACTGGAGAACCAAAGTAAAACCCAGAGAGCCCAAGTAAAGCTCCGCACAGTTATAGCTTCTTGGAGCCAGACTTTGGCTACTTTGTGGGTTTTTTCTTCCACCTTTCTCCATCCTTTCCACCCTTTTGACTCACTAACACTAGATGAGAGAGGAGGAAGAAGGAGGAGGAGGAGGAGGAGGAGAAGAAGGAGGAGAAGGAGAAGAAGGAAACAAGAGAGGAAAGGGATGACATCATCGTTAGACTACTTCCTGCTGACTAGGGGCATCAAGTCCCTTGGGTATTGATTGATCTTTGCAGTCAGGATAGCTAATTTCTTCTTTTTTCTTCTTTGTGCACAACTACTTAACAAACTATGGCCAACAACAATCACCCACACCACCTCTTGGGGCCCTAGTATTTATAAACCCTCTAAAAAGTCCCCAGAATTCCAAATGTCACACAGTCACACAAACTATAAGCTGGCTGGAAAAATCACACTCCTGCTAGAGCATGTGGCAAACCAGAGTCAGCTGCTGTGGACAATCTGAAGCAACCTCACATGCAACATCAGGGATTAACACAAAAACACTTTATTTCTGTGTTTTTAAAAGAAATTAAAATTCTCATTATAGCTTCTAAATTCTGTTCCTCGTAGATGGCATTTAAGTCCCTACCAACCCTCCTGTGCCTGAATGAAACTATCATCTGCTTCAACATCTACTGTGGAGTTATCTGCTCTGTACCTGTTTACCTCACCTCACTGCCTGCTTTGTAAAGGCGAACAGAGGCCATTTATTTCTATAAATGGAAAGAGCAATACACTAACACTCACTAGGTACCCAATAAACACGTGTGCTGAAGAGAAAGGACAAGAAGTGTCACAAGAGGCGCTTCATGAGGTCTAAGGCTATGCTATTTCTCATAGTTCCACACTGTGTCTGGGAAGCAGGAAAGGAGCAGACTCTAGGAATTCTACCGCTCTACCCCAACAGCACTGGGAAGGCTGTGCCTACATACAACCCACTCAGGGCTTACCAGTGACTTCGGCTATTTCTTAGTTGACTTTTCCTGGTAAGAATGTGTGTGCGGGCATGCATGTGTACAAGTGTTCTTCACAGAATGCTAACTCCTAACTCAAGCACCCTTGTGAAAGCTCTGTCCTACTTTCCAGGACACCCCGGAGCTGCGAGTGGCACAAGAAAGAATGCCATTTGGTGAGTAGGGGAGTCCTGAGTGTGTGCGCTGACATGAGCTTGGCCGTGCCAAGGCCCAGAGTCTCAGCCCCACGGAAGGAGCTGCCGAAGCCTGCCCAGGTGTGGCTCCGAGGAATGGCAAGGGCCAAGCCTTCCCTGGCTCTGCATACAGATGCAGATGTTGTGTGTGCAGAAAATGTCCTCTGCAGCTTTCTCCCATGGATGATGTTTACAACCTGAAGGCTGCTCCCCTGCAGACACTGCTCCTGCAGAGATTAGCTACAGCTGCCTCCTTGTGTATAACCATGGCTCCTTGTGTATCTGTATGTTAGCAGCCTCACCTTCTTTTCCAGCTGTATGCCTCCCTGTTTAAGTGTATTTAATAAACACAATGAGCTTCCAGAATGCTGCAGCTTTTCCAGAGCCCTAGAGTACCTGATCCCACCTTCTCTGTGTCCCCATGTTTGCTTTCATCACTCCCACATCACCCCGGCCAGGGTTTGGGGACTAAGCCATGCAAGGACATGGCACTGCCTCCTGTCTTGCTGCTCTTATCAGCACTAAAGTCAAGCTGTCATCCCTGGAGACAGCCAAATTACCTAAGTGAAAAGCAAGTGAAATGATGGGCCAAAGAGATGGCTCAGGAAAGGGGAGAAGCTGAGCTTGGATGTCCACTACCCACCTAAACACTCCTGGTGTGGCCAGCCAGGCCAGGCTGACCAGCAAGCTCCAGGATCGACCAAAAACCTGTCTCAAAAACTAAGATGAGAAACAAACAACAGATGCAAACTTCAGGCCTCCACATACACACCCACACAAACATATATAAGGAATACACACATACACAAACATATATAACAAATACACAATACACAAACATATATAACGAATACACACATATACATGCACATACACACCTACACAAGTATACATAATGAATGCACACATGCACATACATAGTAAATGTGCGCACGTGCACACACACATCAAGCCAAGTCTTTACAAAGAAGTGGAATGAGAAGAAGAAACAGCAGGTGGCTGAAGCAGCATCCACTGCTAGATGGGTATGAGTTCGGACAACCTTCTCCTGTTGTGCCATCCTGCCAGCCTGGGTATGTTTCCTCATTCTTTATTTCTAGTCTCCTTCTATCCCAAGTTCAGGGTCAAGAGTGATGAATATAAATTATATGGACACTTGAAGCTTCAGTAAGTCCCTCACCTCACAGCAAACTGCCCGGCTTCAGAGTGGGAGAGTAGAGTAGTTTGTTTTGCTTTGCTTTGCTTGCTCATCAGAAGATGTCCTTCTGAGTCACTCCAGACATTCCCACCTAGCCACTCTTCCAGGGTATTTAGCATGTTCTCAGCAGCTTTACCCTCTCAACTTTAGACTTTTCAAATGCCAAAAAAAGCAGGGTATAGAGTTATGTGCAAAGCCCACTGAGACTCTCCGGGATACTTCCTAAATTACTATGATACTGTTTTACACCCACAGTCTCAGGGTGTGGCTGCTCCTTTGAACACATGGAAAATACATTACAATTATGCCCAGCATATCAATGTGCTGAAGACATTCAAAGTGTGTCTGCTTCTCTGGGCCTAATGGCAAAGTTATTATCAATGGCTCCAAGTTTCTCAAGAGTCTCCAAAGGGTTTCCTCACTAGAATCGTTTAAAAAGAAGTGGCAGAGCAAGTGAGAGCAGTTTACCCAAGCCTAGTGGATTATCTTTCAAGGCTGGAAAGGATAATCAAGCTGACTTCTTGTCCCAACACAGGCACAATTAGTACTGAGATAACGCAACAGCTAGTTGTGGCTGTTTGTTGATAACTCTGTGTGCCAGACTGCTTCTCTAATCCCTATATAACTTAAAGGAGAAAAGCAGTCCTTTGGGAAAAGAAGAAATAAACAAGGCTGACGGGCTGCACCATGCAGACTCCTCTCCAACCGAGCTGTTTTAATTTGCAGTCACATGCAGTACAGACCTTTCTAATTACAAGCTGAGAATACCTGCTCGCTCCTTTAAGGAAGTCTTTAATTATCCTAGCCCTGCAATGCCTGTTCCTTCCAGGGAGACCAGAATCATCGCATCACATCCTCGGACCCAACGAGATATAGACTTTTTGGGACCTAAGTGCACAAAAACAATCTGAAACCAATCTGTTGGATTTGTTTGCCAGTTTCAACCTACACCCTCAGAGTCAACTCTTCCCTGGGATGCCAACTTCAAACTCTGTCTGGGGAAAAGGGCGGGAACCCAAAAATGTTTTGTTAACCTATGTAGTTGTGAATAGTCCTTTCAAGTAAAACCTTCTATTTCATAAAAACACTTTAGGCTAAAAGCCTCACGTTTCTATGAAGAATTTGTGTCTCCACACTAGGAAGTGGGCAGGCCTTTTGTGTGGACAGTAACACCACCTGGACAAGGCCTGGAAGCTCTCCCAGGCACCACCCACCCTGCACAAGCCACCACACATGCCACCACACACACACAAGACTCAGGCAAACTCTCTCTTCACCAACACAAATGACAGCACAGTGCTCTGTACTACTCAAAAGGCAAATCTACAAATCTAACATCTAAAATTCACTGAGTTAAAAAAAAAAGAATTGAACAAAATTTCATTAAATTAAAAATCAAATTCAGCACCAAACAGCCAGCTCGACTGTGCCCCTGGCACAGCAGTAGAGGGCATTGTAGTAGTTTTCTCCTTGGGGGAAAAAAAAAAAAACAGAAAAACAAAACAAAACACCGGTAACAGCATCTGAGGTGGGGCAGACAGAACAGAAACAAAGGGTGACAGCATCTTTCCAACAAAATCGCCACGAAGCACTCACGTGGCCCTGCCGCATGGGGGCGCACTACACATCTGTGGAAGCGGATTACAGTGGCTGTGACTGGAGCCTGATATACACACTTGATCCCAATGGCCAATCAATGCTCCTCCTTCCCACGAGCTGCACCAGTGAGGGCCGTGACTGACCTGACACAGGACTCTTTTCCTGTCACTTCTAGCAATGTGAGGAAGATTGCCTGTCATATGTAAAGCATCAAATACTCAGCAAAACTTTTGTCCACTAAGCTCTGCCGCCAGGTTTGCGTTTCCGGTTTAGAGGCAGCAGCAGAGGAAGTGGGAAGTCCTTGCTCGTCGTTTTTGTTCATGCCCAGGTTAGCACTCCAGTAAAGATGCTTTACTCTTTGGTACACACACACTCACTGTAAGCCACATAAAATGAAAGCACAAAGAGACAGGGAGAGCAAGCAAGGAGCGAGCAGGAGGACGGGAGCGGGAGAGCGGGGAGAGCGGGGAGAGCGGGCAGTGCGGCTCAGGAAACCAAGGAGACAAGAAACAACTCAACCTAAAAAGCTTGGGGGAAACAACCTCATCCAAAGTGAATCAGTACCCGGGCTTACTCAAGGCTTTCAGTACAGAGCCCCATTGCCTTGGACAGCTACTGTCATTCAATGTGAATGGCATCCTATTATCTACCAGCGCATATTTAATCAATTGCCGACAGGCAGAGCTGCCTCAGAATGAAGGTGAGCTCTTCAGGACTGCTAGACCAATACTCCTCCTTTCTCCAGTGTCCAGCACAGCAGCAGTAACAACTGCTACTTTCAGCCTTGAGAGAGACACTTGGTGCTTAAGTTTACAACCCTGTTAGTCACTATGAATGGCTGTGTTTTGTTTTGTTTTGTTTTTCAAATAAGGGTACTGAGAATCAGATAAATACATTTCATGGGGACCCATAGCTAATAACTGATAAAAGGAGACAAAGCAGGGTGGTCTGTCCCAAAACATAAGCCAACAGTTCTGTTTCCAGTTTTGGCTTTTTTACTTAGAAAAAAATCAAACTTTTGTTAAGGTGAATAGAATCACAATTTACACTAGAGTTTAAAGCTGAGTAATTAATTCCAGAGAGGAAGGAGACAAAGTAAAATGCCCTTGATCCAACTGAGCAGGAACCAGGACTCCACACAGAGTCTGGGATAGCCTTAATGGAGAAAACAATCCCTTACAGTCCAGAATCATCAGTGTCCCCAGGGTTCTGACATCCCACAAAGTTTCCCCACTCTCCTGCCTTGAGTGAAGTAACACCCCCCACCCCCAAAGCTCCGCCTCAGCACCTGCAGCAACAGGAGCAACAGTCGTGGGGATGCTTTTAGGGATGAAGTGTATGGTTCAAGACAGGCCACAGACTTGCCGAGGTTGACTGCAATCTTTCCTGCTATGCGCAGCTACAGTGGAGTGCTCCACTTCACAGACTACTGCAGACACCCGGTCAAGGAGTGGTTTCAAATGGTGACTGTACTAGAGAAAGTAAATTCCTTATGGAGTAGTCTAGATTTATAGAGTAAATGAGAGGCACAATACACTGTGGGAGAAAACATCAAGATGATAATAAATCACTGTAAAACCCCAAGCAGCAGATGTCCCCCGGACGCCTTCACAGAACGTCCTGCTCTCCCAGGAGATGCGACACCTTCCTTTCTAGGCCTGTAACATGTTCAGGATGACCCTTCCCTCACATGTACTTTTGATGTGAAAACCAGAGACCATCCCAGCCATGAGGAGAGAGAACAGCTTACCTACATGGTGACAGGCCGGACCCATTGTGATGGCCGGAGTCCCAACATCTACAGCTGAATCTCAAAGTTAAGAGGGCAAAGATGGAACTGTCCCTAACTTAAGTAAACTGAGTTAATCTCTAGGGCTGAAAGTTGTATCACAAACTCTATGTATCCACTGTAGAAGACGTAAGTTTCCATCTTATTTAAGTAATCAGCCCTGTTCTATACAGCACCATGTCCACTAGGAAAATAGCTGGCAGCCTCCAAGGAACGTCCACTGCACTAAGAGCCCTGCTCTGGCAAGGTGTACAGTCAGGTAACGACCCTTGCTCCCATACCAACCGCCTGGTTTTGCTCCTTAGACCTCATGTGGTGCAAGTAAAGAATTCCTCAGAGTTGGTCACTGCGCTCCACTCCCTGTGTGGTGTACAAACACACAGGAAATGAATAAATTGGGGGAGGGGGGGATGAACCAAACCACCTGCCCAGCGCACAGCATGTGAACTATTAGAGAGATAATGTCTGCTGCTACCTACCCAGTGCCCACAGCCTACCCTCGGGGCTCAAGCAAAGCTCCAGGATAACCTGGGCTACATGGCAAGACCCCACAAGCAGGGCATTTGGAAGGTGATGTCAGGAAAAGGACAAGATGTTCTCCTTTGTATTTACTCCATACGTTATACGAAACTGCAGAAATGTCAGGTCAAGGAAAGTCTCAGGACTCCTGCATCAAGAAGAATACACGCACCCTCCACGTGGCATACGCCCTTATGACCACTGTTCCTTTGGGGCCACCCACACTGTGGCCTGACATCAACTAAATATCATGTTTGGGAAGCTCCATCGTCACTTAGTGTGGCTTTACAAATGCCACAGTTGTCTGCCGACTGAGGAATCCAGAGCGAGGGCCCTCACTGGCTCAGATGTGGAGTATGGGCAGCTCCACCTGGATGCCACTACCTTAAAGTCACATACGCTCCCTCACAGGAACCATGGTCAACAGCAAGGTTACCAAAATGGACCAAGGAGTGATGAGATGGCAAATCCCATTGGCTACTCCATCACGTGTGTCGCAGTGCCATCTCAGGTAGTGCACACCACCATCCTATGAGGTCCTCGTGTGCCACTCTGATTCAGTCTCTCTCAAGGTCATGACCAATTTGGTGATAGGAGAGTGCACGTGTGAGCAAGCACAAGAGGGGCAAGATAAGGCAACCATCCTATGTGCACAGAGCCAGAGCTCTGCCGAGCACAGAGTCCAACGGACACCATGGTTACTAGTATTATATCATTTTTCGCCAATAAGCCAAAAGTCCTTCTGTAGAACATTATCTCTTTTTTTCTTTCTATGCAACTCTCAAAGCACTAAGTTATCTTCCATTGTTTTGTTCCGTTCAAACTGATTAACTGCCCCAAACTAAAAAGAGGCGTGTGCCTTTTAAAATCTGGGTTGGTTTCTTATGGTGTAGACTAGAAGCATTCCTTTGTCGAAATATAAAGGCAGTTTTACCCCCATGACAGGCCACTGCTCAAGCCAAAGTCAGTTTCCCAGCGGAAACTGTTACAGCATTTGAAAGTTTCCAGTGACTTAGGGGCCAGGCATTTATGTGAACCCTCAGTCTCAAGTGTCCCCCCTCCTCAGTGAAAGGTACTTTAGAGGCTTTAGAAAGCAGTGCCTTCCTCTTCTCCTTGGAGGGGACACAGACTCAACTGTTGCTGACAGTCTCTGCTGACTCGGCCACACAGTAGGACTGCATATTAGCTAGTTGCCTGACACACAGCAGGGTCAGCCGATATTAATTCAGGCAGTCTTTGGTCGTCCTACGCATCCCTGGAAAACCAAGTCTGTGTAAAGAGAAATAAAGGAGGCAAGAATTCACATGAGGGCTCAGGAAGAGAGGGGGCAGAGGGGAAAGGCATTCCTGTAGGCCCTGAATGCTAACAAGCGGGCAGAAATGACAACAGTTTTACTTTGCAAACTTTCTTTCATCTGAGTCACCTGTTCCAAACACAGACCCTGCCTTGAGTGGTTCAAAGGAGGGGCATGCTGGGAAAGAGCGCACAGGATTTCTCCTGTGTGCATTCATCACCATGCTCAACGAGGCACTGGGCAGGCCCGCCACAGATTACTTCAGAGCTGTCTCTTATCCAAATGTAACTAACTACTTAGTATTTCCCAATCTTACTGTGATCATCAAATGAGACAACAATTAGTAACAGCGAAGGCGGAGGGGACAGAAAGAAAAACACCTCGCCTTAGCAAGACCTCACTAGTCACTTGAAGCAAGGATGTACACTGCTACATTCCTTGGAACCACGTGACCCATGGGATTTCATCTCAAAGTCAAGAAGAAAACAGCAAGCTCCTCATCCAGGCAAGGCCCATGGATTTCTATATAACAAGCAACAGCACAAGAGCCTCCGCCTCTACAGCTACCAGATGGCAGCTCTTCCGGGTGAGAAATAATCTCACAGATTAGCGTTTATGAGCAGCTTTATCACCTGTGCCTCACGGACTCGTCAGAATGACTAATTTCCATGACCAGCACCCCAAATTGCCCAACCTCCTTCCTTTCCTGTATGTGGGCAGCTCAGGATAACACAGTGGAGAGAGAGGATGAAAACGAGCCCACAATGGGGCAAGGAAGATGAAGAAGGGTGAGAGGGTGAGCACGGAGAAAGGAGCTGTGAAACCTAATGCTGCCGGGCTCTTAACCTTTCCCACAAATGTGGATGTGGTGTCCAGCAGGTGCCCAAACCTACTGTGTCATGGGCATTAACTCTGCATCTCAAAGGACTGTCACTGACAGTAAAACGTGCAGAGCACTGTGAAAACACAACAGGCATTAAAGAGTGAGCACGGTGCTAGGGGTTAGTCACGTCGGTAGGAGAATCAGGAAAAGATAGGCTAACAGAACTTCTTAGGGTGGCTGGAATTAAGAATAGAACGGGTTACACCAGGCTAGGCTGAATTCAGCTACACGATAAGCCAGGAGGTGTGGAGGTGACCCTCAACACTAAGCAAAGACTGTGGTGTGCTGTGGCAACAGACAAACCTGCAGTTATAAGCAGGGCACAGGGAGGGATCGGGGCAGAGGCCAGCAGAGGTTTTAAGTGTGAGGTGGAAACAAGGTAAGAGCCAGGGCCCGACAGAAAGTTTAGAGTGACAATGAGGGAATGCATGTTGGGTGGCTTACTCCACACCACGGGCAACCAAAACTGGTCTCCGGGTCTGTCACAGCATGGAAACTGCACTGATATACTCAAGTCCTACAATGAACAGAGGCAGAGGCTGGGCAGAAGAGGGCTCCAGTGTGGGCTTCGAAAGCCAATGGAAGGACCCTGAGTGCAGCAGCAGTCCTGGCAGCAAGTCTTCCATACTGGCTTTCCAACACTGGAGGCCACAGGCTGCTTTAACAGCAACAATTAACTGTCCTGAAAGCGCCTGGCAGCAGGCATTCAAAGCCACTAGAAATTAACAGTTGACGTATCAGCCACACCTGGCCTGCCACCCTGGCCCTCCATGCTCATCCTGTCTCTAGCACTTACGCTTGCTTCCGTGCACCTCCGTGTTCATTTCCTCTTGTGCCTCCTATCCCTGCAGCAGCCAAAGGACTTGTAAAGAAAAACAGTTTAGAATCTTCAACAGTCTCATGTGCTATATCTTTTGAGCAATATCTGACAAAAACAATTTTGTTTCTAACGTCTCATGGAGGAAGAAGCCCGTGCAAGACCCTACATCTTCCTCGGATTTCCCCAGCAGACCCTGGGGAAAGTTGCTGTTATCCTGGATCCTTAAAGATACATCAGTATTGCATGAGGACAGTTTCTGGCAAATGTTTGCTTTATAAACAAAGTAGACAGTTACTAGGGTCAAATGAAATGTTTCTATCACACATAAAACGACCCAGCCAATTCACTCACAGAACCATCTTTTCTTTCATAAATACTGAAAAAGACATACTATCTAATCATCCCAAGATTTTAGTTAACCCTGACACCTTACTGATGGTCTAGAAAGCCACACCTGAGCAGCTACAGAAATGTAGAAGAAAAGAGATGACCCTCCTGCACCCCAGAAAGGCCTTCAGTGAACTCTTTGTGCACCCCAGAAAGGCCTAAGAGGACATCCTCCTGCATTCCAGAAGGGCCTGCAGTGATCTCCATGATGTGACTTGTTGACCCCAGATGATATTTCATTATCACCAATGGACTTTTAATGAAGAATAAGACCCAGGGGCTGAAGAGAGAACCCAATGACTGCAAGCACTGTCTGCTCTCCCAGAGGATCCAGGTTGGATTCCCTGCTCACTCGCTCCCCCTCTCCCCTTCTCTCCCTTTTCCTCTTCTCTCTCAACAGTCTGTAACACAACCACAGAGGATCCAGTACCTCTGTGAGGACTCCTCAGACACAGCATAGACACACGTGCAAACACAAATGCCAATACACATAAAACAAAATGAAGAATAAAATATAAGAATAATAACAGAGAAAAGTCCGTAAGTTATCTGGCTGCTGGCAATTCTTCATGGCACAGCATCCATAAGTACCTGCCAAACTGCAGCAAACCATACACAGGCTGGAACAATCACATAATATTTCTAGTCTACACTGGAACCCACTAGGTGGCCCAGGCTGATCCTGTACTCCTAATTCCCCTGCCTCAGCCTCTGTGGACTATAGGTCTGAACGAACCAGCACCTTCAGATCTTAAGCCCACTCTGATCCAAAAGAGTCATCACCGTTGTTCTTCCGAATTCCCTAGATCAAGCATGAAGGTCTGGGTTTAGAACACAGCACCCATGGTTTTTGCTTTTAAAGAAAAGGAAGTGAGGTGCAGTGGGGTGCAGTGGGGCATACTTGCAATCCCAGCACTGGAGAGCAGACACAGGGCTTGTCAGCCAGTCTACCCTACTCAGTAAGCTCTAGACTCTGTAATAGATCCGGACATCCTCTGACCTCCACATACAAGCATGCACACATGCACATATACACACAACAGTAACAATGACAATGAAGACGATGACAATAACTGACAGAAGAAGACACAAAATGTGGGGCTGAGAGCCGGCTCAGCAGTTAAGAGGACAGGAGTTTGTCTCTTCGCACCCCCCTCCCCCGTGGCAGCTCACAACCACCTATACTCCAGCTTCAAAGGATCTGTCCTCTGACCTCCATGCGCACTGAACGCAGGTGGTGAACTTACCTGCAAGCAAAACATTCATACACCTAAAACTAAAGTAAGCCAATACTGTAAGAGGGTAGGGCTGGAAAGATGTCTCAGCACCCATTTTTGTTTGTTTGAAGTGAGCCAAATGCCTTACAAACCCTGATTACCTCCTAGTGAAACTCCATACTAGATGACAACAACAACCATCTTTTGAAAACACTCCACACTTGAGAGATGAGTAGGCCAACACCTCCTTCAGTAGAGGAGGAAACAGAGGCCCAAAGACATGACAGGATCTGGAATCCACTCAAGATAATTAATCTGTCAGTATCCCAGTGACAGGGTCCCTCCTGATCCCTTTCTGCCACTTTCTAGTATTATGACTCAGGCCACTTCTACCTTCCCAGGCTGCTCCAGTCTCAGAAACCTCACCTGCAACTGTATGGACACATCCTGAAAACTTGGCCGCTGTCCACCAACAACCACCATGAGTTTTAAATGGCTTATCATCAAACTGGAGCACATCCAAAGGTATTTTGAACACATCCAGACAGACGTGGAGAAGCTCAGGAATCTAGTTAGCACCGTTAGGGCAGAAGCTCCAGAAGACACGGCTTGGTGACCGTGAGCCAAGAAGCTTGCAAGGGCCAGAGGTAAAGGGCTAACTAGGGGTGCGGAGACTTCTGTCACCTGAGCAGGTAATTGGACTAACCATTCTCTAATTCCCAGGGTCAAGTCTTGCTTAACTCAGTCAGGGCAGTTTTAGGGTTTCTTTTAATCTCCAGGATAAAAGCAGACACTTGCAACAAAAAGTAAGTAGTTGGTGCTTTGGAAGAACTTTCAGAAGATCAGGTCTAAATGTCTTAAAGTAGAAGTCTACAGCTTTCCCAATCCAAGAACTCAGCTGTGCTCTGCGCCAAGGGCTGCTGCCCCTCTATGCATGTAAGCAACACAGGGGACGAGCTTTCTTAAACCCGATGCTCACCTCTGGTACATGGATGTTCTTAAGAAAAAGAAAGAAAAGAAACCAACTTAATGCTAACAGTGACTCTCAACAGTTCTGCACCGACTGTTTAGAAAGTAAATTACAGCCTACTCATAAATCTGCTGTCTGTTGATCTTGGGAATCTTTTGCTTGACTGTACCCTGATATACAACCAGAATACACGGCCACTCTGCGCTGTATTACTACTAGAAAATGTTTAAGAAACCATGAATAGTACATTAATTTAAATGAGTTGTTCAAATTACATGCAAAAAAAAAAAAAAAAGACAGAGAGAGAGAGAAAACCTCCTCAAATATGCATGGCTATATGCTCCTACTATAATGCCAACGTTTGGTGTATACAACATCATTTCAATGATGTGACTATATACAACACAAAGAGGAGCTTGTTCGACCCTCAAGACAGGAAAAAGGAAAATGAAACAGTAAGAACAGATTCTGAAACCCTTTCTGTCCTTACTGTTGATAGCCCCCGCTGGCTAACGTTAGGTCAACTGACCCAACATAAAGTCATCCTCGAGGAGGGAAACTTAATTGAGAAAATGCCTCCACAGGATCAGGCGGTAGAGCATTTTCTAAATTAGAGATTGATGGGGGAGGGCCCAGAACCCAAATCCTCTGCAAGAGCAGCAAAGCGCTCTCGGCTGGTGAGGATTGGTTCTAATGCTTTGATTTAATCGGGAATCTGTGTGTCCAAACACTCAAGGTCCTTGTCCCCAACTGGTTTTTGATCGATCAATAAGGATGCCAATGGCCAATGACTGGGTAAAGGGAGACGGGGGAGGGGCCCTTAGGTTGTGTGGGCTAGGAACTGGAAGAGAGGGAGAGAGAGAATCGCTTATGTTTCAGAAGGAGACAGATCAAATTTAGAGCTGCAGAAGGAAAATCATCTGAAATGTAGGAGAAAAGAAATGTGGCCCCCAAAAGGGCTGCCCAGAAGTGTCTTGGGCAGCAAAGACTAGGGTCCACCCAGAAGGAACAGGGCAGCAAAGTTAGATCATAGATTTAGAGGGTGTTGAGTCAGGAGTACCGGAGGGAAATCTATGATAGCTGGGTGGAGGATTAAACTGCCCAGCCTTTGAGTAGCCAAGGCATTTCAAAAATAAGTTAACGTGTGTGTGTTTCATTCACTGATCCAAGGAGTCCCTGAGTGGGTGGGTGGAAATGTGCGCCCCACACCGCCAGGAGCACAAAGCGATACAGTTAAACTCACCACAACACTTAGCTACTGAGCATGCCTTTCAGTTCCCTAGGAAACTGTGATTTCAGGAAATTTACTAATGCAACTTAATGAAGAAATCATTTGAGTTGAGCAAGTTAGACGAGGTTGTAATTCTGGGACAGAAGGATTCAATATCAAGTAGTCTGGGCTTGTGAGACCCTGTCTCAATGTCCCTGCTCAGGAAAAGAAATCTTTTGTAAATGTTTTCTTGATAAGAGAAAAATCGCTATGTCTATCTACTATAAGCAGTATACCATTTAGAAAACCAAGTTGAAGTGTTCTTGTGGAATCTGGGCAGAGGTGACACAGACTTTGCATCGGTGCATCAGACGGGCAGTCTTCAGAGAATAACAGTTTTAAGACTATTTCCTATGATTCATAGGAATGAAAACCAGATTTGATATTTTGACCTTTCAAAGCACTGTAGTCTCGCCAAACTGCACTTAGCATTATTCATAACACTTTTTCTAATTTAAACTGTCTAGTTATCTGTACGTATGGATTTAACGTTTCAGTTTACAAATGTGACTTTGGTAGTAATTTCCATTATCAAGTTAGTAGGCTCAGAGTTAAAAGACAGTAAGTTTGACGGCTACTGGAAACTGTCAATACAACATGTCAATATACAGAGGTAACCCTCAGAAGCAGCCTGAGAATCCAAAACCCACCGACAAACACCTTTGGAAAGGGACATTGACTTCTGTTCTGGCCTGGGTAAGACCCCCCTTTCCCAGGAGACTGCGGGCCTTGAGGTGGATGGCCAGAGGACTGGCAAGGGGAGAAGACACTAGAGGAGCGTGCCCAGGCTCAGCAGGGTGCACGGCCTCGGCTTCTGACAGCTCTGTGAGAGGAAGTGTGATTCACACTGAGCTGGAGACTTGTCACAAAGCTTCACTTTCCCAGCAGTATTTAGAGCACAGTCCTACCTCATCAAAAACAACCCAAACCCAGCAACAAACCAGCCACATAACAGACCTGCTGAGTGTAACAGTTGCTGGGGTTAGCTGGATGTAGCTGCACCTGCCCAAGGCATCTTCTTCTATATCGGTGGCCTTTTGAGTTTGGAGACTGTTTACCATGGATTATAGGGAGAAAGCAGGAAGAAGAGATTTGAAAGGAAATATTCAGACAGAGTTGCTCACGTTGCTCAGAATCACCTTGGTGAGCTGTAAAGCTTTCTCCCAGAGCAGACCGGTAGCTTTGTACAGTGGCACAGTGTTTGTGGTTAAACGAGAGGTAATAGCTAATCAAACACTTTCCCAGAACCCAAGAGCAACAAGTCAGGCTCGCTGGCACAGTGCAGTCACTAGGAAGCTCAGAATAAAATAAATAAAATCAATGCCTGTGCTGCAGCCACAGTTTGTACAAGCACGAGGTGAGCATCCTCGGGGGTTCCTCAAGGACACTGTGCACCCAAGCAGCCAGTGCTGGTGTGAGACTTGACCGGACAGTGAGCTGGAAATCCTTTACAAGCTTTTCTTCCATACTTGTTTCCTTTGGAACAGGGGTGTCATTGTTGATGGCAGTCAGTTTCTCTGCCTGTCGTGGTAAAATAAAATAGCCTATCAAAAGCAACCTGAGCAAAGGGCTTATTTGGCTCACAATTCCAGGTTATGGTCCTTCCTGTGAAGGAAGTCACGGTGGCAAGAGCCTGAGAGTGCTGCTTACAGTACATCTCCACTCACACGGGGAGAGCAGTGATCTGATGGGCTAGTGCTCAGCTTGCCCACTGCTTTATACAGACCAGCATAGCCTCCAGAGGCAGTCCCTACCACAGTGAAGAGGGACCTTCCCACATGAAGTAACACAATCAGGTTGACCTCTTAAGGTATCTCAGAGGGACCCTGCCAAGGGGCTTGCCTCCTAGGTCCTGACGTGACCATTAACACCAACCATAGCAGTGATGACTAATGTCATTTATAACAACTCAACTGTGTGGAAAACTTGATTTAGTCCACGTAGGAATCTGCTTCCTTAGTGCTGTGAGAGCCTGTCCTGTCCTCAGGCTGGAAAGGTATGGATGACTACCACTTATTTCCTCGCTCTGCATAGAGTAGAAAACATGTCCTGCATGGTTTTGGAGGAAGAGGCTGTCTCTTACTTGGGGTTTCTATTGCTGCAATAAAACTCCATTACCAGAAGCAAGCTGGGGAGGAAAGGGTTTCTTTGGCTTACACTTCCTCCTCACAGTTCATCATAAAAGAAAGTCAGGACAGGAAATCACACAGGGCAGGAACCTGGAAGCAGGAGCTGATGGATGCAGAGGCCATGGAGGGCTGCTGCTTACTGGCTTGCTCCATGTGGTTTGCTCACAGGAAGACAGCCTTGGAGTCTCCTCCAAGTGGAGTTACAGATGGTTTGGAGTCATACCTGGGGGTGGTAGGAACAGAACGCAGGCACCAGGCATACATGATATACATACATACATGCAGACAGACACTCACATAAAAAAAAATCCTTAAAAAACCAAAGAAGCCAGGCAGTGGTGGCACATGCTTTTAATCCCACCATTTGGGAGGCAGAGGCAGGTAGATTTCTGAGTTTGAGGCCAGCCTGGTCCACAGAGTGAGTTCAGGGACAGACAGCTACATAGAGAAACCCTGTCTTGAAAAACAATAAATAAATAAATAAATAAATAAATAAATAAATAAATAAATAAATCAAGGAAAAAAAAACCAAACAAACCAAAAGAAAAAAGAAAAACAAAGAAATCAAAGCCTAAAAATTAAAACTGACAAAAAAAATTAACACTTATTAAAGTGCCTACAGTTAAAATAATAATTTAAAAAAATTTTTAAAGAGAGGTTGCAGCTAAGAAGGACATGCAGGACAGAGCCACATCCTTAAGATGACCAAGTGGAAACTCAGCAAACCCTAGACCCGAAGCCACTTTGTCACAGGACAGCCTCGTGACTAGCTGAAACTCAGCTGTATCTTCTATCTCTTGCAGTCAAGACTATCTTACCCACAACAACATTAAACAAACATGAAACAATCTTGGCAAAATCACTAAAGCAACTGCAAGAATTTTTAGTCAGTCAACAACTTTCAGAATTTTTAGAAAGGAATGTATCTTCAAATAGCTTAGCAGTTTTTCTCCTTACTTCAAACCACTAGTTTGGAAACTCCGGAAAGTCATTTACTCCAGATAAAGCTATCAGTGGGAAGACAGAGATAGTTCAATCGGAGGGGGAGGGGCAGCATTCACACTGGCGAGAGTCCCTCTGCCTCACAAGGTCTTTCTAAGGAATTTCTAAGAGGTGAGGGAAGCACCACCCCCCACAGACATGCAGACCTTTGCCATGCAGACCTTTGCAGGAACTAAGAGCTAATCTGCTTCTTCCTCAGTCTCCTTCTACTCATGGGGCTCTTCCTGCCTCCCACCCACTTCTTCTGCCGCCTGTGTTCCCACAACCTGGTCTGCAGCTTCTCTAGCAATGGCACCTTTTCCTGACAGCTCTCCTAGATGCAAGAAAGAGCACAGGATCAAAACGGGGACGGGTGTGCATGAGAGTCTCCCTGAGTTACCCACTGAACTGCTTCTACCTGCCCACCCTTGCTGACTCAGAGCACAGCTGTAGTCTGAAAGCTGTCACCGGATGGCTCTGCAGCTCTTCCACACCACAATGGCCTCTTGTGTCTCTACTAGGAACCCTCTACCCTGGGCCAACTCTGACGCCCTCACTCGGAAGGCAGGCCTCCTGCTCATTCTCTCTCAAACACTATTCCTTCTCTGCTAGATGTGCTCTAGCAACCAAAATGGGATCCCGAGTTTCAGCAACTGCCACCAGTGGTGACAAGGAGGCAGCGGCATGACTCTGTACTCCCCGGGGGGGGGGGGGGGGGAGGACCCCTGACCTCGGTGAACCTGAGACCTGAGCAGCCATAAAGGTGCCTGTGAACCCAAAGGTCAGACATGGCCATCTCGACTATCCTGTCTCCACTAAGTCCTACACAACTTAGAACCCTCACTAAAAGCTACAATCTATTCACATCATCAGTTTGTGTGGCTTCACAAGACACTTCATCCTGCACACATGATATACAATCTCAATCCAAATCTGGCACTGAGTTAGGTCTGCTCCAATGAAACCCATAAGCCTAGCCTGCAACACTCTGGGCAGACTTCAACAATCTGCATCCTCAGTATTCATGGTGTGGAAGTACTTTGACACATGGAGGAACAGTAGACCCAGGAGTCCCAGGCCCCACCCAGACTGAATCAGAGTCTACTGTAGCTGTAGCTGAGTTCCTTTTCAAAATGAGCATTATTTAGAGTGAGCCCAATCTGATTGTTCTCCTACACAGCCAATGAGGAGCCTGCACACTGAAAGCTGGGTGTATTTGACTTCCTCTACAGAGCCCCGCTCTCATTTCCTGTTGAGCTAAGAAAAGCAAGTCTAGCTAGCATTGCCAGGCATGAATTGAGGCTCCTTAGCGAAAGCAAAGTCTCCAAGCCATTTGGGTCACTCTGCTATTGTTCTACCTCCTCATGCTCATCTGCAAATACTATAATTAATGGTGACTAGACTTTTGCTAGAATGAAGATATTTTTATTAGATATTTCCTTTATTCACACTGCAAATGTTATCCCCTTTCCTAGTTTCCCCTCCAAAAATCCCCTATCCCCTCCCCCTCCCCCTGCTCCCCAACCCACCCACTCCCATTCCTAGTCCTGGCATTCCCTACACTGGGGCACAGAACCTAGAATGAAGCTATTTTAAAGGTCAGTACTATATCCCCCACCTCAATCCCCCAACATTCAATATCTTCTTTAACATTACTTTAAAAGAGAAAAAAAGGGAGGAGAAAACTAATGTGACCAAAAAAGACCATGGTGTTTTAAATGTTTGTCACCCTATCGTAGACCACAACACTTCTAGTTAACTACCAGGTGACACAGCAGCTGCTGAGGGGCTGGAGCAGAGAGAAGGAGAGCCACTGTGCCAGCATGGACCCAATCCAAGGCCTGATGATGATCATGAGAAAGCAAAATGGCGTGGCAAGCCAGTAAGCTTGGAGAGTGGTTTTCACCCAGGAAAGGCACATTTACTCCCTGTTGTCTTAAACCACATAAAAGCATGGAGCCGCGTTTGTCCCTTACCAAGTCTGTATCATCTAAAATAAGCACCTGGCATTAATGCTCTGAGTGACTATGCCACCTACCTGACTACAGTGTCCACTGTATTTGCTGTTCATTTTCAGTTAATAACGCATTAGTACTCAAGCAGTTTTGTGGTGTGTGTATGTGTGTGTGTGTGTGTGTATGTTGTTATAGGGCAGCTGAGTCTCTCTCAAAATTCCTAGGTGAAGTCTTACTCTATAATACCTTGGAACATATTGGTTAAAATTCAGAGTCCCAATCCCAATCCAATCTGACAGATTTCCTTTCAGGAGTAGGAAACTCAACCATAAAGAGAAACACTAGGAAGGCATGAGAGGAAAAGGCACAGCAAACAGAGACAGTGAGCCTCCACAGGGCAGGAAGACACAAAGGCCTCAGGAGCCCAGTAATGTCCCTCCCACAACCTCTGGTCCCATCTCTAGGACCCAGGAAGCCAGAGCTGCTGTCCAGCCTCCCAGGCAGTGGCCTCACATTACGGTGGCCCAAGCGAACGAGCACAGGATTTTCTCACACACATCTGTTCCCCTAGTTCTTGAGGGCTCACGCTGTTATCACATTCTTTGAATGGTGAAAACCGTGAACCAGGCTAAGCATGATGTCACCTGCAGAGAATCCCAGCACTTGGGAGACTGCTAAAATTCAAGGTTAGCAAGGGCCAGCAAAGACAATGTAACAAGACACTGTCTCAAAGGAGTAGTGCTGGGAAGGATTATTAGTAAATAGACTTGCAATTCATGGGAATTGAGGGGACACCCATTTTTAATTGGTTTTCATTTAACTAGCAGGAAGTAAATGTCAGGCCCAGAACAGTGGGTGTTGTATCCGGAAAAGGTCTATAGTCTCTGGAAGATCCATTCTTTGACTACAGTTCAAACAAAATGTCCTGGCAGACAGTCCCTAAGCCTTAAGTGAGCATACATGGAAATCAGAATGGTCTTCACAACAACTTAGAAAGGTCTTTAACTTTTTATCCTGCTTGGTCAGTATCAGAGCTGACCTTCACTATAGAGCAGTTTCCTCAGAGCTTGCTTGTGCAGTCACATAGGATAAATGTATGAGTTTCTTGTACATAGTGGAGAGACAATGTTTTCTTCAAAGACCCTCACTGAAATGTCAGAAAAGTATGTTCCCTATAGGTTATCAGAAATACCACCATTTTCTCAGCATTGAAGTTAATGTCCCAACAAACGTTTCCTCACAAGTGAAGGAAATGTATTTTAGCAAAAGCTTCCTGCTCTGCAGTTGAGTCAACAGGTTGCCTGATGAAATCTGGGTTCTAGGTAGTTCCTCTTTCAGTAAGATTTATAAGTTGGACAAATTCAATGAAAACTATGCTTTAAAAGTCAGGTATGACAGCCCACACCTTCAAACTCTTGTTGAGTTTGAGGCTAGCCTGGTTTATATAGTGTTCCAGGACAGGGCTACTCGGTGTGACCCTGTCTCCACCACTGTTCTTTGGAGCTCTGGATCAGAGCTGAGGTCTATCTGTACTGAATGAGAGAAGCACTGAGTACTGAACAGTTACTCTTCCGTGAGGCATTTGGGGTGGCCGCTGAGATGGGTAGACCCTGGGATGTCATCCTTGGTGGAGCCCAGTGACGGAGGACTAAGAACTTTTCCATCTGTCATAGTCAAACTGGAACTCTGAGCAGCAACGCACACTCTTCCTAATACAGGGAATATTTTAAGCAAAAATGATTGGATTTAACAGAACTCTTGGACTAAATGGCTCTTGAAAATGAAAGCAAACTATTACTTAGTGGTCCATGGACAGTCTCCAGCCTACCCTAAATCACACGAGACTTTTGTGATATTGAGAGGTATGTAACCTACATACAGAATTTATGTATGTTCTGAAAACGTCTTACAGCATAATTTTTAAAGATATTTTACATCTAGATATTGGCATAATTCCCAGTAATTGAAAGATCTCATCCTGTTTTGTATTGTATGGCCCATAATTTATAAGATCGTTAAGATCTTGAAATAGCTGGCATTATCAAATTATTCTTTGGAGTATACATAGGGCAAGCAGGACTTAGCAATGTTTGTAGAGGCCCCCTTACAAAAGCATAGTAGTCTGCTATATAACTGAGTGTATGGATGTAGAAAAAACACATTAGTCTGCAAAAGGGGAGAAATACTCATGTTGAGAGGAATAAGTACCAAACAATAAAGTTTGTAGCAACTGCTGTGCACTGTTCCTAAAAAAAAATTGTGTTGTGTGTCAAGGTCCTCTGCCAGTAAAAAGATGGGCAGAATCAGCAGGCTCTTGGATGAACTATTCCGGAAGAAAGCTCCCACTTCCTAATTTCAAACTAAGGTAGAGGAATCAAGATGTGTTATCGGCCAGAGACAGACAGACAGAGCAATCACTGCAGCGAAGCTCAGGAGTCCAGCAGCTCTCAGTGAGGTCTAGAAGTGTGTTAAAATAATTGGGGGGGGGGGAGGGGGGTGTTAAAAGTCTTCTCAAGAAATGATGCTCAAGGAGATACTCAGGTGTAAATGGGTGAATATGTGCCCAACTTAAAGCATGCATGAGCTAACCTGCAATGAACCTAAGAGCTAAAACGACCGAACTAAGAAGAAAACACAAGACTGAACCTTTGTAACCTTGGATTAGGAAAAGGTTCTTAGATATGACACTAGCATCGTAAGTAAAAAAGCATACTTCTTAATTCATCAAACATTGGTATCACCAAAATGAAAAGTGTACTTGGAAAATATATACCATAAAGAGAGTGCAAATACAATTCAAGAATACACAAAGATGCTGCACATTATATACCCAGCTGCTTGGACAAACAGAGAACACTTAGGCAGAAAATTCGTAACTCATAATATCACTCAACTTAAGCAACAGGTGAAAGACTTGAAAAACACTCCCATAAAAATATTCAAAAGGCCAAAAGCAAGTGAAGACATGCTCAATGTCATTAGTCATCAGAGACATGCAAATCAAAGCCACAGGACAGATAACAACCAGGCCCATTATGAAGAGTGACAGATATCACACATATTGGCAAGGATGTAAAAAGCGTACATTCCTAAACTGCTGTGGGAGTGTCACGAAACTACCCGCTCTGCAGTTCCTCAAAAAGTCAGTTAGCACAGATTCCTACAGCCCCAAAAGTCTACACAGGAACTGCACACACATGCCCACAGCAGCGTCAACCCTAGGAGCTCAAAGGGAAACATTAGCTGATGAGCCAGTGTATGGTGAATAGCTACTCAATGGAACATGACTACACAAAGGGGGACATGAGGTACTGACACCCACTACAACATGCTTGAGCCCTGAAGACATCAGGCTGAACAAAGACAGTCACTGTGTGTTTCCACTTACAGGAAATGCCTAGAGCACCTCCAGCAACAAAAGGCAGAGGGCTAAGGTGCAGCTGTCAGACACTAGAAGGACCAGGACATGGGTCTGTGTGAAGGATGTCACCAGATTGACTGGCGGTGGAACTCTGAACACACTAAAACCCAGCCAGGTCTACAGAGTGAGTTCCAAGACAGCCAGGGCTACACAGAGAAACCCTGTTACAAACAAACAAACAAAACCTAAGACAAAGCTCTTTCTAAAGTTAAGATGTCTCTTCTACATGTCACTACTACCATCAAAAACAGGAGGAGCTGGGCATGTTGGTGAACACCTTTAACCCCATTACCGGCAGGCAGAGCTCTGAGTTTGCATCAACGTTCGGACCAGCCAACAGTGAGACCTGGATATTAGACCAGATGTGGCAAGACACACCTCACATCCCACACCCAGGAGGCTGAGAGAGGAGGAGCTCAAAGCCAAACTACACGAGATCTGAAGACATGGCTTGGTTAAGAGACCAGATTTCAGATCACAGCGCCCATGGAACAAGCCAGGCATCAACGCCCACCTCAGCACTGGGCCTGCCTCAGCACTGCGGCTTGATTCAGGGGAGACTATGTCTCAAAAGACCAGGAGGGGACTTACAGAGGTAGGCACTGATGCTATGCTCACCTCAAACCAACGGCTCTCAGCCTTCCCTCACACTGCAACCCTTTAACACACATCCTCACTCTGCAGTGAATCGTAACATAACCATTTGATGTGCAGGAGATCTGACATGCTAAGAACCACAGCCCTACACATCTGCATCTGAACCACACACACACACACACACACACACACACACACACGCACACCAAGTTGTTTTCAACTCGGAGAAAGGAAAGGGGGCAGAAGAGGAGACTAGGCACCACACAAGTGAAAGGCAGACTGACCCCTGACCTCTGGTTGCTAGGTCTACTGGCTCCCTTCAAACCTTCAAGCCATGACTCAAGAAGAAGAAACCAAAGCAAAGACCAGCCTGCTCCCTCAGTGAGGAAGAGCTGAGAGGCTGGGTAGATTGAGAAACCAGAGGTAAAATTGGAATACAGAGGCTGCCCAGACATGAGGAACCCAAGGTCTAAAAGGGGGCCTGCCTGAGTTCAGCAAGTACAAATCAACACACATATATAAGGAAACTATCTAAGGCAGAGACAAAACATGTACAGAAAAGAGGTGAAGGAACAGAGCCAGTACTCACATACTCACATACTGACTACAGAGCTCACCGGACACTAAGCTAGTGCCAGAGACACTCACCAATGCGAAGTCCTACTAAAAATCCAGAGAAATGGGTCCTCAACGATAAACTGGCTTTCTCCTACATAACTGAACTGTCTCTCAGACAAACTTCAAGAATACTCACAGGAATAATAATAATGAGAGTAAGAGTAATAATAGTGATAACAGCCACCACAGCACTAAAACACAGCAAAATTCACGGCAAGTGGCATCCACTGAAAGACTAACATTCTGGAAGTCGTAGCACACAGAGAATAGGAAGACTACTGAAAACTATGCAAGACTGACAGGTTAGAGATAACATTGGTAAAGCAAACAATATAGCTATTTCTTATGTGCAAAAATTAGAGAAAATATAAAGCCTAAAAAATTACCAAAAAGATCCAAAATCTTTGATGATACACACACACACACACACACACACTAATGTCTGAGATTAAGAAAAAAGTGGATGAGACTATTAGCAAACACTCCCATGGAAGTAAGAAGACAAGGCAGGTGCCAGAGATGCCTCAGTGGCTCAGAAGTGCACACATATGGCCCTTGCAGAAGACCCAAGTTTGGTTCCCAGCACTCATATTAGATAGCTTAACAAGCTGTCTTCGGGGGCCTCTGAAGGCACCAATCTCACATGCCCATATCCACAAATACAAACATACACAGGGTTTTGTGAAACAAGTCCTAAGGGGGGGGGGGGGGGTGGCCATGAAGCCTGAGCAACAGTGACCATCCTAAATGAAGCCCTGAAAGAGCCTGAGGCAACAACTTGGAGGGTGGGCAGGTGGGTGGGTGGGTGGGTGGGCGAGCAAGCTGCTGCAGGCAGATCTGGGGCTCATAGCCACAACAGGAGTCCCAAGCCTAGGAACCCGGGAGGGGAAACAGGACAAAACCAGTTGTCTGAACCCAGTAAATCCACAGACAAATCCACAGGTACAAGAAGCACGCATATATAAGGGATGACCCTGTATGGCGGCCCAGAGGCTACTATGTGAAGCTGAAGTGAACCCTGATTTCATCAGAGACCCCAAGATGTTGGTGATGGTAGAGTTGTGGGATGCCTGCCAAGAAGAATTGCAAACCAGGAACAGAAACAACCCAAGAGAAAGGCATGTGTTGCAGTCAGCAAAGCTGAAAGGAGTTGGAGATCTGAAGACTTTTGACATCAGACATGGAGATGCAGAGTTTGGAGCCTGCCCAGCTGGTCTCCAGTCGTACTTACGCACGGTGCTCCCTTCCTCCCTACGGGGATTGTAATGTAGATTCTGTGCCACTGTATGTTGGAGTATGTGATCTTTTTTTATTTGGATTTTTACAGGGGATTACAATTAAGAGATTGCCTTGAGTCTCAGAAGAGATTTTGAAATTTGAACTTTTAAACAGTGTTTTGACTGTAACAGCCTATGAGGAGTTTTGAAGTTGGACTGAATGCATTTTTGCATTACCATATGGCTATAATAAGCCTATGGGGACCTCAGAGTGGGATGTGGCAGTTGAGTAAGAACGGCCCCTACAGGCTCATATATTTGAAGGCTTAGTCACCAGAGTGAGTGGTACTACTTAGAAGGATTAGGAGGTGTGGTCTTGTTGGTAGGTGTGGCCTTGCTCAAGAAAGTTTGTCACTGAGGGTGGCCTTTTAGATTTCAAAAGCCCAAGCCAGGCCCAGTGTCTCTCTTCCTCCTGCCTGCATATCCAGACATGGAACTCTCAGCTACCATGTCACCATGGTTCCCTACCATGATGATAATGGACTGTAAGCCAACCTCAACTAACTGTGAGTCTTCACAGCATTAGAACACTGACCAATACAGTCACGTGGTGATCAATACTGTCAAGCCGACAGGATCTAGAAACATCTAGGAAACAAACCTCTAGTCATTTCAGTGTGGGATTTCCCACACTGGGTGAAGTGAGATGGAAAGATCCATCCAACATGTTGACTCCACCACTCCACAGACAGGAATCCTAGCCTGAAAACCAGAGAAAGCCAGCTGTGCAAAGACAAACTGCTCTCTCTTTCCTGCTGCACCGGACACCCACTCTCCTCCTGCCATGCCTTCCCCACAGAATGCACTGCGCCCTTAAACTACAAGCTAAGATAAACCCTTCCTCCTTCAGCTTTGCTTCATAACAAGTAGCCAGCACACAGTGGCCAGGAATACGTACGGAACAGTCCCAAAGCGAGGAAAGGAAGTGCACAGGAAAGGAACAGATATACACTACAAGTCAGGTTTTACTTGCAGCACACGGGAGGCTGAGGCAGGAGAATCTCTTTGAGTTGGAGGCCAGCCTGGTCTAGAAAGAGAAACCTGATCCCAATAAATAAATAAGTAGTATAGTAGAAATTCTAATACAACCTATAAGATAACAAAATTATAGTAACCTGGCAAAGAAAATGGACTTATAAAATAAATAAACAAAACAAAACAAACAAAAAACAAAAAGACTCCCAAAGACAAGGAAAAAAACAAGTCCTTGTATACAGAGCCAGAAACAGAAATCTTACATAAAATTTAACCATTAGATCACTGATTTTGTGTAACAGTAAGCAAGCAACAGAAAAAATTTTCAGCAGATTAAGCAACAAACTATCGAAAAATGAATTGTCCAATTCAATCATGGGGTTTGATGCTGACAATGCCCAATTAAAACAAAATAAAACAAAGGGAACTTCATACTTTGAAAACTGGAATTAATATCTATGGAATCCTTTTCTAATAAGGTCAGGAAAAGGTTAGGAATGGTCTATATTCACTGTGTGGGCCTACAAGATGGCTGGGCAGGTATGGGTACTTACCCTCACACAACAACCTGAGTGTGATCTCTGAGCCCAATGAAGGAAAGAGTCAACTGTAGCAAGCTGTCCTCTGCCCTATACACCCAGACCATTGCATGCTAACACCCATACGTACATACACATGCCACATATAAAGATAAATGTAATTTTAAAAACTAAAATAGGAATACTCAATTCATATTTCTTTCAAAACCCAACAAAGCCATTTTACTTAGCTCAGAAAAATAAAACCCTTTTATTCACATTATTAAGAAGCAGTTATGTGCTAAGTAACAGACTACATGTGTGACAATGTCCTGAGCAGTGAGCATTATAGTCACTGACACACACTGATGCTACACAGCTGGGAAATAAAATACCACAAGGGCAGTAATAATGCACTCCCATGACCAAGCGATCTGAAACTGTGTGCAGCAGCTTAAACAAGAAGAACGAAGTTCATCTTCTATAACCAGAACTAGAGAAACTTTTACACCTGTACATGGGTTTATACCAAAACCTGTAAGCAGTGTAAGCAGTGTAGCCCCTTTCCAGCTCTAAGGTCATGGGGACCAACCAGTGCCTGAAACAGTAGCCTCTCTCTGTGCATACAGCGCACACAGGGTCAACTTCACATCTCCATTCTCTGGGTATCACCCCAAATACTACTCAAAACACATTCCAAGGCCTAGTGAGACTCCACCTCTGAATAGAAGTCTGTCCAGGTTGCTTCGCGGATAGACTGGTACATGAAATTCAAAACAATGAACACCAAATAACAGCAGACATAGGCAGCATGGCCTCCAAGGCAAACTGAACGAGACAGTCACCACAGTAAATGCAGAACCCTCCTGACTCTTTATTCAAATCTCCCACCTGGTATTAACCAAGACAATAAGTCACAGGCCTAATGGCTTCTTTTAAATCTAACTACTATCTATTTCTCCTCACATAGCTATGCCTCCTGCAAAGAATCTCTACTGTGGACACCACTGTTCCCTCCTAACAATCCACTCTTCCTCCACTCTCAGACTCCCACAGCCCTGGAGGGCTCCATCTATAACACCACTCTCTTACCCTGTTCTCTTCCTGCCCAGCGTTGGGCTTATAAACTACACAGAGGCACAGACTGACTTTCTTGTTCATTGTTCACATGGTGCCTGGCACACATTATACACATGTTAAGTATTTCAGTAATAAATAAGAGGTCTCACCCAGCTGACTAGGCTCAAAATACTTGCGGACAGTGAACCAAAAAATAAATATTATGCCCTTAAATCACTGGAAAAAGCTGAGCACCCACAATTTTTTTTCCTCTGGAAATCAAAAGAGAAAGAAGTTGGAATGGAAAGAGAGAGCACCACAGACTCAGAGGACGGCAGGGGATACCCAGGCCCAACAACCACCAAGTAGCACTGGAAGGCTTGTCCTCACCACGCCCCAGACTCCAGTGTCTCACGCAGAATCCCGATGGAACGGTCTGTCCTTGATGTCTTTACTCAAATATCAATCTTTAGCCTGAGATCTCAATATTGCAATAACAAAAGCTACACATGCAGCAATCATACAGAGAACATCAGAAAAACTGAGGAGGGTAAAGAAGTCTGCCGGACAGCAGTAAGACCACTCCCACATCAAGAGCTTCAAAATGTTCACAGTTATTACACTGAGTAAGAGCTGAGCTGAATGCCTCAAGTCTCTGATAAAAATAATCATATATATGATCATTCTCACACACACACACACACATGCACACATACATATGGTTTGTTAGTTAAGTCAAGTTTCTCACAGTATTACCACCACCATAAAATATTCTAAGAAACTTTTGAAGCAAACTCAGATGGGTAAAATTATCCCTTCACATATAACAGAGAAAATCACTTATTTAACTTGAAATTCACTTGTTTCTTCTGTCCAAGTATCAGAGATGTTTAAGTGTGCACACAGACGCTCCCGGCGAGCGACAGGAGTCAGTTCTCGCCTGCCCCCTTGTGTGATCTCAGGCTGGAACTCAGCTCTTCCCTCTCAGGCCTGCCCCTCCATCCTCTCAACCAGGTCCTAGTCAGGGCAACAGCTCCTCTCTGGGACAAAGGGAAACCCTAGTGCTCCACACCACGGCACTGGCTACCTTTATACAATGAAATCTGCTGAGGAAAAGCCTGGTTTTTGGTATTAGTGAATTTCGGTGATAGTAAACAGTTTATCTTTGTGGCTCAAAGATATGACTTAACCTTACAGCAAGCGCGGGGAAGGTAAAGATTTCGGGAAGTGCACCTTTCAAGTACTTTCTCCAATCCAAAGCTTAGTGTAACTCAGAAATCAGGCATCACAGAGATGAACTCAGAAACCGCAAGTGAAGGTCATCAGGTGCTATGCACTGAGTTAATTTAAAGACTAAAAAGACAAATCCACACAAACAGAACCATTAGTACCTGCCTGGTGCTGTGAGCTGGGACGGTGAGTCACTGTAACTGAGTATTCATGTCTCACCCAGATCGCCACACTGCCTAAACCTGCTGGGAGTAAAGGCTGCCCTGGCCTATAAATGCATAAAAAAATAAAAATAAAATAAAAATAAAAAAACCTGAAATATCAGCTTCAACAGGGTACATTTCACAGTAAATAAGAGAAAACTTTAAAAAGCTTCTAAAAGCAGTTTCCAAACTCCTCATCGTCTTAAACGCCAAGTTTTGGAAATTGAAAAGGAATAGAGCAGTTACTGATGCCAGGCACTAAAGCAAGCCAAGCAGCCTGCCCTCTAGAGGCCAGAAAGCATCACTGCTCGAAGCAACTGATCCCAAGAAAGTACAGTCCTAGAATCAAGAGAACGCATCTAAGTTTGTAGCTCTTTCTTTGCCTCGCACAGTCACCAGGTGACTATCTCACATCACCTAAGCCATGGCAAACCAGAACTCTGGCCCTAGTCCTTAGAGGAAGGCTGCTCCAGACACTGACAGACTAGATACGCTCAAGGCCATGCAGTGACTTACTGCACACCCTGCACACTTTCCCCGAGAGCCACTGGGGGATGGATGGATTTCAGCAAATGAAACAGTAAGCCAAAGAAGGCGACCATGAGAAACAGGGGTGCTGCAGGACAGAGCTGGACACCAAGTCTCAGGGCAGTCTGCTCTGCCCAGGAAACTCTCAAGTGACAAAGTTGAAATCAACAGGTTATCTGAAACAATCAATCATATGTATTCAGTGTTAGTTAGGGAAAACTGGTGAGAGGGGCTAAACACTGCTAGGTGCTTGTCTTGTCTCTGAGGGTACCTAAGGGGGATAATAATCATGTGACATTGGTAACCACACATAAGAGAGCAAAGCAGTTTAAGAGGAAAGGTGTTGTTTTAACAAGGAGATAGTTGGCTATAACTATCACGTTAGCCCCAGATGATGACCTCATCTGTGGGAGGAGCAAGAAGAGGAAACAAGTAGTCAACTGCTCTTGAACTACAGCAGCCCAGCAGCAGCAGCTACTGTCACAGGATGTCATCAGTGTTGGTAAACTGAGAAAAGGGGACCTCAGCGTGCACTAGGGAGACGTGGCAGAGCAGTAAATATCTAATGCACCAACAGGCTGAAATACAACCTAAGGGCTCTTTAGAAAATCAGCTGTGTTGGATGGTGTTTTGTTAAGGCAAACACATGAAGGAACGTTTTGCTGAAGCAGAAACAGGAGAGAAGACATCCTGCTAAGCAAGCTGGTGAAAGGACACGTGATGAAGGATTCTTTGCTAACTGTGAATGTATTGGTCCACCTTACATTGTGTAGTTGAGCTGCATTTGTCAGGACTCCACAAAAAGAAACAAACCAAAAAACTTCTGGTGGTGTGCCGCAGTTTCTTGCCACTTCGAGGATTCGAGCCAATTGGCAGGCAGAGTGATGTCAGCTGAGAGAGACACACATGCTGAGGCAAGACAAGTAGAGGGCATGTGATGTTGGAGGACCTATAAAATAAACTTAACAGACAGTGACGAGCCTGAACTAGACTTGCTTATAGAGTTAGCTGTGCAATACTCATTGGTCTCAAATCTTCGCTGAGCTCTTTGCTTCCATGAGAGAGGCACAGCGGAGAACTTTTCCTGGTGTTCCTGTGGCCCTGGCCCCTCCTTATGACTTATACAAAGGCGGAGGCCTGACTGTGTCTGCTAGGTCGTGCCACCAATGCTGATTCACGGTATCCTACTCTTCTGAACACCACTGTAGTGTATCTCTCCTTGAAGTGTTTACACGTCTACCGAGCTGCCGCTGACCTGAACTGCCGATTTCCAGACAACACAAATGGGAGTTGCTCCAAAATACCTCTCTAAACAAGTCCACTTCCCCGCCCCCTCCATCCTTTTATTCCCACTACCTTTGGTGGGTGATGGGCTAAAAGGGAGGTGGAAGCATTTAAGAACCATCATTGAAAACAGACTTTAAAAAAATTTCAAGTTAGAGCAGACAGCACAAAAAATTGATGCCTCTGAAAGGGCAGGATACCTCCACGTTCTGAAACAAACATCTAAGGATTTCTGACCCCAGCACTACGCACCGGTGACCTTACTACATTCTAAACCCTCAATTATCAAACAACAGAGGGGGTGTTTCTAAGTTATAAACCAAAGGTACGTTTCTTTCTCTTAATTATTTGAACGTAATAGGATAACATGTCCACACGTAGCCATATCTGAGACACAATGCTGGATCAGTGACACTTGACAATACACCACAGGTCCCTTGGCTCAGCTTCTCAATGGTGGGAAGTCAACTGCTAGACACTGACAACAGCCTGCTCGTGAGCCAAGCAAGGGGAGCTGAGAGCCTACTCCAAATCAGTTTTACTAGTCAGGCCTATGCCTCTCAAGACACAGCTCACTGCCCAGGTGCAGAGAAGACTGTCTCAGAAACAGCACACCTACAAGCAAACTGCGACAGCAAAACTACACACTGTATGGAAAAATCTACCTTCCATTTCAATTGCCAGTCACCTGCTTTGACCATGTTTTACTTAACAGAAGTGCTACTGAGCCACCAAATTTAAAAAAAAAAAAAAAAAAAAAAAAAAAAAAAAAAAAAAAACGCTGCAGCCAGGTGGAAGACATTATTATAGTCCCAGCCATTCTGAGACGGAAGTACAAGAACCTTGAGTTCAAGACCAGACTGAGTTGTTTGAGCTACAGAGATAAACTAAGGAGACCCTGCCCGTCTCATTTAAAAGCAACAGCTGGTTGGCAGTGGTGGGGCAGGCCTTTAATCCCAGAACTGAAAGCAGAGGCAGGCGGATCTAAAAGTTCAAGGGCATCCTGGTCTACACAGTGAGTTCCAAACTAGACAAGGGCTACTTAGTGAGGAACTGTCTCATAAAAGCAAGCAGGGGGCTGTGCTGGTTCCATGTGTCTGGGCACAGGGGCATTGGCTGAGGACCTAGGAATGATGTACAAAAGCCTGCATATACCCTGATATCTGTCAGTGTGTATGTGTGTGTGTGTGTGTGTGTACCTCTATCCTGCATTCACTGAAGGAAGCAGCAGTACCCACCCCCACCCCACACACACACACACCCAGTACACTAACACATAAGAATCCCTATGCTGGAAATAGTACAGTGGGTAACTGAAAACACCAATGGAAGGTAGGAAGGTACCTATTTCCTTTGACTCGCCAAATAAATTCTAAATATCTCTTAACGGTCCCATGTGTAAATTAGGCTAATGTCTCAGTCTTACAAGAAAAGTCTTAAAAACGATGTTGCTTGTTGCTTTAACCCAAACAACACCAGCGGTCAGTCTGTAGCACACACACAGTCTCATAGCAGAAAAGATCATATTCTACTACTGGCAAACTGGTGGAAAATTCTAAAACCCAAAAATGTATTTCTGACCACTCATAATAGATGTAGTGGTTCCTCGCCCTTCTTCGGTCTCTTCCTAGACATCTTTCCCAGAGATGTCCCTGATTAAACCTTTGTGCTATCTATCTTAGAGCAAAGCAAACTTTTCGACTCCTACAGTTAAGTGCGTGCCTAGGAATCCTCGCGCTGACCATAAGTCTAGCATTTTAACACTGACTCCAGATGAGAAACCAAACAGTGAAAACTCTACTTAAAATGTCAAGATACTTTGCAATAACACAGTCTACTAGGTATCTATCTACCCAGAGAGAAACACTGTAGACACTCATCCAAATCCTTAAAACCATCTAATAAATACGGGACACCGGGAAGTCTCTGCAGACTCAGTCCTTGACTCTAATATACTTTTGAGCACTTACTGTCCATAAAATCCCTTCATTGAAGCCTGAAGAGTGGGCCTGACAGGTGGCCACATGTCACCTCTCACTAGAGCTGTGTCTCAGCAACTTGACCTTCTACGTCCAAAAAGTGTTAATTTAATTTCTGCAATTGTTTACATAACCTGCTGCTTGCTTTTTTGCTTTTTTTTTTTTTTTTTTTAATGACTGGAATGAATGGCTGGGAAAATGAAAGCAACAATCACTCAGGGCATTGTGAACTTAACACAACAGAATAAAATGAGAAGTGTCTAACGACCAGTCCTAGGCTCACAAAACCACTCGCACCAAAACGCCACACACAGACTTAGATGTGAAAGTGACTCCCTGTAAGGGACTCAATCACAGAACCTTCACTCGCTAGGAATGAGGCTCCTTGGATGACCGTTCTCTGGCCCAGCACATCTTCCCTGTGCCGTATTATTACTCCAAAAGGAGTTCAATTCCTTTTTAATGTGTCTGCTTATCCAGGCTCAATCTGTGACACATACAAGTGCTATCAGAAAGGCACAGATAATGTCTTTGGATTGTGATTAATACATAGAAATACACACATCTCCAATGCTGGCCAAGAAAAAAAGCAAAATGCAAGTCTGCAGCTTTTCAAATGAATGCACGCTTGTCACAATGTTTCAGAAGTTAAGACCCCAGCGGCAGGCAGCAGAGAAGCGTGGATTGCTTTGCTGTCCCTGCTCTCCGGGAAGCACCAGGTAAAGGTTTGGGGTTGAGAGTCTGAAGAGCTACACAGCCGTACTTCTTGCTCAACAGGCTGGCTTCCTCCCATCTTGCCCACATCCAGGATCCTTCCAGCATTAAGGAAACCCAAGTCTCAGAACATGTCTGAACATGCCCCTGGGCTGCAGGTCAGCTGACACTGCTCAGGATGGAACATCTTGCTCAGAATTCTCAGGGCCCTCTGGATGGCTTCACCACCCCCAGGAACAAGAGATGCTCTGCTTGCCAGACAACCATTGAGGCGCTTTACCCCTGAGCAGCAACCAGAACCAACCGTGTAGCACTCCTACCCTGTCTACAGAAGTTCCACCCTATCTAGTGGAAAGAACTCATTTGAAATGTGAGAACCAAAGCCTACAATTTGTACATGCATCCCCCAAGTTAGATATATGGGGAAAGTATCTGCCTCAACTTTTCTTCCTCTCTATCTCCTCCAGGCCCTTGCCCAGACCTCTCCCCTCTAGACTTATATCCTAGGTCAGTGGTCCTCAACCTTCCTAATGCTGAGTCCCTTTATGGGTGACCCTCAACCATAAAATTACTTTTGGTTTTTGGTTTTGTTTTTTTTTTGGTTTTTCGAGACAGGGTTTCTCTGTGTAACCCTGGCTATCCTGGAACTCACTTTGTAGAACAGGCTGGCCTCGAACTCAGAAATCCGCTTGCCTCTGTCTCCCAAGTGCTGGGATTAAAGGTGTGCGCCACCACCGCCCCGCATAAAATTACTTTTGCTGCTACTTCATAACTATAATTTTGCTACTGTTATGAATCGTATGTAAATATCTGTGGTTTTCCCGTGGTCTTTGTTGAGAGACCCCTATGAAAGGATCATTCTGCAACCCCTAGGTTCCTCTGTCCCGGGCCAATCATCTTAACTGTTCTTCCCAGAACACCGGCTGATGAAATTCTCTGCTCCTAGGGACCCCCCAAGCCCAATAATACCTACTAATAGACCCTCAGTGCTTGCAGAATGACGTCGCTCCTCAGCTCCCCCCACACACCCCCACACCCCCACCCCCCTCACCCCGCCACAGACTGCTTTCCAGACAATCACTTCCCTAGTCTGGCCATTCCTGATGGCTACTCTTCAAGCTTCCTCCTGCACACACCCTCATCCCTCTCTGCCTTTCCTAAGTAAGGTGGTGTTAGCTGCCCTTACATCAAGGCCTTTGGGCCTAAACTTGCCTCCTGCTTAACCTCCCAGTTCACATGAAGCCCCTCTTCCGAGGACAGTGAGACAGAGCACATCTGGTCCATCCTCCTTAACTACAGTACCTCCCTGAGTCCACCCAGATTTCAGACACCCCCACCTCCACCCCAGCAGTGACTACCACTAAATTCTTCTCTGACACAGTACAATCTCTTCAAAAACAGAATTCTCCTTCATGGGATGGCAGTGAGTTCACAAAATATAAAACAGTAGTAGTTACCCAAGGAAAAAAACACCAATCCTCAAATATTCAAAAGGTAAGTTAAACCCAAAGTAGTAACATGGCAACAAGCTTGTGCCGGCCTTAATCTTCCACACTGTAATTGTCCTCAGTGATGATAATAATTAAAATTCGCCATTTACCCAACCTGGACAACTAGTAGGCAGCCAGGCCACCACTACAGACATTTCTCGTGTAAGGTGCTCTGAATACAACCTTGTAAACAGAACTTCACACACAGTAGGTTTCCAGAGACAGGACTGAGGGCCCAGCTCACAGTAGGCAAGCACTTGCTCACTGAACCAAGTACCCCCAAATTACTTTTTCTAAGCTCTAATTTTATAGGTATCTTTCCACATAATCCTTCAAATACCTAAGGCTAGAAATAACATTTCTCCGAAGAAAATACATTGTCTTTCGATTTCATTTTTTTATATGTCACCTTTGGAGGGGTATTACGTGCTTGTAAGCATATGTACACGTGGAAGTGCGTGTGCATGTGTGTGTATGGATACTCATGCCCGTGTTCACCACCCAGCCACCAGAGTATATGCTCCTCTATCTCTCTCTCTCTCACACACACACACACACACACACACACACATACAAACACACACACACACTCCTCCTTATTCCCTCAAAGGATTTTCTCTCTGAATCTGGAGCTAGACTGGAGGGCAAGTCCCAAGGGTCCTCCTGACTCCAACCTCCTCACAGTGCTACATTCTGACACAGACATATCCAGCTTTGTAAGTGAGTGCTGGGGATTTGAACTCAAGTCCTCATGACTGCACAGCAGGCATTCTCGGCTGCTGGGCCATCTCTCTAGCAACTTAACTCCCCTTTGAAAGAAAAAAAAAAAAATGGCAGATAGGATTCAACCGCACCAGCGCGCTTGGGTTAAAAATATTTCAAAAACCAGAACATAGCCTCAAAAAGTCATCTTTGTAGAAACCTCACTTTCACTTCCGGTCTCTTCATGTTATTTAAACACACCCCTCTAAATAAGCAACCGGGCACAGGGGCTGGGAGGGCGTCTCAGGAGGCAGAGCACTTGCAGAATTCAGAGTCCCACTGCCCAGGTGGACATGGTGACCCTCAGCAATCCCAGCATACAGGAGGCAGATACAGGGGGCCTAGAGCTAGACTAGCTGAACTGGGAGGTCCTGGTTTTCAGTGAGAGATCTTTCCACAATTCACAGGTAGAAAGCAGTCATGGAGGACACCTGACATCAAACTTAGGCCTCCATATTCATGTGCACACATATATATATATATATATATATATATATATATATATATATATATATATATGCTGAAATAATTGAGGACTCTAGGTTGTTCAGTTAATATTGTACCCAAAAATGCTTTTCTTAAAATTTGTCTTTATAGCTGTTAATAAATTCTCCTAGTAATACCCTAACTCAAAACCACCCCATGCCAACCAATAAAAATGGAAACTAAACTAACCTGCACAACAGTATGGGATCCAGAAACCATCTGTTTAAAAGGGAAGGGAAACAGATGCCATTTCTAGCTCTCCCTGTACCAGTTCACAAACGTAGTCGCATGTACTAAGACAGGCAGGACATACTAAAGGGAATCTGATGTGGTTTAAGTGTGGAATGACATCGGGACAATGTTTAAAAAGCAGAAAAACAAACCTGGAGTGCTTATCAATAAACTGTTATCTAAGTTCAAGACATAGGAAAGTAAGAATATGTACACCAAAAACCAATGGTGGGCTATTAACTGCACTATAAAAACTCTGTGTGCATGCTTAAAAATGTCCCTAAAGATGGTGTGTGTGTGTGAGAGAGAGACAGAGAGACTGAGAGAGACTGACTACCTGTAAGTAAAACCAAGCACCTCACTACTATGTATGGGTTACATGCACCTTTTACATCAATGTCTTAATAGATTTGCACTCAATATTTTTCAACTGCACTGGGTGTAGTTAACACATCCCCGTTACTCCCCAAAAGCAGTGTTTAGCAAATCTACTTCAAAAGCCTGGGGGCGGGGTGGGGGAGGACGGTTAAAAGAAGAGGAGAGGGAGAGGACAAAGAACTTGCCCAGATTAACACCACAAAGTGTCCACCTCTTAAAACCAACTAAATCCACACTGGCCTTTTAAAAGGCACTAGTGCTTTCTGGCTTACTTCTCTACCCGCAGTTTCCACGCTGACCCAGGGAGACACAAACAATCCAACTACTGTGTAATCAGGTCAAAAACAAGCTCTGGCTAACTCACTTGGAAGAGTCTACTCACAACTTAGATCTGGCCAGAAAAACTAGGTTAGAAAAAAACCAATCCGTGCTTAAACAAACTCTGGAGCTGGGAAGAGTGTCTTTAAGCCAGTTACCAGCCAGCCACTCCAGTGAGTTGCAACACAGTCTTTTCCAAAATTTTCCAAAGCCTTCCAAATTCAGTTGGGCCCAGCAGGCTGTAAACAGGGCTCCCTTTCAAATTCAAAAATCTGGCCCAGGCCCCAACAGTTAACCAACAAAACATGCTAATTCACTTGAGATCACCTAAGAGTACTGACTCAGGCTCCGACCACAGGCCTGTCAATACCCACCCAGGCCCCGTGCTGGGGAGAGGGGGAAGCTGGAGCCGGGAGAAGCAATCTTGAGCACATAAACCCTATTCACAAGCCTGAAAAGGGACAAAAGAATCCACACTTAATTTGGCCTCAGAAAATGTCTACAGTCAGCTTCAACCACCACCCCCATTTTTAGGGAAACAATGACAATTCTTCATGGTGAGCCACAAAGCCCTCCTTCATAAGATAATTTTTCTCTGTGTGTGTAGCTCAACCTTGACCCAGTCCCAGTAACTAGAAAACTCCCCAAGCAAAGATAATTCCAGAAAACCGTTTACCAACAAGAAGGAAATCAGGAAACCAAACGAACGTAAAGGTTTTTGCTTTGTTTTGTTTGTGTGTGTGTGTGTGTGTGTTTTTTTTTTTTTTTAAAACACTTCGGAGCCTGAGCCGAGCGAAACAGAATGAACAACAGTTCACAGCCTTAGGTGCCAGCTCCGCGGCGGGCACAGGCCAACAGATTCCTCAGCTTCATCTGCAGCCGAGGGAGGAGGATAAATTTAAAGAGAGAGAACGACCAAGGGTGGCGGGTGTGAAGTCTGGCATCCTCTCTACTCCTTGCTCTCTCTCCTCCCAGCCATCTCAATTACACAGCTGTCACAAAGGTTATTCCTGGAATTCACATTTTATAATCCCCACACTGTAATTCCTCCTGTTCCCGTGGCCCAAAAGCACACCCCCCCACCCCCGCTTCCCCAAGATACTGTCCACTAGAACAGGGTATACTGGCCAAGCTTTAAAAACAGTTCCAGGTAACGCTAGCCTCCCCAAGTTGGAGCCTTTGGCAAGCACTCCGAAGGCAGAAGCACGATGACAAGTCTCAAGAATACCAAGGCAGTGGCTGAGTGGAGTCATAGGCAAGGCCTGTCTACACCGAATTTTAATTCACGTACAAACGCAAACGAATGAAGGCCAGATTTGGAGGAAAAGGGGGTTGGGGGGAGACCCTGTGGTCACCCTCGAACACAAAATTCCTTTTCTATTTTGCTAAAGCCAAGTGCATGCCTAACAGTGTAGCTTATTTCCTTTATCTCAAAGCCAGGAAATGAGGTCTTTTAAGGCCAGTCTGAACACAGGCAAAAAAAAAAGAAAAGAAAAAGAAAAAAAAGAAAAAGAAAAGAAAAGCCAGGCGAAACCCCTTTCCCAACTTTGGCCAGGCGGCACGGCCTGCAGTCAGCAACGTTTCGTCACCCTTTCCCTCGTCCCCTAAGAAGTTTCTCCACGCCACGGGGAACAAAGGCGCCCCACACCGACCTTATAGACTTGTCCATAGGTGCCATTTCCAACCACTTCCACCAGCTCAAAAATCCCAGCAGGGTCCTGGAGAGAGAGGAGGGGGAGGTTATCAACTCAAAAGAGGGACCCCAACCGAGGAGGGCGAGAGGGCGGAGGGAGGGATGCAGGGCGGTGACAAAGGCTCGCCCCGCCGGGTCCCCGGGAGCGCCGCGGCACCCGCCCGCCCGCTCGCCCGGCAGACAAAGGGGCCGCCGCGCCCGCGGGTGTCCGTGTCCACCGCGGCGCGCAGGGCGCGGCCGCACTCACCCGCAGGGACGACAGGTCAATGTCCACCAGGCTCTTCGCGGGAGAGTCGTTCGCCATCTTCCCGGGGTCGCCGCTCCGGGAGCCGGCGAGCGAGCGCGCGACGGGCAGAGGCTCGGCGGCGCCGGGGCTCGGGCGGCACGGGCAGGCCGCCGCCGCCGGGGCGGCGTGTCGTCCGGTCGGAGCGGAGCGCGGCGCGGCGAGCGCTGGCCGCGGAGCTCACACCATGGCGTGGCGGTCCTCCCTCGGCCCCCACCCGCCCCCCGGGCGTCGCCCGCCGCCTCAGGCCCCGGCGCCCCGCGCGCGCGCGCCTGCACGAGCGGCCCGGAGCTGGGGCCGGAGAGCGCGGCGAGCGAGCGAGCGCGAGGCCGCGAGACAAAGATGCCGCGGGAGGCGGAGGCGGGGGCGGGGACGCGGGGCACCGACCGGCGCCGCTGAGGAGGGGCGAGCGGCTCCCCCGCCCCCTCCGCCGGGAGAGCGGGCGGAACCCGGCCCTCGCCCTGGCTCGCTCGCCGCCCGCCCGCGTGAATATTCAGCAGGGGTGGGGCTCGAACAATGGCCGGGCGGCAGGCCCTCCGCGGATGGTGGCCCGGCCCGGGGTGGGGCCGGGAGCCCTCGGGGCCTTCCCGGAGGAAGTGCGGGGCGCGGCGGAACACCCCAGCCTCCGCTAACAATGAATGAAGGACTCGGAGCGACCCGGCGGCCCCGTGGACACCCCACCCGCGCCGCTCGCCCGGGAGAGGGTGTGCCAGGACGCGCTGGGGTCGGGCCTCGGACCCCTCCGCCGCCTACAGCCGGTCGGTCCGGGAGACCCTCGTTTCCTTTTTACCCCCCAAGGGGTGCTCCTCTCCTTTCTCCTTTCCAGGCTCAGTTTGTGGCTTGGTTGCTGCTGGAGGATTCGCCGAGCATCACTTGACTGTCCGGGAGAATCCAAAACAGTCACTGTGATTGCTCGCTGCTGTGTTCCCCGAGCCAGTTTGGCCCACGGGAGGGCGGGCGGGCGAGCCCTCTGCTCGGGATCTAAAACCCTGATGGTACCTGGAGATCACCACGGGTCACCAAACAGGCTTCTTCCAGCATGCCACAGCAAGTCAGCTAGGCAGTTCAAGTACTGTCCCTCTTTATCAGGTTCCAGGACTAGCCAAAAACGTGTTTAGTGACTCCCTGTTACCTTACAGCGGGTGTTCTCAACAGTACCCCAGAATGGCCAGGTACAAGATCGCTGTAAAATTGCTTGACTCCCACATGTAGAAGGCCTAGAATGGGCCTGATAAGCTAACAGATGACGCTAAGCTTGGTGTTACATGGCGTCCCCAAAACCCACTGTTTCATGGGCATCTAGTTGTCAATAACGTTCTGCCCCTCCCTCCCCACACACTCTACACTGTTCTGATTTAAGCAGTACACACCTTATAGCCTCGGAGTAGAGAACCCCCAATACTTCAAGTGTTGTACTCAAGCCCTAAAGACCCTAGCCTAGAGAGGAGTGAGAATAGTCTCTACTTCGGCCTATACCCAGAGTTCAAGTCGGCTGCCCCCAGAGAATGTCCAGCACTCTTCTGCTTGGGTTACATTCTAAGATGTTTGACATGAGACTCCATTGTAGAGTGAAATTATATTCGGAACTCCCAATATCATCTGTTCCTTAGGAAACGCACAGGAACAAAAATGTTAGTGAATTTGTTAGCGCTTGTCTGGTTTGGCTTTGTTATTATTTATTGATAATACAGTGATGTGTGCAACCCATTTCATATATTAACATTATCTTACTGTTCTTCACATAAACCTTGAGTGGTACTCATAATTTTGCTGCTTTATACATTGGGAAATAAAATCTGAAGAATTACCTCGCCCACTGTGCACAGCTGATGGCTATACAAATATGGCAGTGTCTCGGCACCGCCCCCCTCCCCAACCTACCCCCACTCCCAGTCCCTAATCCCAGTCTTTCCACAGGTTAACATCAGACCTATGACATGGAGGCCTACCTCATATCACTTCCTTCTTATCTATATGAATCCCTTCCCATCAGTTCAGAGCCACTACAGCCATTACATCCTACTATCTCAGATTTCTCCAAGCCCCCACCCCAACCCTATCCTAAGATGCAGTGAGCAGGATCTGTACCAAAGCCATTGTTTTCCATTTTCAAGGCAGTATCTATTATTGAAAGGGCAAGCCAGCACCCAGGATATCTGAAAGAGCATCACAATTTGTCCTCAGAGAACGTAAAGCTAATGGCCATAGGGCAGTGTGTAAATACCCATAATATAATATTGTAATTCCAGCCAGACAGAAAGAACACTAAACAGGTGTTCTCTGAAAGTCTCCTGGATTTAGGGCAAAGCTGAACTGGGTTTGAACCCTGGCTCTATTATTTATCAGTTGTGCAACCTTGCTCCCGCTGCCTAACCTCTCAGCCTATTTCCTCTCCAGTATACCAGATAAAGGCAAGAGATAAGAAAGACAAGTAAGAAGCCGGGGCTCAGGCAGGAGAAGTGAGGACTGTGACTAGGACACAGGATGGTAGATTCTCCAAAGACATGACACCTGAAGGAATTCCAGAAAGTGCCATAGAGTCGACGGGTGACCCCTCTACCTGTGGCTCAGACCTCTCTTTACACTTGCTAACATATTGCTGTGAGCAGAGGAAAGGATGGGGTTTGCTGGATAACGATGACCCAATGTTTGCTTTTCAACCCAAAGCCAAAGTAAATGGAACAGTCTCACATCTGCCCCAACTTGAAACGAGCTCTGTGGGTAAAGTCTTGCTGAAAATGTACATGTATTGGTTCACATAATCATAGCAAACTATCTTGAACTGGGTAACTTTAGTATGGCAGCCCTCTGTTATATTTCTCCTTTCTGTGGTATCTTTTACCTGAGACCAACGTTAGTCTGAAAAGCGTTAAATGAAAAGTTCGGGATACATTTTACAAGTTCTAAACAACCTATTACAGCATCTTGTTATAATTGTCTTACTTTATTGTTTTTAATAAATCACCGTGCCTACATTATGAGTTAAATTTTATCGGGTATGTATAGGAAGATGATACATATATATTACACATACAAATGCGTCTCTGCCTATTGCGTCATTGTGGGTGTTTAGATATCATCTCCATTTTCAGACATCCATTGAGGATCTTGGCAACTATCCCCCGCAGCTAGACTACTTTCTTGTACTTCAGAGTCTGTGTGTCCAAGATGAAGGTTTTAGACTACTTGGTTTTGAATAAGGGCTCTTCCTGTCTGGAAGACATCCATCTGGGTGCCTGAATAAGAAAAGAATGTGCTCTGAGGTGCCCTGGCCTTCTGGGATCTACCCTTGTTGTTTGTTTTATTTGTGTGTGTGTGTGTGTGTGTGTGTTTGCCTGCTTGCCTACGCATGTGTGAAGAGACCAGAGAGGCCACCAGGGCCCCTGGAACTGAAATTAACAGGCATTTGTGACCCATCTGATGTGGATTTGGGGAAACAAGCCCAGATCCTCAGCCAAGTGACCCTAACCACTAAGCCATCTCCTCAGCTCAGTTTAGCGGAACTGTGTTACTTTCCCAAGCACCGGACCTCCCCTTGCAGACCTGTGGATAGGGAATAGACAGGGCTTCAGCATATGAATGGGGCTGGGGACAAGCCCTGTTTGAATACTTGGTCCCAGCTGGTGGAACTATTTGGGAAGGATTAGCAGGCGTGACTTTGTTGGAAGAGGTGTGTCACTGGGGATGGGCTTGAGGCTTCAGAAGACTCATACCATTCTCAGTGCTTCTCTGCCTCCTGCGAGTGGGTCAGGATGTGAGCTCTGAGCTGTTGCTTCCTGCCTCCTCCTGCCCTGCTCCCTGCCATGGTGGTGATGGAGGTCGACCCCTCTGGAACTATAGGCCCCACGTAAACCCTCCTTCTACAAGCTGCTTCGTTTATGGTGTCTTGTCACAGCAATAGGAAAGTTACTAAAATAGTATCTGATTGAGACCACAAACTGAGACATGAAAGAGGTGAATTGGAAAATAAATATCAACCTGGCATTTTAGGTCAGGGAGTAAAATCGCTGTCTTAGATAAAGAAAGAAAACTTGGAAGAGTGAAGATCTCAGCCATCCTGGGTCAGGATCCTCAGAGACAGAGAGTGCTAATTGCCCGTCAATATAACAAGAGAAAGTTCTATTTTCCTCAGCCGGGAGGTTTCAGTCCACGAGAAGTTAGCCCTGTTGCTTCTCAACCTACAGCAAGATGGCACGGTGTGGCAGGGAGCACATGCCAGACCATAGTCATTCATCTCATGGAAGCCAGAAGCAAAGGAAGAGGAGGGAGCAGAGTCCCACTAAGCCCCCAGCCCTTCAGTAACCCAAGATCCCTGCTAGACCCCACTTCCTGAAGTTGCAGCTTCACTGGCAACATTCTGGAAATAAGCCAGCCACATAACACACAGGCCTTTGCAAAACATCTAAAATCAAAACTCTGTCCAAGGAGTGCACAGCTCAGAGCAGGACACAGCCTGTGCACCTCTAAACACCCTGCTTCGCAACACTGTTGCAATAGAGATTAAGTTTCCAACACAGGAACTCTAAGTGACAGGGTCAAACCACAACACGTGAGCTGCTCTGGGGCTCAGCAGACTATGAGACATGAAGGCTCATCTTCCTGAGGTGCAGGGGGTGGCAGTCCCATCTCTACCCAGGCACAAAAGTTCCAGGGGGAGCTTAATTACGCAGGGCTGTTGGTTTGATGGTTACAGCATCCCTTTGCTTGTTTCCTAGTTTTTCTTTGTTGCAAAAATATTTGGGAAATGTTTTTTCAAGGTCAGAATAAGGCAGAGGACAGCATGGATAGAATTGGAGCATTCAAGATCACTAAGGACTTAGGATGTTTAGAAATAAGTAGTGAAAGTATTAGTGACCCAAGACAATGAAGCTAATAAGGGAAAGGATGTTGAACTGTTAAGAGAAAGAAGGGAGAAAGCGGGCTGACAGGCCAGAGACCTTTCTTTGATAGACAAGGTATTAAGCAGATGTGTAACCCTCTTGTATCCTCAGTTTTCGAAGATGGAATTGGAAGTGTCGATGAAATGGTTAACAGGCCTTGGGTTCTAAGACTTAGAGCCTCCAGTTTCTGTTAGCTGTGTACAGAAAAAAACACTATGCAGCATAACGTTAATAGCATATGGAGAATACTATAAATGGGGCATCAAGCTCCCACTTTTTTTTTTTTTGTGGTTTTCTGAGACAGGGTTTCTCTGTGTAACCCTGGCTGTCCTGGAACTCACTTTGTAGACCAGGCTGGCCTCGAACTAAGAAATCCGCCTGCCTCTGCCTCCCAAGTGCTGGGATTAAAGGCGTGCGCCACCACGCCCGGCGTCAAGCTCCCACTTTTAAAAACCATGGTTGAAGGGCTGTAGGTATGGTTTAGTATGAGATCATTTATATACCATGTGCAAGGTTCTAAGTCACATCCTTAGCACTGGGAAAGGGAAGAAAGTGTCCAGGGTGGGGGAGGGGGAGTAGTGGGACACACCTATGACTCCAGCTGTCTAGAGGAGCAAAGCCAAGAGGGTCTGAGTCTGGAGCCAGCCAGCCTGTGCCCAGAGGGAGACTGTGTCTTTAAAAAGAAAGTCTTTGATCATTGAAAGATAAGACCCAAATGTGTTAAACCACTGATCTGATCAGAGGGATTGAAGGAGATAACCAGAGGAGCAGCCAATAGAGTAGACGGTGTGGATTACAGAAGACAGATCAAAGGGCAGCAAAAGCAGAAGTGGCCCCTAGGAGGGACCCACATCCTGTCCTGGCTCCCTAGGCTGTGGGTGTTGGCACATCTGTGAGGAAGAAGTTGTCTTAGCTCGGGTCTCCCAAAGCAGATCCTGAGATGTAGATTTGGGTATTGGCAGTTAATTTGCAGGGATCATCCCATGAGACACAAGTGAGAGGGTGTCTGAGTCAGTATAGACCCTGTTCACAAGCAAGGCAGTGCTGTGAACAGCCAGGCTATGTATGCATTCCTAGCTTGCTAAATATGAAAACAAAAAGAGAGCCAGCCAAGTTCACTTCATAATCCCAGCATAGGCTGGGTGGTATTCAAAGGACAGCTTGGTTGGCTCACAGTTCTGGAGACTGGGAAGTCCAGGAGCATGACATCATCCCACTGCCTCACCACACACCAGAAAGGGAAGGGCAAGCAGGTGTGTGCAGAAGCAAGCAGACACAGCCTAGCCTATACCAATCCACCCTTAGGATGACTAATGCTGTCTGCAAAAGAACAGACTCAGAAAAGTATTAATCCTTCTTAAAGTGACCACACCCCTCCCAAGAGAAAGCCTGAAGGATACTCTCCTTTCAACATGAGTTTTGAAGAGCCCCAATCCAGCCAGAGCACCTGTGCTCACAGAAAGGGGGTTGTAAACTTAAAAACAATAAGCTGAGCAAGGTAGCCTATACCTGCAAATTTAGCTACAGAAGACACTGAGGCAGGATTTGGCATTTGAGGACCACCTCACCAACATCCTGATACTTACCCCAATAATAAAAAAAAAGCAGAATTCTGGTTTTGTATTGTTATGAGTTTGGGGGTAATGGGGGGCTCATAGATATATGAATGTTCCTGTGCATGTGTGTTTTATGTGCACTGCTGCCTCAAACTCCAGACTAGGCAAGTACCACCAAGGGGCACCCCAAATCCTTGGCTTTCCAAATAGAGTAGCATTTGGTAGCCTAGGCTAACCTTGAACTCCTATCCCCCGTGTTAGCCTCCAGAGGGCTGAGATTATAGGCATGCACTACCACACTGAACTAGAATACTGTTTTAAGTAAAGAGCAATGTATATTATCGATTATTAGAAAACTTTGAGCAGACTTTATTTACACTTCAGCAGGTGTTTATGCCCTCAGTATATACAGTTACATATTATATGCAGCTCCAGAAGGGAGCTGGACCAGAGGAGTGCCTCTAGGGCTCAGTAGCTACTGTATCACAACAGGAATAGAATTAAAATACAATGTATCTGGTCGTGACCAAGCTGCAGCAGAACTCACAGTGAAAAGGAGCTTCAGTCACAGGCTTATCCCTTCTAAATGCATCAGGCATGGGGAGATGCTTCAGGAGGTAAGGTGTTTGCTGCTTAAGCATGGTGGCTTGAGTTCAGATACCCAGTACCCACATAAAAGCTACCAGTGTGTGAAGGATGAGGAGCAGAGACAGGTGGATCTCTGGAACTAATTGGCCAGTCAGTCTAGCCAAGTCAGGCAACTCCAGGTAAAAGGGAGCCTTTATCTCTTAAATATAAGGTGGAAAGAAACAGACAAAGATATATCCAGCATATACCTGCAGCTATATGTATGCACATGCGATCGCGTGCATACGCGCGCGCACTCACACACACTCACTCACACTCCACACACACACACACACACACACACACACACACACACAAAACCAGCAGTCAAATTTTAAAATGAACAAGCCAAAGACTACCATAGTGGCAAAGGAAGCCCACAGGGCTACTGGTCCCCAATTCTTGTTTAATTACAGTGAGTCCATCTCAAATCTTCCTAGGCTGCACAACAAAGTTAAACCAGTGAAGAATGGACTGTGGGCTTTAAATGTGGGACTCGGGAGCTACGGAATCCCTGTTCTCTCAAATAAACTCACTGTACTTTCATTATCTTTTCCACATCTATAGGTTTTTATTCTGTGCTGAAACTGTTGCGAAAAGACCAAAATCAGGCCAGGAGCCAGCCATGACTGATGTGAGGCGTTGGGTTCCTGATTCGTGGTCATGAACAACTCCCTGAGATTGTTAGTTGGCGTGGAGAGACAGTGTCAAAGGGAAGAGATGAGAAAGGGTGATTATGGTAACAAAGCTGTTCAGCTCTGGGAATGCAACTCAGAATCGCAAACGGTAAAGGCTGCGTACTATCACCAAATTGCAACTTTGCTTGAATTACAACATACTGTTGCTAGCTTCCTGGCTTGTAACTGAGGAAAGAAAAGATTCTGATGTGTAATAGTACTGTGTGCAGAAGTGTTAACACGGGCGCTGTCTTCAGAATCACAACTTAGCTCTGTGGTTCTACAGAGTTAGAAGAAAAGGCAGAAGAGAAGAAACCAGCCAATGGGAAGGAAGAGGAGAGGATGTCAGCCAATGGGAAGGAATAGGAGAGGAAGCTAGCCAATGGGAAGGAAGAGGAGCTAAAGAGTAAAGAGCTGGAGATGCACTTAACATATGCCATGTCTAAATGTCACCAACCAGTTTGAAATTTCCAAGATCTGGGGACAAGGTAGGCACTCAGAGAACCAGTTGCCTGGGGAAACCTTGAAAGCATTTTTATAACCACGAAGTCTTTAGACACGAGGGAGCTATGAAAAAAAAAAAAAATCATCTGCTGCCATTGGGTACAGAATAAATAAAAACTAGAAGTTTTTATCCGAGTTGTTTTTCAGACTGTGTTCCTTGGATCTGGAAGTTTCCCTGAAGATGGTGTAAGACCTCCCAGACATTCCATGAGGTTTCTAGAACATCACAGTCCTGGAAGTTCCACGGGGCCTCTAGAGGATCACAGTACTAGAATGTTAAGACCACACTAGCCTTACTTTCTCTTTTTCCACCAACAAGTTTTTCTTTCATATGTGGCATAAATTTGAGAATGGGGGGGGAGGGGGAAGGCTGGCTCACTGTTTCACTCTGGCTGGCCTTGAACTAACAGATATCTGCTTGCCTCTGCCTTTCAAGTGCTGGGTTAAAGGGTGAGTGATATTTTTAATGAGATTTCTACTGCTAAGAAAAGTAGAAATCCCCGTTAAGGTGCACTAGAAACTGGGAGTTCTGTGATCACGCAGCAGAAATATCTCTTAAGTGTATTTCTGGATTCAAAACTAAGCCATGCTTTAAACAGTTTTTAAATCTTTGCCAGGACTTTCGAAGAGAGAAAGAAGTGGATTTAGGAATGGGAGTCCGGAAACCTGGCCTCTAGGTTCAGAAGCTACACTGGCATAGTGAACAAACGATCCAGCCTGATGCACAGGTCAGACAATGCCCTGTTACTGTTCAGGTCTATGGATGCTCGGGATATAATTTGTTCCCAGCAAAAGTCCTGTTGAAATCTCCTTGTCACAGTGATGGTACAGAGAGATTGGGGGGATCTTAATAGTTACTAGGCTAAGCTGGGTGTAGGGGTGATGCCTTTAATCCAGGCACTCAGGAGGCAGAGGCAGAAGCAGGTGAATATCTGTGAATTCCAGGCCAGCCTGGTCTACATAGAAAGTTCCAGACCAGCCAAGGCAACAGAGAGAGACCCTATTAGACCAAATAGAAACAGACAGAGACAGAAGGACAGACAGAGAAACAGAGACAGGCAGGCAGACAGGCAGACAGGCAGACAGACAGACAGACAGACATAGACAAAGGAGTTATTAGGTCACAGGGACTCCACCTCCCGGACTTGAAGCCCATGAGGGAGTTAAAGAATCCTTAGAGAATAGTTAGTTATGGAAAGAAAGAGATATTTATGTAAGAGCCAGAAGATAGAGTGAAAGACCATGAAATGCCATCTAAACTTGACTGTTACATGACATGAGATTATAACGATAATTCCCTATACAGGCCTACACGAGATAGACAATCTGCCAATAATTGGTCAGGGATAGGGGAAAGACTCATGGGGCCTTATTATTTGCTGCTGAGCTATTGGCCATTGATGGATTCTTAAAGAGCGGAAATTGTTTTTAGTTATATACCTATTTCCAAGCTCATGGATACCCCTGCTTAAACTCAGTGAGTCATAAACCAAAATGATTAGACATGAATATGAGGGGAAAAAAATCTGTAGGGAGGAGGGTAGATGGTAGTGCAGGGGAGTGGTCAGTGTGGATTATATACACGTGTAAAATTGTCAATAAATATAATCAATAAGAAAAGGAATGGGCTATTATAAAGCGGATGTCTAACGGTACCCCCAGTTCTCTTTCTGCAAACCCACTTCCCATTTCGCTTTCCTCCAAGAACTGAAACAGCGCCGGCCGCACTCTCATCAGAAGCTCAGCAGATAGTGCTGCCTGATCTTGGACCTTTAGCCTCCAGAACTATGAGCTAAAACCACCTTTCTGCGCAGGCTAACCAAAGTCAGGTGCCCGTAAGAGCAACCGGAAGTAGACTAAGTAGCGTTTGTGTCAATATTGTGAGTTTGTCTAGCAGAATAGCCTGGCCTCTTACATCGGTTACTCTTCTCGTTTCCATGACAAAATAGCGGAGAAGGTCAGTTTAAGACAGGACTTGTTTTGTCTCACGGTTTGAAGTTTCACGGTTGATCGTAGTGGAGGATGCGTGGTGGCAGAAAAGTGAGGTTGCTGGTCACATCGCACGGTAGTAGGATTTGGAGAGAGATACGCTCTGGCATGACAGTTGTTTTGCCCTTTGGATCCTGTGGGGCGTCCAGCCCATGAAACCCAAGTGTTCCTGCCTCAGTTAAGCTCCTTTGGAAGAGTGATCACAGACACGGCCAAAACTGTCTCCTAGGTAACCCTAAAATCACATCAAACTGACAGACAAGACTAACCATCACACTCATGTTTCTCACAGAGCACGACTTAGAGAATTATTGATAACCGGAAGAACTTTAAATTTCTCCAAAGTCAACCCAAAAGACAGTATCTGAAACAATAAGATCCAATCACAAAGCAAGATTGCTAACGTTAATCTGGGTGATATTGATAGCGCTAAGAACACTTGCAAAAACATAAAATGTTCATACCGTTATTGAAGCTATCACTGTACACAATTTAAGCTCATGGCCATAGCTATGTAAAACTTAAAAACTACTCTTGGGGATGCCCAGCATGGTGGCGCATTCCTTTAATCTCAGCACTTGGGAGGCAGAGGCAGGCGGATTTCTGAGTTCGAGGCCAGCCTGATCTACAGAGTGAGTTCCAGGACAGCCAGGACTACACATAGAAACCCTGTCTCAAAAAAACAAAAAAACAAAAAAACAAAAAACAAAACAAAAAAATTACTCTTGGGAATGAGTGATGGGAAGAAATACGTAAAATTTTAGTAGTTTTTTTTTTCTTTCTTCCAGGTCACATGCTGAATTTTCAGAGCATGATTTCTAATACTACATTTTTAAGTAATATGAGATAAATTATTAATTTCCATAAGGTGACTCTTACAAAAACCTTATGCTATGCTGAATAAACCAGCATAAATGTATGGTTCCACAGCCTTGGAGAGAAGCCCTCTCTTGCCTCTTCCAGCTCCTGGTGGCTGCTGGCAGGCTGCTTGCCTTTCTTGGGCTCACACCGTAGGCCACTGTCCGTCAGATGGCACACTATGGATGTCTTCACACTGTCTCTTCCTGCGAGGACACCAGGCGTATTGGGTTAAAGGCCCAGCCTACTGCAGTGTGACCCCATCCAAACTAGTGGAATCCTAAGTACCCTGTTTTCATGTGAGGTCACATTCTGGGTCAGTTAGAGCTTCACCAGGCCTTTTTGAAGGGAATGAAAAAGACACTATTCAACTTGTTAGAGAAATTTAACATTTGGGTGTCTCCTTCAGTAGTAGCATGCCTTCATTCATTCATTCACTCAGTCATTCATTCTACGTGATTTGGCCTGGAACTAACTGTAAGGACTAGATTTGCCCCAAACTCAAAGCTACCCCGTTATTCTTTCTTATTGGAATGTGGTAGTTTCCACAATTTAGCCACATGGGTGGGTTAGGAGATAATTGTTCAGATAGGGTTTTCCCATGATTCATCTCATTTTCTTCCTTGACAGTCTCCTCGTTATCCATTCTACCATGTATGTATTAGTCACTCATTGTGTTAATCTAACAAAAATTTAATTCTTCTGTCTTTTATTTTATGGATGTGGGTGTTTGCCAGCCGTGTCTCTGCGCACTGTGTCCTTGAGTAGGCAGAAGAGGCACCGGATCCCCCGGAACTGGAGAGACAGATGTTTGTGAGCTGTGGAAGAGCAGCCAGTGCTCTTAACCACCGAGCCACCTCTCCAGTGCAACCTATCCAAAATTAAAAGTCTAACCAGAAACTGCAAGTTTCTCATCGACACTGTGGTTTTTCAAAGAGATGTGACGTTTAGAACAAATATGCACAATTTGCAAATCACTCTATAAAGAGTACCCTTGGAATGGAAGTATATACAAATTTTAAAAGTCAGGCCATTTGGCAAACATATAACAGATGTCAGAGAGGAGACTATTAGGGGAAAAGAAGACAGCCAACTAAGGTTAAAATAGCTCTAAACAGAAATTGAGCTTGCCAAAACAAGTATTTTTCAACATTGAGTAATCTCCAATTCTGCCGGGATATTTGCACACTAGCTAATATTTTAAGATAATGTCTTACTGGCATTTTACTATGTGACCTTTTCTGGATTGTAGAGCTAGAGATAGCTGCATGCTTACTATGGAGACAAATATATTTATTTAATATTTTGTAAGAATGATGTCTTGTTCTGAACTTGAATTGTGTGACATAAAAATATAAGGAATTATGGTGTGGATTGGACAAAGCAAGCACGACTTCCTTTATATCCCTGAACAGGACTCTATGACTGCCCTGTGCCTTTGCGAGTAAGATATTTGTTTGTCTTGACGCACGCACACATTCATCTTAATGCGAATGTTGGGGATGTCATCAGAGTTGCATGTGGGCTTCTTTGTGCCATTATTCTTATCTCCATTTTCTTCTTAGGAGAGCTTTGTTTGTATCAGAGGCCTAAGGAAATTAAATGCAAAGCTAAGCTGGGACAACAAAACTTGACTGTGTGCAGAAAGGAAATTAGAAGCTGACACCCGACTACTCTGAACATTGGGTCAGAGGACTTGAAGTGGAGCCATTTCCCCCACGGGAATCTTGCTGAGACACCAAAATACCTCTTCGATTCACAGGGCTCAAGCTGACCCCCAACCCCGGAGTCTTCTCCATGAGCCACCCCTCCCCTTCCCAACTCCTCATGTCTCTCCTACAAGGGGCCAGAAACTAGTCAGTTATGTATGTGGACTCAACCAACTGCAGATGGCTTCTTTGTGGCTTAGTCAGGGTGTCTATTGCTGCAGTGAAACACCATGGCCAAAAATCAAGTTGTCGAGGAAAGGGTTAATTGGGCTCACACTTCCAGATCACAGTCCATTATTGGAGGAAGTCAGGACAGGAACTCACACAGCAGGAGCCTGGAGGCAAGAGCTGATAGAGAGGCCATAAAAGGTGCTGCTTACTGTCTTGCCTCCCCTGGCTTGCTCAGCCTGCTTTCTTATAGAACCCAGGACGACCAGCTCAGGGATGGCATCACCCACAAGGGGCTGGGCCCTTTCTTGATCACTAATTGAGAAAACATCTGGACCTCATGGAGGCATTTTCTCAACTGAAGCTCCTGTCTCTGTGATAACTCCAGCTTGGGTCACGTTGACACACCAAACCAGCCAGTCCAATTTGGAAAGGCCTGATACTGTGAGCATGCATAGACTCCACCACTCCTCTCTGAACAAGACAATACAACCCCCATTTCCAAACACCAAACATCGTATTGGGTATGTTAAGTAATCTAGCGGTCAGCTAAAAGAGGTCGTGTGCAGGCTCTATGCAGAGTCTTACAGTTTTTATCTAGGGCACTCAAGCTTTGGTGGATTTTGGTATTCTGGGTTGGCAGGGGTGGGGGATGACCAATCCCTAGTAGACAGCAAGGATCACTATAAATCGAGAAATCACCTGTGCTGACGGGAAAGCGGTAGCAGGCAGCAGAACATGGTGGCTGTGCTGGTTTATCATGTGTTTACCATCTGCTGGGCACTGTGCCCTGAACTTTCCTTGCACTGTTTTGTTAAATCCTTACAGGCTGTGTAATAAACACTTTTGTCATGACGATTTCATGGTGAAGGAGACATTAAGTCTTTTGGCTTTGATTGTACCTTTAGAAGGTACCAGAAGCAGGACTTTGGAGATCAGAGCCATCTGGCAACCTGTGCATCATCACCATCACCACCACCATCACCATCACCACCACCATCATCTAATCTGTATTACACTTGTGTATAAGGGGTGCGTGCACATGCACCATGGTTGGTTCTCTCCTTCTACATGCAGGTTCGTGGGATCAAACTCAGGCTTGGTGGCAAGTGCCTTCATGTGCTAAATGAATATTCACATAGGCTCCAAACCCATGCTTTTGACTATGGAGTTTTTGGTGACTTATGCATTTTAACTGATTCTCAGTAAAAGAGCCAGTTCCTCAACATGATGAAGGACTTTTTAAAAATTCCTTTTAATTAGAGATTAAAAGTATTAGCCAATAATCCTTATCAATAATCAATACATTCAATATATTAACATCCCCACTTTTCCTAGCATGTCCATTTGTGTACATATCTATTTATATGCAAATGCAATCAAAATTGCACTATTTGGTGGTATGCTTCTTTTCACTTCATTTATTTTTAACATTCTCCCAACACTGAATATTTTTACAAGCTAATTTTTTAATAGCTTGTTTGACTATAATTTATTTCTCCCATCCCATCTTGTTAGTTTATTTCTAATCAGTTAGGTACTGAGAATCATTCACACTAACATGGATGGCTTCCTGATCCTCTATTCCCTCTCTATGGTGACACTTACTTAGAGTCAACCACAGCTCAACAATATTCAATGAAAAAAATCCATTGAACAATTGGCAAGTTGAAGTTCTGTGCCATTCTGAGTAGCAGGAATCTTGTAATGGCTCATTTTCTCACCTGGCTCATGAAGGAATTGCCTTTTTGTTGTGAATATTCATGTTTCATACACTTACACCACACACACCCACACACCCACACACTCTCACACACACCCACATACTCTCACACACATACACACACCCGCACACTCTCACACACATACACACACACATACACACATACACACACACCCACACACCACACATACTCACACTCACTCTTACACACACTCACACACCCACACATACACTCACACCCTCACACACATACACACCCTCACACACATTCACACACTCACACACACACTCATACACATACTCATACACACATACACACACTCACACATTTTCACATACATTCACTCATATACACACACACACATATTCATACTCACACACACATACAATCACACATGCATACTTACAGTCACACACACATACACTCATACATATACACACACTCATACACAATCACACACACATACTCATACACACATACACACACACACATTTTCACATACACTCACACACATACACTCACTCATACACACACTCACACATATTCATACTCACACACACATACAATAAGACACACATAATTACACTCAGACACACACACACACACATACACACCATTAATTATTTAGTGTAGGAACAAATATAGTATGCCTAAGGTTCATTTCAGGCACCCACTGTGGGTCTTGGGGTATATTTAGAGAAATTTCCTATGATCAAAGTAGAAGATTCTTGGTATTGTTTGTTAAACTCCATCCAAAAAGGTTCTGCCATTCTGTCAGAGGGAGCAATCAAAAGGTAGTGTGTACACTCTGGCGCGACCACTGAGGGAAATATAGGCATGTAGAATACTCAGCGAATTTCCCAGCTCTTCCCAGCACTTGATGTGTCTCTGTGGGCTCAGGAAGGACCCAGTCTGTCAGCGAAGGTCAGGGGCAGAGGGTGTTACACTCAGGCTTGGGTTCTGCATTGCTGCCAGCTCATACATGTGGGCTTGGTGGCCCCTGAAAAGCACAAAGAACCACGGCATTGGAGAAGGTGTGAGGTGGCTGGCAGGGAAGTTCCCAGAGGGCACAGCTTTCTCTGCCCACAGAACCCTCTGCTTCTTGACACGGTCCTAGAACGATGCGCCTGCATTCCAAAAATGTGCACGGGGAGATGACAGAGCATCATACACACACACGCACACACACACACACACACACTCACAAGTGATGTTACACTGTGCACAGGAGCTGGGATCAGTCATGTGTTTTTGTTCTTTTATTTTTGTCTGATTTTTTTTTTTTGAGACAGATCTCACTCTGCACCCCTGGATATAGCCCTGAACTCACTATGTAGACCAGGCTGGCCTCTGGCTGCTACAGTTCCCCTGCCCTCGCCTTCAGAGTGTGGGGACTACAAGGGGGAGTTACCATGATCTGCTCACACATTTTCCTAAGAAGAGCCTCTCCCCCAAAGATCCTCCATCCCCACACGGAGCCCCGAACTTGCTGAACAAGTTCTTGTTATTTTTCCACACTTGCTGAATTCCAGCCATGTAATAGATGCTGTCTCGCACACAGCTGGCCCCGACTCTGCAGTCTTGAGAAGCTGGCAAGCCTGGTGAAAAGCAGGGACGAGGTGAATTGCACTCAGCCGAAATGGGGTCTGGAAAGGGCCACTTGTGGTAATTGCCATGTCTGGTTCCACATTCTCGGACAACTACTTAGAGCTCTGACAGACCGTGCAAAGACAATGCCTGGCTTGTTGGCCTGAACAAAGGCAAACAACGCTCCCCACTCCCCATGATTCCACGGGACATTTTGTGGGATGAAACAAGAAAGGAAGGGAACCTGGGGTGCCATGTGCTCTGCTTTCACTGAAGATGGAGAGACATGACACCGGGGGTGTGTCCAGGTTTGCCTGTCCACTTCACAGGGCTTACTCTGCTACAGGTATATGACTTACAAAATGCCTGCTTTTCTTACATAGTATCAAAGTGAGGCAGAAATAAGAAACTGAGACAGTTTGTAAATGAAGGTTCTTTTGTAGCTGCGGCCTCCAAGCTGAAACAATTTGTAATTTATTTATTTATTTATTCTTTGGTAGCTGCAGCCCCTGGGGACAATGTGGCTGCTGCTACTGGGGCTGTGACCCTTTATGCCTAGCAGAGGTGACCAGGGTCATCACCCCTGCCCAGGAGAGAAGAACATATGAAACCCCCAAATTAACTTCCGCTGGAAGAGAGTGGCTATGGATGGTTTGAGTGAATGAATGCCCCTGTGACTCATATATTTGAATATTTGATTCCCACTTGGCTAACTGTTTGGGAAGGGTTGGGCTTATGGCCTTGTTGGAGGAGGTGGGTCATCGGGGGTGGGCTTTTGAGGCTTTAAACATTCACATCAGATCCAATCTTGCCTGTCCTCTCTCTGCCTGCAATTTGTAGATCAGATGTGAGCTCTCTGCAGCTGCTACAGTACCATGCCTGCCTGCCTGCCTGCCTGCCTGCCTGCCTCCTTGCTCCTCACCATGATGGCCATAGACTAATAATCCTCTGTAGCAGTAAGCAAGCCCTTCCCCCGCTCCCTGCGGCCAAATACTTTCTGTTGTTATAAGTGGCCTTGGTCATGGGGTCTCACCACAACAATAGAACAGTGTCTAAGACACAGGGGTCTTCATATTTTTCAGTTTCTGGGTAACAAGACATGCTTAATTAACATTAAAATACATTTTATTGTGGCATTACTACGTTGATAATTTCCAAAAGAGACATTTAATATAATATTTATTTGATATATAATATAGTATAAATTATTATAATAGTAATTAATATTAGTTTCATGTTATGTTTATATAATTATATATTTATTATACTTTTATATCATATATTTATATTTTAATATACATTTATTTTATATATTTATATGTAAATATATGATATATATATACACACACACACATACAAAATTATATTATATATTTGCGTTAGTTAGGGTATTACTGCTGTGAATGGATACCATGACCATGGCAAGTTTGTAAGGACAACATTTGATTGGGGCTGGCTCACAGGGTCAGAGGTTCAGTCCATTATCGTCAAGGCAAAAGCATGGAAGCATCCAGGTAGGCATGGTTCAGGAGGAGCTGAGAGTTCTACATCTTGTTCAGAAGGCAAACAGGAGAAAACACTAGGATGAGGGTCTTAAAGTTCACACCCACTGTGACACACCTACTCCAACAAGGCCACACCTCCTAATAGTACCACTCCCTGGGCCGAGCATCTTCAAACCAACAATCACATTCCACTCCCTGGCCCCCATAGGCTTGTTCAAACATGTGAGTCTATAGGGGCCATACCTAACTATAGCATAATAAAAATGTACATTTAGTGCAACTTCCAAAGTCCCCATAGTCTATAGCTGTCTCAACAATATTAAAAGTTCAAACATACGTAATTATATATAGCATATATAATACATGTAATTATATTTATATAATATGAAAATATTAATTGATAAAATAATATAATCTACATTATAATTATTTTTTTAGCAAGTCTATTATCCTGACTATTCCCTTAGCACCGATTGACTGATCTACAGCCATCTTTCATTGTTACACTCATTAATGGTACTGTGGTGGCCTAGTTTCCTTTCTGCTGCTATGATAATAATCACCATGACCAAAACACAACCTGAAGGAAATGATTTATTTCACCTCGCAGCCAAAGTCTGTCATGAAGGGAAATCAGGGCAGGAACTAAAGGCAAGAACCTGGGACAGAAACTATGAAGGAACTCTACTTACTTACAGGCTCACGTTCAACAGATTTCCTTATATAGCCTAGGACGCACTTGCCTAGGGATGGCACTGCCCACAGTGGACTGGATCCTCCTTTTATCAATTAGCAATCAAGAAAATGTTCTCACAGACATGCTCAATAGAAGCATTTTCTCAATTGAAGTTCCCTCTTCCCAGGTGACACCCAAATTGAACGGTGGCATATGGTATGACTCCTCATTCCAACTTAGCTCTCATAAAGCCATTACATCAGCTCTCCCCACATACAGCTCAGTTTGGCATGCAACACAGCCGTGGACAAAATGTAAGATTCCATTCTGGTTAAGAGGAATGCATAAGACCGTGTCATGCCCCAATTAAAAGAAGAATATGCTGGTAACTGTTTTAAGAGCTAGAGGCAGAGCTAGGTGGTAGAGTGGGTCCGTTGATATGCCAGATCCTGGGTTTGATTTCCAGCACTGAAGAAAAAAATCACTATAGATAAATCAAAGGTCGATTAAGGTCAGTGATTGTGTGCTTACCATGCAGGAGACCCTGGGCTTGAGGGAGGTTAGACTGGAGCTCTCTGGAGCTCACCAAACAAGCTACAGGAAAACAGGCATTTAACCTACAGGCCTAATACTCTGGAGGCACATCTTCTTTAATTCTTCCTCTTTGCAGAGGAAAATAAGGGTTAGCCTGATAAAGCCAGTTGTTTAAAAGTTCTAGTGGGGCTTGTTTTCAATTCACACTTTCTGACTCAAACCCAAAATATTGAGCAGGCAAGTCCACTTCCAACTACAGGGTCATATCAGTTAGTATGACTACCAGTGAGATATCCAGGGGGCTGGGCATGGTGGTGCATGCCTTTTATCCCAGCGGTTGAGAGGCAGAGGCAGTCAGATGTCTGTGCGTTCAAGGCTGGCCTGGTCTATATAGTAAGTTCCAGGACAACCAGAACTACCCTGTCAAAAAATATTCAGGATGAGGTTTTTTTTTTTTTCCTAGTTTCATCTATTTACCTGTAAATTTCATTTTTAATGGCTGAATATAATTATATAAACGTACCACAATTGCATTATTTATTCATCTGTTGGTGACATCTAGGTTGCCTCCAATTTCTGGGTATTGTGAACAGAGTTGCAGTGTACAAGGTTCTCTGTAGCAGGATGGGGCGCATGTGTCCTTTGGGCTTATACCTAAGAGCATTACATCTGGGTCTGGAGGCGGGGCTGGTACCTGAGTGATTCCCATGGTGGATGTACAGGTTTGCACTCCCAACAGCAGTGGAGGAGCATCCCCCTTTCCCACACCCTTGCCAGCATGAGCTGTCATTTGTTTTATTGATCTTGGCCATTCTGACTGGGGTAAGAGGAAATCTCAAAGTAGTTTTCAGTTGCACTTCCCCGATGACTAAGGAGGCTGAACATTTCCTCAAGGGTTTCTGTGCCATTTGCGTCTCCTCTAGTGAGAACTGTCTGCTTAGTCCTACACCATATTTTTAAAGTGTGTTGTTTGATTTCTTGATGTCCAGGTTTTTGCTCATTTGCTTGCTTGCTTACCTTTAATTTGTAGTTGTTCTTTATATACTTTAAATACTAACTCTCTATCTGAACGACTGTGCTCCTTGCCATGAAGGCTTTTCAGTTTCGAGAGGTGCCACTAATTAACTCTTGGTCTTAGTGGCTGTGCTATCAGTGTCTTGTTCACAATGCCCTTCCCATGCAAACAAATTCAAGATTATTCCCCAGTTTCTATTTTATCCGGGGTCAGTATATGTAGCTTTATGCTGAGGTCTTTGATGCGTTTGGAATTGTTCTGTGCAAGGTGATAGACATGGGTCTGTTGGATTATCCCCTATGCTTTGACTAGCACCATTTGTTGATGATGCTGTCTTCTTTCCAGGGTACTTTTTTTGAGGGGGGGCTGCTTTTTAAAAAAAATCATGTCTATAGGCTCGTGGATTACATCTGAGTCTTCAGTTCAAGTCCACCGACCATCATGTGTTTTTATGACAATAGTATGCTGTTATTACCACAGCTCTGCGGCACAACTTGAAATTGGGGGTGGTGACACCTCTAGCCATTCTTTTATTATTTAGGATCATTTTAGCTATTCTGATTGTGTGTGTGTGTGTGTTTCACGTGACAGCTCTGCTGTTGCTGTAAATAAATATCAAGAAGAACTCATCGTGTTGGGCAGTGGTAGTGGGTACCTTTAATCCCAGAACTTGGGAGGCAGAGGCAGGTGGATCTCTGAGTTTGAGGGCAGCCTGGTCTACAGGTCAAGTTCCAAAACAGGCAGGGCTACACAGAGAAGTCCTAAAAATAAAATAAAATAAAATAAAATAAAATAAAGGAACAAAGAATAACTGACCATAGTGAAGAGGCATGCTCAGAATTTACCTGGGGAAGAAAGTGAAGAGATGGACTACCCCGGGCCAATAGGGATCAGAGCTGAGACCACCCCTATAGATGCTTCGGTTTCACGTTAGCTTCTCAATGAACAGGCTAGCACTCCTCTCTTGTTCTCCAGTGCTTAGGATTTTACAAGCACTATTATGGTGCCTGAGTACTTTTACCTTAAAAACGCCAAACCCAACAGCAAACACCAACATTACCAAGTCAAGTCAGACTTGGAGCTATGTGCTTGAGAGGAAAAAATACCTAACTTGCTCTCTGCACAATCCTCCTCCCCACTCCCCACCCACCCCCAATACCAGCCTCTGGTACACGGTGTTCTGCTAAACACTCAGTGTGAGAGGCATCTAGTTGTCACCTAATCCTTTCAGGCAAGACCATTGTAATGCTCCTTTTACAGGTATAAAGACAGGTTGCATATGGCCCAGATATCAAAATGTGGCAAGAGAGAACAAGACATAGGCAATGTGATTGGAAATTCAAAGCCACACCCTATACAGGAAATGGTGAGACATCTGACTTGGAATGGTGCAGACGGCTGGCAAACAAGAGAAGGAATCAGACAAGTGAAGCAAACTGAGGGCTAAGCAGAATACTAACAGGAAAAGCATCGTATCCCTCCTGGGGAAAGACGCAGGGCATCCTGGGATTTCTTGACAGGTTCCTTTTTGTCCAGAATCCTAGCTGAGAGCTTAAGTCAGAGGACCAAGTGATATTCTGAGTTCAGGAAGCTTCTGGCAGACTCTAATGGATGGGGCACCATCTCCTTGTACGGCTGACCTACATCCTCTGCACATTAAGGGACAGGGCAGTTTGGATCTTCACTGGATGTCTTTTTTTTTATGTGCATGGGTGGTTTGCCTGCATGTATGTCTGTGCACCATGTGTGTGCAGCGCCCAAGGAGGCCAGAAGAGGATGTCTAATCCCATGGAGCTGGAGTTACAAAGCCTTGTGAGCAGCCAAGTGTGTGGGAACTGGATCAATGTTCTCTGGAAGAGTGACAGTGTGTTCCTAAGTGCCAAGCCTTCTCCCTAGTCCCATCACCGGCATCTGTTCTATTCTGTTCTGTTGGTTTTGAATCAGGGTCTCACTGTGTAGCTCTAGCTGTCTTGGAACTTACTATGTAGACCAAGCTGACCTTGAACTCACAGAGATCTGACTGCCTCTGCCTTCTGAGTGCTGGGATTAAGAGAATGAGCCTGGATCACTGGACATTTTTATTTATCTGGTAGCCACACTGATATGACCCTGTATCCCTGAGTAGGAAAAAGTACCCAGTCTAAGACGGAAGTAGTAGCAGAGTAGCTGCTATGCTTAAATGTGTTCCTTATAGATCATGTGGTAAAAATGTAACCACATTACATATTGGTTGGGACAAATGGGCTTTACAAAAAAAAAATCACTGTTGAGTTTTTAGGTTAGCATACAAAAATGTGTCACTATGTCACCTTTATACACACATATACATATGATACATATACATACATATATATATATGTACATGTGTGCACATATATATACACATACACATGTACATATATACATATACATCATATACATATACACATATGCATCATATACATATATACATACACATACACAAATATATACATCATATACACATATACATAGTATACATATATACATATACAAATAAATATACATCATATACACATACATACACATATACATCATCTACACATATACACATACATGTATAGACATATATGCACATACATATATACACATACATAATATACACATATTCATTATATTATACACATATGCATATACATCATATACACATACATATAACATCATATTCATACATAATACACATTTACATCAATATATATACACATAACATATATATACACATACACAACTCATCAATACATATAGACATATACATCAATACATATACACATATATGTCAATACATATGCACATATACATATATACACACACACACATATACCGTGTGCCACTCTGCTTTGCTGTTCTTCCTGGCTGGTTTCTGTCTTGCTCCCCAGTTGTCCTATCTTCTGCTTTCATGTCATGTGTTTTCCCTTACCCTCTCTTAAAGCTGTGACCTGCACACACACAATTTTAGATGTATGTTCCACATAAAAACAAAAACCATGCAGCATTTAAACATGGAGTATTTGTCTTTCTGAGTCTGTCTTACTTTAACATAATGATTTCCAGTTACATTCATTTTCTTACAGAGCCATGACTTAGTTTTTCTTCATGGCTACATGAAATTCCACTGTGTGTATGTATGTCCCCTCTCTGTTAATGGGCATCTAGGCTATTTCCGTTTCCCAGCTACTGAACTCTGCAGTATGTTGATGTAGAGTCCCTTGGGTATTTGACCCAGAGTAGGTCACAGGGTTGTTCTATTTTTAGATTTTTGGGAAACTTTCACACTGATTTCTATAACAGCTTCACAGATTTTCATTCCCACCAACAGTGAAAAAGGTCTCCTCCTTTTCTACATCCTGGCCAGGCATTTGTTCTCCCGATTACAGCCATTCCGATTGGCTGAGGTAGAATCTCAGAGCAGTTTTAATCCGTATTTTCCTCTGAAGAAAAAGATGCACCAGAAGCAGAGGGCAGGCAGAGAGCAACCCTGAACAGGAGGTGCACACCAAGAACTCTGAAAAGGGACTTAGCTGATTCAGTCACTACGAGAGCAGACTATGAGGCTGGTGATGACGAGGCTCCTTTGATGACCTCTGGAAGAAACAGGTGTGGAGGAGCAATTCGCCCACGCGTATATATCCATCCTCCCTTTCTTTCTCCAGTTTGACTTTGAGATGGCATGTTTTAAAACTGGAATACAGAGAGCTGAATCATGTCTGCAAGCTGAAGACCTGAAGATATGTTTTTTAACCTGGTGCTGGATAAATTTATGTCAACTCCACACAAGCCAGAGTCATCTGAGAGGAGGGAACCTTGATTGAGAAGATGCCTCCATAAGATCAGGCCACAGGCAAGCATGTAGAGCATTTTCTTAATTAGTGACTGATGGGGGAGGGCTTAATTCTCTGTTGCTGGTGCCACTCTGGGGCTGGTGGCACTGGGTTTTATAAGAAAAAGCAGGCTGAGCAAGCCATGGGGAGCAAGCTGGTAAGCAGCATTCCTCTATGGCCTCTGCATCAGCTCCTGACTCCAGGTTCCACCCTGCTTGAGTGCTTGCCCTGACTCCCTTCAGTGATGAACAGTTATATGGAAGTGTAAGCCAAATAAACCCTTGCCTTCCCAACTTGCTTTTGGACAAGGTGTTTCATTGCAGCAATAGAAGCCCCAACTAACACATCTCCCCACCCCCCACCCTCCCAGTCCCTCAAAGGAATCATTAAAACTACAGACCAGGAAGGGAACTAGCACAGGGAAGATATTGCTGTCACCCAGATTTCTGAAGAATTCCTGGAAGACAGAGTGGTTAGGACTGAGTTGGTGGTGAGTAAAGGGGTCTTGTTGGAAACTCTGGACCATGAAACAATCCTGTTCCTCCACACAGTGCAGGTTACACAGAGCAGGCCTGGCGTTTGGGGTTTTGTTGTTGGTTGTTTATTTTGTTTTCTTTTGTTTTTCAAGTCAAGGGTTTCATCGCATAGGGGAAGAGGAGAATAAAATATCCTCAACAACAGAGGAACTGATATGTGGAAAAGAGGGGGAACGTTTTGCTAGTAAAATGTAATTAATCGCACAGTAAAAACCTCATCTGTATATATTATTGATCCCAATAAGTGTAATGAACTGAAATTTATGAGTTAAAAGGCAAAAACTGGCTCAAAGAAAAAGTTAGGCGGGCCAGGCGTGGTGGCACAGGCCTTTAATCCCAGCACTTGGGAGGCAGAGGCAGGTGGATTTCTGAGTTGGAGGCCAGCCTGGTCTACAGAGTGAGTTCCAGGACAGCCAGGGCTACACAGAGAAACTCTGTCTCGAAAAACCAAAAAAAAAAAAAAAGAAAGAAAGAAAGAAAGAAAGAAAGAAAGAAAAAAGAAAGAAAAGAAAAGAAAAGAAAAAAAGAAAAAGAAAAAGAAAAAGGAAAAGTTAGGCATTCGTAGTAGTAGTTGCACAATAGCTCAGGCTCTGCTGTGCCAGCCTGGGCTTGCCACCTATGGAATGTATATAAAGGAAACATGTGAATGTACCTAATATATAATGTTTCTGTGACTTACAGACCAGATAATGTGTGGATAATACCTATGCTCTGAGAAAGATAGCTCAGTGGTTAAGAGTACTGGCTGCTTTCCCAGAGGGACCTAGGTTCAATTTCCCAGCACCCACATAAGCAGTTCACAACTGTCTGTAACTCAGGTTCCAAGGGATCTAACACCCTCACACCAATGCGCATAAAATAAAATTAAGTAAATTATTTTTTAAAAAGTATGTAAAGTTCCCTGCAAACTGGGTTGAATTCAGTTATTGTTAAAACAAAATACACCTGAAACAAAATGATAGGCTTAAAGTTTGAAAATGCAGAAATAAAGAGGGGGAAACAGATAGTAATGAGAATAAACAGGAAGCCTTGAGTTCAACACAGCAGTGTAAGGTGCCTGTGCTTGCCTGATCCCACTAACAGAGTATGTGCTTGTGTGCTTGTGCGTGTGCCTGTGTGCATGTGTGTGTGTATATATATGTGTGTATATGTACATATGTTTGTGTGTGTATATATACATACACATACATATACATTATATGTGTGTGTGTGCTTGTGTGTGTGCCTGTGTGCATGTGTGTATATGTATGTATACATGTGTGTGTGTGTGTGTATATATGTGTGTGTGTGTATGTGTGTGTACATATATGTGTGTATATGTACATATGTTTGTGTGTGTATATATACATACACATACATATACATTATATGTGTGTGTGTGCTTGTGTGTGTGCCTGTGTGCATGTGTGTATATGTATGTATACATATGTGTGTGTGTATATATATGTGTGTGTGTGTGTACATATATGTGTGTATATGTACATATGTTTGTGTGTGTATATATACATACATATACATATACATTATATGTGTGTGTGTGTGCTTGTGTGTGTGCCTGTGTGCATGTGTGTATATGTATGTATACATATGTGTGTGTGTGTATGTGTGTGTGTACATATATGTGTGTGTACATACACACACACTATAAAAATAAGAAACTACAAAAACAGCTTAGAAAAGGGAAACCAACAACTAATTGTTAAACAATTCAATATCCAGAAGACGCTAAGGTGTTTCCAGTGGCAGAGGGACCCAGAAGTGGGCAGGCTTATGTCACAGTCAGGGAAAAGCCTGCCCCAGAACTACCATTGTGACTATGGAGAGACAAGCCTACAAGACTAAAGAAGAAAGAATGATTGGTACACCCATGTGCAATCCAGCTGGGGCTCTCACTACACCTCCGCAGAAGACTAGACAGAAACACGAGGCTTGCATGAGGAACAAGAGACAGCAGAGCTAAAAGCTAAATAAAATAAAATAAAATACTGTGGGTAAATATGAAGAATAAGACCTCTGTCCCCTTCCTACACGTGACGCCAAGAATGCTGGTAGCTGACATGGTAAAGATGATCTCTTTTTTTTTGTCTGACAAGCTTAAGAGAAAAATGCCTGAACACGCTGATGCTTGGGATTCCGCAGCTGGACTGCCTGGACAGATGTGCTTGCAGTAAATTTGAAGGGAAACAGGCCACGTTCCAGCACAAAGAAGCTATAACAGAGGTTTCCCTTTCCATGTTTGGGAGATTGACTTGTAATTATGAAAGGACACTTAAGGATTGACAATGAGCTCAAGAGAGCCTCCACATAACAGCAGAAATAAAATGAGAGAGAGGAAGGGGGGGGCAGAGCAATGCAGAATGCAAGACGCTGACAACACCAAAGGACTATTTCCATTTTCAAAGAGGTAGAAAGATGTGCTCAAAAGACTGAAATGAGGTCACATCCCAGGGTTGCTGTGCCTCTTTTTTTCAACGTGACACATGTTAGGGTCATATGGGAAGAGAGAAAAAATATTCCCATCTCATTGGCCTGTGGGTAAGTCAGTAGAGCATTTTCTTGGTAATGACTGTTGTGGGAGGGTCCAGTCCACTGTGGGCGGTGTCACTCCTGAGCAGGTGTTCCTGGGTTGCAAGCCATAGGGGGTAGGGGGAAAGGGAGAGGGAGAGAGTGAGAGAAGCTAGAGAGAGCACAAGCCATCAAGCAGTGTGGTGGCTGCTTTAGCTCCTGTCGCTAGGTTCCTGCTTCGAGTTTCTGCTGACTTCCCTCAATAATGGACTGTAGTCAGGATGTGTCAGACAAATATGCCCTTTCCTCCCCAAATTGCTTTTGGTCCTGATGCTTATCACAGCAATAAAAAGCAAGCTAAAACAGTTGTCACTGGGGCTGGGGAGATATCTCATTTAGAGGGCTTGTCTTGCATGTGGAAGACCCTGCCTTTAATTTCCTTGGAAATTAAAAAATGCCTTAGCCCATTGGAAGAGATCAATACGATAAATTTGGAAAGAAAATGAAAATATTAACAGTTTGAAACATCCCCCACAAAGTGGAAAACAGAGCATAAGAAGGAGATAAAAGTTAACCAGAAATAATAGTGGAGCTGTGAATCTGCTTAGCAGGCTCCCCCCAAATCCGTAGATTAAGAAAGAATTAGAAATCATGGAAGAGGCCAGGCGGTGGTGGTGCACACCTTTAATCCCAGTACTTGGAAGGCAGAGGCAGGCGGATTTCTGAGTTCGAGACCAGCCTGGTCTACAAAGTGAGTTCCAGGACAGCCAGGGCTATACAGAGAAACGCTGTCTCAAAAAAGCCAAAAAAAAAAAAAAAAAAAAAAAAAGCCAAAAAAAAAAAAAAAAAAAAAAGAAAAGAAAAAAGAAATCATGGAAGAGGATTGGGTCAACAACTGAAAGATTTCCCAGCCAGAAAAGGCCTAATTTTTTTTAAATGAAAAGCACTAACTAACCAACTAACCAATCAATTCCAACTAACCAAACAGTGCTAACTAACCAGCCAATGCCAACTAACCAACCAACTACCCCACCAATGCCAACTAAGCAGCCAATGCCAACTCCCGTGCTAACGCCAACTAACCAATCCATGAAAATAAATTCATACAAGACAACTCAGGGTGAAATCTCAGATCACTCAGAACAGAAGGCCCCGAAGCTTCCTGGAATGAAAATAACACAGATAATGGAGCAGAATTGATGGCTGCCACGTCTCAAGAGCACAGATGTAACCGGCAATGCCTATAGAATCTCAAGGGCAGGTGATTCCCAACATAGAAATACACAGATTTCCCCTAAACCCTCATTCAGTGAAGACTAAGAAAAGACATGAGAAGCCAAGCCACTCTCAAGGAGCCTGTCCTGATGAGTCTGGTTGAGTTCACCAAAACAAGGGGGCAAACCAAGAGAAACAGACACGGGATCAACTGTCAAACCCAACACAGGAGAGGGGAGGGCGTGCCCAGGGCAAGATCAACCAATGGCAGAAAGGCAGACAGTTGCTGTGTAACTGCGGAGGAAGACTGTCTGGGGACAAGTACCTAAACCAAGCAAAGGAAGAATTTGATTAACTGCCAAGAGAGCAGATATTACACGGAAAAGGATATAAGCTGATCAGTTATCCAGTAGCCTAGCTATGAATGATATAAATCGTTATATAAATAATTGTAATGATCTGGAGGAGAATGAGGAATGGCATTACGAGTGGCGCTGGGGGCTATTTAAGAAACCTAAGTAATAAGTGTCCCACACAGGAAATAGATTGAAACATTGAGAGTCAGCAGACAGTCATGGAAAGCTAAGTATTCAGAAATATGGAAGCAATTATCAACAGAAACAATGTAACAAGCAGGAGAGGAGATAAGGGGACAAATGAATGACATAAGGAGGTTTGGCATTAAGTCCTATACATAACTATTCAATTTTAAAAGCTAAGCATCCATACAAGTTAAAATATATATAGATTAAAAGCGCAAACACAGTAGATGTGACAATATTAATACCAGATAAAACAATATTTAAGCCAAAAGTATTATGAATGAAAAGTTATTTCATAATGGGAAAAAGTTCTCTCTACCAAGAAGACACATTGTTGTGAATCTTTATCCTCTTGATTACATACAGTCATTAAGTAATAGTCTTAAAATGTATTAAAATATGACAAAAACATTGGCAATAGCAAATTTATTAGAACTCTTTATCCAAATCTTTCTCAAAAAGCTGAGATTAAACAGACAAAATAATTAATTCTGGATTCATGTTGAAGACATGAATAGTATAATTAAGTAGAATATATTCTTACACAACCATGTAAATATTTGCATACACACACACACACATATCTCCACATACATGCTTTTTCAGTTGACCTTAGAACACTCATGAGATACACTAAGTTAAGGGCTAGTGCGGAAACTCAGCAGGTAGAGGTGCTTGCCATGGAGATGGATAACTTGAGTTCAGTCCACAGGACCCACGTGGTAGAAAAAGTGAACAAATTCCCACTAGTTATCTTCTGGTCTCCAGTGTGGGCCATGGTGTTCCCACACACGTTCCCACACAAAATAAGTACATTAAAATGTAATTCTAAAAAACTTAAGAGGCGTTAATCAACAGTACACATTAAAAATTCCAGTATAGTTCAACAGGAACATACATTATGGTTATCCAGTCTAGGACCATAAGCAGTAAGATTAAAAATAAAGAAAGCAAAATGGCAGGAAAAAACTAGATCACATACACACGTTCAATGTTAATCTGTACAATAAAAAAGAAATTTTAACTGATATTGTTAACTCTTTTGAAATGGACAGTATATTTAACAAGACAAAACCTGAATCTTAAAGGTGGCAACTATGTCTTGAAGACATGTGTCAAGGCTGGAGAGATAACTCAGTCCTGAAGGTACGTACCTGCCAGTAAGCTCCAGTTCACACCCCAGAAACAAAGGAAACCCAGGAGTGGTGCTGGGTGCTTGTAAGGCAGCCCTAGGGCAGCAGAGACTCCTGGATCCCTGGGCCTGCCAGCTTAGCCTAATTAGAAAGCTCCAGGCCAGTGTGAGGCAACCTGCCTGAGAAACTATACCCAACGTCATCCTCTGCAAAACACACACACACACACACACACACACACACACACACACACACACACCTCTACAGAAGAAGTATCAATCAAAATGAAAAAAATCAATATAATCAATATAACCAATACAACCAAAAACTGTTTGAGGAAGTTGTTAGTAGGGAAAACTTTGGAAAATCAGAACAACTGAAAAGGAAAGACAGCTAAATAGAATTAAGACATATAAATAAATAAAATCATGAACAGGGGCAAAAATCATAATTCCTCGTCAAGAATTTTAACATCTAGATGACACACTTCTCAGGGAAGTATAAATGACTTAAAGAGATGTTTTCAAAAGCCAAGATCATTTTGTGGGACTTTTAAAAAGCTGCATTGTGGTGGGACACACACACACACACACACACACACAGGCCATACTAAGTAGACCAGCAGGGGAGGGACAGTACCTTCTGCTCTGTGCAGCTCTCAACACAGTTTACAAGCCTTTTCCATCACCCAGATCACCCAGCGAGATATCCTGTAACCGCTAAAACCAGCCACCTCCTGTTCCTCTTCCCCAGGCCCGGATAACTTCTAACCCACTTCCTATGGATTTCTCACTATTCCATGATAAGAGAGCCACCCACCTTTGGTGTTCTTGGGACGGCCTTATTTCAGCTGCCTGTCCTCAGATCTCATCTGCCATCACATTCAGTATGTCGTCCCCTTCTATGGATTAATACTGTCTTATGCTAGGGACATCATGGCCAACAGTGCCTTTGAAAGAAGGAGAATACAGACAACAGATCAATTACTTTGGAACAAAGAGAAAAGAAAATCTCTCCTTAGGTTGGTGGCTCATGGCTTCAATCCCAGCCCTCGGGAGGCAGAGACAGGCAGATCTCTGGGAGTTTGACGGCAGCTTGCTCTATATAGTAAGTTCCAGATAGTGTCTCAAAAACAACAAACAAACAAACAAACAAACAAGACTCTCTCGTTGAAAAGTTCTCTGCTTAAGTTAGAAGAAACTTCTCCCAGACCCAGAAGACAGGTAAAGGGTTCCAAAGACCTAGAAATACATGATGTCTACATCATTTTAGAAGAATAACACAGCCCTGAACAGACAGAAGTCTTAATAAATAGGCTAAGAAGAAAAGATTTCCTACTGAAAACATAGGGACTTTTAAAAAGCCTGTGAAGTGAAATTTCTCCGAGCTCTTAGAAACTCATAAGTGACTGACTGTCCCTGCAGGTTTATGCCAGGAGTCCAGGACAGTCCAACCCTGAGAAATCTCTCACTAGAATGGAACATTTGCAAACTAAAGAAGAGAAACAGTCTTCTCTCACAATTTCCGTCAAATTCCAACCTCTCTTTCCAAGTAAATTAGAAAAAGAAAGAATTTTCCTTTGCTAATTTCCTTACTTATCGGTGAAATAATACGAGTGTCCCATAGAAGCCAGGGTGATACAGGCTATTGCTCAACAACCACAAAGGGATCGAGACCCACAGGTTGAGAAACACTGCTCTAAGGTCTTTTCTCCTTAAGGACAAATACCAAAGAGGTGAATTTTAATGAAATGAAAAAATTTTTACAGCTTTTAGGAAATATGAGACTACACATCAAAAATAAGAGCGCTCATGTTTTAAAACTGTCAATGGGTTCGGCGGTCTGTAAACTCCAAAGGGAATTTTAATCGGATATTCAGCGGAAGTTGGCAAACCGACTCCAAATGCATCGGGGAAGATAGAAGTATGAAGAACTGACAGAAATACTGAAAAAGCGAGGATAAAGAGAGCAGAATTGTCCTGCCAGATTGTGAAACAAACCACCAGACTACCACAGAGCAGGGTGATTGCTGTGCGGGAGAGATTCGCAGAGAAGCTCCATCTACACCCTGGGATTTATTGCGTCACCCGAGTGGCGTTTCAAATTAGTGTGGGAAGTGGTAGGACATTTGCTGTCCACTGGGAAAACACAATCACTGCCTTGCATCACAGGAAAGGCAATTGATTTCAGATCCAAATAGAGAAAGCTCCAAATACAGACTGCTGAACTCGGGAGAAGCAGGGCTGCTGGCTGGGAACCAGATTTCCCTTTCAATGCCCCAGACCGGCTGTGAGTGGAAGCGCTAACCCCTAGGGACCTCCCTGCCTTGGTGTGAGAACCTGCAGGAAGACTGAAGTGTTCTGAGCTGTGTTTTTTTAGTCCGTATGCTCCTCCCAAGTCCAGTTTCATCAGCTTGGAGATGCCCAAGGCACCCACACTACCTTCCAGCGTAACAGGAGCGTGTAAAACCAGATCCTCCTGCGATTTAATGCTATTTCTGAGCTGGTACTGGTGCTAGAGATCCAACAGAACCATGGCTATCCCCTTCAGTGTGAAGACACAAAAATTCTGAGTTACTGCGAGTTTACTGCCACCATAGATACGACTTCTACAGGTGGCTTCATTTGGCTCAGTAGATTTTTCTTTTTCTTTTTTTTTTTTTTTTAAGATTTATTTATTTATTATTATATGTAAGTACACTGTAGCTGTCTTCAGACACACCAGAAGAGGGAGTCAGGTCTCATTACGGATGGTTGTGAGCCACCATGTGGTTGCTGGGATTTGAACTCTGGACCTTCGGAAGAGCAGTAGGGTGCTCTTACCCACTGAGCCATCTCACCAGCCCTAGATTTTTCTTTTTTCCTTATTTTTCCGGGAAAAAATGTTTATTTATTTGTTTGTTTGTTTGTTTATGTGCTGTGTATATAACACTGAGCAGATGGGGAGGTCAGAGGACAACTTCAGGGAGCTGGTTTTGTCTTTCCACAGTGTGGGGCTTGAGCTCAGACTTAGATCACCATGTTTAACAGCCGTGGATTTTAGGGAGTGATGTGTATTTGAACCTGTGCTGCTCAAAAGACCTTTTCTCGACAACGGAATTATTCCCTGTCTTCACTGTCCAGTTCAGTAGCCACGGGTGTGGGAGTGTTAACACTTAAACTGTGGCTGGCACGACAGGAGCCAAATGTGCCACCATGCAGTTTAAATCTACATATTTACATGTGACTGCCAACGGATGTCTGTGAGGCCATCAGCCTCAGCCCCTGGGCCAGGGCCAGGTAGGACCTCGTGGAAGTCCCACAGTGTAGAGCTGGACTAGAACCAGGTCAGTCTTCAGAGAAGCTAGTCTAGCATCTTACTGATTCCAGACCCAGCTACAAACTTAGCAGCTTAAAACAGTTCCAAAGGATTATCTCACACTTCCGGAGTTCAGGAGGCCAAATTGATCTTAATGTAGGAGGAGGAAGTTGAAGCATTGACGAGGCTGGCTCCTTGGGGACTTAGATTGAGAGGCAGAGGTGAGCAAGAGGGGATGGTATTCTGTACAACCTGCACACTATCGTCCCGACACTAGAGAGGTAGTGACTGTCCTTTGAGCTGTAAAGTTCTCCAAACAGAGCAAAGTTTAAAGAAGATTAGCCTGGCCGGGCTGTGTGTGAGTAGGTGGAGATGGGGGAGGGGTGCTGGAGAGCAGGGAAACTAGTGAATAAACAGAAGCATGGGATGTTTTGTTTCAGAGGGAACAGGCAAAGAAAGTGTCTGGCAGAAAACACCATGTCAAGTAGAGACTGTCCTCAAAACATCACCACTGGTGCTAAACAAAACATAACCACAGTGGCTTAAATCATTTCAGAAAGAAACGTAATTTCTGATTTTATTGGTTTATGTACTCAAGGAATTTGTGTAATTGTAGGGTCTGTCCAATGACTTTATTAATGCCTAGCTCCGTTACCCAGGAATGTATGTTTCCCTGAAATACACTGCATACGGGAGACACTGAAACCTGTCCACTTGCACCAGGCCATTTTCTAAGCTCACCCAATGGCTCTCTCTGAAGGAGTACCGTGGCCCAGGTATTTGAATGAACACAGATAAGATGTAAGGCTCGGGGGGGGGGGCCATCCTTCCAACAGCTTGGGTTTTTAGCACAGGAAGTTGTGTTGTTTATCATCTGCCCTTCACCTTGAAGAGAAAGAGAGAAACAAGCCTGGCTCTTACTTACCAGATGGCCCTCTCTCTGTGGCTTGGGTGCCATCTGGAATTGGTTTTGATAAATCCAAATGCTAGAGCTACATTATCTTTCTAGCTAAATATATCAGTTAGTTCATTAGCCTGGCAACCTATGCATTGCTTTCACTAGCTAAACAAGATAGGATTGGAGACGGAGTGTGGGTTTTGTTCACCAGGAAGCCACTGAAGAGAAATCAGCCTGCCTTCAGTGACCTCTAGAATGATTTCAAAGATCCAGAGGCCAGCTGAGTCCCTGAAGGGGTGTAGACACTGCCCTGGGGACCTGTGGATAGCGGCATCTGGCAGGATGCGGGCGGGGCTTGGCTGTGTCTCTGATCCTGGGTTATTACTCAAAGCACTCCAGTCTCCGGACACCTAAAGACTAAAGGCAGCCAGAAACTTTCCTCCTTCTCTTTAGAGGATTCTCATCTTTGCATTTGTGCACATACATAAAAAGGTAAAAGTAAAATCATTTTCCAAGCTTGGAACAAAGCCTGCCTCACCCAGCCTTTCCACGGCTCGCTTTAAAATGTGGTCCCAGCTCCGCTGCTTCTTTGGATTTTTTTTTTCTTGTCTCCCTATTTTGGTGCGTGCGTGTGTGTGTGTGTGTGTGTGTGTGTGTGTGTGTGTGTACATTCAGGTCCATGTGTACACTTATGTGTGGTATGTGGTGTGAGTATGTGTGTGTCTATGTGTGTGTGTGTAGGGCAGAGGTAATTAAAAGGTCCCTTCCGTTTTATCTCTCACTTTGACTTTGGAGAGAATATGGAAGAGAGCCTTGCTCACTGAGCAGGAAGCTCAGCCATTCAGACAGTCTGGCCGGCCAGTAGGCTCTAGAGATCCATCTGTCTTTTTTCTGTGCCCCCTGTGGCACTGACCAAAGAGTCCAGCTCCTCCCTGGGTGCTACTAAGGCTCTGACCTGCTTGGCAGAGAGCGCTTTCCCAACTCAGCCATCTCCCTGCCCCTGCATCTCCATTCTTTTTAAAACAAATGTTAAAGTTTGTATATGTGCACACAGACAGCCTGGTCTCCAGTCGAGCAAAGGTCTGGAACCCTGGGGACCTGATGGGTGGTGATTTCCATCAACATGGGACAGGTGTTCGATTATGTCTCCTGGACCCCTGGTTCCTGTCAAAGTTACTACCTCCACAGCCCCCGCAAGAGAGGTGTGTGACTATCAGTCACATAGATAAAGCCCCAAGCTCCTGGCATGCTGGCTAGACTCCGCCCCCACAGTTACCTGACTATAGCCAGGTATGCTCCTCCCCACAGTTACTTGATAGCCCAGCCCACTATAACGGGGGCTGCTTGGCCCCTCCTCGCTCTCTCTAAGCTCTCACTTTTCTTAGTATCATCTCTAGCCTTCCTTCTCTCCCCCCACCCCCCCCCCCCCGCCACTCTCTCCACGTGGCCATGGCCAGCCTCTCTCCCTCTTTTTATCTTCTCTCTTTCTCCCTGCCTTTCTACAATAAGGCCCTAAAACCATAGACTGTCTCTGCTGATCAAGGCCCACTGTGCTTGAACGATGGGATAGGCTTTCCCCTAAAGACCTGCATCTAACTTCTCCCCAGAAGGCCTTCCTGCGCTCCAGCCACAGACCAAACCAAGAACTTTTGTCTGCTTGGGAACCACCCAGCGCCACCTCTCTCCCTGCCCTCTCTTCCCTTCAGCACCGGGGCTGACTGAGCCGTCCCCGGGGCCCCCATTTTGTTCTCAGCTCTTCTGCGGTGTCCAGCGGCATCTGGGATCCCCGAAACTGAGAACCTGTTATCTCTGGCCTCCATGAGGCCTAGAGACCTAGAACTGCCCCTTGTCCACCCTCTTGGTCCTGAGCTTCCCACAGCCAGACACCCACCCGGGGCCTCGTGGAAAGCCTGTGGCAGTCCTCCTTCGTCCACCAGCCCAGAGCACCGGAACTCTGGCAGGACACAGGTTCTCTCCCACTCCCTTTATTCCCCCATGCCCAGTGCCCAACATAGGGGTGGTTTGCCTGAATGTATGGCTGTGTACCACGTGTGTACAGTGCCCATAGAGGGCAGAAGATGCCTTGGAACTGGAGTTAGAGATGGTTGTGACCCACCAGGTGGGTGCTGGGAGTTGGATGCAGTAACCTTATAGACTGAGCCTTGTCTCCAGCCTGCATGTGTCCAGACTTTTTAAAAACATACTTTTGGTACATATCTTTATGTTTCCATTTTTAAGTCACCATTTGTTCAGAAGGAGAGAATCTGGTCTCACGGGTCACAGGCTCCCTCTCAGTGTGACCCTCTCCATCACTGAACAGCAACAGTGAAGGTTTCCATGTCTATGGAAATGGTCCTTAATGCTCAGCTCTTCCCTGGGCTGTAGTCACTGCCGTTTCTTTATTCATTAAACCTTCATTGCCCTTCCTACAACAATAATATTTTGTTTGCTTTCTGGAAACAGGGTCTTACTCTGTACAGTCTGTAAGGCTGTCCCGGGGCTTAGTATGTAGCTCCAGCTCGAATTCACACCAGTCCTCTACTTCAGCCTCTCGAGTACAGGAATTTCAGGTGTGAGTTCCCACGCTTGACTCAATAACCTTTTGTGTTTAGATTTTTATGTGCCAATTGGTGATCTACCCTTATTCTTACAAATATCTCCAAATAGCAGTTTCTCCTTTCTTTGCTCACATAGTAAGTATTTATTAATATTGTTTTCCTTTGGAGAGACCCCTTCTTTAATAGTCTGTCCTTCTGTCTGTCATTCCCTGTCAACACAAGACAGACTCATCCTCGGCGTGGGCACCTCTCCTTCCCACTGAACTGCAGATTTGTCCTGGAGCTAGGGGTGTCTCCCCTTAGACCACACCCTCTTCCCGATAGAGCCCTTTATTCTTTTAAGAGCACTAGAAAGAATGGAGGCATGGGGGATAGGGGCAGGACTGTAATCCCAACATGCCAGAGTAGGAGGATCCCAAGTTTGAGGTCAACCTGAGGATCTGCACAGCCAGACTGTCTCTTGAAATCAAGCAAACAACAAGCATAGGCCAGAGACTAGCAAAGCAAGGCTTTGGAATTCCGTTCTACCTTCCTCATGGCTGCCGAGGTAGAAATTTAGCTTTGAGATGTTTTCCTGAAGGTTGTTGAAGATGGATACGTTTATTGTCCTCTATCACTTATAGCAGAAGCTGATGCCCAGTCTCTACTCAAAGCCTTGATCCTCCTTCTCTCGCTCTCCTCCCCTACCACCTCTTACACTGTTTTGAGTCAGTGGAAGTCTTTAAGATTCTCTGTTGGTCGGGGGTCATGTGACCTGTGGACAGTTCTGCAGTGGCTCCGTGAGTCCCCTTCATCTACAAATACATTCTTTTCTTCCAGGAAAACTGTCTCACACGGTGCTTCCTTCTCTCTGCTTTTCTCTCTGTCCTTCTGCCTGTTGTGAGATGCCTTTCTAAGTGGATCTCAAATCCCGATGAAGAAATGGCCCAAGCAGCACTGTTGAGCAATAGGGAAGAAACCACCTGGGCTGTAATGGCTGCTTGCAGGGTAGGTCAGGCCTCACACAAGGGTGGTCAGCTCCCAGTCATTAGGGTTACCAGAGCAATCCAGTTTATAAAGAAAGCTTCCTGCCTTTGCCACTGAAGTAACAGGAGATACAGGCGCATTAGACTGTAGTCAGCCTTTCCTGGGCTCTTGGTTTGTTGTGCACAGAAGCAGCAGAAAGAGATATGTAGCATGCTTCTTTTTTGGCTTCTTTCCTTTCATACCATAGCTGGGTGGCTGAAATGCTTTTGTGTTCGGACAGAGGACTTATTCCTGTAACCTTACTTAGGAGGAAGTAGGGTGGGCAAGATGGAAGGCGGTAGAAACTCCCACGTGTTCTGAAGTGTAAAATAGTATTCCCCAAAGCTTTGCAGATCCCCTCTCCAGGTTCACCATGATGCTCTACAAATATGAGGAGGTGCGTATAAGTTCTGCAGGTGTTCTTCCTGTAGGAGTAAACATAAAGACTTTGTAGGTGTCATGACCTACAGCCTGGGAAAGGCTGGAACTCCAGGTCTGGTTCCTGTATGAGAAAGTCATCCATATTAAAAAAAAGAAAGAAAGTCGCCTGGCTGGAAAGCACAGTGGTAAAACCCTCACCTAGGTGGGGTCCTCACTAGCACACTGCAACAAAGTAGCATCCAGTGTCTGATATCGAGGCTGGCTTGGTGGTCAGGTGTGAGGCTGGAGGAAGGAACTTGCTGGGTAACTGGAGTATTTTGACTAGGGTGGTGATTTTTCAGGTATATATAGCTCTTGAATTCGCTGAATTCATACTTGAGATCTGTTCATTTTGCTTTATGTGGAATGGAGTATAACACTTTAAAAAAAAAAAACTAAAAAGAAGACAATTAAAACGAGCAAGATTTTCAAAATGCTCTAGCTGCTTTCCAGCTTCTGATGTCACTTTGACCCCATCTCATCCTGCTGCTCTCATTCAGGGACAACCGATGCCACCGTCCCTCTCGCCAGGCGATACTCATCTATGTGCTTCCACCCCCTCTCTGTTCATGAGTTATCTCTTTCTTGCTTTGTGCTAATATCTTCTACCATGAATCCTTTTCATCGAGATTTTAAGCCGCCCAGAGCCCTTGTTCCTTCATTTTGCCTCTTCAGATTCCTCCGCTATAGTTGTTTAGTTTTTCAGAGAAGGCTGGATAAGTGTTGTTCAGATCGACGAGTTAAAGGTTAGATGAGATAGTGGTAGGGACTTGGGTTCCAGGAAAGTAAGGGTAGAAATCCTGCATACCCAAACTTGAGTCAGCAAACCACACTAAGTTTAGGTTATGCTCATGAATAAAAATTAGATAATAAAGGCAGTTTCTCAGAGTAGCTAACAGTGGTTTAGAAATAGCACCTGTAGGCACACTACACCCACCGTCTGCCTCTTGATTACACTTGTCCATTTTCTGTTGCTTTAACAGAGCAGTTGTTTTTTTTGTTTTTTTTTTTTTTTTTTTTTTTTTTTGGTTTTTCGAGACAGGGTTTCTCTGTGTAGCCCTGGCTGTCCTGGAACTCACTCTGTAGACCAGGCTGTCCTTGAACTCAGAAATCCGCCTGCCTCTGCCTCCCGAGTGCTGGGATTAAAGGCGTGAGCCACCACGCCCGGCAACAGAGCAGTTGTAAAGAACATAGATTTGGCTCCTGGTTCTAGATGTTCATGAGAGCTGGCACCTGCTTCTGCGCAGCACTAGTCAGGGATTCTCAGCCACACGTGGAGAGCTCAATCGAATGATGAGACAGGGAAGCCTACTCAGAAACCGTTACTCCTGCTTTTCTCTAATGAGAGCTAAATCGTCAACATTACTCCCTCCCGAAGGTGATGCCCGGGGTGACCTAGCTCTCCCACAAGGTCTTGTGTGTATTGGGTGGGTGGGTGGGTGGGGGGCAGTCAGTGTGCACAGGTGTGGAGGTCAGAGGACAACTTGCTGGAGACGATTGTCTTTTCACGTGTGGGTTCCAGGGCTCAAACTCAGGTCATTGAGCTTAAGAAGCAAGTGCCTGTGTATCATCTCACAGCCCAGGCCTGAACTGTTAAAACATATTTCAATCACGCGTATGAGTGTGTTTATGTATGGAGTACGTGGACTCTAAAGCCAGTTGTAGCAGATCTTCCTGCGCTAGAGTTATAGATGATTGTAGGCTACCCAAGGAGGGCGCTGGGAACTGAACTCAGGTCCTGGCAAGGGCAATGTGCTACTTAACCAGTGAGCCATCTCTCCAGCCCCAGGCACAAACCCATGAAGGTTCTACTTTGTGTTACGATTGCCACACTGGGACCTGGCTTCCAATGTGTGAGTCCTTGGGATTCAAAGCATAGCAGTAAGAACTGAATGCAAGTTATGAATATTTGAATACTTTAAAAGGGAGAGACGATGGAGATACAAGTCAATGATCCCAAGAGTCAGTAATAATCCTCCAGGCCTTCCTCACTAGAATATTCTAGCTTGGCTTGCCTGCCACCTCTCGGAGATCTCCCAATCTCCCCAGGTTTCTTGTGTTGGGGACAGAACCATGGAAGCACCAGTGAAGGCAGCAGAAGATGCAGGTAGCTACCACCCATGGTGGTGCCTCTGGTGTTTCCCACGGAGCATCCTAAAGACCTTCTCCACCATGATGGCTTACTTCATCATGGGCAACTGTGGCCCCTTCATATTGCATAACACACAATTCACGTCTCCTAACTTTCCTAACATTGCTCGGGCCCTATTATATCTTTACTTCTCTTTCAAGGCTCTAACTGTTGTTAGAAGAAGAAGAGGAGGAGGAGAAAGAAGAGGAGGAAGAGGAAAAAGGAAGGAGGAGGAGGAAGAGGAAGAAAAATAATGAGGAGGAGGAAGAAGAAAGAGGAGAAGGAAGGGGAATAAGAAAGAATAAGAATAATCAGGCTCCTTTGAATCACTTCTGTAAATGGTCCAGTTGCATGAAGTTACTGAGTCAACTAATAAAGACTATCTTTAATAGTCCTGAGATGCTGACTTGGCATCAGTCAGCTTAATTGACACCTTTGTGTGTCACCTTAAGGTCTTTTGAAGGAACCCTTCACTCCTAGATGGTGTTCATAGAATTGCTGATGCTCAAGGGTGCGTACCGAGTGCACACAGCTCATGTTACCCAGAACGAATGTTTGCCTCTGGCATACTCCGTATCTCACAAACGTGGGTGGCAGTGTGTTGATACTGCCCATAGCTGCCACGATGGGCTTTGTTATTTGCATAGAGGGGTGGCCCAGGGTTTTGGCTCTGGTAGTTGTTTGTCTGTCATTAAAGCAGTCCACAGTAGTGGGAGGAACCTTGGGTAGGATTTAGAACCAGGTATAAGTGAATATAAGCTTTCGCTTAGCTGCAGCTGTTTAACTGCTGTGTGACCTTGGGTAAGTTACTTAACTGTACTGAGCCTCAGTAGGTGCATTTGTAAAGATACAACCTATGCATATGGAAACTTGAGTTGATAATACAACTCAGCTGGGGACACGTAGGAGCCCCTAAGTAACAGACATAATAGATTGACAATAATTTCCACCAGGCTAATGTGGATGACAACATCAAATCAAATGTTAGTGGTTTGTTTGCCCAACTTAGGCCCAGGTAAGCCACTTAGGAAACAGAGTTGCCACCCTACAAGGAAGTTCACTTTCTGAAAGGGCCACATACCTGCAATTGGTTACTAAATAGCCCAGCCAATCAGCTGTCCTGATGACCTAATTGCTGACAGGGACCAGGGCCTTTGATTCAGAGAAGTTTCCAGTTCAGCGTTGCCCTGAGAGTCTGCAGAGGTCTGTCTCTTGCACAGTCCCAAATCAGAAGCTGCTTGCCATGGCTGTCCTGCAGGTAATACAACCCCAGCAGAGGCACACTTGTCTTTCAAAACACCTTGCCTTAGGATGGCGTCAAAATCTGGGTATGTATGATATATGGAATGCCCATTTATGTGCGTGCGTGTGTGTGTGTGTGTGTGTGTGTGTGTGTGTGTGTGTGAAGACCAAAGGAGAATGTTCAGTGTTCTCTGCTACCCTCTTCCACATTCCCTTGAGATGGAGCCTCCTACTGAATCTAAAGCTCACAGTTGATTGGCTTAGCTGATGGCCAGCAAGCTGCAGCAGTCCTCAGCACAGGGGTCACAGGTGTGCGCAGCGAGGCTGGACGGCTTACCATGTGAGTCTGCGAACCTAAACTCAGGTCCTTAAAGGTGCAACAATCAATCGGACCTGCCCAACCACCTCCTCAGCATGAAAAAACGAACTTTTAAATGCAGCCAGCCTTCATGACAGGATATTTTCTACACAGTGCTTTTATTAGACTCAACTTACAAAATATTCAGTCAAAACTTTTTTTTGAAAACATGGGCGCTTTGGAGTAGGGGGCACATTGTTAATAAAAAAAAAAGTTTTTTAAAATTCTTTAGACACAGAACAAATAAGGAGAGAGAGGAGAGAGAGCTGTTTTGTAATAGCCCGAGGAATCTACTGGCCCCATTTGATAATAGCAGGGATGGAGAAAGCTCCTTTCTAGTCGCCAACCCTAGCGGGTACAGCGGAAGCTTTTCCAGTGATTGGCATGGTACTTCTCAGACTTGCTGGGTGTGTCTGATTTGGGAGGTGAAATTCTTTTCCAGGTGGGATCTGCTGCAGCCCCTTCAGAGTGAGGGAGATCTGCCAAGGCTGGGTAGACGGACAGCTTCCATCCTTCAAACACCCACACTCCTTCCAAGTCCCGCGCTTTGGCCTTGCTGTGCTTTCCCTCCTGTGACCTCCAGTGACCTTCCTGTGACCTCCGGTGAGTCATCTCACCTTTCCTGGCTAATTTCCTCATTCTTAAATGTCCCGACTGCTGCTGGAGGCCAGATGACCCCCCAGTGAGCAACCTGAGAAGAAACCTGAACTCCAGGACTTCCTGACCCCATGCTAACTTTCCAGCAGGGAGAGAGAGCAGGCAGAGGGATGAGCTTGCTTCTGCTCAGCATCTGGGCACAGCTGTGGTCCTCTGTTCTGCTCTCTGGCGCTCCCTCCCCTCTCTTCAAGTGAACCAAACCACTTAAAAAAAGGATTCTTATTTTGCCAGCAAGCTCTGTCTAGGATTTATTTGACTGTCAAGCACTAGTGTGTGGCCACTATATTCATCTCCAGTTCCTTCCTTCCTTCCTCCCTCCCTTCCTCCTTCCCTCCTTCCCTTCCTTCCTCCCTCCCTCCACTTTTCTTTCTTTCTTTCTTTCTTTCTTTCTTTCTTTCTTTCTTTCTTTCTTCCTTCCTTCCTTCCTTCCTTCCTTCCTTCCTTCCTTCCTTCCTTCTTTTTGTCCCTTACCTGTTAAAGCATCAGCCCATTCAGAGATGGATACTGCAAATTCTCTTCCCAATTGACCCTGTCCCGACTTCTTATCTAGCTGGTAGTATTCTTGTGCATCTGTAATCACATCTGAATCATCATCCAGCAACCCACGTGATAAGATGTTTTCCTACAATTGACACAAGTTGACACAGGTAACAGCAGAATGGACCCGAACCTCAGTAAAAGCCTGGAACTTCAGACAGCAGTTAGCCTTCAGATCTTCAGAACCACATTTCCATATTCTGCCAATACATAGAGGTTGGGATACTCCTCCCCCCTCCTTTGTAAAGAAAGACTCTTTGCAAAGAAAGAGCTCATTGAACAGGCATACAAGGGTGTGGAGATTCACCTTGATTCTTGGCTACTGACTTAAGCTGGTGGATGTTTCTGACCAGGCATAGTCAGAGAAAGCATCAAGTCTGACCCTGTACACTATACGGTGGAGCAAACAGACAGCTACAGGAAAAACACAGGTCCCATTTGGCCACTAACTATGGAGCTTTCAGGAAACAAAGAGAAGGGAGTAAATTTCATGGGCCAGGATAATTTAGCCAGTCCAAGGGTCCCCCACCCTCCTGCTAGCATCATTACTTGGAAAAGACACACAATGTGCACTTACAAGGTGGAGTGCTTCTGCCAGGTCACTCCCTATGGACTGGAAGCATCATCCCTGATAGGAGAGCAGACTGGCAATGTTTCTTTACCTTCTTGGGTATGTCCTCAGCGAACCTCCAAAAGGTTGCATGAAAAACACTGGATGCTGAAGGGAAAAGAGGAGCCACCCTGGACAGAGCTGGAATTGACTCTGCAGGGAATCAGAGCTCTAGGGTAGTGTTTGGTACAGGAGCTGCCATCATCATGAAACTCCAGTTCCTGGAGAACTTGTATCCTCAGCTCTGCTTAGCTATCTGTCCTCTGATGACTAGAGCCTCCCGCCTCACCTGAATTTCCACACACCCCCCCCCCCGGCTCTGCTCTTTCCACACTACTCCTTGAAACTTCTGGGCCTCCCGTGAGACAAGTCTTATTGCATGCAGCCCTACTGGGTGCCACCTCTGAGCTCTACGGGCCTCTGTTTCTGCATGTGTTAGAAAAGCCTGCAAAAATCCATCCTGTAGGACTGAAATCAGGACTAGCGTAATGCTTGCTTGGAGCATGGTAGCTATTGATGGGATCTGCAACTCTCCTCCATAGGCTGCACCATTCTAGGGACTCGGGACCAGGTTGTTCATTTCTGTATCCCCTGTGCTTGGCACCTTTCAGCCTCATAATAAATGTCTACAGGGCAGAGTGGGAGAGAAGTGTTCTGGCTCACTGTGTGCGAGCATCTGCTGCTCACAGTCCCGCCGTTCCCTGTTAGAATGATGCCTAGTCGGTCCAAGATGCCAGCCTCCGACTGGCGCCTTTGTTCACCAGGACTTAGAACTGTCACCAGAGGAAAGGGTGACCTTCACACAGACTTGCTCTATACTGCCACGGGAACAAAGATACAGAAAGAAGAAAATGAGAGTCTGTACTCAGGGGCATTCTATAATCTAGAATGTAGCAATAAGGACGAGAGAGGAAACAGTTTGTATGGCTGTCTCACAGGGAAGCCCTGGCCCAAGGGCTGGTTCTGGGAATCCACGCAGCGCAAGTGGCTTCTTGCACATGGCTCACACTATGACACAGATGGTGTGTGTGGGTGGCACATGAATGTGGCCTTTGCCTGCTTTCAGAGGTCAGGTGCAGTCAGAGATTTCCAATAACCAAGAAAGTCCATCCATGTTGTGGCGTGAGGGGCTATCATCCTGCACTGCAGACATTCAGCCAAGAGCTGGACCGATTAACCCCTAGGCCAGGATGCCATCCTGCCAAACCCATAGACACTCACCCTTGCAGACACCAGCAAAGCAATGAAGAGGTCCATTTAGTCACTGGGAATAAAAGTTCTTGGGCCTGCCTGAGCTACCAGACAGTTCTCAGTTCCTTTCTGAAATTAGAAAGTAGTGTTTACCTCCCCTTTGCAGAGCAGGCAGGGCATCCTCAAGCCCAGTACAGTCTGCTGAGTGGCAGCCTGAAGCTCTACAGCTCTGTACCCAGCATATCCTCCTGACAGTTTTATAATTTTTCTTCTACGTTATTATTAGTTATTTTGTGTTCACATCCTACTGCAAAGTCTCTGTGGTCAGATCAGAGATACGTCTGCTCCCCTCTAGCTCCTGGCGCTGTCCATGCCTGGGCTGGGGAGCAGGGATGGATCCTGGGAAGCTTCTTTTGACAGACAAAGGAAAAGCTAAGTAAAGTCTTGAGATTTCAAAAACCTATGACAAAGCCGGGCCGTGGTGGCGCACACCTTTAATCCCAGCACTTGGGAGGCAGAGGCAGGCGGATTTCTGAGTTCGAGGCCAGCCTGGTCTACAGAGTGAGTTCCAGGACAGCCAGGGCTACACAGAGAAACTCGGTCTCGAAAAAACAAAAGCAAACAAACAACCAAACAACTATGAAGAGCTTTTAAAATAGGGAGAGATTCTGTGTAATGTCTTAAAGATAAAACTTGCCAAGTGGTTAGGCAAGCACAGTGCCTTGGAGGGTAAGGTGGAAAGCATTCTTTCTTTCTCTTGTGTTTTCTTTCTCTTACGTGTATGTGTGTGTGCATGCGCATTTGTATGTGTGCCTGTGAGCACGTGTGTGGATGTGCAGGGTTGACATGGGAGGGGGGCTTCCCTGATTGTCCTCTGTCATATCCATTGACACAGGGCTCATTCGAACCCAGAGCTCACTGATGTGGTTAGACTGGCTAGCAGCTTGCTCTGAGGATTCCCTATCTCTACATCCCAGGCACTGGAGATGGGTCTCCACATCCACCTGCACTGATGTGGGGTCTGAGAATCCAAACCCCACTCCTCATTTGTATGGCAAGTGCCTTAATCACCGAGTCATCGCAGGAACCCTGCCTTTTTCCTTTAAGCATGCCTGGCCACTCTCCAAACTGCTCAAGGAATCGTTCTGTTTTAAAATCCTTTCAAATCTTCATTAATTGGCACATTTGGGGCATGATTTTTCCTTTCCTTTCCTTTCCTTTCCTTTCCTTTCCTTTCCTTTCCTTTCCTTTCCTTTCCTTTCCTTTTCTTTTCTTTTCTCTTCTTCTTCTTCTTTTTTTTTTAAGATGGTATTATTGCTGGGCAGTGGTGGTACATGCTTTCGATCCCAGCAGTTGGGAGGCAGAGGCAGGCAGATCTCTGGGTTCCAGGCTAGCCTGGTCTACATAGTAAGTTCCAGGACAGCCCAGGCTACCTAAATAAACCCTGCCTCAAAAAAAAGTAGAATTATCTTTATTATTTTGATTGTTAAGAAGTGCTTCATGCTTAACAACATAGACACATAAAGTAGAGAGTATAAAATATAACTAGGTCCATGTCCAAGGGGTTACTTGTTGGTGACTTAATAAAGTGTGACATACAATGGGCTTTTAAAAGCTAGTACAACATCACGACCTCCTTTGCACAGGGACACATGCTTGTCCCATTGTCAGCAGCCAGACAGTTCTCCCCCTCCTCTCTCTCTCTCTCTCTCTCTCACACACACACACACACAGCTAGGTCTTTAGACATATTTAATTTTTTCCTATTATAAGCCACAATGCAGTGAAATCCTTAGACCCAAATCTTTGCCATGTGTTTCTCTGGTCACCCTGAAATGCGGAACTTGTGAGTTCAAGGATCCAAGCATTTCACGTTTTGAAAGACACATTTTCTTTTTTTTTTTTTTTATATTTTTATTACATATTTTCCTCAATTACATTTCCAATACTATCCCAAAAGTCCCCCATAGCGCCCCCCACTTCCCTACCCACCCATTCCCATTCTTTTGGCCCTGGCATTCCCCTATAGAAAGACACATTTTCATCCAAAACTTCATGCATTCAGTTTCCCAGTCTCTAGCCCCTGGTAGAAATTAATCCAACCCAATAGGGCATCCCAACCCTGACACGGGTTGGAAAACACGCAGCTGGTATGCTTCCGTAGTGTGGTAGGTAGGAACATACCGTTTACTTTCCAACTGTTTTTATACTCAAGGCATGTGTCCTTTTAAAACCTTCACAGGAGTCCATGGGCTGAGTGAGAACCCTTAATTCTTGCTTTGGAATCTCAGACATAAAGCCGTGCCCTGGCTTTGACTGCAAGTCTGTGTGCAAGTCAGCAGTGAGGTCCTTGAACGTTCCTGAGAAGAGAGTCTTTCCCTGGGCTGGAAGGTCCAGCTGGGAGAGTGGGAGGTCACCTGGGGAGGAATCTCTCCTGGGCTCTGCACATCTTGAATTTGTGCCAAAGCACAAAGAATGACCTGAATGGGGTGTTTAGTTTCTTTAACTGACCAAGGTAAAGTTGGAGAAGGAGGAGATGGGTGGCCCAGGGTGTCGGTCGGTGTCGGGCCTGCCCATAAGCCCTGGGTTGTTGAGAGGTGGTGAGCAAAACAAGTTCAGAGAGCTCCACGCTTCTCTCCAGCATCCCATTTGGAGGCTGAGAGAGGACTGGTCCAGGTGCTCTCCCTGCCTGGCCGTGGTCCTTTGAGCCATAAGCTTATTTGCAACCCCCCCGCCCCCCGCTTTAGTTGCATAGGAACATTCGGACGCTGCTCCTGTTACATAGAATTTAACTTGAGCTACCAGGGGAAGGGGTATTTGATAGTCCAAGGTTATCTTACTTCTTCCTAGTAGCTCAGCAGGAAAGTGGCTTTTTATAGAGGCCAGCATGGAAAGTTCCATAGCCTAACGTACCCCAGGCAGCCGAGGAGGCTGCTTTCCATGGAATGTGTTGTGTTGATTGCAGGACGGAGGCCACAGTTACATATGGCGGACACTGAGCCCTTAGGAGTGAGGCCAGTTCAGTTTGGTATTAGAAAACGTTTAACTAGCCGGGCGTGGTGGCGCACGCCTTTAATCCCAGCACTCGGGAGGCAGAGGCAGGCGGATTTCTGAGTTCGAGGCCAGCCTGGTCTACAAAGTGAGTTCCAGGACAGCCAGGGCTATACAGAGAAACCCTGTCTTGAAAAAACCGGAAAAAAAAAAAAAAAAGAAAACGTTTAACTGATGTCAACAATTTGATATCTGGGAGTATTTTTCAGCATTAAATTTTATGAAAACAAACAAACAAACCAATCAAGGGTTTCTTTTTGAGAAATTGTGTCTTTAGTTACATGTATGTGCACATTGGTTGTGTGCATGTGTGTTCAGGTATGAGAGGAGACCAGAAGGAGGTGTCAGCTCCCCTGGAGCTGGACTTAGATTATGTGATTGTGAGCCTCCCCACGTGGGTGCTGGGGACTGAGTTAGACTCTTCTGCAAAAGCAACAAGTGCTCTTCACTGCTGAGCCGCTGTCGCACATGAAATGGGCTTTAAGCAGCAAATTGATACTGGTGGAATGTCGAGGAGAATATAAAGCAGCCCAATGATGTTTATACTGATGGCATTTCTAAAAGGATAGCATTCCAGATAAACAAAAGAGAATATGCAAGTTAATTTTTTTTCTGGTTTCAGAATTTATACTATTTAACACAGTTCCTGGAATATGGGAGCTTCTTAGATATTCATTCATCCATTTTTTTATTAGGCCTCTAGCAAACACCTGATATGAGCTAAGCACTAAGTGATTACACAATTCAGACCTGTGCCCACTAAGCCTGTGGCACACTGACTGGATGCAAAGAGTAAATCTGTGTATGTGTGGGGACTCCCTAAGATGTGACATCACTTAGATGTGACATTACTTAGGACTGATATTATAATCAACTTTCTTCTAAGCTTCACGGATTAAACTCCTTGCTCTTTAATCTGTAGGAGCTATAGTCTTCTGACATGTGTGTAAGGCGTAGGTTTTCCCGTAAGTGTCTATTGACCACATTCGGATGAGATGGTTAATGGAGATCATTTGTGGGAGAGAATGCAGGCTGCTTGCACAGTCCCCCACAGCACTCATTAGTATGGGGGAGAGGTTTCTGTAACACAGCACAAAATTCCTGCGTCAACACGTGATTAGCAGCCCTTACCATGGAGCCAATGGGCATTCTATTAAAAAGAGTGATCAGGCCCTGTACAAATCTTATTTTTTCCCCTTGCTATATAGCCCAAGCTGGTTTCGAGCTCACGACCACCCTGTCTCCAAGTGTGTGTGTGTCTAGGGGCGTGCTACCATACTGGGTCCTGTGTAAATCACCCTGAAGATTTGGACAGATCGAAAAAAGGGCAGTTAGTTTTCCCCATGGGTAGAAAGCAGATGGAGCAATACTATCAATAAGTTAAGACAACACTGCAGAGGTTTTATAAAAAATCAGAAAGGGCTCTGTGGTGCAGCGGGTACTTAGTATGGATTCAAACACAGTCCCCCACCACCACCCCAAACCCAGGAAAGCAATCCATAATGTTGCTCTCTAATGTACTGTGGCTCTCAAGGGAGAAACTTCAAACTCTCCCACAAAGCACTCTTAAGGATCAGAAACACAGACGAGAGTCCAGAGAGGGGAGGGATACACCTCATCACCTGTCAATCAACCAGCAAGTGCTCCTTGGCCACCTATGACCTGGTGAGCCCTGTGGATTGGCAGGTGACACAGTGGGAATCGCTACCAGGACGCTACCATACAGTGTCCGTTGTTTCCACTGGCCACATGTGGTCATTACCCTCCCCAGAAGAGTTCTGTGATTTACTGTGCACTCATATAACTATCAAGGGGCTGAGCCAGGTACTTTGCCTACCTCAGTCCCAAGTTGAACTCACTCAGGAATGTGGGCTGAGTTCTCCAAGAGCCTCCTGTCTGGGAAGAGATGAGAATACACAGGGATCGGTGACATTATACAAATGCTGTCACAATGGCGACTGTGAGCCATGTGAGCCCAGACGTTTTATAGAGAAGGATTGGCCAGAAGAAGGGGGGGGGGGGGGAAGAGGAACAGCTCAGGCTGCTCCAGTCAGTTTTCTGTCACCTGACACAAGCTGGAGTCATGAGGAAGGACCCTCACTTGAGAAAGTGCCTCCATCAGATTGGCATATAGTCAACTCTGTGCACCATTTTCTTGATTAATGACTTGTATGGGAGAGCCCAGACTACTGTGAATGGTGCCATCCCCAGTTACGTGGTCCTGGATTGTATACAAAAGCAGGCTGAGCAAGCCGTGACAAGCAAGCTGGTAAGCGCTGTTCCTCTGTGGCCTCTGTATCTTCTGCCTCCATGTTCCTGCCCTGGCTTCTCTTCATGATGGACTGTAAGCTGAAATAGACCCTGTCTTCTTCCAATTACCTTTTGTCATGCTGTTTATCACAGCAACAGAGAGCAAGCTAAGACAGTGGCCTAGCAAGGTCTCCTTTCTGACAGTGTGGGAAGGCCCAGATAGACCCAGGCCCAAGTGTTTTTCTGTCTGACTTATTCTGCTGTGTTCATGTGGTTTCCCTCATTCATCTCATTTATCTGAAACTCAGTAAGCTTGCCCTGTGTATTCTAAGTGTATGCGCTACCACTGAGCTCCACCCCCCAGCCTGGGAGGGATGTCAGAGTGTGGGGTGTGTTGTATTTATGGAGATCCTTGCTATTCTCAGAGTCTGGACTGTCAGCATAGGATGGCAGGAAGTTCCTGTCTAAGCAAAGATGTGACAAGAGACATGGGTGTCTTGTCTCAGGTAGGGTAAGAAGACTGGAAAGAGCAAGGGCAGCCACTGGGTGAATTGTGGTGAGCCCAGATCAGAATCAGGTACCACTGAGGCAGTGGAGACAAGACAAACAGATGGCGCACTGGCTGACCAGCAGGGCCCACCTGAGCCTCCATCCTCTGGTCCTTTCTCACGGGCAGTGTGGGAAGACAGGAGACAATGAGTCAGCAGAACTCTGCTCAGTTCCCGCTCTTACTCCAGGCTGGTCACCCGCTCTTAGGTCAAAGCACATTACCACGTCAATCCTGGAATTCCCAATGAAGAGGAAGTGGTGTGTGCCTGACCAAGTTCCTGCCAGGCACAGACACTCACATGTCTACAGACAGAAGGCAAAGGGGTTTTGGTGGCTTCTTGCTCTGTTTCTCCCAACAGCTGCCAGAGTGCGGTGAGGACAGGATTCCTGGCATCACCAAGCCCGTGTGCCACACATAGGTTTGCCTCTGAGTTCCAACTGAATAGAGAACCCACATCTGTTCCCAAGAAATACACATCTAGCCGCTTCACCTCTAGCTACAGCTGTAATGTGTCTTTACTGGAACAAGGTTAAATGCATTTTGACGTAGCTAAGACAATGTCACCCAAAGCATTTAGGAAACATTGGGGGAATATCGTTGAAGAAAAAAAAAATGTCTTCCTTTCCCACAATGCTCATTTCCTCAAGTTGCTAGGGGTAAGATAGAACACGTCTATTCAAATGAGAACATATTAGAATGGGATCCCATTACACAGAGAGCTCTCAGTATTGAAGTGGGTTTGGCCTAATGCTGCGTGTGTTATAATGTTAATTTTGGTCCCCAAAACTGCTCACAGGAATGTCTGCACATAAGACACAGGGGACCCTGCCCCAGTTGGTTTTGGATTGATCAGTAAAGAGCTGTTGCCAATGGCTGGACAGGATAGAAGAGGTGGTACTTCTAGGTTCCTGGGGGGAGGGGGTAGGAGAATGGGGGGTGGGGAGAAAGGGCCTCTGGGAGAAGGGGTAGGACAGACCATGCCAGGAAGGAACAGGAGGGAGTAATGGCTGAAATGTAGGTACAGAAGCCTCTTGGGCAGCAAAGACAGGGGACTGACCAGAAGGAGCCAGGGAAGCAAAGGTAAAATATAGATTTCTAAAAAAGATATTAATGCAGGAATACTGGAGGGAGTATTTGCTGGCAGTGGGGGACTTTTAGAAATGCCCAGCCATTGTGGTAGTCAAGACATATCAAAATTGAGTTGGTATATGTGTGTCTTTCATTCTCGAATCCAAGAGCTCCTGTAGCAGAGACTCGCAACGCTGCTACATTGTATTTGGGTTTTCCCTTCTCTTGAAAATGTATGACTGGCAGTCTCACACCCTACAGAGTTGCTATCCAGGTTACTAGGTCATGGTTGCACATTCTCTTTGTGTCACAGGCGTTCTTTTGACTGAGCTCTCTCCCCCTCCCCCACCCCTCTCCCAGCTCTTACTCTCCATAGTTATGATGCTGTTCCTTGGACAGAGAGGGACTAAGAGAAAGAGAGAGAGGAGGTCATTTATATCCAGGCCCTCTCTGAGTTTGTTTCTTGTTGCTATGACAAAATACCGAAGACCTGAGTTCTATTCCTGGGATCCACGTGATGGGTTGGAAGCATTTACGTTCACGAGTCATACTTTGGCCTCCATGTGCACAGTATGGAAAATGCACCCCAATAAATGGTACAGCAAGTGAGAGAGATACCTGTGTCAATCTCTGTTCTTCACATACATGTTAACTCATGTGCACACATGCCCAAGCACATGCACGCGAGCACACACACACAAAGATATAAGGTAATATGATCATTCTCTACAGGGTCCTCAGCTAACCTACAGTTTCAGACTGCCCTGTCACATGAATAATACCGGCCGAAAGCAGGTGGCAAAGTACCTTACACAGGGCACGAAGGACGAAGACTTGTTTTCTTTGCATACATAGGTCTTGGCTTTGGATTCTGATCCATTCCGAGTCAACACTTGTGGCCTTGCACAACCCGCCCTCAGCCTCTTTCAGCCCTTAGGGGGATAAGGACAGGAAAAATACATAAGCCCTAAGTTGGGCATTTAGCATGCTATCAACATGGCTCAAGGAGACCCTGAGGATGGGGCTTCCCAGAGTGGTGTACTCAAAGCAGGTGAAAGGCTAGGAAACACTTCTCAGACGAGGCTGGCACCGTCTTTAGAGGTTCTGATAGTACACATGGGGAAGCAATATTTCTAAAGAATACTGGAGTGGATGCCCACAAATGAGCTGTATGAGGATATCCAGGGCAAAGCAAATGGGCACTACAGTCACTCCACACTGGGTCCTGTGCAGGAGCAGAAGTCAGTCAAGAAATCAGCAAACACTGGCCCAAGAAACTGGGCTTAGATGGTGAGACGTGTGCAGATCCTTAAGGCTTAGAGCCGAGGTGTCAAGGTATCATGCCTTGGGTGGGAGAAACCTAAGCTGTTAAGGGGTACATAATACAAGAAAAGGTGGGTGTAGGGGTGTGTGCAGGGGCCGTGGTAGCTCATGAGTGCTCCGTTGAAGGGCTCCTCAGTGAATTTTGTCCTCTGACAACATTATCTAAAGTTCTAGAGACATTTTCACTAATGAAATAGGTTTTCACAAATACTGTATTAAACAGCAATTATGCAGCCAGTCTTTGAAAGGGACAAATGGAATGTCTGGTCACTGTGTCAGGCAGGGGAAAGAGGGGACTGGAAAGGTTGTAGGGAACTTAGGTGAAGACAAGGGAACCCGAATAGGCACTGCTCCGTAGCCTGTGGGAACTGCCAGCGCTCACTGGGACATGCTGGGAGCACAGTGGAGTCAGGCCAAGAGCGCAGCTGAGGACTGGGAGCTGCATTTTATTTCGAAATCACAACATCTCATTAGTCCTTTTCCCTGACACCTTTGATGTTTTCATGAGATATATTACTTTTTGCAATAAAAATTTTTTTTTTTGCTTGATAACAATACACCCAGCTTTTAGATGGGTATAAGAAAGCAATATTTAAAAGGACCAAGGATTTGAATGAGATTGACCATGGCTAGGGACTACATTATGCCTTTTTCTTCCACCTCCAAAATCCATGTGTTGCGGCGATGCCCATTTCCCGTGTCCCAGAACGGAGTTCATTTAGAGAAAATGAGTTTACAGAGATGATTAAGACAAAGTCATTAGGGAGAACTAATCTAATATGATTAGTGTCCTTATAAGAGAAGGAAATTAGATACATATATAAACGGAGGTAGAATACAAGGCCACGGGAGAAGGCCCACCATCTATAAACCAATAAAACAGCCTACAGAAGAAACCAACTGTCATAGTTCAGAGATGACTTGAGTGTCCTCCTCAAAGGGTCATGTGTGGGAAATTCGATTCCCAGTGTGGCAGTGTAAAGTGGTTGAACCTTTAAGAGGTGGGGCCTATTGGGAGGTGGTTACGTCTTTGTGGATGCAGCACTAGGAAGGGATTGATAGAGTTGTGACACTCTGGTCAGGTCCTTGGAGATCAAGATATAGAGCCTGAATTTCTCTGATTTCGGATCTGGCTATCCGATTTCAGCACATGTTCCTGCAGGGAGGACCTCACCAAAGCTGAGTGACAATCAGGGCTGTGCTCTTGGCCTTGAAGATGTATGAGTTAAATAAAGCCTTTTTCTTTACAAAGAACCCAACACCAGGCAGTTTTGTTGTAGCAATGGAAGACTGATATACCAACACTGGTGCCGTCTTGGACTTCTAGCTTTCAGAGTGGGCAGAAAGCCAATTGTTTTACGTCTTCAGCACCCTGTGATAGTGTGCTATAAACTAACACCGCCATCTTGCTTTGGAACAGTGGCTCTCAACCTTCCTATGCTGGGATACTTTCATACAGCTCCTAATGTTGGGGAGCCCCCCCTCAACCATAACATTATTTTTGTCGCTACTTCATAACTGTAAACCTGCTACTGTTACCAATCATAATGTAAATATTTGATATGCAGGATATCTGATATGCTTTCCTTATGTAAGGGCTGTTTGGCTCTAGAGGGGCCTCTCAGCCAACAGGTTGAGATCTACTGCTTTAGAGGCATAGGAAGATAGAAAAAGCTTTTGGAGATAGAAATGGTGAGGGAGGGGGAGGGGGAAACAGGAAGTGAAGTCACAACATCAAAGGGCATCTCCAACCTGAGGAGCGGTGGTCTGTAGACATCATTACACAGAGGCCGGTGAGCGCATCAGCTCCCAGAAAGCTTCCTGGACTTAAAATCAGGAAGTCGCTGTGACCTTTGAGATGACGCCACTGTTCCAGCAGGGGAAGTCCAGGCACACTGGTTTAGGGAGGAACATAATGCCACAGTCACATCTTGATGGCAAGACGTTTCATGTGAAGGCTAGGGACAGATAGGGCAGTAGTTACAGGGGCGGAACTGAGAGAGAACTTTTAAAAAGTGGTTTTACTATTATATCTTTTTTTTTTTTTTTTTGGTTTTTCGAGACAGGGTTTCTCTGTGTAGTCCTGGCTGTCCTGGAACTCACTTTGTAGACCAGGATGGCCTCGAACTCAGAAATCCGCCTGCCTCTGCCTCCCGAGTGCTGGGATTAAAGGCGTGAGCCACCACGCCTGGCTTACTATTATATCTTAATTGCACATAATAATTGTTTTCATTGTGCATTTTGATCGCTTTTATCCCCTCAACATCTTGTCCCTCCTACCCTCAATTAATCCCGTTCCCCTTCTCAACTAGTCTACCTTCTAACCTCATCCCCACTTCCTTTATTTCATGACCCAGTAAGTTTCATTATTGTTATTTACAGGAGCACGGGGTTGTTTGTGGGAGCACGGGTGCCTTACACCAATGAAGAAAATATCTTTCCTTTCCCCGTCGGCGGTCAGAGAGAGAATGTTTTTAAAGAGTCAGGAAAAGTCCAGGGGAAGCCAAAGACTAGGAGGGAGGGAGGAGGGGGGAGGAGAAAGAGGAGAAAGAGGAGAAAGGGAAGGGGAGGAGAAGAAGGAATGGGGGGGGGGAGGAGGAGGGGCCAGAAGAGACCCTGGTGTCTAATCTACCTTTGTTGAAAAAGTCACAGGACGAAGGCAGGTCTGAGGATAGGGATGGGGGTGGGGTGGGGGTAGGAGAAGGAAGAGGTGCTGTGTGGTATCCTCATTCTGAACAGAGCCTCCCAGCCCTGGACTGCTCCTTTCCTTTAGCCTCACCTGGCTTGCTCTGATCTCTACTGTTACTGAGTTTAGGAGGTTCTAGGTCTATGCCTGGCTCCCAACGTTCGAGCACCAGCATGTATTACTCAAGGGCTTCCCTAGCTGCTGAACAGGGCCAGACCATGTTGAAGTCAGCACCGAGGCAAACACACAAACCTTTGAGGTCAGGGATCTGGGCGTCCAGAGGAGACCCAGAGCATATTCTTGTTCACCTCGCTCTCCAGCAAAATGCTCCAGTGGTTTTTCCTGGTTGGGCCTCTCTGGGCTCAGTCCCCAGGCAGACCCTTTGTTTTCTTAGGCATTGGTTGCAGAATTACTGGCAGGCTGGACTCTAGGACATTGCCTCCCCAGCTTAGTGGTTTTGAAACTTTCAAAGAGATAGTTCAGTCCATCTTTCAAATAACATTCCAGAAATCCCTAAAATATCAAATGGCTAACGGTTTGTGTTACACATATATATTCCCACTATAGCCTCAGCTTATATTCACACACCATAGAGCCCAGTAATGTGAACCGAGAGCAGCTTTACAGATGGAAAAATGTAGAAGGGTTATGGGAACCTGGCAGCGTCTGAAGCCAGCCTTGGGGTTCAGATTATTTTTAGAGTTTATTTTGGTCACACTGTAATGAGAAATTCCTCCTTCACACAGATAAAGGATTATATAAACCATAACAATTAAAAAAAATTGTCAGCCTTGCAACCTTGAAATATTTCTGTAAGTCATCAGAGAATGGCAGGGTCCTGATATCTCTGAAGGTCTTTACAACGAACTTGTTTTGTAACATACCTATTGGTCTTCAGTGAGGATATGTTGAAAGTCATTATGCTACGGTATGAAAACAATTTAATAATATATCTTAAAGATGAAATTTGAATCAAATGTCTGTAAAAACCTAAGTGACATTTCTCAAGGCATAGACTGGACCACGACATCAAGAGCCACCTTGAGAGAGCTGGTTGTGCTGGCACACACCTTTATGCTCAGAACTCCGGAGGCAGACGCAGTCAGGTATCTTTGAAGTCAAGGACAACCTGGCCTATATAATAGTGAGTTCAAGTCCCGCCAGGGCTACATAAGTGAAACCTTGTCTCACAAACAAAACATCAAACCTGATGACCTGGTGACCTAAACTTTGTGACCAATAAACATTTACTTAATAACTCTTTTGTGACAAATTCTACAAGTAGCTGAGGACTCAGTGCAGGTGAGGCTTCCGCCTGAAAGATGAGCTAAAGCCAGAGGGAAATTCTATCCAGGACCGCACATATGACACGTTCCAAGGGCTCTGAAGACAGGTGAGTGGGAAGCCCCAGGCATCAGTGGGCTGGAGGTACAGTGTGGGTGCACAGCAGGTTTCCTGGGGCCCTGAACTCTGTGCTGGGAACACATCAGTGCATCTTATCTGAGGCAGGGGCATTTTTTTTTCAGTGCTCTGCAGAAACCTAAAGCAGAAAACACAGAACTCAAAATATTTATCTCTTACATGTACCTAACATGATTTTAAATTATAAAGGTTTATCTTTTTGAAAGAGAGAGAGAGAGAGAGAGAGAGAGAGAGAGAGAGAGAGATTGAGCAGAAGAGGGTATCAGATCCCCTGAAGCTAGAGTTATAGGAGATTGTGAGTCTGTTTCTTGTCGGTGCTGGGAACTGATTCTGACTCTCCTACAGAGCTGTCCTCTTAACCGCTGAGCTATCTCTCCAGCCCCAAAGTTTAATTAGTAAAGTGGGTACAGTAATAGATTATCAATTGAATCATGAACAATAATAAGCCCCACAAAATTATTTGAACCTCATAGATCGTTTCCATCCACAGTCCCCATATTACGTGGTGTGGTGACCAAAAGCTGGAGGGAGCCACTGGAGGTGAAATTCAAGAATTAAGTGAAGATTGAAGAGAGAATTCTGGAAGGAATGCAGAGACCCAGGCCTGGGAGGGGAAGGACTGCTTTCACACTGGGATAGGGTTTGGAGGTAGCTGATGCATGCTGGAATTCAGGACACAAACCTGGAAAGGTGGGGAGTGTCAGGCGTGAAGGGGAGCGGGGCTTCAGGCTAACCAAGAGGTGGTGATGAACGGAGCTGATGATGTCTAAGCCAGACAAGGCTATTACATAATTTCCAATTTTTTTTGTTCCCTTTTGAGAGAGAATCTGGATATAGAGTTTAAATTGGTCTTGAACTTGAGGCCATCTTCCTGCCTCAACCTCTGGAGTGAGGAAGCTATGGGCCTGTTTTACCACACCCAGCTATAATTTGTGATTTTTTTTAAAATAAAGACTTCTATTATTATGGGGGCATCTAGGAGACTGCGATGAAGCTAAGGGTGGTGGAGGCTGAGGCAGATGTGTTGAGTGATATTTAGGAGATACCGTGAACACAACTCGGTGATTGTCTCCAGTGGATGAAGAAGGAGACGCAGAGAAGCCGAAGGCCCTGCTTAGACCGCCATGAAGAGAGGATTTGCACTCAGGTGATTCTGCCTAGGTGTCCCTTCTAGAGCATCATTAAGTCAGACTTCAAGCTAACACTCATCAGCTTGGACACAGGACAAAAGAAACCTCTGAAGCCTGGGCTCTCATGAGGGAGCAAGTGTTTCTTCATGGAGGAGGTCTGGCTTACCACTTGTTGCTAACAATGAGTGGAATTATCAGGCAAGAATTGGTTAGCTGGTGAAATTAGTCCGCCAGCCAAAGACCAGAGTGGGTAGTGTCTGTGTGCCTCTCTCTCTGTCTGTCTGTCTGTCTCTCTCTCTGTCTCTCTCTGTCTCTCTCTCTTGTGTGTGTGTGTCTGTCTGTCTGTTTGTCTCTCTCATGTATGTGTCTGTCTGTCTCTTGTGTTGTGTGTGCTCATTTGTGTCTGTGTATCTCTCTCTCTCTCTCTCTCTGGGCATGTGTGTATGCATGCATGCGTGTTTGTACAGGTGTACAAGCATGCACACTTGTGCACGTGCACAGAGCCCAGAGGAGGGCAGATGTTTTGCTGTCCCTTGAGGTGCAGACTCTCACTGAACCTGGAGCTACTCTAGAGGTCAGCAAGTCCCATGATCCTCCTGTCTCTGCCCACAACAGTGCTGGGGTACAGGCTCATGGGTGGTCACATCAATCAGGCTTTTTATATAGAATCCAAAGCCCAGTACTCACACTTGCACACACATCCTCACCTGCTGGGCCATCGCTCCAGCCTTGAATTAATGTTACATTAATGAGATAGCAGACAGATTTCTCTCAGGTCTTGTCATGAGGCAACAATATGCTTTCCAGATAGACGTTCATTGCAACAGACCCTACGGGGAGGATCTGAATACAGAACTTTCCAGTAAAGACAAACAGCCCTGGGGCATCTATCTCCGTCAGTGTCACAGAGTCCCTGGCACTTCCTTAATACATCCCAAAGTCTGGTGTTGGGCATTAACAGCAACACTCAGGCCGGGCAGTGGTGGCACATGCCTTTAATCCCAGCACTTGGGAGGCAGAGGCAGGCAGATTTCTGAGTTCAAGGCCAGCCTGGTCTACAAAGTGAGTTCCAGGACAGCCAGGGCTATACAGAGAAAACCCGTCTCAAAAAAACAAAACAAACAAACAAACAAACAAAAACCAAAAAAACAAAACAACAAAAAAAAAAAACAAACAAAAAACCAGCAACACTCAGGTTGCCGAGGTGTTTGGAGGGGCCGGGAGGGGGATTTTTGTGGTTTCTGAAATAGGAAGTACCGCCTTAAAGTGTATCATTTCTGAAATGGAGAAAGTTCCGGTAGGCTTTCAGAAAAGCCAGCCCAATGACAAGCTGATGTTTTCAACACATTTATAGGTCAAAATAGTAAAAACACGACTTATCTCAAAGACCAGTGGTGTTATTTGCATGGGAAGTGACTAAAGAACACTCCATAGTTGCCCACTCCGAGAATTTATTAGCCACAGAAATCTAGCTCGCTTTTGTGAAAGACACAGTTGGCTGCCTATCATGATTTCTTTTCTTTATTGCAGACCTTCAACAAAGCTCACTTGGGTTTGAAGATGAATGCCAATGGAGACATGCATGCTCTGTGGCAAAGCATCATGGTTTGATAACAGTAAAAGTCGGTTCTTTCCGAAACTCACAGTCATAAAGAGATGGGTGCGGCCTGTCTGTCACCAAGGGTGTTGCCTTGCTGGGCTCCGAACAAGTCAGGCCCTGATTAGACTCCAGTTAAGAAGCTTGTGTGTGTGTGTTTGTGTGTGTGTTTGCGCACACGCAGGGGATTGTCCTGTACACATCTGTGTGGATGGCAACTGGCTGTGTGGACCACCTTTCCCCAAATGACTCCAGTGGCCTCTGGCATCAGAATCCCTGTCCCCGCTGGGAGCAGGGGCAACTCTGGATGATCTGTGCTGGCATCCTGACCCCAGAAACTGAAAGGGAGACACCTGAAGCTTGGAAATTTCCCTGGCCTGTGGTAAAGCAATTCTTGGGGGAAAATGGCAGAGGCCAAAAGGAAGTAAGACCACACTATTGCCTTAACCAAACGGGAGAGGAGAGGAGTTTGACTCACTCCGTGTTGTTTGCGTCCAGAGCCACCATCCTGATCCCTGAAGTGTGGAAGCTTCAAATGGTTTGCCATCCAAGAAGAGCCAGGGGCTGACAAGATGATTCAGTGGATTTGAGCATTGGCCACCAACCCTGATGACCTGGGCTTTACCCTCTAGTTGTCCTCGGACCTCCACACATGTCATAACACACATTCCCCATCCTCCAATACATTAATAAATCTAAAAGGTATTTTTTAAAGAGCCAGAGAAAGGGTTGGAATGTTAAGGCAGCATGGTGTTAAGAGCTGTGGACTCTGGGCCCATACTGCCTGGGTTCAAATCCCCACACTTCTGATGGCTCATATGTGAGGGAAAAGTTATTTATCCCTCCCCTGTGTTTTGGGCTCTCTCTTTGAAAAATGGGGGAGGGGAGGTGTGGGGTTAGTAAATAAGGGTTTTCTTGGGGGCTCAGTTGAGTTCATAGTTGTGAAGTTCATAGAAGAGGTCACTTGGAAAGTCAAGAGTTTCTGTAATCCACCCAACACCCATCTGCAGATCGGGTACTAGAGAGCTTGTGAGAACAACTTCTTCTCCTCCTCCTCCTCCTTCTCCTCCTCCTCCTCCTCTTCTTCCTCCTTCTTCTCTTCCTCCTCCTCCTTGTTTTCAAGGCAGGGTTTCTCTGTGCAGCCCTGGCTATCCTGGAACACCCTTTGTAGACCAGGCAGGCCTCTAACTCACAGATATCTACCTGCCTCTGCCTCCATTACACCTCTACCACACTGGCCACCTCTGGTGGGAACTTCTAAGGAGTCCATCTTAATCTTCCATCACAACCTTGCCCTTTGGACCACTTCCCTGGATCTGTTTTGAGCTCACATCACACTCAACCTGGTCAGCTCTTCCCTCAGGGAGCTCCTCCCTTGCTGCCTGAAGGCCTATCTCTCCTCCTCGTGCCCACAGGGCCTGCGGCTGACACCTGCCGCCAAGCCCTCCCTGAGCTGATTTAGTCGTTGGCCTCTGCATGCTGACAGGCTTGTGGCAAACCCCAGAGGCTCCCAGGAAGTGAAAAGCCCTTCTATTCTGGTCCCTCCCCATGGAAAACCAGGATCACCGAGCAGCACAACCATCCTTGTGGGCCTGGGAAAGTCTCCACTGGCCACTACTCTACCCAGTTTTCACACAAACCTGTCAGCTTAACTATTCAGACCCTCTCAGACAAACCTACTTACTATTCTCTCTTCTTCCCAGGGGCTCTCTAGTACTTCTCTCTCCTGGATATTGTCTCCAGCCTTATCTACGCCAACAGTATACACAATACGTGGTTGGGGACAGCTACAGCGTTGCAGGTAAGCACTACAAAGCAAAATACACCAAATATTCTATAATAGTAATCAAGGTGCTGGCTGAGAGGGTCTCTGCCTAGGCAACATTTAGGGAGGATGAATCCAGGCCTTCTTGGAGTGTACATGTCCTGAAAACAAAACAAAAAAAACCCCTAAAGGTTAAAGAGGAGGGCTGAGAGTCTGCTTTCTGTGGGGTTTTGGTGAAGAGTTCAAATTTTATTCCCAATGCAACGGGAAGGTTATAGCTTGGGCATCAAGTGGTCCCAAAGATTCGCGTGTTGAAGGTTTTGGTCTCCAGCTGTTGGGATCAGTTGTTGAAAGAGGTTGGACCGTGAAGCTTTAACCTAATCAATGAATGGGTCCACTGAAGGCTGTGTAACAGAATAGTGGCTGGGAGGTGCGCTGGGAGGTGATGTGAAGTTAGAGGCGGGGCCTCCTTGGAGAGGGTAGCTCACTGGGGTCTCTCCCTGGAGGCTAGATTTTGCCCTGGCCGGTTCTATCTGATCTGTGTCTCTGCTTCCTAGCAATCAGGGGCTGAGCAGCTGGGCTCCAAAGGTGTTTTCTCCAGCCCACAGGGGTGTGGCCAATCGACAATAAGATGAAGTGTTTACACTTCGAAGCTTCTCCCATTTCAGACGATGATTTTTAAGCAAAGGAATAGCTTGCTTTTCTTACATGGAGAAAACGCCTTTTTCTTTTCTTCACTTAAAGTGTAACTACTTAGAACTTACCACGAAGCCTTGCCTCCTCCCTTAGTTTTCTTTTGGAATTTCCGAAGGAATAAAGCGCCAAATTCCCGGGTTTCTACACCACACTCTAGCCCAGTGCTTCCCTCCCTTCCTAACGCTGCGACCCTTCAGTACAGGGTCGCAGTACAGACCCTTCACCCTCGTAGTGTGGTGAACTCCCCCCCCCCATCACCATAAAATTGTGCGGCTACCTCATAACTGTAACTTTGCTACTGTTATGAATCATGGTGCAAATGTCTGTGTCTTCTGATCCCCAGAGGGTTCGCGACCAGTGTTCAGAACTGCTCTTGTAGGTTGAACGCTGAACTTTCTCCTGTGCTGCACTGTCCAGTATGGATTCTGGTGGAACCAGTGACGTGTGCCTCTAAGCACCCCTGGGTTTGCCCTTGTTTCAACCTCAGACACTGACTCAAGCACCCCTGGGTTTGCCCTTGTTTCAACCTCAGACACTGACTCCAGCCGAGTTAAGTCCTCTCTGTACCACCCCACCTCCCTGCTCCAGTCATGTGCTTCCCCCAACGTGTGTCCTGTTCCCTGCTCAAGGGTTGTCAGGCTTTCATAAGATAACTTCTGTGGTTATCACTCATCCAGATTCTTACAGCCAGCTGCTCAAAGCTCCCAGATAATACACACAATACTTACTTCTGTTTTCAATTGCTGATCTTCAAAATAAAATAAAACAAAACAACAACAGCAAAAACAACAGGACTTTTTTTTTTTTCTTCATGAAAACAAGGGTTGGTTTGTGCAGCTGTGGCCTTTTGTATGGCCTGCATCTGTCAGCAGATGGGCAAGGACCCTGAAGAGCCTGTGTGATTTCAAACAGCTCTTCCATCCATTCACGCAAATTAGAAATCCTGGCCCCAGCACACTGTAACCAATGTAAAAAATGCACGCAGCTGGCTCTTTGTAACAGCCCACATTGGAGGCTACCCAAATGTCTATCAGCTGCACAATGGATAAATAAACTGCGGTATATTGGCACAATGGAGTACCAGCCCAAACAGATAAAGGCCTATCTATACCATGTCAAAATACGGATACTCTCTCACAGGCATAATGCTGCCTGAGGCACAAAAGTGTCACACAGTACGATTCTGCTTAGTGGACATAGAAAGGCGGGAAATGAATCTGTGATGTTAAGAATAGGGATAATAATGTCTGTAGCATAGAGTAGTGAATGAGGTGGTATAAGACGGAAGGTCAGGCACAGGCTATTTCCTGCATGGAGATGCGTTCAGTTTGTGAGGATTCACTCAGCCGACACCTGTGATGTGCACATTTTTCTGGGCCTATGTTCTTGTGAGCAAAAGTTGGAAACAGAACTGGCTCTGTCTGTGACACTATAACATCTACATAGTTTTCTGCCCTAATCACCTATGAACATAAATTTGTTATCTCTTCTGAGGTAAAGCTACCCATGGGAAATAGGGGGTGGAAGTTCAAGACTTCTCTTACGTTGTTTGAAAACAAAACTCTCTAAGACATTCTCTTGTAGAAGCCACACCTTGGTCACACTGCAAGTGTGCTGTGGATGTGATGGGACAGTTTCATTCTTCAACCCAGCCAGTCTTAAATGAATTTTCATCTATGTACTTTTTTTTTTTTTGCTGGCACAACATCTCTCTCAAGTTCTTATGGGGAGATCTTCAATTATAGGATCTTCTTCCCCCCCTGGAAGTAATGAAGATGGACAGTAGAGCTTATAAAACCTCCATCCATCAAAACCATTGCTTGCTTATCTTTAAAAACACTTCTCCAGTGGGGGGTGGCCAACAGCTTTAATCCCAGCACTTGGGAGGCAGAGGCAAGTGGATCTCTCTCAGTCTGAGGCCAGTCTGATCTACAGAGCCAGATCTCAGCCAGTCAGAGCAGGAAGAAATCATCTTGCCAAATATGATTCATAGGTAACTATGGGAGAGCATGTGCTTTCTTCTTCTTCTTCTTCTTCTTCTTCTTCTTCTTCTTCTTCTTCTTCTTCTTCTTCTCCTTCCTCCTCCTCCTCCTTCTTCCTCTCTCTCTCTCTCTCTTTCTCTCAACTCCCTTCCCCATGCCCCGAATAAACTCTATTCTATACTATACTGTCTGTGGCTGGTCCCTCAGGGGGAAGGGATGCCTCAGCATGGGCCGGAAGAGGCACCCCCCTTCCCCCACACCTTACCGAACCTCCATCAAACATATTCCCTCTCTCCTTTACCCTTTTATAAAACACAACAAGACCTGTACCACCATGCCTGGCCTTGGGGGAGGGGGGTTAATGCATGGCCATGCTGTTTGCCTTTGACACCTCAGATGGAGGTGGGGGCAGGGATGAGACTCTAGGATTCTCTCCCAGCCACTCCTGCCAGGCCCTGTGAGGAACACCTTCACATTTCATTAGTCCTGCCTGCTGCCACACAGTGTGGCTCCCATTGATGGTGATCCTGAGCAGCTGGGAAGGGCTAGGTGAACAGGGTGTGTGTGTGTGTGTGTGTGTGTGTGTGTGATGATGCTTGCAAGGAATCAGGGCTGCCCACATCCCAGGGACAGAGAACACAGGAGATGGGCCTCAAACAGCAGCCAGCCTCAATTCAAGGTCCAGCTCATCCATTTGCTGTGTCCTCTCTGGCAAATTACTACATCGACTTCCTTTCTCACTAAATGTAATCGCCAAATCTTAATTCTTTCTGCGAGGATCAAGGAGCACACGAGACCAGAACAAGCTTCAGTAATGCTTCGGAAACTGTCCGTGTTCCAAGCCCCCCTTCTCAGTGCCACCTGAAGGGACTCTCCGGGTCACCTATGTGCTATTATGGTATTTTCTAATTGGAAACAAGTAGCTTGGTGATCGTCAGGTGTTAAGGTTGAGAAAGGCTAACTGAGCTAGAACCCCGTCTCTGTATTGATGTTGGGACTCGTGTCGTTGCTAGAACTCAACTCCTAAAAGATGAGCTCACAGTTTCAGGAAGCAACCCTTTCCTGTCCATCCTGGAAGGATTTTTATGTCTTCAAACTGAAATTTGTGTCTTTTACAACTTTTATATAAAAACTCATGTTTCCTTTTCTGTCCACTCTGCTCTCTCTTTGACACCACCACTTTTTGTAGCTTTGAAGTCTCTCTTTTCCTTTTGGGGTCAAGTTACTCGGCACTGAGCACTTTTTTGGCAGCTGTATTGCTCCTTCAGAGGACCTAGGTTCGGTTCCCAGCACCACATTAAGCAGCTTACAGTTTAAGCTTACAATTACAACTCCAGCTTTAGGGGATCCACCACCCTCCTCTGGTCTCCTCGGGTACTGCACATACATATGTACAAACCCACCATATACAAAATATTTTATTTATAGAAGTCTTCCTAGTGCAATAGTACATGCATTTTTATGTGTTTATTTTTTCTTCCTGGCATTTCTCAGAGGAATCCATCTCTCTCTCTTTTTTTTTTTTTTTTTGGTTTTGGTTTTTTTTAGAGACAGGGTTTCTCTGTGTAGCCCTGGCTGTCCTGGAACTCACTTTGTAGACCAGGCTGGCCTCGAACTCAGAAATCTGCTTTCCCCTGCCTCCTGAGTGCTGGGATTAAAGGCGTGCGCCACCAACGCCCCAGCGGAATCCATCTCTTTGATGCAGTGAGACCCAGGCAGCATGTGGCCGGAGCAGTCCAGTACCCTGACTGCAGTGATTGACTTGGAAATGAGCAGGAAGCTCAGACTGGGTTTCCCTCAGAATTTTGTTAGAACGCTAGGGAAAGAGCTACAATCTTTTCTTTTGGGATCAATATTCCCGGGCCTGATAAACCTATGCCAGGAAGAAGGAAGAAGGTTTACACTTACACAGTGACGCCTTTCTGATGACACGATCTGAATCCTGAAACCACCTTGAACATCCCCCTTCTATAGGCTTACATCTTCTCTCTAGCACAAACACATTTGAGTTCATTTTTCTTCCACCTTATGCCACAGACATCCAGATTTATCTAGACAGGACGTTCCGTCACCAGGACTCAGGGATATGTTGTAAATCCCCCTACACCCTGGCTGCTTCCTTACTGACACCAGTTATTTTGCCATTACTGACCCAGAGAAAAATGATTTGTTCTTTGTATTTTTTGAACCTCAGAGACAGGGAAGGAACTGGGCAGAACCTTCCTTCCAAACTACTTGGAAAGAGCAGTTTGGGCCAGGCTGTTTTCTAACCCAAGGTAAAGTATGAAGCAGAGGTGGCAACCACAAACTCCTATTCTCTGAGCAGGCCACAGCCAGGTGAACAGGAGAGAGAGAGAGAGAGAGAGAGAGAGAGAGAGAGAGAGAGAGAGAGAGAGAGAGAGAGAGAGATTTCACAGGTAGAAAATGGACATCAAGACTTCGGTGGAAAGCAAGAGAACCTTCTGGGGCAGGCAGAGGAGGATACAGGGTTCTGTCCAGTCACTCCCGCCATCATGTTCCTGAGTGTTATGGTTTGAATGTGAGATGACTCTTGGAGGCTCACGTGTCTGAACTTGTCTCCATCTGATGGTATTTGGGAAGCTTGAAGCCTCCTGGTCCTGGAGTGTAGCCAGCAGACTCAGCTGGCCTTTGAGGGTCAGTGGACCGGCCTTTCCTTGCTGGCTGGGTATCTGCTTCCTGGCTTATACCATGTTGCTAAGCAGGCACCTCAGACTCTGGCCACTGTGGATTGAGTGTCTGCCATGTCTTCCCCACCATGGTAGGCTGTACAATTAAACCAAAGCCCAAACAAACCTCCCCCTCTTAGGTTGCTTCTGGGAAGGACTCTATCATCACAGTGTTGGGAATACTGAACACTGTGGAGCTAAATCTCACAGGATGACATACTCAGCAGGGAGAGATGGGTTTCTTGACTTTATTTTTTCAAACAAACAAATAAACAAACAAGTGACGACAACAACAACAACAAAAAACCCCAAAAGCCCCCGATACAGAGTAAAGTATGCATACATTTTCTGTATGAATGTAAGAAACATACCGAAGTACCAGAGAGTGGGTTGCTTCAACAATAAAAATTGATTTTCTCAGTCCTGACCTAGAAGTCTCAGACCAGGTTGGCAGCAGAGCTGATGTCTCCTGAGCTGTGGTCTGGCATGCAAGAGGCTGCCTCCTTCTTGTCTCCTGTGTGTGTGAGCATCTTTATCTTGTCATATGTGGACACCAACCCTATGAACTTAGGATGTGTTCCAGTGACTTCAGCTAACCTTAATTATCCCTTTGAAAACTCTATTTCCAAAAATAGCCACATCCAGAGATTATGTAGCTGGGTATTTCAACATGTAAGTTCAGCCTATAATATTTAACAGCAAATAACAAAGTTTTGTTTTTGTTTTTTAAAATCTACCACCATCTATGAATTGTGCAATATTTGGATGGTTAAAATGCTTGCTAGCCTTCAATTATTTTAAAAATAGAATGAACAAGCTATTTTAACCATGCAGGAAATCATTATTTTATCAGAATAGACAAAAATAAAATCGGATAAGGAATACCTTGCTGTAGAGGCACCTTAGGAATGTTGGCTAAAAGGAAAGCCAGAGCCTAACACACAGGCTCACCTGAGCTGAGGAGAGCTAGCCACCCACACGCAGGCTCACCTGGGCTGGAAGTCTGAGAAAGCCCCGACTGGTTCTTTCCCCAGTTCTACACTGGTGTTCTTCAAGGGTGGGTGTTCTTCAAGGGTGGGTGTTCTTCAAGGGTGGGTGTTCTTCAAGGGTGGGTGTTCTTCAAGGGTGGGTGTTCTTCAAGGGTGGGTGTTCTTCAAGGGTGGGTGTTCTTCAAGGGTGGGTGTTCTTCAAGGGTGGGTGTTCTTCAAGGGTGGGTGTTCTTCAAGGGTGGGTGTTCTTCAAGGGCGGGGGCTGAAGGAGAGTACACAGCTTCCCTAACAAAAACTGCTCTCCAAGAAGCCTGCCAAGTGAGTTTAATCCTGATTAATGTTCATGCTATGAAATCGCCAAGGTGGAGGAAAGAGAGGACACAGAGCCCGTGGCTGACTTTTAACAACAGCCTGCAGTGTGGTGGTTTGCCTGGGGAAAAAAGAGGGGGAAAATGATACACAACACTGCCGTCATTATATGTAACAGTGGGCAAAGGCAGTCTAAACCAAAGACGTGTGAGGCACTTTCCACGTGCCAAAGGAGATGCCCATGTATCGTCATCTCACTGTTGTAGCTTGGATACGAATCCCTCTCCTCAAGGCCGAGGTTACAAGCCTGCTCCCCTGTACATGCAATGCTCCGCGGTGGGCTTTAGAGAAACTACTGGGTCCCAGGACTCTGTCTCATTAATGGATTGGCCCCTTAATGGCTCCTAACACGATGGCCTCACCAGGACACGGTGAAAAGCAGGATAGTTTCTAACTAGAGGAATCGGGTCCCCTGGAGATTGTCTGAAGGAGTCTTGTCTTTTCCCTCCCTCCTTCCTCTTTCTCTCTCCCACTTCCTGACGGCCCTAAGGTGAGTCGTCTCTTCCACGTGTTCCTGCCACTATTATGTTCGGCATCACCTCAGGCCCCATGTGGACTATGAGGACTATGGACCAAAATAAGTAGTTCCTCCCCACTTGAGTTTCTCTTCCCAACATTGGCCCCAGGGAATTGTAACCTTGCGTTACAATACAGATTTAGCTTTAAAGCCAGCTAACGTCCAGTATCTTGTACCATTTGATTTTTGTGGTGCAACAACATAGCCCAGAGGAGCAGGAAGAGCAGAGAGGACCAACCTGTGCGGGCTCTTTCTGCTTCTCTTCTTTTTTTCCCCATCCAACATCTCCAGGCAAACCTGGTTTTACCCTTGAGCGCTGAGGTACAGGCTCACACGGGAACTTGCCTCCGGCTGCTTTTTGTTTGGACCTTCATGTTTTAGACCATGCTTGTTCTCAGCAGTAAGGTCTCAACTTAGATGACTTAGACTTCTCTGATCCTCGCTGCAGTTCTATCCAAGACCATTGGGTGAGTCTCCAGGCTCAGTTCCAGACCAGGACCTGCCTGTTAGGTGATCTTGTGCCCCCTCCAGGTCGAGGCTCACTGCTCTGCATCGTTCCCCGAGTTTTCTCCCTAGCCCTTGGCACTATCAGAAATTCTCGGACATATGTGCTTGTTTCTGCTCCTTTGCCACTGCTACAATCAGCAGCGTTTGCTTTGATGTTTGCTGCAGGTTTTGAGCACTACCGGGCATGAGAATCCAATAAACACTGGTGGGATAGGTGGATGAATGGTTGCAGAGATCATAACGGTGGGGATTCTGGGATTAGACAGGGTAGGATACGTGAATGAATGGCTGCAGAGACCATACTGGGGATTCTGGGATTAGACAGGGTGGGATAAGTGAATGAATGAATGGCTGGAGAGACCTAGCGCTGGGGATTCTGGGATTAGACAGGGTGGGATGAACGAATGAATGGATAGGAGAGACCGTAGCGCTAGGGATTCTGGAATTGGCCTGGTGTTCTAGTTATTAAAACCTAGACATATCTTGGAAGAGGGGATCTTACTTAAGAATTACCTCCACAGTTGTCCTGTGGGCAAGTCCGTGAAAACATTTTCTTGATCGCTGATTGATGTGGGAAGGCCCGACTCACTGTGGGCCATGCAACCTCTGGGGTTGTGGTCCTGGGTTTTTTGACCCTTGTCTCCAGGTTCTAGCCCAAGTTCCTGATCCGGCTTCTTTTTATGGACTCAGACATGATATAATAAGCTCTTTTCCCCCAAGTGATGCTTTTGGTCATGTTTTTATCACAGCAAGTTAAGGCACGGTTGGCGTTGAACATCATGTGGCTACCTGCCAGCCGGGAGGTAAGATATTTGAACTTCCTGAGTCAGTTTCTTCCCTTGTAAGGTGGAAACAAATCTGACTGGAAGAGTCATTAGGACAACACATGTGAACTACCTCATTTTAGATGAGAAAATATCTGGTATCATTTTCTGCCAGTCACAGGGAAGAGCGGGGCACATTCAGTCCCTCAAGAGATAAAGGGGTCCAGGATCCTAGGAGGAATCCAAAGGGGTGAGGGATGGAGAAGGTGACGCTTGGGAAAAGAAAAGTCAGTTGTGGACAATGGGAAATGGTGGCTACAGTCTGAAGCCCTTTCATGGAGCCCCGGGAGCCCTATTATGTGGGAACAGGCAGGGCATACTGTAAATGCAGCCTGATGGCTTTGGTCAAAGTTATTTCCTGAAGCTCTGAGGATCAGACATGAGATCCCAAGGTGAGAGGATGGCTCCGGATTTTCCCTCCTATGTGCTCTGCTTTGTGAAGATTACCTGCCCTTTGGAACAGGAAGGAGACTTGCCTGCCCTCTCCTTTAGGTTTTTGTTTGTTTGTTTGTTTCCCACACAAAAAGAGAGCTCTCAGCTCAGGATTGACTTCATTTAAAGATGTCTTTAAAACTGTTATTCCCCATGGCAATAGAAGAACAGATGAATGGAGAGCCTTACCCCAATCCCCAGGTTTCTCCCCATCTTCAAAGTGACCTCAGTTCCTGAAGGAAGGACAGCACACATGCTGGAAACAACAGCTTGCTTCCCTTTCTGCATGCTGAGGCTTCATGCAGTGCATTCTAGAAAATTCTGGAGCAATGCACCTTAATTTGATACAATCCCACAGAACTGGTCTCTTCCCCCCACCCCACCCAAAGGATTTGAAGTGCTACACTTTTAAACAGCTGAGTGTCCCGGCCAGTGCATTTAAAATGTTTTGTTTCACACAAACCCAAACTAGGCAGAATTGTTAGGAATATGTTTTAAACACAGGGAGATCTGGAAGAAACAGCTTTCATGCCAAGCTTGGTGAAAAGATTCTTAGTGTCCATGGAAACAGGAGGGCGCCTCTCTTACCTGTGTTCCTCTTCCCTCTGTGGGTGGAGTCAACCAGGAGTAGCTGGGAACTAAACTCAAGGTCCTCTACAAGAGCAGTTTGTACTCTGGCAAAGGAAACTCTATGATCATCTTTGACGTTTCGCTGGAAGCTGAGTTGGCTACGTAGACTAACAGTGTAATGTCTTGCCTGCTCTTAGTGGAACTACCAAGCTATTCAAAGAAAATCTGTAGAGATGAACCTTGGGCTTAGAAGGCCAGAGATCAACCAGACCCTGCACTTCAGCTCCAGCCCAGCTAAGTCAATGACAGCCACCTCCACCTGCCTCTGAGATTTCAGTCTCAGCACTCAGTCACAGTCCGGTGCTCCAGGGCTTTGCTCCAGGCTCTTTCCTGCTGTAAGGCATTCTGGTCTGGGTGCTTGGGGTCATGACCTTTGAAAGATCCACAGCCGTATCTTAGATCAGGAAGAACACGTGTCAGCCCCTAAACATGAACATAAAACATTGAAATGGGAATAAATATTTGATTAGGAGTCTATGTGAGATGTAGCATGCTATCAATGAATCAGAGGCTAGTCTACTGAAACTGTATATGGCAACATTAAAACAGAACACCAACAGACATAGCAATAGATTGGCTGCAAGTGGGTCTGGGGTCTTTGACAGTCTTAAAAGGAATAGAACACACTGGACACCTCCATCCTAGATTTGGGCCTGATGTCATTGCGTAGGAATTTTTGCCACCTTAAGCAAATCAATAAAACTCACGAAGTGATGTTTTCTCATTTACAGAATGAGCTTAAATGAGGCAGAGGTCACGGATGGCCACTTGTAGATGAAAGGGCGGCAGCCTAAGTGTTGGCTGATTTTTATCTGGGAAGAATCCAAGGCAAACACAAGAAACAACCAAAAGGATTTACTGCTCATTTTATGACAATCTTTACAGCTGTAATCAGATCTCTGTCGGTGAGGGCTGCTGAGAGAGTGAGGGCGGGGTCCAGGGGGTTCTCCCACATGCTCCAAGATGCTATGGTGAGTCTGGGGTCTTCTTGGAGAAAAGTGGAAATTTAATACAGCAGCTAGAATTATATTTATGCATTCCTTATGTTTCTAAAATTCATGTAGAAGAATGGTACATTATGAGTAAACTAGATTACTAGAGACCGTGTAATCTAGTTAATGTGCGTTCACGATCCCTAATCCATTGCTCTGTTTTACAGAGACATCCATGGCCACTGGCATCTCTCTTCTTGCAGTTCTCCACCAACCTCATGCAAGTTCATCCCAGACCATCTCAGGACAGTCTCACTGTGTACAGCTGGTGCCCTCTTCCTTGGCTGGATCCTGGACTCAGCAGGACTGTTTGTATCTGGACAAGGAGGACCAGGAGGCGCTTACTGTTGACTAGTGGGCCCAGAATGGCCCTGGCTGGGATCTCTGGCTGGGAATGGGATCCATGGCAATGACTCAGATGGCCTGGTTGCAAGGAGAAAGCAGTAACATATTCCCATGCTCACATCGATGTATTTGAAACAGGACCTAATTCAGAGCAGGTCTAACTCTGTGGTTAATTATGTACCATATTATCCAATAAAAGGTATTTTAAAATTCCAAACCTGGCTAAATTGGGATCTTTTCCCTCCATCCCTGAGGTACTTGGGTTTTCTGGATTTACTTAAGAAGCAAAGCGTTCGTGGCCTCCTGGGGGAGGGGCCTTTTTGGGAGACGAGTTTGATTTTCTGGCATACAGATTATCGATTGTCTTTCTTGAGGTCCAGCTTTGTTCATTGGATTCATGTCCAGCTCCAGAGACACCCTGCACCCTGGAGTCTCAGGCTTGTGCATACCATTTGCCCTGTCTTAGCCACCCCTTCCTGGAGTTTCAGGTTTGTGCATAACATTTGCCCAGTCTTAGCCACCCTCCTGGTCATCTTTAGCTATGCATGTCTTGCTCAGCCCCTAAGGTCTACCCAAGAGCCAACCCTCCTAGAGACTTTTGCTAGGCTACCACAGGGTACAGAGACCTCTCATTGTAATTTTATAGACTTTTACTCTCGTGCCTTAGCCTGTATTCTGTTACTATAACAGAATACCTGAGACTGGTTAATTTATAAAAGAAAGATACTTATTGTGGCTCATAGTTCTGTCAGTCTGAGTGTATGGTGCCAGTACCTGCTCAGCTTCTGAAGGCGGGGGGCACATGACACTTCATGCAGATACAAAAGTGAATAATTACAAAGAGAATATGGGACACACTGGACCAGGAACTTCCCAGTAATCCCTTTATGAGGTTGGAGCCCCCAAGAAGCAAGCTGCCCTTGAACAATCCCATCTTTCAATAATATTACACTGGTGTTTTTTTGCACAAGTTTGGAGGGGCCAGGCCATAGCTAACCCACAGCACAGGGATGGCCCTTGTTGGGATTTAAAGTCTTTCTTGGTGCTGATTCAACACTGTCTCGGATCACAAATGTCACAGATTCTGGAGGAGATGAACAAAGATGTGAAAGATGCGGTTGTTAGGGGCAGTCCCAAGGGTCCAGATGGCGGTGGCTGCTGGAGGATGCGGGGTTAGAGGGAGGGGTGCTGGAGGTCAAAGGTCAATGCTGGGGAGCAGGGCACGGAACTCTGCACAGAGAAGGCAGCCTTGTGAGTTTGCTTCAGAGACAGGTCAACAGGGAAAAGATGTGAGAGCGCAGAAGATTGATCAGGGAACAGGGCGAAAAGACTTAAAGATCAATGGGATTTCTTAAAGACCATGTGATGGGACCAGAGCACCCAGCCTCACATGTAGGCATCAGGAATTATAAGCTGTGGAATCATGAACAAGTTATTTAGTTCCTCTGGGCCTCGGTTGCCTGTTCTCTGACCAGGCCAGACCTGTCTGCTCTTAGACAAGGGCAGAGACTTGTGCCATGTCATCAAGACCATGGGTGGGTGGAGCTTGTGCAATGTTGGGAGGACATCTGGGTCTTATTCTTTGGGCAGTAGGAATCTTGAATTGTTACTTAAGTGATTCAGTTACAACTAACAAGAAGAGCCTGGACAGGAGCACTGGGGATGGGACCCAGGCTTCCCCTGTGCGGGATGAGTGCTCTACCATGGAGCCATATACCAAACCTAAGAGCGATGCCATATCCACGCTGGTATCTCTACCTCGAATAGTTAGATGCCTGTTAGCCCTTGAGGGAATGAGCAAGGAAATGAAGGGAGGAAGCCAGGCTCGAAAGCTCTAGTTTTTGAGTGCCTGGTGTCGCTGCACCCTACCAGGCTGCAGTGTTTGCTCACGCTGTCCAGTCAGCTTGCTTTCACCCCTTCCAGACTCCGAATTCCATGAACTCACTCCTCACACTCACTGAGATCTTGGTCCTTTGGTCCTGCCTGTCCTCCAACAACATTTGACTATGACCACGTGTGCAGACAGGAGAGCTAAGAAACCAATAGCTGCTCCGTCCAAGAAGCTGGGACACCTCAGAGCAAGAGGAGCCACCAGCACAGCCCAAGCATCAGGCTGAAGAGTCTCTCTGTGTGGTTTTGAAGTGGGTTTCACTGCATCCAGACTCATAAAGCCATCTACTAAATACCTGCAGGAAATAGCACACTTAATGCTCAAACGTGGAAGTTTTCTCTTGAGCTCCTGAACCAGGCAAGAGTGTCTGTTATTTCTGCTTCTATCTAGCAATATACTAGACCTTCTAGCTGAGTTACATACATAGGCCACCACCCCAGACATTTTGATTCTTATTTAAAAATGTAATTACTTATATATCTCTTTTTACTTTTGGGGACAGGGTCTTATGTAGTACACATTTTATGTACTATAAAAGCATTAAATTCTCCCAATAACTGTGTCCAAACAACTATAATCAAAACTAAGCATTTTTGTTCATGTAAAAAAACTCAACATGCATTTTAAATATTCATATAGAAATGAAAAAGCCGATAAAAAGTTAAGACAGCTGTGAATAAGGAAAGGAGGGAAGGTTTGTTGCAGCTAGCATGAGGACTTACTGTGAGTGTGGCAGCTGTCACAGCATGGTACTAGCCTAAACATAGAGATGAAGGAGGACAGAAAACCCGAACTAGATTACATTATATACACACACGACACAGTTGGTATTGCAGACGTGGGGTATAAGATTGCTAACAACTGTTTCTGTAAATAAATATTAAGCTCATAAAATGACTTTTCTTCATCTATTAAAAAAATACCATTATTTTCTGCTGCCAATGGGCTCAAAGACATGAACTGCTTTTTCTTGAGAAAAAAAAATTATTTTATTTATCATTCACCACATTCTTTATCGTCTTATAATAATATTTAAGTATACGATTTCCATATTGTAGCATCACTATTGTCTAATCTAACATGTTTTTAGTACCACAAATACAGACTTCAATTCACTAGGCTAGGCCTCCCATCACCTGTCTGCCGCCCTCTGATAGTTAATTATCTGCTTCCCATCTGCAGAGCTCCTCACTCTAGATGTGGCATGGAAGAAGCAACGCATGTTACTCTTCCTTTTGAAGTGTCTTATGTCACTTTGCAAAATGATCTTAAGGTTCATCTGTGTTGTAGTATGATCTTGAACTTCTTTTGTGACAAATTCTATTCCATTGCATGCCCACTAATTGGCTATCCATTGTGGTGGTTCATTTTATAGATGAATTTGTCTGGACCATGGGATAGTATGATACCTGGTTACGTATTATTTCTGGGTGTGCTTGTGTCTTTGAGGGTATTTCTAGGAGCAAAGCATGTGTGGGGAGAGGCACCTTACAAACTGTTGAACATTGGGTACATTCACTGTCCTGGCCTGACTGTATGAGCTGGGACTCAGGCTAGCCGTGCCTGCAGAACTCTGCTGTCAGGGCTGTGAGCATGTATTGGGCTCTTCATCTTCAGGTCCCCAGCTTGTGGGCCAAGAATTGCACCACTGACTTTCCTGCATCTCCATTGAGAAGACAGCTGACTGTGTGCTTCTCAGTAATCATGACTGCTGAGCTGTGTATACATACACACATATACACACACATACAAACACATATGCATGCTATGTACACACACATATGCACACATACACACATATGCACACATACATATATATACACACATATATGTATGTGTGTCAGTATCTCCATCTGAGGTTCTCTCTGGGCAGAACACGAATACTAGGACATCTGTGTTGTTTCCTCCTTTGGGTTGATATGGATAATTCTGCTGTGGACAGTGTTGGTATGAACCCCTGTTTTCAATTCCTTGGCATGTACCTTTAAGAGTGGGTTGTAAACAATACAGTATTCTCTGCAAGGAGCCTCCAAACTCCTTTCTGGGGCTACTTAACCATTTTATATTCCCATCAACGATGCAGGGGGATTCCAACACAAACATGTTGGATGTGACATGATGGGAAAATATTTCTGTACTTATGAATCCATAAGTTAGGGCGAGCTATACTAATAGCAGATAAAATTAATTGGACAGCATAGAAATGGAAGACATTTATCATTTGAACCCCATAATCTGCCAGAGGCCCTGCTTGGGTTCTTGGCAGGAGCTAGCAGACAGCCCATCAGGGAAGGAGGGTAATGCCCGGCTGATCGCCCTGGGGCAGTGTCCTCCTGCCTTTCCCAGCACTGAGTAGGTCCTTCTTGGGCTCTCCTCTCCCTTTGCCTTGCTGTTATCCAGAGAGGAGGCAGGTGTTTGTCCCCTGAGCCTCTAGAGCTCTACCATGGCTCCCACCCAGTCTTCAAGGCTCCGTGCCAACACCAGTTGGGCCCTTCAGATCCATCTCCTGTAACCCACTAGGAAATCCCAGCTTTCTCTACACCCTCTCCCTGCTTTCTTGCTTGATGGCTGCTGTAGTTTGGGGCCATTATTCATTTAATCTGGGTCTTTCACTTTTCAAAATCAAGTAGCTAAAAGTCGTGTTTCCTCTCTTGTCTTCCACCCTCCTGGCTCACCTTGCCGCAGCCAGTCTCCAGTCTCTTCTTTGTGGTGACCAGGAGTCCTCACTTAACCTGACTGGAAGTCTACCATCTTGTCGCCTTACCTTTCACCTTCTTTGTCATGACTTCATTTCTTGGAAAGAAGGCTTGCGGATGCTCTAGTTCTTTCACCCTGTTTGAAACTCTGTGGAAGGCCATTGATGACTCCCAGGCTGAGAAAGTCCATTGCTTTTTCATCTATGTTCATTTCTTTGGGGCCAATGAAACAGTAGTGTGTCGGTGACTTTCAGTGTTAGCTCGTGGCAAGTTGGGAGCCTCTCCTGAAGATCTGTCCTGTTGGCTTTGGTTGATGTGGGAAGACCCAGTCCAAGTACATCTCTGGTTGCCGCTTAGATGAACCCAACAACCAAAGCCAGGGCAGAAGGAAAACTGTGTTTTGCTCGCTTGGCCTTCCCTCTTGCTGATGAGGTGATTCCTCTGCTGTAGTTGAGTTCCAACCAGGGACCAGAACCAGAGCTTCTAGACTTCCATTGTTGATTAAAGACTAGGGGTTCTCCAAGAACTTCCCAGGGCTTAAGTGCCAAACAGAGACTTCCAAAGCTCCCAGCACCCAGCCCTGTGGACTGAGTGACTACTGTGCTGTCAGACTCCCTAGTGAGACATCTGTGGGACAACTCCAGTGCCCGAGGCACCCAGCCTCAAGGACCCAGCCACTGCTGACTGGGATCTAAACCTCTCTGGTGTGGCTCAGCTGTTGTCATTTTAACATAGGCTGATTTAATAATGTCTTTTAAGATAGGTGTTCATGCCATTGGTTCATTTCCTCTTGAGAACACGGATACATACAGCTTACCATTCCCCAATCGCTTTCCTCATGTAATACAAACTACCACCGAGTCCACCCACCCACCCTCCTGCCTCTCTGTCCGTGGTATCTCAGCCACTGTAGCTGGGTGGTTTCCTCTTAAGACAAGAGGAGCTTCAGTTTCTGGAGAGTGGCGGGATTCGTTATGGGGACAGTAAGGCCTTGGCTCATCCTAGCGCAGAGAATGGTAAAAATGGAGAAACAAATTCTCCTGCATGAAGATGAAGATAGCTCTTTCAGCAATAGGCTGGGCAGACTTGGGCAGGTTGCATTCTCTGTACGAAAATGCAGATTTCCTTTCATGTGTGTGCAGATAACATTGTCCTGAGGTTTGTGGACAGTTTTCCCCAAGGGGCTTATGATGGTTAATTTTGCTTGGCTCTAAAATTAACTAAGTGACAACCTCTGCGTGAGTCTGTGGGAGTGTTTTTAAGAAGGAGGAACTGGGAGAAGATCCTCTCCCAGAGTGGGCAGCATGTATACACACACACACACATACACACACATACATACACACACAAACATGCACGCACACACATAAACACACATGCATACACATACATACACACACAACACATACATACATACACACCCACACATGCACATGCATACTCACCCCACACCCAGATACAGTGGTCTCAAGAAAAGCAACACTGGCTGCCTGCCTCCCCTGTGAGCCTTTGCCTCTTGCTGGTGAATGCATCCGTTGTTGTTGTTGCTGCCGCTATCGCTGCTATCTTCACTATCATCAGCTTCTTGGCCTTCCAACAAGAATCAAAGACCAAGGACTCTGCAAGAACTCTCCAGGCCTTTAGTAGTATATTGGGACTGTCAAATCATCCAGTTCTAAGAAATGAGGTTCTTAGCCTCCCTAGGCACTGTTGGATTTCCATCTGCTACTGTTAGATGGTCCAACCAGTTCCTTTTTTTAATAATATATGTATTCTGTCCTGTTACCATGGAGATCCCCGATTAACATGAGGGGAAGCTGCAGCTTTTGTGTTGTCCATGGGCGGTTCAGAGGGTACAGCTGAATGTTGAGTGTTGGGCTGGAAAGCTTCCTGTGGACCTTCTCTCAGACCCCTGCTTTGTCATCTGTATTAGCTCACACTTGGTGTTCTAGTTTGCTTTCTGTTAGGGGAAGAAAGCTTTTATTTGACATATACTTCCAGGTCACAGCCTGCCACTGAGGGGATCCAGGGCAAGGCCCGAAGCAGAAACCATGGAGGAATGAAGTTTGCTGGCTCCCTCACTGGCTCACAGGTATCCAGCTTTCTTACACAGCCCAGGACCACCTTGCTAGGGATGGTGCCACCAACAGTAGGCGATGTCCCCACATCAATCAAGATAGTCTCTCATAGACATGACTACAGGCCAGCGTGATCAAAGCAGTTCTTCATGTGAGGCTCTCTCTTCCGAGGTGGCCCTGGGTTATGTCAGGTTGACAGTAATAACTGACCAGGACACTTGAAGTAATTGTTTCCTGGATTGTGTGCTTGTATGAAGTAAGGACATAGCTCAGAGTCAGGGGACCCACTGAGTCCAGGATGGAGATAAAATGTGGAGCTCTGAACAGCAAATGAGCAGCGGCTGGACTTCTCTGTGAGGTGTGTGTGAGGGGGTGATGGGCCTCAAGTCATGGAGATGCATGTACCCTGTGATGCCTGTCCTCTCTTCTGGGATCTACTAATCCTATTTAGCACACAGACATCAATCTTCTTTTCTATATCACTTTCCTCCAGTTATGTCTAAGGCTTTAATAAAATTTTAAATACTCCTTAGAGATTGATGAATACTTGTGTGGATGTATCTGAGGAAGCTCAGCTAGAACATGCGCTGATACCTCAGTCATCCACCAGCCTCCTGAGTGTGTCTTGTGGAGGAAGCACAGAAAATTCAGAGGTGCACTTATGTATGGAAAGTGCTAGAGTCCAGTTGGTACTGAACTGAGCTGGGGGAGATTAAGTTAATGGAAGGAGAGCCATATTCAGGCACCCTTGTCACAGATATATTATAGCTTGTGTCTTGTTGCTGTATCAGGATACCTGAGACTGAGTGATGTATATATAGAGAAAATTTATTTAGATCATCAGTCTAGAGGTCTAAGGGCACAGCACTAGTGTCTTCTTAGTTCCTGGTGAGAGTTTCATGGCATCTGTGACATCATATGGCATAATGGTAAGTAGGTGTGTGTGTGTGTGTGTGGACATGACATCATGTAGCAGAATGGTTAGTAGGTATGTGTGTACGTAGATATGACATTACATGTCAGAATGGCAAGTAGGTGCATGTGTGGAAGAGGCGAAACACAAGTTGTCTAAGCCTTCTAACAACCCACTCTCGCTGTTACTGGCTTGGTTCTGTGAGACCCAAGGACCTTAACATAGTTTCTTAAAGTCATTAACTCATTTCTGAGGTTCACCACCTTCCAACACTGTTGGGAATCAAATTTCAATGAGGTTTTTGGTGGCCACAACTACATCCAAATAAAAGCAGCCATGTTTTCCAAATTTTTCCTAGAAATTTTTCTTCTATCATTTCCTCAAAGTGTCATTTTCTCTCACTATTGTCTCCTTGATGGGATTTCCATACACATGGAGTCAACCTCTCACTCATCCTTATCGCTCTCAGTGAGATCCCACCATTTTTTTTCCTGAATCTGTTCCCCTGATGTAGATATACTCTCCTACTAAGTTCTTGTAGGTTTCAGTCTTAGAATGCAAGTTCTATATCTGATCTTCTTCATCCATTCGAGGGCCTGTATCCTATCTAGTCTTCAATTTTTACTCTGTTTCTACCACCACGATCTGAATGTGACCTCTCATTTCATTCTCTGATCGCTGTTATACCCGCTGTGATGTCAGCGTTGTCAACTTGACCCAATGTAGAATCAGGTCACCCAGGAAGACTGTCCCAGTGAGGGACTGTCTAGATCAGGTTGGATTCTGGGCATGTCTGTGGGGTATTGCCTTGACTGTTAATTGATGTAGGAAAACATCCACCATTTCTTATACAGGGGAATCCTGGACTCTATAAGACCAGAGAAAGCTCTCAAACACACCTTTGACAACCTCTACTTCAAATGCTACCCAAAAACTGAGGTCATTGTTTCTCTGTCTCAGCATGCCATTTCAACCTGGCTAATGTTTGGTCATTTGCTGTAGACTACACATGAGCTTGTTTTCTTTCTCCAACTGAAGTGAAAACCCAGTGAGGGCTGGATGTGTTTCATTGGTTTGTGTGTGCTCCACAGACCTCAGCACAATGGCAGGAGCAGACGGTATGTACTGGCTGGTTTTGTGTCAACTTGATACAGCTGGAGTTTTCACAGAGAAAGGAGCTTCAGTTGAAGAAATGCCTCCATGAGATCCAGCTGTAAGTCATTTTCTCAATTAGTGATCAAGGGGGAAAGGCCCCTGGTGGGTGGGACCATCTCTGGGCTGGTAGTCTTGGGTTCTATAAGAGAGCAGACTGAGCAAGCCAGGGGAAGCAAGCCAGTAAGTAACATCCCTCCATGGCCTCTGCATCAGCTCCTGCTTCCTGACCTGCTTGAGTTCCAGTCCTGACTTCCTTTGGTGATGAACAGCAGTATGGAAGTGTAAACTGAATAAACCCTTTCCTCCCCAACTTGCTTCTTGGTCATGATGTTTGTGCAGGAATAGAAACCCTGACTAAGACAGGTACGTTGGCAAACAACGGTTAAGTGGAAGAATGTTTGAGAAGGAATAACCGTAGAGGTGAGAAGGGAGCATTCTTCTATTTCTAATGAGAATTCTGAGCAAAGGAAAGTTTAGAATTGTTCACGGCAGTATGTATAGTTAACCTTTGAGCTAATGAGCATTAACTTCCTACATCCTTTGAGTTGGACCAAATTAGATTTAAACACACAGGTCTAAGGAAAATAGCCAAATAGCCTTTCCCTGAAACAAAACAAAAAAATTGGTTTTCTTGCTGATTTTGTAAGAAGGTCAGATAGGAAACAAAAATGAATCAGGCTTTCCCATCAAAGCTCAGTTTTTTTTTTTTTTTTGCAAATATTATCAAAGTTATTTCTTAAGCTATTTGTGAGTCGAGCTTAATCTACTAAGAACTGTCTGACAATATGATTTTAATATGATTAGATTATTTCTCATAATGTAAGTGGGGCGCTCTAAAAATAAAAGTGGAAGAAATTGCATCATGCAGAGCAGGAGAAGCTTGTGACCTTCAGGTTTGCATCTTTGGCTTCGTCATTCTGCTGCTCATGCGACTGTGGCGCCAACTCCCGTAGACCAGACATAAAGTGGCAATAGCTTAAAGTATGTAGGTTTCACTTGTTTCGGTTGATGAAAAGCATCATTTAGTTCCAGAAAGTGGTGTTTTGGTTTTTTTTTTCCCCCATCAGTTATCTTGAGAATATTTTGATGCCAGGGAATATTTGACGAGTTGTGTTGCAATTTTACCAAGCTGTTCAGAATCTGGAGGGAAAAAAATTGGGAGGTATTCTTTTTAGTTGGCTAAATGATGTATTTTGCTGGTGTTCTGCTTTTTTTCACACACACACACACCCCGGCCCCACTCACTCCAGCCCCACTTGCTCCAGCCATAGTCATTTTATATATGTGGGTACACTGTCACTGACTTCAGACACAGCAGAAGATGGCAACGGATGCCCATTACAGATGGTTGTGATCCATCATGTAGTTGCTGGGAATTGAACTCAGGACCTCTGGAAGAGCAGGCAGTGCTCTTAACCACTGAGCCATCTCTCCAGCCCACGTTCTGCTTTTTTGTTTTAATCAAAGGAGGCTGAGGAGGAGTAGATGCTGAAACATTTAGACTCAGAGCTTAGCTGGCACAAATTCCAAGTCAGCCAGCCATCTGTCTCTATGTCTGCGTCTCTATCATATGTACATGCACATGTATGAGTAAGCGTATGCGCGCACACATACACACTTCACCGTATCCTTTGATCTTGGAGAACAAATCTTAGACAGTGGCAAGGAAGTAAGATAGTTTATTGGGTCATCTGGACTCCCTAAGACTCAGGAAGCATGGATCTTGGAAGCCTATGAAGAGCTGAGCTCACCAGAGTTTGCTCAGACTGTACAACTGAAGAACCAGCTTCCCTCGACTCCCTGGGACCTGCAGCCTTTCAGTCTCGGTAAGACTGGTGTGGCAAGGAAAGGGGGGAATATGCTCCTTCACGAGGTTATCGATTCAGTGAATCAAAGACGTGGGCCTCTGCGGTGATCACATTTTGCAGTTAGCTAGGGATGGGGACCTAGTTGGGCTAGTGCCATGGCCTGGCCTCCTGGGGGCTGCTGAGTTGGCACTTGGACAGGGCAGAGCAGGGTTGCTTCCAGAGTCTGATGGGAACTCTTCAGCTCGGGGAGTCTTCTTACGTGTCACGGGTGCCAGGCAGTCCTCTTCCCACCTCATATTCCACTTTCATGCCCAGCGCTCAACTTGCCTCATGGCCCAGTGGACCCCTGTCCTTTCTTTGTTTCCTCCCCGCTTTTTCTCACAGGGACACTTCCCTTGATAAAAATCATTGTACGTTTACACTCCCCTGCTTCTCCAACACCCTGGATCAGCACCCCATTTAGTATAAAGGAAGTATTCTGCTGTGGCATATTCAGCAAACAACCACTGCCATGCAGAGTGGATGAACCTCACAGAAGGCACCTCCTTCTTTGCTCTTAGAAGGCTGAGCTGTAGGTGCCTGAGGGTAAGGATGGGTGAGCGCATACTGATACTTAACTTGAACTCCCTACAGACCTAGATGACTGGTATTTGATTCGGTCTCTATAACTTGTCCTGTTTAAGAATTCCTGTGCCCTAACTTGACCCCATAACTCAGGCAAGCACCCGTCCTTGGGCACCGTTCAGCCTGTAACCACAGGGTCATCTCATATTTGCAAGGAACACATTGGTGAATTATCTAATGGTAGAGAGTAGCATAGTGAAATTTGTTCATTTTAAGTGGACACTTTTTATAGACTGGACTAATTTCTCCAAGTTTCTCCCCAAATAATAATTTGGAAATAAGCAAATGAAAAGAATTCCAAGTTTTAAAGAGTGTCTTTATTTGGTCAGCAAATGCCAAGGAACACATCAAGAGTAGCTAACTACCCCATACTGAGCAGGCACAGGGCAGATTCAGAACAGGCTGCCCACACACTGACCTCGCAAAGAGCATCTCATCTCATTAGGAAGACAGGATTTGTGAACACAGAACCACAGAACCAGGAGATGGTCAGTGTGGAGCTTGCCGTGCAAGCGTGAGTACCCGGGTGGCCATCCCAGGAAAGATACACCTATACTCCTGGTTCAGGGAAGAGAAGACAGGAGGATCTCAGGGTTTGCTGGACAGTCTAGCCATTCAACAAGAGCTCTAGATCCAGTCTCAAAGATTAGAGTGGAAGACACCAGTCCACTGAAGGGGAATCTGGTGACCTGAGTCCAATGCCCCAGACCCATAGTGTGGAAGTACAGAGTCGACTCCCACAGCATGTGCTCACACAGGTGATTGTACACCCCACACACACACTTGGAATAAAACCAAGGACATTACAACAAACCTTAAGGAAATTAAAAGGATCAGAGAACGTACTGAACAATTAACCATACATCAGTGGCCTCTTCTCCACTTAGTTCCCCATGAGTTAGATTGTAAATGGAATAGAAAAATACTTAGAAACAGAAATGGTCAAACGGACTCAAGAAACCAGGGAAATCTGCATATGTGTGATACAGAGATAGAAATACTACTACTACTAATAAAAATGGTAATACCTCTCAGCAAAGAGAGCATGGGGCAGGCCGCTTCACTGGTGAACTCCACCAAACATTTAAAGGGGAATTAAAGCTAATCTCACTGAAATTCCTCCAAAGAAATAGAAGAGGGAGCCATATATAACATACTTTTCTACGTGAGAGTTATGACGTCAAAGCTGGGCAAGGACACAAAGAGACTACAAAGGATTTGCTATTCCTAAATGATATGCACACCACAATTCTAGAAGAAGAGGAGGAAAACTCAGGCTAGGCGAATTCATACATCCAATGTAGATTAGAAAAGACCAGGATTCGGTGCTGAGGAAGTTTCCCAGCAGACAGTGCTTAGCGCCCAGCATGCGGGAAGCCCTGGGATCGACCCCTAGGACCTTATAAACAGGGTGTTGTGGTTTACCCAGAGGAGGAATCACAAGTATTGAAAATTCAAACTCACCCCTGGCTACATATTGAGTTTGAGCCTAATCAGAGATAAGAGACCCCACCTTCAGAAAACAAAATGGGGGGAACTCCGCGGCTGCTCTGCTCTCCGCGTTGCTCTGTGGTTTGTGATGCCTTTCCCCGCACTGCTCTCACCTCGAGGGTCTGCGTGCCTGGTCTTTCCCTCTCCCGTGCGTTAAACAAACATTTCAGAGAGTGGAGGGCAGGAGTGGTTATTTAATCGTCGTTGATTTGATGCAACAGTGAAAGAAATCTGAAACTAGGGAGAACTAATGCTTGCACAGGAACAGTTCTCTAAAGGCCTCTGTCCCCGGTAAGATGGCTGATCGGACAAAATCACTGGGCATCCTCATAAGCGCGAGAACACATCAGGGCAGTGCGCAATTGCCGTGTCATTTTCAGAATATAGGTACACAAACAAGGTGACTCGCACAGGAAATCTTGCGAGTTTTCTCAAGAGTGATTCTGTAAACTCGTAACTGTCCTTAAAGACTCACAGAGCCAGGCTGGCACAGTCCCATAGACTACAGAGGCTACTTTGAGCTGTTCTTCCTTGGGGTGGGACCCAGGCCTCCCTAGCTTCCTTGGTGCTTGGAAGAATCCAAGAAGGTGATCTATTGGGGGACTGTAAATGTAACTTTTATTCCCCAGAACGAATTGTCTTCTTGGTGGTTTACTGCCTCTGTCTGCTAGCCTAGGCCTAGTCCTGGAAGCTTCTAGCCTCCGTAAGATCTTATCTAGTTCTAGAATGTTTTCAGTCTGTGAGATTTGCTGCTGAATAAGCTCGCCCTGTCTAGTTCTGAACTCTAGCTGGTTGGTTCAACTCAGCTGTTCTGGCTTAACCTCTCCAATCTGACTGATTCAATCTGGTTTCTCTGAGCTTCTCGCTGAATGGCTCTGCTTGACCCTTTCCTCTCTGTTCTCGTGAGATTTGGGCATATCCTACTCTGCCAAATCTGTCTCTGATTGGTCACTTTGTCTGCCACTCAATTAGACATCAGTTTCAAACATGGCTGCTTCCTTCTACAACATTACCTTCATCGTTTGTCATTTACGATGCGTACTAAGAGCATGTCGGTATTCCAGGCAGAGGGATTAAAGGTGTGTGCTAAGGTTGAGTGGCATCGCAACTAGAAACAGGCTTTCCCAGTAAACAACACAGATATCCTTCAACAGGAGACTAAAGAGCCAGGCACTCCTGAGATGGATGTCAAAGGGCATGTTACACTTGTTCACTTAGGATGCCCTCATCCTTTGAGCCTGATGTCACTCAGATATAAGCTAGCCTGCTGCACAATGGCCAGCACCTGCAAGAACAGACCCCCTCCGAGAACAGAAAGACTAAAGGTTGGATAGCAATAATTATTGAACATAAAAAGTAAGCTATTATGTAATTTATTAATTAAACAGTTCTCAGTGGAAGGGGCTGGCTTTGTCAGTAAAGTGCATGTCATGCATGAATGGGAATATTTCAGGTTTTTAAAACTGACATTAAAATACTCAGTACCAATTTCTACCCTGGTACAGAAATGGGCTAGCCTGTAACCAGTTCTGAGCAACTGTGACGTGTGGCAATACTACTTTGTTCAACTGTTCTCTTAATGTTTCATTTAAAAAAATTTTTAAATATATAGCTTTTAAAACCTCTATTTTAATTTTTAAAATTATGTTTATTTTGTGTGTGCATGTGTGTGAGAGAGAGAGAGAGAGAGGGAGAGAGAGAGAGAGAGAATATATGTATTGGGGTCAGAGAGTCAATTCTTTCCTATTACACTCGCATGTTCTCCTTGAATAAAGTCTGTAATAAAATTATTATGTAAAATATATTGTATATAAAAATATATTTTATTAAAAATAAAAACTCACAGGCATTCAATCTCAGTAGCTCTGGGGTAAGGCAGGGCAGTCTCTACCCTAACTGTCTCGGTGTATTATAGTGGATATTTGAGAAAGTTGGATCAATAGGCAAACATATTTGGGAGAAACAGAGTTAAATGAATCTAGAGAAGTGTCTACATAGTAGTGTTTCTCTGAGCACTCAGTAGGGATTGTGTGATTTTACAAAATGGAGGTGAAGTATACCCCAAGCTTATGTGATCAGGGTATGATGCCCTGTGTGGGGGGCATTTGAATAGGATTAAGAGCGATGAACAGCAGTTTACAAATATTTTTGATGCACTCCTACGAGTTTCAAGACTATTCTGTTTAGGTAGATATTTTAAAAATTTTATACGAAATTAAATAGCTATAATTATTGAATATAAAACTGGAGCTATTATACAACTTATTAATTAAAAGTTTTCAGTGGAAGGGACTAGCTCAGTCAATAAAGTGTATGCTACTTCAGATTCTTAGAACTGGCATAAAAAGCCAAGCACAGTGGTGCATGTCCACAGCAGACAGACAGACAGTTGGAGCCAAGACATGTGGATAAGCTCAGGTTCAGTGAGAGAAAGCTCCTTGGGTCTGAGGCAGAGAATGAGTGAGGAAGACCCTGATACAAACCTTGGGCTTGCAGACTCAGCTGCCAGCATGTGTGAACATGCAGTGCACATGTGTGTGCATGCATGTGTATAAACACATACACATGGGTACACACACATCCACACATATATCCACATGCACACACGTGCACACACAGACCCATACACTCATGTACACACACTTGTGCACACATACACATGCACACATATTTGTGCACATACATCCATATACACACTCATGCACAAATTCACAGGTGAGTGTGCACACATACACATATGCCCTTATATACCCATACACCACCCATATACATACACAGGCACTTACACACTCATACAAACACATCCATATACACACATGCATACACACCCATTAACATACTTGTACAAGCAGACATAGGTGCACACACCCATATACATACACGTGCACACATACCCCCCCCCACAATTTCTAGTGGAATTTCAGAATGATAATTTGATACTCAAGAATATTCATTTTAAAAAGACAGTGGGTTTTTTTCTTGAACCTGTGTTTCCTTTCCATCCTCTCCACAGCTGTTGTCTTTACAACACATTGTTATCTATGAAAGTATCTTACTGTTTATCCCCCCATCACACAAAACAAATGTGTGACAACTCTACACCATTTTGGTGTGGCCACAACAGTATAAGCAGAAACTTAGAAAACTTAGAAAAGTTTGAATTTGCATGACAATGATTACTGAGAATATTTACCATGATAATATCATTTACATAATTAATGTGATTTGTTAGGTGTTAATATGATTTATTACTACAATTATTTTTAAGCTTGATTGATTATAATCTAAATGTAACTCCTCCCATGCGTCCATATAATTAAAAGTGAAATATAATAAAATCAAAAAACATTATGTGGTATAACTCTGAAAGCACGAGTAAGACACTAGGAGACTCATTTATAGCCACTATACACAGTGACACATTTGCTACCTTTATAGGCACTTCAGACACCCACTTGTTTTTATATTGCCATTTCTAAAGCTGCTCATGTGCTTTGATTGACTATATTTGCTCACGTGTTAATTCCCTGCCTGCTTTGATCCCACATCAGACAGAGCCAGGATATTGATCTTTCTTATTTGCATTTCTCGGTCGGACTTTCTCAGGGATGCGGTCCCTTTGCTCTGCACAGAGGTCACTGGCTTGCTCTTGGTGCACCTGGGTGAGAGGTCCCCTGAGCAAAGGCTGCCAGGACCCAGCTGTGCCGTCCTTGAGCCTCTCAGAAGTCTAAACAGAGCTTTGGTGCCTACTTAGCTAGCTTCCCATCTTATCTGTCTCTTATGTTTTTATCAGTCCTCCTTCCCGGGACCTCCTTATGCAGCACCCCCAGAATGAGAACATTTTTAATGAGAGAAAAAGAAATTTTTGACACCAAATCTCAGCATGCCTGGATTCTTCATCACCTGCTCACTCTAAATTTGTTTTTGTGATATTTCTATTTACTCAATTCAACTCTGCTTGCCAACTCGGTAGAGGAAAAATACCTGTAATCCCAATTCTGGGGATACTGAGACAGGAGGATTGCTAGGATGAGGCCAGCTGGAGTATGTCGAGAATCTGCCTCTAAACCAGCAGTGAACAAACAGAAAATGAGAACGTTCTCACGCTGTGGTGCCTCCAGATCCCAGACAGGTCGTTGTCCTAGCATGGGGCACGTCCTCTTAGAGTCCACTGATGGAAACAGACTGGGAGAACGTTTTCTGTGCCTGAACATGGAGTTACCAATCCTCTGTGATCAGCAGGGAGACAAAGCAGAGGTTCTCCTCCTCAGAGTCTCCTCTGAGCAGGAAGTAGCTTTAGGACACAGCTCATGCATGTGCACAATGCAGGATGGGGACTTGAAATCTTCTTTGTTAGCCTTTTGAGTAGCTGCTAAGGTTGGCAGAAGACTTTCTAGTCGCCATTATAGTACGCAGTCATCGCCTCCCTCCAGACAGGCTTCTGAGTCTGTGTTATTAGCTCAGGAGTTGTTCAAGGGCGTTGGCGCTCAGCTGTTCTCTGGAGCATTGCCGAGTCCCTCACAGACCCGTGCAGCCCACGGAAGAAGGTCACATGATGATGATCACTCAAAACTCAGAGAAATACACAGTTGAGATACAGATAACATGTGTGTGTCTCAAAACAGAAGTATTATGAGGGAAAGATAAAATTGCTTAAAATTTTATCTAAAGCTGGGAGGTGGTGGCACACACCTTTAACTCCAACATTTGGGAGAGGCAGGCAGATCTCTGTGAGTTCCAGGCCAGCCTGGTTTACAGAAGAAGTTACAAGACAGCCAGGGCTATACAGAGAAACCCTGTCTCAAAACCGACAACAAATAGATAAAAAAAAAAATCAGTCCAAATCAAGATACTATAATGTGTGAGCTTGGCACTTATATTCCATGGGTCAATGGGGGTGGGTGATATATGTTCTAAGACCTTTAGTGGAATGAATAAATTTTAATTTATAAATCAAACCACCTTGAGAATAATAGTAACAATATACTGTAATAAATGCTACCTGAAATTGGTGAAATTTTTATTTCTGGAATTTATTTTAACCTATGTGTGGACACACACATCATGGCACACCTGTGGAGCTCGGGGGACAGCCACAGGTATTAGCCTTCACCTCCACCCTGTTTGAGACAGGGTGCCTTGTTTCCTTGTGTATCCTCCAGGCTAGCTGGTCTGTGAGCCTTAGGAGACTCTGTCTCTTCAGTCTCTAAGTAGGAATGCCAGTGTTGCAGTGGTGCCCTACTGTCTCTGGCTTTATGTAGATTCCAGGAATTCAAACTCCGCCCTTCAGCCTATTCACTAAGCAACTTCCCCAGCCCATCATGTCTGGAGAAACTGGATAATGGGCGATTCCCATACTATATAATGCTAACACGAGCCATTTTAAAAGTTAAGAGTGACTTTTATTATCTAACAGATAATAAATTATTATTATTATTAAAAGAGAGAGATCTAGATAGGTGAAACAGTCTGGGTTCTAGTGAGCCAATTCCAAATCTTTTTTTTTTCATTTTTTTATTGTTATTTTATTTATTCATTTCAAATGTTATCCCCCTTCCCAGTTTCCCCTCCACAACCCCCCCATCCCCTCCCCCTCCCCTCTGCCTCTATGAGGGTGCTCTCTTACCCGCCACCCACTCCCACTTCACTGCCCTAGCATCCCCCTACCCTGGGTCATCTAGCCTCCACAGGATCAAGCAGCTCCCTCCTAGTGATGCCAGATAAGGCCATGCTCTGCTACATCTCCAGCTGGAGCCATGGGCCGCGCCCCCCCCCCCCCATTGTACACTTTGGTTAGTGGTTTAGTCCTTGGGAGCTTTGGGAGGTCTGCTTGGTTGATACTGTTGATCTTCCTATGGAGTTGCAGACCCCTTCAGCTCCTCAGTTCTTGCCCTAACTTCTCCATTGGGGTCCCATGCTCAGTCTGATGGTTGGTTGTGAGCATCCACATCTGCATTGGTCAGGTTGTGGCAGAGCCTCTCAGGAGACAGCTATACCAGGCTCCTGTCAGCATCAGCGATAGTGTCTGGGTTTGGTGTCTACACGTGGGATGGATCCCTAGGTGGGGCTGTCTCTGGATGGCCTTTCCTTCAGTCTCTGCTCCACTCTTTGTCCCTGAATTTCCTTTTGACAAGAGGAATTCTGGATTAACATTTTTGAGGTGGGTGGGTGGCCCCATCCCTCAACCGGGGGCCATGCATATCCACTGGATATGGTCTCTACAAGTTCTCTCTCTCCTTTGTTGGGTATTTTGGCTAATGTCCTCCCTGTTGGGCCCTGGGAACCTCTTGGGTCCCTGGCATCTGAGACTTTCTAGTGGCTACCCAATAATTTAGCTTGTCAGGCATTTTCTGTTTAGAATACCACTGTGTTCAAAACCTCCTAGATAAGTAATGGTTCTTATGGCACTCACACGCTCCCATTTGGTTCCCAGCCTCCCCGATTCTCCCACCGAACTTGAACCTCACAGAAGAGTGGATCCCACATTAGGGTCAAGGTCATTTCCAGGTGAGCAGTCCCAAGCAACACTAGAGATTCCACTTCATAAAAGCTTCAAAGTCCCCTTCCCTGATGCTAGTAGACACACAAACCCTACAATGATAGGGTCGTTACTTTGAACACAGCAATCTCTTTAGGTTCTTCTAAGTGTAGAGGACTAATAATAATAATAATAATGTCTCTCCTGAAAATTCTGACTATTGTGATGGGAAGCTAAGGGTGACCTGATGGGTTCCTTTGCAGAAGCCTGTGAGTGCTCAATAGAGCACATGGGGGGGGGAGAGTGGGGGTGGGGAGGGGATGAATGAAGCACGGAACTGTCTAGGAGAGGGAAGTTCTATAGGTGTTTGAGAAGAAAGCTTGGGGAGAGGAGAGAAAGGGCAAATAGGGAGAAAGTGCTGAGAATTCAGGAGGGAATTAAGGTTCAGGAATGATAAGCTGCAAGTCCAACTGCAAAAGAACCCAGCAGGGAGTGGGGACCTGCCCAAGAAATCCAGGGAGTCAGAGTGGAGCAAATGTGCTGGTTGGCCAAGTGTGCTGGAACATGGAATGCTGAATGAGATTAACTTATTTAAAACATATCAAAGTGAATGTGGCTGTAAGCAGAGAGGAATTCTCTACTGTTGTTTTAATGCTTCTGCCTGGAATGGCAGCCTCAGGGGATGCTGGAGTAGCAGAGAGAGACCTGGTGTGTGTGTGTGTGTGTGTGTGTGTGTGTGTGTGTGTGTGTGTGTTGGGGAGATGTGGCCGTGAGTCAGGCTGGGAAATGTGTGTGTAAGGAAAAGCCAAAAAGGACAGGAGAGCAGCAGATGCTCTTGGCTGGCAAAGCCAATCTGGAAGGTTTTGTCTAGGCTCCGGGGTGGAGTTCAATGGTATGCGGGCGCATACACACACACATACACACACACACAAAACTGCACAGAGACTCAGGTTATAATAGGGACTGAACTAGAGTCCTATGCCACCCCACTGTCCTGGTCAAACACGAACCCAGAGACAGTGGTGGTACTGTAGGACCTAGTAGTGATGAAGCCACATGTGAATATATTTATTGCATGATGCTTACACACAAGAAAATTGGCTAATGAGAGGACTGCTGACCTGGTCCAACTTTCACAGAGTGCCAGGGAGAGAATTTAATGAGTCCACGGAGCCACGTTCCATTCATCCATTCCCTCATCCATTTCTTGCTTGTCCTTTACTTTCTACAGATAATCAAAATGGTGGCAAAATGGTGGAAAAGCCAGCAGATTTTATGATAGCCAGCAGGGTGGGGGTCTTCCAGATGATATGAACTGTTCAGAGTGATCTTGAACTAGATCCTGTTGCCCCAGATATTTGACTGCTGTGGCAGATGAGGCAGGCAATGGTTTTCCTGGTAAAGAGAAACCTTACCAGGTTCTACCCAATCAGAATTCTTCTGTTTGCTCTTGACTTCTTGCTCTAGTTCTGTCCTCTCCCTCCTGCCCCCCTCTCTCCCCCTCCCCCTCTCTCTTCGGTGCTGATGGTCAGCCTCCTCCCCTCCCCTCCCCTCCCCTCCCCTCCCCTCCCCTCCCCTCCCCTTTGCCTTTCTCAGTCTCTACTACCTTTTCAACTCCCCTCCCCATGCTCTGAATAAACTCTATTCACTACTAAAAAAAAAAAAAAAATCCTTCTGTTTACGCAGTCAGAGTCCTTTTGTGTCATCAGCACTGCCATTGGGGGGCTCGTTTTGGACCTAACAGTCACGAACTACAACAGCCAGTAGGGGATGGGGTAGGGGTAAGGCCAGTATAGAGGCAGGTGAAGAAGCGAATGATCTGAGCAGAAATGAAGAGACGTCAGGTGACATGGTTTCCGTGACATCCCCTAATTTTATCACCCGGCTTCACAGCCCTCCATTCTCTGCCACCTTTCTTCGTGCCTGGTGCTCCAGGCAGCTTTGACCGTTTACCATGTGAGTTAGGAACAGCACAGCCTCCACTGTTTGTTGAGAATCTCCTATATTCAGGGCCCTCTGGTGTTTTGTTATAGCATCAGAATCTATTCCAGTATTTGCTTGAACTGGGCTACACATGCCTGACACTATCTAAACTCCTGGCTGTCTTAAAGCCCGTGCCATCCCATCTTTCCCAGTTCCAGCTAACACACTTCCCTTACCAAGAGCCTTTTCTGATCCCCCAAGAGGTTCAAAGCATCAACATCTTGATGCTTCCTGTTGACAAACCTGCCAGGTCTGACCACCCTTGGTGACCCATGAGACTTAGGAATCCCAAGGCACTGATGCCTGGGACCAAAGGTTGAACACAATAAAGAAAAGAATTTCCTTAAACTCAAGTAACTGTCATCTCAGCTGTGGCGAGTGCTTTCTGTCTCCACCATAACCCAGCAGAGAAAGGGCTAGGGAAATGGCTGTTTGCAGAAGCAGTCAGTGGTATCGGGTAGAATCACTTTATGACAAACCACTCCTGTGCAAACTAACTGGAATTCCACAGACCTACATTAATCCCTTCCAAAGGCTTCTACAACCCAGCCCTCTTCCTCAGAGTTCCATCCACCTTAAAACCTACCACCTCTCAACCCTGGCATGAAGGGACAACACCCCCAGAACACAGACCTCCAGAGACAAACCCTTCCACCACACCTCCAAATCATGGGTAATATTGAAAGGTGGGTTTTATAGTCTTAAATAACAGAGGAAATGAAAACTGAGTGTTTGGAGAAACCCTTGAAATGTTTCTACCTCCACTCCCCTTCTCCCTCATTCTGATGAAAACTTGATGCTAAGAGCAGAAAGCACAGTGGCTCCCAAGAGGTCCACACCCTGGTGCCCGGAACTTGTGAACTTGGCTCTTGTCGAAACAAGTGTGCACAGGTGCAAATGCCTGTGCTTGTGTATACTGAATCTGGAACTAGGCTACCCGCCAGCAAGTTCAGTGACCCTCCCATTTCCAGCACTGGGGCCACAGACTCATGCAGTGCCATGCATGGCTTTTCATGTGAATGACGTGATCTGAACCCAGGTCCTCTGCAGCGAGTGAGTCCACTCTCCAGCCACCAAACTTGATTTAAAGCTAATGATAACTATGTTAGGCTCCTGACCTCCGAGACTTCAAGCTAGAGCTCCGGGTGATTTGTTACAGTAGCGTAGGACACTCATACGCTCGTCTGCATCACCTCTGATAATTGAGAGGCAGGCAGCACCAAAGAGATGCACAGGGACAACCTGCCTCACTTCCTCAATTAAGGACCAAGAGCACTGTGGTGACCCTCCTTCGCTGTCGACTTGACTTCATCTGTAATTAACTGAATAAACTTATGTGGCTGGGCACACTTGTGAGGAAATTTTCTTGATTAAATCATTTGATATGGGAAGACCCACTTGTAGTCTGGATCATTGAGGTGGGAAGATACACTTTGAACCTGGGCCACACCTTCTTCTGACTGCCTCTATAAAAGACACAGGAGAAGGAAGTTTTTGCTTTGCCTGCATGCTCTTGATGGCAAGCTTATTCCTTTATTGCCATTAGAGCCATCTTCTTTGGGATGCCAGTGTTATACTAAAGACCAGAGGAGGCAGCCAGCCTCATGGACTGAACAGCTACTGGATTCCTGTACCTTCCGTACATAGGCAGCCATTGTATTAGCTGGAGAACAACCTGAAAGCCATACACATGTATCTACATATGTGTGTATATGTCTCTATTGTGTATATATGTGTATATATACAAATATTCATTCATTCATTCATTCATTCATTCATTCATACATTCATTCATTCTATATGTTCTGTAACTCTAGAGGATCCTGACTGGTACAAGCACTTGAATCCTACTGACACAGCCCTCAATAGATTTGGCTTCTGAGCTTACCACCAGTGCATTTCTGGTGTTGTGCTTCCTGCCCGGGCAACCCTCCAGGCACATTTTCACCCACACTGCACCCAGCTTGGGACTGATACCCAGAAACCGGCAGTTAAACAACAGTGCCGTCACTCAGGAGATATCAGAGGTGGTGAATTAAAAATGTCACCTTTCAGAGCTTCTCCATGGATGGCACCTCTGTTCATTGCTTTCCAGGTCCTAAAAATACAACAATACAATAGTTCAAAAAGGAAAGAGAGAAAGAACGAGCGAGCCCCATACAGATTCTCATAAAGATCAAACAAAGGGGCTGAGCTGGCAAGGCCAAGGGCATATTAAATTCCAGCCCTGCTGCCTGATATCCTTCAGATCCAAAGCCAGGGTCACCCTCTCCTCCTGGCTGCTATATATAGACATGCCAGTTAGACCAGGCTTTTCTCCAGAGGCTGCTCCACTCTGAGCTATGCAGCAGATCCCCACCCCAGGGAATGCTGGGAAAAGGGGGCTTGTCTTGCCAGCAATTTTCCTCTTCATATTTGGTGCTATGGTCAGCTCCAAAGTCATGGATTTAAAAAGAATGTTATTTAAAGTATATAATAAAAAAGAAGTATTGCTTTCATAGCTTGCGTAGCTGCTTCAACTGGGGAAAGGGCTTCTATTTAAAGACATGATGTAGGCTGGGGTGCTGGGTATGTGTTTATAAACATGTACTCTGTCTGTGATCCCACATATGTGCTAACCATGGGCACTCAGGTAGTTTTTCACCAGCAGGGTGTTTTACTGAGACAGAAATGTGGTGTCTTTTAGGTAGCTGCCACAGAGATGCTGCTGCGGAGAGCCAGGACCAACCAACAACTATGGCCCTTCCTCGTGGTTCTCTCTTCCCTACACAGCCCTGTCCATTTCACCACTAACCCTCAGGTCTTCTCATGATGTCTGACTGCCCAGTTCTGGAACCCCAAATTGGAACCCAGCACAGATGAATTTCCAAGCCCAGCTAACGTGGAGCTTGATTTCTGTGGTATTTCAAAACATCATATGGATTCTTTATCTTTGATTTCCTGCCAGTAAACATGGAAAAGCTAAAGTTTGCTAATTGAGACGAACTGTTAATTGGGGAGAAAGCTGTGAACATGTTATTTATTCAGGATACCAATTAGTGTATTTGGAAGCATGGGACTTTTAAGCAAGGAACGGGTAGGGGTCTTTCAAAGTTCAGTGAAGGCCAGTGCTGCTGTTACAGAGGGGAGAGTTTGGTTCCTAACACCCACAGACGGAGGCTAATAACTGCCCGTAACTACTTTCCCATGGATTTGACCGTCTTTTCTGGCCTCTGAGGGCACTCCCACACACAAGAGAATGCACATTTGCACTCTCTTTCTCTCTCTCTCACACACACAGACACACACAGACACACACAGACACACACACACACACACACACCCCTATAAAGTTATCATTCTAAAATTGCCAAATCAAAATCTCTAACTCCTATTACTTATTTCCAGGAGGTCTAAGAGCTGGACAAGCTCATCAAATGGCAACAGGAATTTGCCAGCCACAAAGTCTGATAAAGCATACAACAAATGGACTGCTTCCTTCAGTACCGGCAACCTTTCATATCTAGGGCCGCTGTATCCCTGGGTTCAACCACCTGTGGACTGAAAGTACCTGGGGAGTAAAACTGTGTCGGCATTGGATGCACAGGATTTTTCTCTTGTTTTTGTTTTTTGTTTTTTGTTTTTTTTTTGGTTTTTTGTTTGTTTATTTTTCAAGACAGGGTTTCTCTGTGTAGCCCTGGCTGTCCTGGAACTCACTTTGCAGACCAGGCTGGCCTCGAACTCAGAAATCCTCCTGCCTCTGCCTCCTGAGTGCTGGGCTTAAAGGCATGTGCCACCATGCCCGGCGCTTTTCTCTTGTTGTTATGCCCTAAAACAGTGGTCCTCAGCCTTCCTAATGCCTTGACCTTTAACACAGCTCGCCACACTGTGGTGATCCCCAATCATAAAGTTATGTTCATTGCTACGTAACTGTAACTTTGCTACTGTTATGCATAGTAACATAATAAGTATTTGTGTTTTCTGATGGTCTTAGGCGACCCCTGTAAAGGGATCACGACACAGAGGTTGAGAGCCACTGTTCTAAACAGTTTAATGTTTTTTGCATAGCATTTTAAATTGTGTTAGGTACTACACATAATCTGGAGATGATATAAAAGGAAGGATGATATATAGGATGGATATATCTGGGAGGATGGATGTAGGTTCTGTGCATATATTACTCCATTTTGTATAAATGTGTGTGTGTATGTGTGTGTGAGAGAGAGAGAGAGACAGAGAGACAGAGAGATCTTGGATTTGCTTCAAACAGCACAGTGAGGAGAAATGGTAGAGGCTTATTTGACACACGATAGCCACATATGAATCATTAATCACAAAAATGTGTAGTATCAAAGCAAAAATTATAGAATCCGATATTGCCTCTAAATTTCTGCCTGCGTTGAAGGAACAACTCACCAATGGCAAAGGTGTAAGTCCTGCGTGTATCTTCACATCTTCTCAGTCCTCTGGGTCACTCGTGACCTTGAATCTCATGTCACTGTGAGCACTGCAGGCCTGGCTGTGCAGTGAAGAGCAAACGTTGCAGGCTGCTGTCTGCCCTCCCAGAAGCCCTGCCCTCGGCATGGTTCTCAGCCCTTTTCCTAGTCTCCTAGTTGCCCCTCCCCCAATTACCTAGTGTTAACAGAAAATTTAAAAACAAATTCAAACATTCTTATCCAAAGCAATGCACTTCTCTTTTCTCACTCCAAGCCAGCGAGACAGTTTCTCAGAGGCTGTTACAGGAAGCACAGCTCCCCCACCCACCCCCAGGAACACTCTCTTAGCTTTAACATTAAGGCTCTAGACTGCAGTCATGGTCACAATGTGCTGTGGGGCCTCCAGTCAGAAGGTGAAGTCTATCTGCTGACATCTTGAACCAGGGATTGCCTTTTGACTTGGATAAACAGGACGAAGGAGAATAATACAGTGTTCTCTGTTGTGGCTTTGTGTGGCCTGAAGGTTCCAGAATTGAAACCTGGCCCTCTTGGGTAGGTCTTGCTTCTAGTAGGAAACACATGGGGGCAGAGGTGACCTGGCAGGGTGAGGCTCCTCTATCTCCTGTGCACAAGAACCCCAGCAGGACTGGTCTAGCTCCTATGCACTGGAACAGTTATGAGCCAAGTGAGAGGTAATTCTTCCAAAGGATTTGCCCGCAGATTTCACTGTTCACTGCAAAAACCGCTAACTAACGCAGCCAGCGGTTTACTCTTTCCCATTACCTAAAGAGACCAACAAGACTATAAGGATGGGAGCATGGTAGGAGGTGTTACTCAAGACACAGAGATCAGAACAGATTCCCAAAGCAAGAGATCCCTCATGCAGTAGACAATCAGGACAAGAAATTAGCAGGAAACATTTCCGAAGGAAAAGATCTGTGTCGGGCGGGGGGGGGGGGTGCGGGGGGATGGCAGCTTTAGCATGATTGAAAGTTAAATAGATGAACAGAGGGTTAAGTAGACAGATAAAGGTGTGATGGATGGATGGTTGGGTGTTGAATTATCAACATGACATCTTTGAGCCAAATAATCGTAGTGATACAATAAAGAGGAAAGTGTTGGCTTTTAAACAAACGTCAAAATTTGAATTTGAAACTGAATTTGAAATTTGAAATGGAAATCATGAGGGGAAGCCAAGGCCTAAGCTGTGGGACACTTAGTAATGACATCATATCAAGTACATATCTCCCATCCGCTGTGAGAGAATAAGTTCCTTAGATAATCATGGATTAAGTAGGGTTTTGTTCCAGTCAGACACTCAGCACCAAGTTGGTGAGTAACTGAACAAGCTGGTATGTTATTCAGTTGGCATTAGAGTCCTTGACAATGTAAACCACACAGAATAGTTCCAGCCCTCTTAAGGCCCTGATTTCTCTGCCCTGCCCCCAGCTTCTGCCCACACCTGGAGCTTAAGCACCATTTCATTCAACATCCTCATGGTGAGTTCCTCTCGGTTGTGCCTGGGCTGTTTTATCAGAACTCAGTGCTTCCCCACAAGGGGTCTCATCCCCCTTCCTGTGCTTTCTGGCCTGGAGAGCGACAAGAGCCAGCCGGGCCCCCACACCTACCACCTACGTTGTGTTTGCTCTGGTCTGAAAACTAGTAATGATCAGCAAATGCTCAAAATGAGAGATGTGGGGTGGCAACTTACACAGAAAAATGCCAGCTTTTGACGGTGAGCAGACGGCTTGGAAATCCTCCTGAAAGATGAGAGGAAGCATCCAAATAGGCTCATTTGTATTTGAGCTAGATGAAAGCCCTGTGATATGTAAAATTTGGGCCTAAAGTCTGTGTATTTTATTTACAGACATGAAACTTTGAGCTCAAATGTATCTGAACTCATGGAATAACTGGCTAAGAGGGGAAAAGTAATAGATAGATAGATAGATAGATAGATAGATAGATAGATCATAGATAGATGATGCATAGATAGATGATAGATGAATGGATAGATAGATAGATAGACAGATAGATAGACAGATAGGTAGATAGATAGTAGATGATACATAGATGATACATAGAGAGATGATAGCTAGAGAGCTGATAGATAGGTAGATAGATAGATAGACATTGCAGAGAAGAACAAAGGTAGGTGTGTGTTGGGGGTGGTTATGATAATTTTGTGGCCAAACTGAAAGAGCCAAGTGGTAACAAATAAGCTCATTATCTTGACTGACCTAGTGGCTTCTTGGTGCAGACATATGCAAACACTTGAATGGCAGTTGTCCCTCACTATACACAGGAGGCTGACTCCAGAACCCCCTTGGATACGCAAGTCTGCTAATGTTCAAGACATTTATATAACATGTCATACCACCTGCATCTACCTTGGGCATCTCTTCCGTTGTTCTTGCAGCCACCTCTAACCGTCATCATAATGCCTAATGTATTATAAATGTTATGTAAATAGCATTAGAGAAAATGTATTGTTTTAGGGAATGATAATGTGGGGAAAATGTCTGTGCGTGTTCAGCATAGGTGTAATTAAAAATATTTCCACTTCATGGTTGGCTGAATTTACAACATGGAGGGCAGATTGTAGATTTTAAGTACGTTTAATTGATTGTTCGATTAAAAATGCCTCAGTAAAATTTTTTTTTTTTTTTTAGAAAAAGCAAAAGGATGAAAGCTAAGAGGTAAAAACAAAACCTCTATTGAACAGAAAAAGCTGGATGCATATGCAGCTTTCAGCAAATTACCTTGAAAATAAGAAGCAAGAATTCGTAAATGAAAGGTGTAATGAGGGGGCCTGCCTATCAGATCCAATGTGTAGATTTACTTGAATCCAGACTCAATCAACTGATTGTAAAATGACATCGATGGAAACACCAGGAAAATGTGTACATGAACTGAAGATTTGATCACACGAAGGGGCTGGTTTCTAAGCACTGTAATGTTACTATAGCTTGTCTTTACGATAAAAACAGGTTTCTTCTAAATTATTCGTAGATGAGATGTTTTTGTTGCTACAAAGCAATTCAGAGGAGTTTCTCAGCACTGTAAGGAATCGAGAAGGTTTTTTGGTGTAAAACTAATGCACTAGGTAATTTCCGAGATGCACTGTGACCTCAGTACATGTGTCAGAACATGCTATCTTCTTGCATGTGCTTCAAAATACACTAAGCATTGGGAGTTGTGGATAGTACAGATCATCAATGTTGGGGTGGCTTCACAGTAATTTAAGACCAACTGTGGATATTTCAGTAATTATCATGGTCAGAAGATATCAGTAACACCTGTTGACAAGCAGCATCTCTTTATGCTTATAGTTATATTCCTAACAGCTGGCAGAGAGCTAGTCACTCCAAAAACATTGGTTGAATGAAAGAAACTCAGAGTTCTGAATGAGGGTAAGGCTTAGAGAGTTACATATCTCCCAGGGCTTCTGAGGAAGCCCGATTAGGCTCACAGGCACCTGAGAAGTTTTACATCACCTGCTGGTCCCCGGGGGTAGGCCGGTCCTCACCTAAGGTGAGACCTGTTGCAGGCCCAGGGGTAGACCCATCCTCACCTAAGGTGAGACCTGTTGGGATTAGGGAGTTCCCTGTCTCAGAGAAAGCTTGAGGATTAGATTGGGAAACAGATTAACTCCAGGTTAGATGCACAGCCACTGCTGCAGATCCAGCCAGGAGGGTCTAGCTGACCCAAGACAGTATCCGACCTTCAGAGGAATACTTGAGACAGAGCCTCTGGCCCCAAACACCAGCTCCGCAGGAGGAAAACCTGGTAGGACTTAGACCAATGCTAAACACTGCAAATGCCACTACGTAATTAAGATAGTTAGACTTATAAATATAAATCAAGCAAAAGAAAGAAACTGAGCAACCAAAAAACTTCAGAGGCACAAGTCCCGTTACAGAAAGAAAACCAACACCAAGGATGGCTCAGTGGTTAAGAGCACTGACTGCTCTTCCAGAGGTCCTGAGTTCAAATCCCAGCAACCACATGGGGGCTCACAACCATCTGTAATGATATCTGATGCCCTCTTCTGGTGTGTCCGAAGACAGCCACAGTATACGTATATGTATAATAAATAAATAAATCTTAAAAAAAAACAAAAAAGACGAAGATCACATCACTAACCCCATTAACAACTGCACCTGGTGTAAGTGACCTAGATGGCCTCTCAGACAAAGAATACAAAGGACGGAGTGTAAGAATCCCAAACAATTCAAAGAAAATATAACTGCACTCCAGGAGGGCAAAGACCAAGAGATGGATGGGACACAGAAGTCAATCAAAGACATAAAAATAGAGACAGGACAGCTGAAGGTCCAAGAAGAACCTCGGTGGGAAACACAACAGAGTGGATCCTGCAGAAAACAGAGGACGGAGGGTGAACAGTGAGTCAGAGGAGTCAGCGTACTGGGTACAGGTCAAGGAAGAATGTAAGATGAAAGATGAACAGAAAGTACAATCGCTGGGACCATGAGAAGAGCTAATCTCAGCGTGGACATAGAAGGAGGAGACTATAGCAAAGTATTAGAGGATATTTTCAAGAAAAAGAAAAGGTCCAAGAAGACCTAGGGGAAAAGAGACCCATCCAGGTGGAAGAGGTCTACAGAACTCCAAATTAACAGAACCAGAAAATAAAATCCTCATGATGTACTATAGTTAAAATATTTAGAGCCCCACAGTAAAGGATGGATATTAAAAGGTGCAGGAGAGAAAAGTCAAGTCACGAACAAGGGCAGGCCCATAGGAAAAGCATGTGACTGACAGTCTGTGTGTGCAGTGGTGGGCTTCCTCTTTCCCCATCTGAGAGCCTGGCTCAGAGCAATCAGTTCTGTTCTCCCGGCCGAGGTACCTGGCTTGGGCCCAAGTCCTTTAGCTTAAAGAAACCACCGCAGCTGCCGCGTGCCGGGTTTCAGCTTTCATCTTGGGCGAGCCTCTGCGTCTTCAGACAAGAGGGTAGCCAAATTGATGGAAGTGCTTTCTCAAACTAGACCTGGGGGTGGGCTAGGAGTCGTGCCTGGTACTGGTGAATAGCCCATAACACAATGAGATAGAAACACTCATTTTAAGTCTCCCAACTGAAACAAGCCAAGGGTCGGATGGATTTCATACAATGTTTCTCAAATTATTTTGTAAAGCAGAAAGGGGAGATCTCTTCCTCATGCTTTTTACAAAGTTATATCAACCTGATTCCAAAACTAGACAAAGGCCTACCACCCCCACCCCCACCCCCACCCCCACCAAACACCACCATCAGGAATTATAGACCAATCCCGCCAGTGAACATGGATTCCATTTTTTTTTCTTTAAAATTGGAAGTGAGGTTTGTTTTTTCCCCATACTGTAAATTCTAATCATGCTTTTCCCTCCCCTCTCTCTTCCCAGACCCGAAGTGGAATTTTCTGGTTTCTTAATTCAGTTGTGTCATGTGATGTTTTTCTGGAAGCTGTCTTGTGAGAGGGCATGTGATGTTTTGCTGACAACAGACACTTGAGAGGGTTCATGGTGTTTTGAAAGAATATAAGTGGAACCCCACACACAGTGAGAGGATGCGCTTGCATTGCTACATCTTACAATGCTTCGCTGGTCTTCACTTGGTAGAGAGAAACACACCAAAGAACTTCCCCTCCTAGCCTGGCTGCTTCTGGCTGCTTCCTCCGACTCAGGCTGATTCGGAGGAGCCTTGATCTTGCTACTGATTCCAAGGCTTTGCTCTTTCCACCAATGCTACTGATTCCAAGGCACTACTTCTAAACAGGTCCACAACCCCCTTTTCCTATTAACCTTTCTTTTTCCCTACTTCTGGTCGGTGGGCTAGAAGGGAGGTTGAAGCATTTAAAAACCATAAATAAAGTAGGTTTTGAAAAAAATCTAAGCCTTCACAGACGCCCCCTGTGCACCTAACTCCATGCTTACTTTCTCTTCCTTGTTAGAAAACAAACGGCCAATATAAAAACAAACCAAAATTGAACAAAGCGAACAGAGAAGAAAGAAAAACAAAAGAGACAAGAACATCTTGAAAAATACTATTGAGTTGAGTTGTATTGGCCATCTACTGCCTGGCATGCGGCCTGCCTTAAGTGTGCTTTGTAAACCCAGTAAGACTATACCAGAGAGAACTAACTTTTCCTTTGGGAGTAGTTGTCAGTTGGAGATAGCTTCTGGGTTAAGTATGGGGTTCACGTCCACTTTTCTCAGCACTGGGGCCCCATCTGGCTTGGACCTGTCCAGGCCCGCGTGCTTGTCTATGTGCATGCACGCTGCCTCCGTCTCTGAGGGTCCATGTGTGCATTGTCCCTCTTGCATCTCGAAGGCCTTTTTCCTTAGCATTCCCCATCCCTGCTGGCTCTTACAATCTCTCTACCTCCTCTTTCACACAGATCCTAGAGCCCTGGAGGGAGGGTTTGGAAGGAGGCATTGCATTGAGGACAAAGTGTACCCTGGTTTCTCATTCTACATACATTTTCCAGTTGTGGGCCTCTGCATTTGCTCGAATCTTCTGCAGGAGGAAGGTTCTCTGATGCTGGCTGAGACCCTGATATATGGAGATATAGTAGTATTGTTAGTAGTCAGTTTTGCTACCTTCTTTCAGCAGAATGATAGCATTTAGTTTTCTCCTAGGTACCATGGGCTGTCTAGTCTCAGGTTCTTGGCCACCCAAGCCATGTCAGGAATGGGTTCCATCTCATGGACTGAGCCTTAAATCCAAGGAGAGAGTAGTGGCTACTCCTATAACTTTTGTACCACTATGGCCCCAGGGTACCTTGATGGCAGGTCACCATTATAGAGCAAGGCATTTATAGCTTTGTTGGTGTTTACTGTTTTCTTCTGGTAGCATGCAGTACCATGTATCAGTACCACCAGTACTATGAACACTAGTCAGTAGCAGGTGAAGACACCCTACTGACTAGTTAGGCACCAGATCAAGTTGTGTTCAATGAGTTGAACAGGTGTCTTCAGCAATTGGGCCCTAGCATCAGTTTGTGGAGAGCAACCGATAGCCTTGACAATATCCTGCGTTGCTTGGGATTTTCATGGGGCCCCTTTGGCCAACAACTCAATGAGATATAACCCATTCTGGGCACTGGAATTTTAACAAGTAGCAAGACACTAGTTGGGGCTTTGTCTCCCTTGTTATTTGGTGATTCAGTTTAGAGTTCATTCACATATTTATGTATTTTAGGTCTCTTCTACTATAGTATGTGTCTTAGGGTTTTACTGCTGTGAATAGACACCATGACCAAGACAACCCTTATAAAGGACAACATTTAATGGGGGCTGGCTTACAGGTTCAGAGATTCAGTCCATTATCAGCAAGGCGGGAACATGGCAGCATCCAGGCAAGCATGGTGCTGGAGAAGCTGAGAGTTCCACCTCTTGTTCAAAAGGCAGCTGGGGGAAGACTGGCTTCCAAGAAGCTAGGGTGAGGGTCTTAAGCCCACATGCACAGTGACACACCTACTCCAACAAGGCCACACCTTCTAATTGTGCCAGTCTCTGGGTTAAACATATTTAAACCATCACAGTAAGTTACAATATGACCCCTAACAGCCCTCATAATAGCTGCTCCTCTCTATATACCTGACCTCCTGCCTCCCCCTTTGTTTAACCCTCTCCAGTCCTCATTCTATCTCTCCACAACTATATATTCTATCTCCCTATCTTAGGAGTTCCTTCTGTTTCCCCAGTTCCTCCTTCTATACCCAACCTCTGTGGTAACACTGATATGAGCACACTTATTGGCGGCTTAACAGCATCCATATGTAAGAGAATGCATACCGCATTTGTCTGGGCCTGGGTTACCTTAGCCAGGATGATTTTTTCCTAGCTCCACCCATTTAAACAGCAAATTTCATGATTTCTTTTTTTTTTTTAAACAGCTGAGTGATAGTTCATCATAGGTATTTTCATTTGTCTGTCTGTGGCCATCTATTTATGAGGAGAACAGCAATGAGCTTGAGTGAGCAAGTGTCTCTGTAGGAAGATGTAGCATCCTTCAGGTGTGTACACAACAGTGAGATAGCTGGATTTTGAGGTAGATCTATTCCTCGGTTCCTGAGGAGCCACCACGCTGATTTCCATAATGGCTGTACAAGTTTGCTCTCCCACCAGTGAAGAATGAATGTCCCCTCACTCCACACCCTCGCCAGCATGAGCTGTCGTTTGTTCTATTGATCTGGGCCATTCTTTCTGGTTTAAGATGAAATCTCAAAGGAGTTTTGATTTTCAGTTCTCTGAGGACTAAGATGCTGACATTTAAGTGCTTCTCAGCCATTTGAATTTCATCTTTTGAGAAATCTCTATTTAGTTCTGGACCCCATTTCTTAACTGGGTTGTTTTCTTAATGTCCAGTTTTATCCTCTTTGAGTTCTTTACTTATTTTATATATTAGCCTTCTATCAGATATGTAATTGGTAAAGATCTTTCCCCATTCTCCAGTCTGTCAATTTGCCCAAATAATGCCATATTGAAGCTTTTCAGTTTCATGAGGTCCCATTAGTTGTTTTCTTCACGCCTGTGCTGTTGGTGTCCTGTTCAGGAAATCTTTCCCTGTGCCAATGAGTTCAAGACTATTTCTTACATTCACTGCTGTCAGATTCAGGGTACCAGCCTAAGATAAAGGACCTTGAGTCATTTGGGGTGGAATGTTGTACAAGGTGACAAATATGGATCTATTTGCATTTACCTACATGCAGTTTGACCAACACAAGTTTTTGAAGATGCTATCCTTTTCCATTTGTGTATTTCTGGCTTGTCAAAAACCAGGTGTGTCCACAGATGTATGAACTTATGTCTGGGTCTTTGATCTTATCCCATTGATCAAGGTGTCCGTTGTTATGCTGATACTATGCTGTTTTATTACTAAGCTCTGTAGTGCTGCCTGAAATGGGTGATGATATCCCCAGCAGTTCTTTTACCATCATTGAGAACTGTGTTAGCTATCCGTGTGTGTGTGTACCTGGTCTTTGTGTGTCTTTGTGTTTCCACATGAAACTGAAAATTGTTCTTTCAAGTTTTGTGAAGAACTGAAATTATGATGGGGATTGTATTGAATCTGTAGATTGTGCTTGGTAGAATGGTCATTTTCACTTTATTAATCCCTTTGATCCATGAACAGGGGAGGGTTTTCTGTCTTCTTTTTAAATTTCTTTCTTCAATTTCTTAGAATTAGCCCAAGATTTGTGGGTTGGGAGGGAGAGTATTGTAAAAGATACGTTGCCCTGATTTTTTTTCAGTCTGTTTGTTGTTTGTATATAAGAAAATTACCGATTTTTGTGTGTTCATTTTATATCCTGCTATTTTGTTGAGTGTTTATTAGCTGTAGAACTTTCCTGGTGGATTATTTTGGGGTAAACTATATATAAAACCATGTAATCTGCAAATATTTTTATTTTTTCTATGTGTAGTCTTTGATCTCCTTCAGTTATTAGATGCAAAAATTCTTAATAAAATACCTGCAAATGAAACTCAAGATCACATCAACAAGTTCATTCACCATGACCAAACTGACTTCATCTTGGAGATACAGGCATGGTTCAACTTCTGTAAGTCATTAAATGTAATCCACAGTATACATAGATTAAATGTATACATAGATTAAATGTAATCCACTATATACATAGATTCATGGACCAAAAAAAAAAAAAAAACCCAAAAAAACAACAAACAAACAAAAAAGCCAGAAAACACATGATCACCGCATTAGATGCAGATAGGGCCTTTAACATCCAGTCAGAATGTAAGTCTTGGAGAATCTAGGCATACAGGGGACATTTCTCAACACAATAAAGGCAATATATTGAAAGCCCATAGCCAATGACATGAGAAATGGAGAAAGCCTCAAAGCATCTCCACTAAAAGTAGAACTAAGATAAGGATGTCCACTTTCTCCATACCTGTTCAACATAGTGCTTGAAGTCTTAGCAAGGGCAGTAAATCAAGAAGAAATACAAACACAAAAGAAGAAATCAAAGTATTCTTATTTGCAGATAATATGATTTACCCATACATGTCTAATGACTTCACTAGAAACCTCCTAAAGCTAATAAACACATTTAGCAAAGTACCAGGAAAGGAAATTAACCCACAAAAATGGGTAGTCTCTCACATACCGAGAAGACACCAAGAAAGGAATCAGAGAAATCAAAGAAGATAACAGAAGCTGGAAAGACCCTGCCATGTGCATGGATTGTTAGGATAAATATCATGAAAATGGTCATCTTACCAAAAGCAACCTACTGCCTTAGTGCAATTCCTGTAAAAATTCCAATACAACTCTTCCCAAGAATTGAAAAAATAATCTTAAATTTTATATGGAAATACAAAAGGCCCAGGATAGCCAAACCCCTAAACAATTGGAGAAAAAAGGAAGGAGAGAGGGAAGGAAGAAAATGAAACCCAATGGAGGCACCACCATCCTAGATTTTAAGCTGTGTTACAAAGCTAGAGAGATAAAACAGCCTGGTGTTGGCAAAAAAACAAACACAATGATCTCTGAAGAGACACACCATGGAATAGAACTGAAGACCTGTGTATAAGCCCATACTCTTGCAGGCATCTGACTTTCCACAAAAAGGCTAACAGTACCCCTTGGAGAAAAGACAGCATCTTCTACAAATGGTGCTGGCCAAACTGGATGGCAACATGCAGAAGAAGGAGACTGGATCCTTCCCTCTCACCATGTACAAAACTCAACTCCAAATGGATAAGGAACCATAACCTAAGACCTGATAGCCCAAATCTGATACAGCAGAAAGTGGGAGATTCAACATATAAGCACAGGAAATGAGTTTCTGAACAGAATCCCAGTAAGTACAGAAAGTAAGACCAACAGTTGACAAATGGCACCTCATGAGATTACAAAGCTTCTGTATAGCAAAGGACACTGCCTTAGTTAGGATTTTACTACTGTAACCAGACACCATGACCAAGGCAACTCTTATAAAGGACATTTAATGGGGGCTGGCTTACAGGTTCAGAGGTTCAATCCATTATCATAAAGGTGGGAGCACAGCAGCATCAAGGCAGGCAGGGTCCAGGCAGAGCTAAGAGTTCTACATCTTGATCTGAAAGCTGCTAGCAGAATACTGACTTCCAGATAGCTAGGATGAGGGTCTTAAAGCCCATACCCACAGTGACACACCTACTCCAAAAAGGCCACACCTTCTAATAGCACCACTCCCTGGGCCGAGCATATACAAACCATCAGAGACAACATCATCTGAATGTAGAGTCAGCCCACAGAATGGGAAAAAAATCTTTACCAGCTATTCATGTAGGAAGCAGCCAATCTTGGTGGCCCAGACTCAGAATGACAGATTTGACAAGTCCTCCCTCATGTGGGTGCTAGCCTCGACTCTCACAGTATGTCACTAAATTGGAGTATCTATAAGAACCAGAGGAAGAAGCGCGGGGATGGAGGGGAGAGGAGGCAGGTAGTTAAGAGGGTAGGGTGGGCCGGGTCTGCACTGGGTCCCCTGTGTTCATATTATGGCTTCCAGTTCAGTGGTTTTTTGGGATTCCTGAGCACGTGGATAAGTGGGTATCTAACTCTTGTGCCTTCTCCTGGGTTCTTTTCCTTCTGTTGGCTTGTCTCACCCAAGTTTTATCTTACATTTTGTTTTGTTTTGTTTTTTAATGTATGAGTGAATGAAGGGTAAATGTTAACAACTGAACTGTCATTTATACCTGCTGGGAGAGGAGAAGTCAGTTTTTTCCAATAGTGACATTGGGTAGTTCAACCACTTCGGGGCAGACCTCATGTTCAGGAGTAGCTGACTAACATATAATGGCCTCCATGACTTTTGGGTGCTTTAATTTGGCTACAGTTTGGTGTTTTTGTTGTTTTCTTTTCCTTTTTGGGGTGTGTGTGTTATATTTTGTTTTCTGAGTTGGAAGGATTTTGTTGTTCTTTGGGCTTTTGGTTTGTTTGTTTTTGAGAAAAAACTTGAGGTTGGATGGGTAGGAAAGAGAAGAGAATCTGAAAGTACTTGGAGGGGAATATAAAAATATGTTTAAATTTAACAATTTTTCAAAACAATAAAATATATAAGTATAAGTATTAGGAAAAAAAGGAAGCAAGCCAAAACAGAGGGCTGGAGAGAAGGCTCAGAGGAGGAGAACTGGCTGTTCATCTAGATGACCCAGGTTCCGGTCCCACTACCCACGATGCAGCCAACTACCATCTGTAACTCCAGGTGTAGAGATCCAACACCCTCTCCTGGCTTCCATTTAGGCAACATGTGCACACAGTGTGCAGACATATATGCAGGCAAACTGATCCTACACATAAAATAAAAATAAGTCCTTAAAATTATTGAGTCCATACTCAAATTTACCTTCTCATAGTAAACCTGCCCGGCTGCTATCTCCTGTCAGTTCCCACAAATGTCAGAGTCGTTAATTTTACTGTTACAGCTTCGCCTCAGAATAAAAAGAAAAAGGAAAATTTTCTTTGCCTGTCAATGCTGAAACATTTGCTTGACTCCAAAGCATATCCTGGTTAGTTTGAGTAAAAAAATCACAGTGCTTTGCTTTGATACCAAATAGATACATGATCATCAATGAATTCAATCAATGTAATGTAAATAAAAAGAGGAGAAAAAAACATTTAGTTGGTAGTTCTCTCAGGCTGATACTTATTTTACATTTCCCAGAATAAACATTTAAAGTTAATTTCATTATGCTATTGATTCAGCCCTGGATTGTTGGTGCTGCACCATCAAGTCAGAGGGAAATAGGTGCACCAGCCTGGTGTAATGCAGATTACAAGTGGAAAGAATTGTTGTGTTAGGTCCCTGGGAGGCACGTTCTGGCGCAATCAATAGAGCTGTAAAAACAAGAAAGTCCTCTGTTCTTAAAGATACACTAAAGGCACCCAGCATCCAGGAGCATCAGAAGGCTTTGTGTGCTGCTATTTACTATGAAGTAACAGCCTGTGGTGAGGACAGCTCACTGTGTGAGCAGAGGGGAAAGACACTATCAGGTGTTCTGTTCCTACGCCTTTATCTGGGTCAAGGGTAATGTTTTTCCTCAAGGAAAACTGGTTTAATGGTTCCAATTTTGAAGCACACCCTGCTGTAAGCTACTCTAAAACAAAATATTTGGTTGATTGGTTGGTTGGTTGGTTGGTTTGTAACGAAGAAAAGTAAAAAGAGCATAAAGCCTTCTCTACTGTCTGTATTTAGCATGAAGGCTCTGATCTTCTCCTATGTCTAAGGTCAAGTCTCTTTCATCAGTGTTTATTATCTTCCTCACTTCAGACTGCATTTCCTGCCTAGAAACAGTGTGTCAGGAGTTACTGTTAAAACTGCACACTGAACTTTCAAAGCTGCATGCAGGAAATGAGAGCCTAGGACAGGAGCCCAGGTCAGGAGCCCAGGACAAGAGCCCAAGGTGGTGATGTCCCATTGATCATAGCTTCATCAGCGCTTATCCAAATTTCCCCTCCCCTGCTGTCCACCTTCTCTTCTCCGTGTCGCAGGTGTGTGATAGTGAGTAGCCTCCAGAAAATGAGCCAATTCTGAGAGTGCCTGTATTCATAACTTACTAAGCTCCCCAACACAGCCACATATTCACGTAGACGTACATGATCCCGCAATGTACATGATCCTTCTTTATCTGGTAATTGACACTCCCATCTGTCCAGGGCACACTTCTTTCCTTCTGAATCTGGACCTAGCTGAATAGCAAGTGATGGAACCAACCACATGGAAGTTGACGTGACAGCTTTTCTGATACAAGCTAGGTAGCATGGAGGAGCAGCCTTCATTGGCTCGGCAACACACTCTCCACTGTTTCTTCCTACATCCAAATCTAGATCAGAAATACCTAGAATAACTCCATGTATGCAAGGGCTGAATTAAAAGGAGAAGGTGAACAGAGCACTAGGTTCATCGCTCTGAGCTTCCTGGCTGCAGATACAATTTCACCAGCTGTCTCAGGTTGTTGCTTCTTGACCTCCCTGCCACGATACACTGCAACCTAGAACTGAGCGCCATCCTTCTCTGAGTTCCTTCTGTTGGGTATTCTATCACAGTAAGGACATAAATAACAAATACACAAAATTAGTACCAGAAGTGGGGTTGTTACTGTTGCTTGTTGTTCTTGTCCAGATCTGCATTGAGACCAAAGGGACATATTTTAAAAAGAAGAACTTTAGCAAGGAAATAAGTGACTGAGTTGAAAATTGTGAACAAAGAAAGTTCAGGTGACAATGCACCTGTAACTGTCACAGAAGCCCACTCTCCTCATTGAGATAAGGCGCCCGGAGGGCGAGACCTGTCCTATCTGAAGGACTCTAACTTGTCAAAATACAAATTCATTTTCAAGCAAAGGGCCTGAACTAAAACTGTCACAGAGGGACTTCCCTGCTCTAAAAACAACTGCCTAAGAAATGGTTGCTCCCGGTTTAGCCACAAAGGCACACAGAGAGTGTTACAGCTGTGGTCTGAGGGTGCCAGTGGCAGTGGAACTAGGCTGTACCATTCATGTGGTCCTGGATTGGTGGCTATGAAAGAGGCAACACTGAGGAGGTCATGGAGCCTTGTATCACAGTTCCAAAATACTGCTAGGTGTAGAAAAGTCAAAGCATCTAAAAGCAGGCCTTGAAAGGATCACCATGGAGGAGGTTTCTGGGAATACTTCTGAGGATTAATTATCTAGATCCATTAGCCTTGATGCATCCATGGGGGACTATCTTTGTTAAGTTAACTGAAGTGGGTGCACGCACCTTGACTGTAGACAGCACCATCCTATGGGCTGGGGTCCTGGGCTGGGTTTAAGGAAGAAACTGATCTAAGCCCTGAATTCACCTGTGCTTGCTGACTGTGGACACCACGGGACCAGCCACCATAAACCAGCATTTGCAGGACTTGCCCACCACAAAGCATGGTTACCTTAAACTGTGAGCAAAACCCAAAGCTTCCTTCCTTAAGCTGGTTTTGTGTTTTATCACAGCAATACAAGTAACTGATATATCGGGCACACAGAGAAGCAAGAAAATACGGCCCACAGAGAATAGTCAATAAGTAAATGGAAACCTATGTAGAAGTGGCATCGATGGCAGAATTACTACACCAACACATCAAAACACGTACAGTTGTGTTCTGTATGCTTTAAAACCTAGAGGGATGACCACACAGAGTAAGTGCAGGCAGAAGTGAAACCTCTAGAAACAGAGACTCCAGTATCTGAGATGAAAAACACACAAGATCAGATTAACCATGGTTAGACTCTGGAAACCATCAGTGAACTGATGACACAAGCACTGGAAACCATCCAATGGAAAAAAAAGGAGTCTCGAGACTGGAAAAGATTATGAATCCTAGGAAAATGTAAAACAACCTAACACACATGTGATTGCTCTAAATGTGATCCCAAGACAGGGAGGTTGTCTGAGATGGGGCTGGGGAGACCACCGTGGGCTAGGAGCACTGACTGCTCTTGCATGGGACTCAAGCTTGGTTCTTAGCACCCACGTGTTGGCTCAGTGCTGTCTGTAAGCTGTAGGATATCTATCTCTACTGGCCTTTGTGGGCACTGTGTGTGTGTGTGTGTGTGTAGACAGAACACACAAAAATAAAAAAGAATATTTGAAAAAACAATGAGCAAATATTTTGCATATGACACAGACTAAATCACATGTGAACCCCAAGCGCAAGAAACATTGACTAAGCTCCACCGGTTCTTGCCTTAATCTGATTGCTATCATCCATGGGTAGAGGAATAATATAAATCACACAGCAGAGAATATACTCTGTACAAAGAAATCAAGATAGACCTCGCCTGTTCTGTTGGAAATGAGGAAGTGGGAAAACAACAGAGACATCATGAGAAGGGAAAAAGTCAGTCTATAGAAGCTCCAACTCCACCGAGTATCTTACTAAGCAAAGCTGAAATAAAATGGTTTGCAGGCAAAGAAGCTGGAAAAAAACGGTCACCAGCAAGCCCACATTGCAAGCAACTATAAAATACATTCTTATGTAGAGGGGAAAGAGTATAGGCTGGAAACCTGGAAATATTAACTAAGTGGCTAAATAGTTGCCATTTTAATCTCCTTAGGAGATGATTGCCCTTATAGAGACAAAGTAACATGCTATGGAATCAATCATCTGTGTGAAAATATTTGACAGCAGAAGCCCAAGAACTGAGGAACAAAAGCACACTGTAGTTCTCACACTACAAATTAAATATCATAACACCCCTTGAAGTTAGAGCTTGATATGAGAAGTCATCAAGACTCGGCATGAAACAAGCCACAGCCAGTTAGCTAACGGTGGGATTTTAATTCTTTTAATTAAAAAGTGTGTTGTTGTTATTGCACATGTGAGCGTGTATGTGTGTATTGGAGAAGGGTGTGTCCGACGGTGTCTGTGAAGTCAGGGGATAACTGTGTGAAGTCCGTTCTTTATCCGTGTGGGCTCCAAGGAATAGAGTCGGGACTCCAGGCTTATACAGGAAGTACCATTACCCATCCTCTATGGCCTTACGTTGGAATTATTGTGAAATGTTGGATTGATCCAAAGAGAGGCAGAAACAATACCCAAAAACAGATGTTGTGAGTAAAAGCAGGTAGCCAAACTGTACACTTACACACATACAGGTCACCAATCCCACCACATGTGCATGATGTAAACAGTTCCCTTAAAAGACAAAGATTTTCAGACTGTACATTTAAAAACCAACTCTACCGCTCTGAAATGTGCTCTGAAATCTTTTAACCCTCAAAATCCCGACAGCGTCTTAGTAAGGTACGTTAAGTTACTTCCTCCTTGTCCAAAGTAGTTCCTTCTCTGTCCAGCGAGCTTACGTTGCCAGAAGCTGTCGCGGTGCTAGTTTTAAAGACGCTCTGGGTGGATTACTCAGAAATGACTCCTCCAACTGAGATGAGTGTTAGGTTAACATTTTCATCTAATTTGTTTCCACATTTTGACCTCTGACCCCTGACCCCTCTCCCAGCCCAGCTCTTATCCAATACATCATGAGAGTTGGGTGAAAGTTGAGGGGAACAAAGCACTGTAGTGTGGAGGACTTATGCTTCTTTGAACCCATCAGACTCAGTCCATGTACAGCTGCCTGTGTTTGCCAGCTAAGGCTCTTCTAAGAAAATTTACCAGTTGCTCAGAGTTAAGGATGTCTTGCCTGTGATCATGGACCCCTCTTCTGATAACGTCTTAAAATGCATTTACAGCTAGTACCCAGCTCTAAATAACCCTGAGCAACAGTAAATCATTGCCCGTTGGAGTCTGTGGAAACCTTAAGTTCCCCAAACATCACTACTCAGATGCCAAACGACAGCCATCAGGTCACAAGCAAAACAAAACATAAGCATAGTTTTTACCATCCATACACAACACTGCTGGCACCAAATGTGTTTTTGCTTACAATTCATGCAGTTCTATTTGTATTGGCACAGATCCAACAGGCGCAGGGATTAATCCCACCACACCGTTCATCCTTCCTTTAGATATCAGCTGCAAATTCATGTACCTAGGCTTCTGAATCACCAACTACAACTCATATTTGATATAACTTATATCGGATCACAGCTCCTCTCCATATTTGATAATTTGGTAGACTGGCCCACAGAGCAGAGGCAAACACCTTAACTGGAGTACTTGTTTGTTGTAAAAGGATCCAACCCAGGAGCCGACAGACGCAAGAGTTGCTTTCAGGAGGAAGAGGAAGAGGAAGAGGAAGAGGAGGCAGGTATGGAGCTTCATGCTGTCTCCAGGTACAGCCCCATCCTCATGACAAGTGAGGCGTTCCCTAACCCAACCTCATGACAAGTGAGGTGCTCCCTAACCCATCCTCATGACAAGTGAGGTGCTCCCTAACCCATTCTCATGACAAGTGAGGTGTTCCCTAACCCATCCTCATGACAAGTGAGGTGCTCCCTAACCTCTTGACCTAGAGATATTATATAAAACCTGCATTTTGTAGTCACTGACAATCCCTAAATCTTCAGCTTCTCTCCTGTTCCTGGAATGAGGCAGTGCTGAAAGTTCCAATCTTCAAATCATAGCTGAGACTATCTGGGGACCAGTCCCTCTATAAGAGACCACTAAGCATCACCTCGTTAGAACATATTCCTGTCACTTGGGAAATCCCAAGGGCTTTAGAGTCAGAAACACAGTCAAATCCAGAAAACCTTTGACATCTCTCATATCCACCTTGGACAACAGTTGTTTGGTTGGTCCAAACCCAGAAGAGTAATGTCAGGACAGAAGCCATTCACTCCTGTAGATGAAAAAAGATACTCACTGGTGTTTTTTCAGAGACCAAATACTAGAACAAAAGATACTTTATCACTTAGGGGAAAAGATGCCCTATATTGACCTTTGGCTTACACACACACACACACACACGTGCATACACACGTGTACATAGACACAGACAAACACACAGAGAGCAAGAAACTTAGGAAATTACAGAAGTTTTCAAAGCTCTATGCTAGAAACCAAATGATAGAGATTTGGATATTATACACACATGCATGTACACATAACATGTGTGTGTTGTTGGATCATAGCTTTTTGTGTTAGACAGGCCCTGAGCTAAACATAACTCCCTATACTCACCAGTACGGCCAGTAGTTGAAAGAGCCAAGTGTCAGGATCAGCTTGCCCAGGCCACCACAGCATCTTTCAAGTGTTGCCTGAATGTTGTGTTCTGCCTCCCTACTGGCCAGGTCCTTGTCCCTAAAATGGGCCTCTTATAACCATGGGAGCCTCAGTCCAACCAGCTTTTCTCAGACTGTTTCTGGAGCCTTCCTTCTCAAGGACACAGGACTGTTCCTGGTATGTCACAGTAACCTGTGTGCTCAAAGTGCTGGATACTGATGGGCGTTCACTACAGCAGCGAGTGCTTCTATCTTGCCTCTGTTCTTCCGTGTTTAGACTTAGAACTAAGTACCTGCTTTCCAAGACGAAACAAGAAAGGTCAAAGGCAGAGTGTGAGCAGGAATTGTCTTCTGATGTCTTTCTAACTTGTACACAATTAGTGTCAAACAGGCACCCATACTCTGTCCGTGTGTGACACAAGATGTGAAGGTCAGCCAGAGTGCTTCTCACTTATGAGAGATGGGGCAAAGCAGCCCATGACAATGTAAAAAGTCAGCTTTGGAAAAAGACTGCAGGTCAGAATTGTGGCTCTCATCTCACTGTGACCCTGGTACAGAAAATAGCAGAGAGAATCAAGAGTCATGTCCAGCCATCGCTTAGTGTTCGTGTATCTACACAGCTCCTGAAAAGCTTCCTCAACTCCGACACAGGGAGCGGTGTATACAAAGTGAAGTTACTTTAATACCCTATCTTCACCTCTGTCCACCCTCACAGTAAATTGATAAATAAGCAAAGAAACAGGAAGAAATTAATTGGAGTCAGAATGCTAAGTTTGCAATTTCAAATTCACAAATACCTAAAGCCAGTTTCAAGCTCATGAAGCAGAAACTGGTCTGACTGAAGTTGAAACAGACAACTCTGCAAACTCGTTTATATTTTACTATCTCCTCCCAAGAACTAGAAGGACTCACCACACAGGGGAGCTTAACTGACAAGTAGGTTACGCCATGGAATGTACATTCTCTTGAAAAGCATATGGAACATTCACTAATTAGACCAGTTGTTAGGCCATGAAACAAGTCCCCAAATATCAAAACAGAGAAACTGAATAAAGGGCATGTTCTGACCTCATCAGAACTAATAACCAATGAGAAGAAAGGAATCCGGGAAACCCCATTATATCTGAAAAATGTAAAAACCTACTTCCATATAGCCTATAGGTCAACGAAGAAACCAAAGGGGAAGTTAGAGAATGTGCCCCGAGCAGCCCACGTACGTCTGTGGAATGCAGACAAACAGCCCTCACATGAACCTTTCCACCACTACATAGCTATGCCAGGAAAAATGAAAACTCTCAGACAAATAAACCAAGCTTCCACATTAGAAGGATATAAGGTGATTAATATGAACCGAAAGAAAGTAAGAAAATCAAGGAATAGAGGCGAGAAGAGATATTAATACAACATGAAACAGAAGAACCACAGAGAAAGCCGGGCGTGGTGGCGCACGCCTTTAATCCCAGCACTCGGGAGGCAGAGGCAGGCGGATTTCTGAGTTCGAGGCCAGCCTGGTCTACAAAGTGAGTTCCAGGACAGCCAGAGCTACACAGAGAAACCCTGTCTCGAAAAACCACAAAAAAAAAAAAAAAAGAACCACAGAGAAACGTAGTCAAGGAAACTACAATTGGTTTATTGGTGTTTTGGGGGGAAAAAAAAACCTAAATTCAGAAACCTTAGCAAGACTGATGGATAAAAAGAGAGAAAGAACAAATTTCCAAAATCATGAATCAAAAAGAGAATGTCATCACTAATATTATAGAAATTAGAAGGATAGGGAGGGCTATGAATGATTTTATATCAGTTAACTGAATGACTTAAATAAATGGAGGAATTCTCATAAAGACAAGAGTACAATTTAACTTAGATATAGGGCTTCTTCAGACAGAGCAAAGGGCTGATATGTTCAATCCATGACCAAAGGGGCTTGGCGAGCTAGGACAACTGATAATGTTTACAACCTTCCAAAAAGAAATCTCATTATCTAATGGTCTCGCTGTAGAATTATATTAATTAAAGGAATATCTATGTTTCACACACTCTTCAGAAAATATCAGGGACATACCTCCCAATTCATTCTATGAGGTCAATCTTACCCCAACAAAGATGTTTCAAGAAAATGTCTAACACTCTAAAGTACATAGACACATAGATCTTTAACATTGACAAACTGAATCCAGAAATGTATAAAAGAGTTGAAACACTAAGCCCAAATGGGATTTATTTGGGGATGAAGGTTTAATATCTGAAAATCATAACTCTAGTATAATGCAAAATAAAGGACAAGCTCTAAATGATTACCTCAAAAGTTGGTGAAGAAAAATAACACAAAATCTCTCATTTGACCAAAATAATCTTCTCTCAATAAATTAAAAAATTGCTGCGGATCCTCAACAATTACCTAACGACCACCTGAGACTAGTCCAAAGCCTGTGAAAACATGACTATCTACCTCCTAAAATCAAGAGCAGGGCAAGACAGTCCAACTTGCTACTTACTCAGGAGGCAGAGATGATCAGATCTCTGAGTTTGAGGCCAGCCTGGTCTACAGAGAGTGTTCCAGGATAGCCAGGGCTACACAGAGAAACCATGTATCAAATAGCTAATTATAAACAAAGAAGCAAAGAAACAAATAAAATCGTGCTTTAGGATGCTTGGGGGTTAGGAGTATTTGCTCTGCAAGCATGAGGACTTAGGTTTGAATCCCCAGTGGCCATCTAAGAAGCTGATCATGGCTGCACATGCCTGTGGGCTGAGCATTTGGGGAGATGGAGATGAACTGGCAAGCTCTCAGTTGGTGAAAGACCCTGACTTCACACAATAAGTAGAAGGACAGAGGAAGACAACTGACCTCTCCCTCCAGCCTCCATATGCTCATGATGTGTTGGCCCATCTGCACACTCCTGTGCATGCACGCCCCCACCCCCACCCCACACAATCACGTTTTAGTCACTAGAATGGGAAGAGCCAAACAATATCAACAAAAAGTTACATTCATCTAGATTCTTATATGCAGAGGATGGATCACAAACCAAAGGAAAACACCTGATAGAACCCATGCCATAGATGTATCTCAGCAATTGTGTGCTAAAACAGAGTGAAAGAAACCAGACACAAATGGCCATATTTTACACAATTTAACAATTCGTGCCAGGTTTCCAGAAAATGTGAGCGCATATGTGGAGTTCCCGGGGTTGGGGAACATAAGTTACAGTAAGGAGGGACTATCAGGTTAGCGGGCATATTCTCAAACTGAGCTGGGCTGGTAGCCACACGACTCCATGTATTCATTTTTAAAAAGTTATTGAACAGAACCTTTGCGTTGAGTCCATTTAAAGCTCTGGAGCTGTTTAACAATAGGAATATGGAAACCTAAAATTTAATGAAAACTTATTTGGCCCTACATTGCTGTTGCAGAAGGTGGTTGAGTTGGAAAGATCATGGGATCTTGGTGGGCAGCTGGCCTTGAAGTTTGGTCTTCTGTACCTGATGGTATTTAAAGAAATGAATATGCAGGGGGTGCTGCTTATAGCAAGTCACTTCTTGCTCTGCTTTCTCCTGCACACGCCACTTCTCCTTTCAGAAAGTCTCTTGACTCAAGAGAGCAGTCATTAATTGGCTCAGCCCAGGTAAAAGGAGCAGGCAGAAGGAGCAAACAGTAGACAGATGCCCCCTGAATAAGTCTGGTTTTCTTTGTCAGCAAACAACAAAGGGAAAAGTAAAACACTAACACCTTTTGACTCTTACACACTGGCTACTGAAATGCGTAGGTAAAACATCATGCAGGACTGAGGGAGGGGCTAGCAGGCAGGGTCTGCAGGAGAAGAGGGCAGGTTTTCCTTTTTCCCATCAGATCTCTACTTATGTTGGAGTCTCAGTAAACTTAAAGTCAGTGTTAGCATTGAGAGACGTGACTAGGCCGACTTAAGCAGAGTAAACATTCTATAGTAGTAAGATAAGAACATGCACCATGTTGTGTTCAGAAGAAAGGCTTCTACCGAACAGCAAAGATGCAAGGGAAACTGATGGAGGAGACAGTCTACAGCAATGCCAGCAAATGTTTCTGTGTGAATAGGCAGACGGCTAATGGCTTAGGTCCTACAGGCCAAGTGCATCCCTGTGCCCAAGACACCTATGAACTAATAAACTGTAGAAACACTCAGCTCTGGTGGAATGAGTTCAGACTGAACAAAAAATAGCCCAAGGACCAGGGCCAGCATTTATAAGATAGTACTGGAGAAAATAGTTTAAAGTAGTGTCAATTGTAGAGGGTTGGTAAGTAGAGTAACAACCCTAAATGATCAATAAATTAGCATGAATACAGGTAATACAACAGTGTGGGGATCATGTGGCATGAATAGGAGATGAGCTTGGTAGTTCTTAAAGAGGAGGAAAATACAAGAGAAATATGAACAATATGATACTGCACACTCTTTAGCTTGCAAACAAAGCACAAAGCAAAAAACAAAAAAACAAAAAAACAAAAAAACAAAAAAAAAAGATTAGTTTGAAAAAAATGTCTCAGAGGTGATGGATCAAGTTCAACTGATCTGCAACCACTATATTAAGTTCTTAAGCACAAGAAACCAAACTTTGCATCCATAAGGAGGAAATGTAAGAGAACGATTGTGTCAGTATGCAAATCATGTGCTTATATAAAAGCACAGCATGAACCATAAGAGAAAGTGACTAATTAGGCTCTATTAATGTGGCAATATTTCTTCATTAAAAGATGCCACAGGAATGAAGGAGCCTGTCACAAGCCTAAAGCAAACATGTGCAGATAGATACACAGTCATCAAGGACTTACAGTCAGGAACCAGTGTATAAAGAATTCATACAACAGAAAATAAGATAGGCCTAATAGAGAAGAGGACAGTGGATAACACAGCCTGTTCACAGAAAAGGAGACGAAGTGACCAAAATAATAATAATAATAATAACAACAACAACAATAATAATAGGAGGAGGGAGAGGAAGAAGAGGAAGAGGAAGAAAAGAGGAAGAAGAGGAGGAAGAGGGGAAAGAAGTGGAAGAAGAGAAGGAGGAGGAAGAAGAAGACAGGAAGAAGAGGGGGAGAGGGGGAGAAGAGGAAGAAGACAATAGGAAGAGGAGAGAAGGAGGAAGATGAGGAAAGGAGAAGGAGGAGGAGGAGGAGAAGGGAAAATAACGATGACCACCTTCATTATTTATCCCACAAATAGTAGAAATTTGGGTCATAGCAAGATGACAACGTGGTTCCAGTCGTCTGGTGACCTAGGTTTGGTTTCTCTTGCTATGAGAAACATAATAACCAAAAGCAGCTTGGGAATAAGAGAGTTTATTCCATTTTATACTTCTAGGTGGAACTTGAGTCAGGAGCATGAAGAAGCCACGGAGTGGAGGGGCTAACTGGTTTTCTCACTGGCATGCTGTGATGGTTTGTATATCCTTGGACCAGGGAGTGGCACCATCTGTAGGTGTGGCCTTGTTGGAATAGGTGTGACCTGGTTGGAATGGGTGTGTCACTGTGGGTGTGAGCATAAGATCCTCACCCTAGTTGCCTGGAAGTCAGTCTTCCACTAGCAGCCTTTGGATGAAGATGTAGAACTCTCAGCTCTGACTGTGCCTTGCCTGCCTATACTGCCATGCTCCCACCTTGAAGATAATGGACTGAACCTCTGAACCTGTAAGCCAGCCCCAATTAAATGTTGTTTTTTATAAGACTTGCCTTGGTCATGGTGTCTGTTCACAGCAGTAAAACCCTAAGACACATGCTTCCAGGCTTGTGCTCTGCTGGCTTTCCTATACAACCCAGATCCACCTGCTAGGCAGGCATAGTGCAGGTGCTGCCCACAGTGGGCCGAGCCCTCCTGTACCAATTAGGGATCAAGGCAAAGCTCCACAGACAGAGAAGGGACTGAGCTAATTGAAGCAATTTCTCAGCTGAGGTTCCCTCTGCCTCGGTAATTCTACGTTGTATCAAGTTGACAACAGGAAGTAGCCGCTAGAATGTGGAGCGCTCAGAACACATGCAGGCTGCTCTGAGCTCCCGTGAGGAGATAAACTGGTAGAGTCTTTTGAAAGAAAAAAACCCAACTATGACAAAGACCCTCAAATCCCATGCTTGGGTATTGGCTACAGAAACATTTGGAGGTACCAGATTGGTTAGTTTCCCTGTCAATCAGCAAAACAAGTCACAAGAGCTCAAGAGGAGGAAGGGTCTCTGTAGTTCACGGTCTTGTAGGGTGGTTCAGCCTGTTGATCACTTGGTCCCACATGATGCTTGATGCATCGTGGGAGGTTGTAGCATGTGGGAGAGTTGTTGAGAAAATGGCTGACCACGAAGCAAAGAACAAGGCAGTGGCTAGGAACCCCATGACCTACTTCCTTCAGCTAGGACCCATCTCCTTAAGTTCCTACAAATAGCGCCGCCAGCCGAGGAACTACTTGTTCAAAACCTGAGCCTCTGTTGGGTATTCAATATCTACTCCATGGTACACTTGCAAACTTCTCAGTGGAAAGATACAATAACGATTTTAACAGCAATGTCTACAGCAGCAAACACTTAGAACCACCGAAATATCCTTTGTCCATACAAGATTTGGGATGTTACCCCAATGGAACACTATTCAGCAGTAAAAGCAGCTTATTGAAGGATTGAACAGGGTAAATAGGATATATCATTATAAGACAGGACTGTCTTAGTTAGGGTTTCTATTGCTGTGATGAAACACCATGGACTAAAAGCAAGCAGGGGAGAAAAGGGTTCATTTGGCTTATACTTCTTTCTATATTGCTGTTCATGATCGAAGGAAATCAAGACAGGAACTCAAACTGGGCAGGATTCTGCAGGCAGGACATGATGTAAAGGCCGTGGAGGGGTGCTGCTCACTGGCTTGCTCCCCCTGCTTTCTTATAGAACCCATGAACACCAGCAATGGGCTGGCCCCATCAATCATTGATTAAGAAAATGCCCTCCAGCTGGGTCTTATTGAGGCATGTTTTCAATTAAGGTTCCTTTCTTTATGATAACTCTAGCTTGTGTGTCAAATTGACACAAACTAGCTATCACAGAGGACAAATACATTTCCACAGCAAGGATATATGACAGTCTGCAAGCGTGGTGACCCAGAAACTGGTCTCAGTCCAAGAGACTGGATCCCTTAGAACCTAAGGGATCAATGTTAGAGGCAAAGGGCTTGGATTCTCCCGGGACAGTCACTAGTTCATGCCCACGTGCAAAGGCTCAAGACTCTAGAGTCAGATGTCCATGTCTTGCATGCAACAGCAGCAAGCAACAAGAAGCCTACCCTGCACCTGTGGGGTGTGCACATGTAGAAAGGACACCTGGCAAGGGAGCAGAGGCTGCTCATGGGTCACATGAGGCCACTGGGAAGGGTGCAGATGAACAGTTTGAAAGCGATTCACTGGGTGCTGGGCACATGAGTGTGTGCTTTCTTAATAGTTGAGGTCTGGGCGCATGGCGTAGCATCTGCGTCCACTCATCCAACTGAGAGTAAGTACTATGGGGAAATGTGTTCATGTTGAACATGCACCCACCTGTTCTTCCTGTCATTCTTTAATAACGCAGTACAACAATGACATGGAGCTTCTGCCGTATCTGTTCATATAAGTCATCCAAAGATGACCTACAGTTTACAGGATGGTGAACTCAGGCTATGTATCACATGATACAAAGGACTTTAGCATCTGTGCATTTCAATATCTGCAAGAGACCTAAAAGTGACTCTTTATGGGACTGTGGTAAGGTTATAGATTATGTATAACATATGTAGTATTTACATCAATGATATTTTATGTTTTAAATCAAAGTATTGAGCAGAAGGAATGCAGTAAGATTTTTATCTTACTTAATGCAGTTAAGTAAGATAAAAATGTTACTTAAATGCAGTAAGAAATTTAAGTAACTCTCCAAAGTGTGGGCACACACACACAACATGCACAACACACACACACAACACATGCACAAACCATGCACAACAGATACACACACAAAACAATACACATATATACAAATATATATGTGGCCTCCCTTCCCCCAGCCTGGAACCTGCTTGCTCAAGGGTGGAGCTACAGGCTCATTCGTCCTGCCACGCCCACTGCTGGAACCTGCCTTTGCTGCCTGGAGGCACACACGTGTTCGTCCTGCTACTGGACCCTGAGTTACTTGGCGGGATATTGGGTTCCCTCCCCCTTCTTTTATAACTGAGTGTCTGGAAATAGTAAAATTGAGCTTTGATCAGGATGTTGTCTTAGCTCCATTGTTTCTTCCACCCCGTCTAGATTCCTCTCTTTTCAGCGAACTGCCATTCTCAGTTGAACCGTTCGTGTTGTGGACTGCGGTCAGGCCGCAACAGTTGGCGCCAGAACTGGGACCTGAAGAATGGCAGAGGGATGCTAAGAGAAACGACTGCTGTGTGGAGCTCCACAAGAAAGGAAAGGATCTTCATATCGGAGGAGCATCGGAGCAACGGACAGGTACACATGCTAGCGCTAGCCTAAAATTTCAGTTTTGTAAAGTGTTGCTGAGGATGCGGTAGGATACGAATCAAGTTTGAATCAGTGCTGACCCAACACTGTTTCTGCTTGGGGTCAGTAGTTCGTTAATCGGAACTAGATACGGAGACAGGCAGTGTGCCGCAGCTTTTTAGAAAGCTGCTTAGGTGGAAGAAGGAAGGGTTCAAAGTAAGAAATCTTTTAGATAAGATAGATAGCTGTTGTCCATGGTTCAAAGAAGAAGAAACGATAGATTGTGGAACCTGGGAGAAAGTTGGTGAGGCCCTGAAGCGAGTTAGAGTTTGAGATTAAGCTTCAGAGGCTGAGTCTCTTAAGATATTTCTAGTTTAGATAATGATTAATGTGGTTCCTATCCTAAATAGTAAAATTTAAGATAAGATATAAAGCAATGCCTCTTTATTAAAGCATTAAAGCTTGCTTTAATAGGTATTCATAGGTATTAATTGATATCCAAACTTTGTAATATGATAGTAATGCTTCTAATATTGATTTTAACAGTGATAAATTGTTTTAAACATAGGTTTTGCTTTCCCAAAGTTGTAGGTATTATCCTAACCTTGCACAAAAACTTAAAAATTATGGTTAAAACTGCCATTGTTCCATTGACTGCAGCTTGCAGTTTGATTGCAAATTTAAGATTAATGCTCAGATTAAAAAGTATTTTACCTTTGAGTCAATACAGGGCTCTGGGCAACCCCAGAGCGGCTTGTGGCCTTTTCTTTTGTTTTGCAAACAATGCCTAAAAAAGTTTTTCCCTGTGTTCAAGAAAATTTCTTTTTAACAGTGTTACAGATTTATTCAGATGTTTAAAATAATGCTTAAATTCAAAGATTTTTGCTTCTAGTAAACTGGTAATCACTAGAAAATTTTGCCTCTATGTATGGCTAATATAGCTTTACATTATGTAAGAAAAATGTTTATTGTTTCTGCTTCTTTACAAGAAGCCAAAAGTTTTAATCTTTCAGTATATATTGTTTCCTAAGTGGAAAGTATTTTATTAACTAATACTTCTCAAGGGAAGTTTACCTTAAATCCTTGCTTGTCATTTTTCCAGTTTAGACTAGCTTCTAGCCTTTTAACTTTATGGCAATAGTACATCAGAGACTGTATATTCAGACTTAGTAAAATTAGTCATTTAATAGAGTCATAATGATTTTTCACTCTTCTTCAGTGTGACCAGCCATTCTAACTCAATCTTAGACTGGTCTAATATTCAGTTCAATTATTAGAGATTCCTATATTCTAAATTACCTAGCAAAGTTAATTCAGAGCATTTCCCCCAAGGTCACCAAAGGCTCATCTTGCCTTCACCTTATTTGTCCTAAACTTTTTGCAAACTGACATTAAAGGTCAGTCTGCAGCGAAACGCCGCTGGCACCCAGTTACTTCTAATTTGAGATTAGCTTTAGTTTTACAATTTGCATCTAAATAAAGTACCTTGACTTCTCCAAACAGAAAATTTACATTGCTACACTCTTATTGTTTAGAATTCTTCCTTTTCTCAAGCAGGTCAATCTACATTCTCCGGTTCTCCGCCCCTAAGAGCAAACAGGTAGTACTGCTAATCTCCCTTCCAAGGACATCCCAGCATGTGGCTTTTCAGTCTAAGATAAGATTTAGATTTACCAGGAGAGCTAGGGAAGTAGAAATTTCATATATATTTACAGAGATTAGTTCTTATTTTGATAGAGATGGGCTTAGTCCCTTAGCTGGCCTCTGGCTTTTCACCCTTGCTGTTACTGCAAGGTGTCCTTAGTTCCTCAGGCTAGGGAATAACAGAGATGAAGAGGAAAGACCTTCAGCTCCTATTTTAACCAAATTAGTGATGTTAATACTGACATAATTTTTGTCTAGGCCTTGCTAAATCTGAGGTTGACAAGTCTCATATAGAGACCGCGCATAAACTCAGAACTGCGCTACTGATTCATAATCATATGAATACAGTATGGGTACCGCTTGGCGCAGGAGATTACTGCGGAGGGAAGGTCCAGCTTGACCGTTTCTGAGTTCCCTGTGCGACACACCTGATTTGAAAGAGGTTGGTATCTGACTCCAGCTAAAAACCAAAAATACTTAAGGCTCTGCCTCCCCTCCCCAAAAGATACCAAGAGCCACAGATGTGAGTTGTTATAATGCTCATGGGAGGAATCAGGTCAATGTCCACCCAAGTCAAGGTTAAAGGCCCACTCATCTATGGATGAAAAGAATCATTTGATCACCTCTGTTAAGCATTGCCTATTTAAACTTAATTAATAGGGGGGAGAGAGGTTGGAGACCTTGCTGTCGTAAGGGCAGGCCCTTCACTGCCTCCCACCCAAATAAAAAAAAGCCAACTGGCCTTGTACTAAAGAGCTGGTCTTGCCCCTTCTCACTGTTTCCCCTGCCTGTCACCCAAAAATTGCAGAGGATTATCAGCTCAGTGTTATTCTAAATTTGTTTAGTTAAACTCAGCCAAGGTTCCAACGCCCTACTTAAAATGCAAACAGGTAGCTACCTATTCAGCACTAATTAGCATTATAAAGTCAGAGCCTACAGCCCAGCGCTGCTATTCCATCAGTGCTTTAAAGACAGTCTTAGCCAGATACAGTTTACCATTAGAAAAGTTAGGGAATCCCACGGAAACAGGTTTTTTCTTTAGCCCTAAGAACTCAGGCAGAACTATTGAACATAGATAATTTTTCTGCCTCAGGCCACCCCCTTTTTTATTTTTGTTTTGTTAACTAATGGGAGGAAATGTGGCCTCCCTTCCCCCAGCCTGGAACCTGCTTGCTCAAGGGTGGAGCTACCGGCTCATTCGTCCTGCCACGCCCACTGCTGGAACCTGCCTTTGCTGCCTGGAGGCACACACGTGTTCGTCCTGCTACTGGACCCTGAGTTACTTGGCGGGATATTGGGTTCCCTCCCCCTTCCTTTATAACTGAGTGTCTGGAAATAGTAAAATTGAGCTTTGATCAGGATGTTGTCTTAGCTCCATTGTTTCTTCCGCCCCGTCTAGATTCCTCTCTTTTCAGTGAACTGCCATTCTCAGTTGAACCATTCGTGTTGTGGACTGCGGGCAGGCCGCAACATATATATACATACAACACACACAACATACACACAACACACATAACACATACAACATACATACAACACACATATATACACATATAATACACATAACATACACACATACAACATACATACAACACACATATACACACATAATACACATAACATACACACTATATATATATATACACATACACACACACATACAACACATACATGTACACGCATATGTCTTAGAATATCTTGGTGAAGTGAATTTCAGACAAAGCACAGATAATTTAAAAATGATGATTTTGATATGGACCCGTCCTTTGGGACATATTGACTAAGCTATACCTTTCAACTCTCAGTTATATGTCTCTATATGGAAATAGCCTAAAAGAACAATGTCTTGGCTGGGAAGTTGCTTGGATTAAGGTGATTGCTATGCAAGCCTGAGGACTGGAGTTCAGGTCCCTAGACACTCTCAGGTACGCTGGTTGCGGTGTGGCAGTTGCCTCCAATCCCAGCCTTTCGAGCAAGCTGGTCAGCGAGAAAAAACTTCCAGATTTGACTGAGAGATCCTGCCTCAGTAAATGAGGAGAAGAATGGTCATCCACAACATATGTGTACACTCCGTACATTGTATCTCCTTTAATCCCTACATCTCTGGAGTCTTGGGGCAGCTCTTCAGTCTTGTAGTTCTGATACTTTCCCCAAACTCAGACAATTGCTAGGATCACACACTAGTGAGTGCTCTCAAAGCCTTGTTCCTCCCCAGTCATTGCCTACCTGACATCTGCCCCACCCCCAGTCTCCACCCAGCCTTTCTAGGTGCCCCCACCTATATACTGCTACAGCCATTCAGTAGGCTTCCTGAGTGTATACTAGCTGTGTACTTGCTGTGCTCCTAGACACACACAATGCTAACCAAGCAGATGGTACATTTCTTCCCATCTCTTCCCAGCTCCAGCCTCAAATCTCTGCTTCTGAGCTCTTGTGGTAAGACACTCAAGAAACACTTGTGGCAGCGCATTGGTCAGCGTTTTCCAAGGGTGCTCTAGAAGGCAGCGATGAACCTGGCTCCTTGTACCATGTGTATTTCAAACACAATGTCCTGTGACTTCCATTGTTCACATTCAAATATTCCAGTTCCTTTTGGCAGAGAGAGAGAGAGAGAGAGAGAGAGATTGAGAGAGAGAGAGAGAATAGATATAAATCTCCCAGCATGGATACCATCTTGGCAGCCTTTGCTCCGGAGCCTCTGCGCATGAACAGCCCAAGTCCATGCAATAGTGTATTTGTAAGTGTTCTACACACAGACCCCTCTTTGTCTCTTAGAAGAGCAGCAAAAGTTCTTTCTGTCCTACAGAATGACAAAAAGACCCACTGACTTCCTTTCAAATGCGTTAACTGCCCAGCTCCCGAGTTTCAGTTCAAGGCCCATGTTTGTGCCTTTAAGCATAAAGTCTCACCGCTAAAGTCTCATACTAACTGGTGTGAACGAATAGCAATTCCAGGAAAGAAGGGATGGAGGTAGCCTGGCACGTCGTGCAGCTCCCCCTCCCCCTCCCCTTCTCCCTCCCACCATGGAACCATCTGTTGACAGGTGGCAGCCTCAGCTGGGACCACACTTGAGATTGGGGGGGGGGGGCAAGCCTAATTTTTTTCCTTGTCTCTGAGGACATGAGATCCTTTTCCTTCTGTCGATATGAAAGTGTAATTAACAGCCAATCATGTTTCCAGACAGGGGCACGGAGGGTACAGCTCCTTCTGAAATTCCAGATAATGGATATGGTGGTACATTTGGTTTTGAGAACCAGCCAGGTACCGCGGTGTGCAGTTCCCATGTCCTTGGCTGCTCCCTCTTTGAAGGACACTTGTGAAGCATTTAAGGTGACAGCCACCCATGGGCAGCCTTGCCGGCCACCTGAGGTGACTAGCTGAATTTAGGAAGCCTACCTTTTCTAGGGGACACACCTAGGTGAGAGTTTAAATGGAATGATTTAGACTATCGACTAGCCATAAAACTGTGGGCCAGTTGTAACTCCAAGAGGCTCGGTTTATCTCCAAAATATCGTGAAAGCCATACCTTGTTATAGGAGAGACTGTACACGCATGTACATAACCATGTATGCAAATATCTACATACAGATGTCCCTGGGTATCCATGACGGATTGGTGTCAGATGACTCACGACACCAGAATTCACAGATGACTGGGTCTTCTCTATAGAACAGAGCAGTGTTTGAATATCGCCCTACCTTGCACATCTGCCTGGATAATTATGTCCAGCTGATGCACAATACCTGCTGTGACATAAATGCTATGGAATCGCTGTCACGCTGACAGGGGCAAGAATGGCAAGGATGTGTCTGTTCAGTACAGGCAAAATGTTTTTCCTCGGTTTTTTGTTGTTTTTAATCAGGGTTGACTGAAGTTGAGGATGCAGAGACTGGATCCGAACACACGTCAGTTTCTAAGGTTAAAGATGGGTTTCCTGGCATCATCAGAGAGTACTCTGGCCAGCTCAGTGTCCCCATGACAGAGTGGTTTTTTGGTTTTTGTTTTTGTTTTGTTTTTTTACTTCACAAAGTCACAGTAGGAGCTGGAGAGTCCACTCTAGGGTAGGGTTCCAGGGACAATTCCCAGCAGAAAGCCATCTGTCAACAGTAACCAAAGAGCTCCTCCTCCCAGGAGCTCCCAGCTGGCAAAGTAACCGCCTGGCCCTCTCCAGACCCAAGGGTCCTGCTTGTGTCGTTTACTGGTGTAGCTTGAACAGTCCATACACCAGAGCCCTGTTACAAGAAAGCCTGGGAAGTGTAGTTTGGGGTAGGTATCAAGGACAGTCCATACACCATCCTCCACATTGAGCTATACAGGCTCTCTGTGGGATAATCCAGCAGTCAGGATCTCAGCCAGTGTAAGGGGCTGGGGGAGAGGGGTACTCAGGGACAAGGAGGGGTGAGCAGGGGCGAGTCCTGGGCTGTGGATGAGGACAGAGCAGCAGGAGATACAAATGGAAAGCAGGCAGTCTCAGGGCAGCTGTAGACAGGGACTACAGGGCCTGGCCCAGAGCTGACTGCTCTCTGGCCTCCTGGGGTCATATAAACAGATAGGCTTTCTCTGCTTGCCAGTCTGCACAGTCATCCCTGGCCTGGCTCTCAATCTGGATCCCAAGCTGCAACTGGTTCCCCCAAACTCTAGCACAGTGGAAAACCTGGACCAGACTCTTGGATCAGATCACAATTCATCCATAGTAAAGTGTATTCCTCCTAGGCTCCTTGGGAGTGTTTTGGTAGTGAGTTTCCAGACCCCAGAAAGTAAGCACCTTCCAGCAAGGATGCTAGCAAGATGGCCTCTAAGACCATTCCTGGCACAGCAAATCCAGGCACTGCTATAAGACCCCAAGTCTTAGGCTCCCAAAAGGGAGGCCCTGGCAGACAGGAAGATGGAAGCCAGAGCAAGGGCGGCCTGTACTCAGGGCCCTGTGGATGAGGCTTGGGCATTGGAGTGAGGAGCATTGCCACCTTCATAGTGAAGTTATGAGGACAGGGAAGTTGCCCTCCCTCTTAGATGACTGGAGCATCATTGCAAATGTGGTTAATGTTCTGAAGCAGCGAATGGTTTCCCGGAGTCACATGACTTAGGCACTGATGGGAGTTGGGGGAATATGTCCACTTTCATATAGGATTTGATTTTCCTATAGGATTAGATACTTTGAAAATTATGAGTCAGGCTCAAAACTGGTTGAGACCTTAAAAGCAAGCTGTGATGGTTTATATGGGCTTGGCCCAGAGAGTGTCACTATTAGAAGGTGTAGCCTTGTTGGAGTAGGTGTGGCCTTGTTGCTCTAGGTGTGTCACTGTGGGCCTGGGCTTTGAGACCCTCGTCCTAGCTGCCTGGAAGTCAGTATTCCTCTAGCAGCCTTCAAATGAAGATGTAGAACTCTCAGCTCCTCCTGCACCATGCCGGCCTGGATGCTGCTGTGTTCCCATCTTGATGATAATGAACTGAACCTCTGAACCTGTAAGCCAGTCCCAATTAAATATTGTCCTTATAAGAGTTGCCTAGGGAGGAAAAAAAATCCATCTGAAAAGCATACCTATACTAAACAGCGGTGGGGATCCTAGCACCTCTGCTTGGCTTCTGTGTCCGTTGTTTTTTCAATACCAAGGAAGAAAGTCAAAATGGATGAACATTGTTTCTGGGCACTGAAAATGGAATTGGGAGGTGTACTGGCTGGATTTTTGTGTCAATTTGACACAGGCTGGAGTTATCACAGAGAAAGGAGCTTCAGTTGGGGAAATGCCTCCATGAGATCCAGCTGTGGGGCCTTTTCTCAATTAGTGATCAAGTGGGGGATCAATAAGGTATCAAGTGATACCTTATGGGTGGTATCATCCCTGGGCTGGTAGTCTTGTGTTCTATAAGAGAGCAGGCTGAGCAAGCCAGGGGAAGCAAGCCATTAAGAAACATCCCTCCATGGCCTCTGCATCAGCTCCTGCTTCCTGACCTGCTTGAGTGCCAGTCCTGACTTCCTTTAGTAATGAACAGCGTTTTGGAAATGTAAGCTGAATAAAGCCTTTCCTCCCCAACCTGCTTCTTGGTCATTATGTTTTGTCCAGGAGTAGAAACCCTGACTAAGACAGGATGGACACCATGGTTAAATCAGGCCTCAGACAGCAGGACTATAGGGGAATGCTGGACCACAGGTACATCCCTGCAGGCCCACGGCGATAAATCAATTTCCTGAATCCTGTTTGTTCACCTTCTCTGCCCTTCCATACAAGGGATCCTTTCCCAAGCTACACGGAGAAAGCAACTCCATTTTAAGTCTTCCAGCGCCAATCATGACTCTTGGCCTGCAAAACTGTAAACACCACAGCTTGCATCTGAGTTTTCCAAGTTTGCAGTTCCAATTGGCCTCGACTGAATCTAAATTTCTTTGTCCTCAACTAAGTTGAGACCATCCTCCGTGCATGAGTGTTTTGTGTGGTGTTAGGGTTGTCTGGGCGTTGTAAGTCATCTACAAATAATCTCAAGCAGACAGCAAGCGTACTGATGAAAACATGCTTGTCATTTCTAAGATAGAGCCAAGAAGAGGTCAGGGAAAAGGCTCAAGTCCAAAGAGTGTCAGAGAAAATGCCCTGCTGGGCCAATGCAGACAAGCAGTCAGCCTTAATAGTTTTCTTCTCTTGTCTTGTCTTTTCTTTGCTTTTTTTTTCTTCTTTTCTTTCTTGAGCCACTGACTACAGAACTGCCAAGTTGGACCGGATGGCTGGCTTTCCATAATAGCTCCATGTTCCCCAGTAAGACCTTGGAAGACACTCTTAAAACCACCTCAGCCTCTTCTCTCCTAGTTCACACCCTAGATGCTTCTTCATTTTCCGGACATACCAGAGCTCGCTTTAGCTCATACACTCATCCAGGTCTACACTCTTATTCCTTTAAGTAATTTACATTTAGTTTTTTTTTTTTAAGATTTATTTATTGATTATATGTAAGTACACTGTAGCTGTCTTCAGACACTCCAGAAGAGGGAGCCAGATCTCGTTACAGATGGTTATGAGCCACCATGTGGTTGCTGGGATTTGAACTCTGGACCTTCGGAAGAGCAGTCGGGTGCTCTTACCCACTGAGCCATCTCACCAGCCCACATTTAGTTTTTTTATTCACTGTGTTTATATGTGTGCACATGTGTCATGCTGTGCATGTGAGGGGCAGAAGACAACTTGCAAGAGCCCGCTTTGTCTTTCCACAAGTGCCTTTACCCTCTGAACCATATTGTAGACCCTTAGTTTCATTTGAGAATAACAGCTAAGAGCCCTGAATGCCTTCTCTGTGTACTCCCGCTTGCTAGGCATTGGTATATTTTAGGCAATAGCCACAGACGATTGCCTGCAACCGCTCTTGGTCTTTGTTCTCAAATTGAAGTTCCATTATTAAAAATTCTTTTCTTGGGACTGGGGAGATTGCTTGGTGGTCAAAAGCACTGGCTGCTCTTCCAGAAAACCTAGGTTCAGTTCCCATCTCCCCATATGTTCACAACCATCTGTAACTCCAGTTGTAGAAGATTTGAGAATGACTCCCATGGAATGAATATATATATATATATATATATACACACACACATATATATACTCATCCATACGCACCAGGCATTGTGGTGTAAGGTACATGTCTTTAATCCCAGCACTTGGGAGGCAGAACCAGATGTCTGGGAGTCTGAGGCCAGTCTAGTCTACATAGTTCCAGGTCGGCCAGAACTACAGAGTGAGACCCTGTCTCAAAAAACAAAAGCAAACCAACCAAACAACTATCAAAACACTGCCTCCCCCACATAAGTAAAATATTCTTTTGAGAAAAAGATTATCTCAGTTTTCCACTGACAAAATATAGGGGATATATATTTGTGGATTATATGCAAAGACTTCAGCATTTTATATAAGGAACTTCAGCACCCTCCAAATTCAGGCCCTGGAGCCAGTTCCCTGTGAGGATCAAGGGATGAAGACAGTTCCAAGTATGTGCTCCAAAGCCTAAGACTCTGTAGTTGGCCACCTGTGTGGGTTGCTTGGGCTCTACACAGCTAGGTGGGACACCTTGATCTAGGGTGTTGATACATCATAACTAAGGGAACAAAACTTACTATAGTTTCTCCCGAAACCCACCATGCTATGGTAAACAGACGATATGAGGGGATAAAAGACAGAACAACAAGGCTTTAGAATCTGGGCATCAAGTGACAGTCCAGTCTGGTAGTGTAGCTTCCAAATACAGCGTCCTTAAATAGAAAGTGGCTGCCCTGGGCACCACTGGAAGAGTGGCTTATGGAAGGGACCTGAAAAGTGCTTGAGTGCAGTGGATTCTGCCTCCCCCAGCTCTGCCAGGAGGCTGGAAGTTCAGCCTCTGGAGAAGACAGTGCCAAGACTGCAACACCAGGCCCAGCAAGGAGCTAGAGCTCTAACGGCATAGGAATCTCGGGAGTGGGAATTAGAGCACCTCCTCTCAGCTTGTACACCAGGCAGTCTTCACTTTCTCGGTGGGATGCTGGAAGCTCTGCAGATGGCCCAAGAAGAATGATCTGAAAGTGTTGATGTCAGGTTCTGTAGCTGGCTTTTACTACTTTGAGGGTTCTTTTCCCCACCCTTTATCCCCCCCCCCCCCGTTTCACCCCTATCACCAAAGAGGAGAGAATGAAGGATAGAGGGGAAAGAGAAATCCCTGGATCTAATTTGTTTCCTTTTGTTTCTTCTTTGAGTGTGACTACTAACAAACCACAACCAACACCCCTGAATAACCAATAACCACTCACCTTGTCTCTCCCAGCCCTAACACTTACAGACCCTCTGCAAAGTTCCCAGCATTCCAAATGTCACAGAATCGCAGAAACTATCTGCAGCTGGCAAAAACCACGCCTCTGCTAAGCACGAGGCAAATCATAGTCAGCTGCTGAGGTCAGCCTGAAGCAGGTCCATATCTCACACCTGGGATTAAAATGAAAACACTTTCTTATATTTCTGTGATTTTTTAAAAGAAACCAAAACTCCACAATTGTTACTTCATTTCCCTTTTTCTGTTTTAGGCCACTGATGGTGCTGTGCATAGCAGGAAATTAGAAACAGACATTTTCTTTCAGGTCAGTGGCCAAGGTTTTCAGGAGACCCCTCCTGTTCTTTCTGCCGGAGCAGCTTTGCCTGTGGTGTAGGGAAACAGCAACAGCTGAGCAATCCCACTACCTGTGTTAACTTGCATCTCTCTTTTTACATAAGCCATAATTTGAACTTATCCTTTGAAATCTTCATTTATAGTTTCTGGATGCAAGTTAATCCATCTCTTCCCAAGACCATCCCTGCCGTCTCTGAGGGCAAAGGACCACAAACTCCAGTAGTTATTTTATAGCATTGAGTTTTGGGGGATTAGAGTAAGATGTTACCCATGGTCGATGGCTTGTAATTTTTGCTATGACTCAGGTCCCCAAAGTTGTTTCCTATGGTAAGAAAATACTGTGACTATCTCTTCTGAATCTGCACTCCTGAACCCAATGGAGGCCTTTGCCAAGTCACATACACACCATAGGAAGCCTAGGCACTCTTTCTGTTTGAGATTTAGGAAAACCATAGCTCCTAGAAATGACTTGTTTACTTTTTGGCACAAAGTATTGTATTTCTCAAAGTTAATACTGGGCATTTTGATGAGGGTTTGGTTTGGCCACAATCTCTTTGCAATTGACTGTATTTCCCACAATTGAAGCACCAGGCATTTTGGTATTGGAAATCTCTAGCTATAGCGTTGAGATTTTTTTTTTTTTTTTGATATTTAGCCTGGTATATTAGAACTGATATAGGTCGTTTCCCTTATCCACTCGTCCATAGGTGCTGCCCTGCCTTTAATGGTCCAATGTCATTTTTACATTTAGCATTTGTCTTTTCAGAGGCCAAGGTATCTATCAACAGTTTCCTTGTGTTGGGGTCTAATGTGGCTTTGTTCACAGCAGAGATAAACCTTGTTTCCATCTTCAATGTCACTTTGCCAAAGGTGTGGATTCAAGGGCTTGTTTGTCATCCCAGGTCAACTGAGAGGTGGAGGAACCATTAAGGGCTGCAGCCTATTGGAAGACAGTTAAATCGCTGGAAGTGTGCCCTTGGCCGGGAACATTGGGACCTTGCTTATTCACTCAGCCTAGCCACCATGAAGCATGCAGCTACCCCTACCATGATGTTCTGCCTGCCTAGGTCCAATTGGAACTAGCCAACTATCAACAAACATCAAAACATGCCTTTCTACCTTGTAAGTGGCTTGTTAATGGTTTTGTTTGTTTGGTGTGGTTCTGGGTATTGCACTTAAGGCTTAAGCCTCACATATGCCCAGAAAATGCCCTACCATGAAAAACATGGACTCATTTTTTTCTCTTGTAAGTAAAGTCTTACTAAGTTAGCCAGGCTCCTCTAGCTGTGCGTGTGTGTGTGTGTGTGTGTGTGTGTGTGTGTGTTTGTGCACGCGCGTTCTTGCTGAACCCAGAGCTAGTCTGATGGCCACCTAGCCCAACTCAGCTCTGAGATCACAAACAACCACACCCAGCTTATGCAGGTCCTAGAATTTAAAGCAGCAGGTGCTTTATTCACTGAGCCATCGTTCAAGGTGCAGCTAGGTTAGTCTTGGATCTCTTCGAAGCCCAGGCAGGCCCTGAAATTCCAATCCTCCTGTCAAAGCCTCTAGAATAGCCACCACAACCTAACGCCACATGTGCCTTCACAATCATGGCATTTTGTCACAGCTCAGGAGCTACCCCAGCCTTTTACATAGAACATTGCAACCTCAGACTCTCAGATTTCTTAGAGCTGTTCCTGGCTTTCTCCGCTATACCAACTTCCCCCACTCAATTCAATGAGTTTTTTTTAACCACTGTGCCCACTCTTCCTGGTGGCTCTGACTCTTAGATGTGGTCTCTAACTCACACACCTCTCTCTCTCTCTCTCTCTCTCTCTCTCTCTGCCAACATCATTTCAGGAGGCTATGGAGATACCAGTTCAGCCGAGTGTATCCAAATCCAAACTCACCATTTCCTCTCTAAGTTGTTCTTCCAAAGCCTCCCTGGTCAGTTGCCAACATCTGTAATCCTCAAATTAAACCATTCTCCCCGGTTCCCATGGCCGAGCCCTTGTTAAGTCCTGCTGCATCTCTTCTTAAAATAGCTCATGAGTTCATCTCCTGCTGTCTCCACACCCACTCACAGTCAAGCCCACCCCCATCATCCCTTGCTTCCCGTCCAATTGACCACAGCTTTAGACCCTCCTGTGATTTTTTCATTTTCTAGGATTTCCTTAATTTGGCCTCGAAAGTGTGAACAACCCAGTGCCCCCAGCTTCCACGCACTCGGATGATCCTTCATTCCCTGCCCCTGGGCCTTCACATCCACCACCATCCTCTGCACACAGGTGACCTCTCTTTATCCTTCAGACCTCCCTGTGAAGCACAACCACTCTGACCCCTTGCTCTCGCAGGGCATTCCCACTGGCTAGGCACCACTGATGTTAACTTTATAATCCTCTTCGTAACACCCGTAGCAGTCACTGGGTCGGTATTGACGGACGCCTATCCTGTGTATTGATGCTTCTTCAATACCTGCCCGCTGTCACTTAGACATAGCTTCAGCGTGTCACTGAAAGCTTAGTGTCCCAGTATAGAGATAGTAACAGGTAGACACACAGTTAAGAGGTGGAGCCTAGAGAGACAGTGACAGGCCACGCAGCTGCCATCTGCAGGGTAAATGTGTTTCTCAAAGGACTGCTGTTAGTTCCTTCCAGGGCCCGTTCACTCCCAGCCTCACCCTCAAATCTCTTTGGTTTGGTCTTTGCCCACAACTCTTCTTTTTTGAGTTCTTTCCCCCACTACGATGCTGTCCCTTGTAATGCAGTCAGAAGGCCAGCCTGATGGGACCACATGATATTGGACAGATGTGAGCTGAATAAACCTCTCCTTGTGTTCCTTAAGCAGCCCCAGTCATTTTTTATAGCAACAGTAAATGGGCTAATGCACTACCACAGGGTACAGAACATAACACGTGGTTGGTAAATGCTTCTGGTATGACGTTATGTTAATAATCTTACGTTGTATGCGTGTGTGTGTGTGTGTGTGTGTGTGTGTGTGTGTGTGTGTGTCTTCGAGAGGTCAACATCAGGTTACTATTTCTCAGGTGCTGATTTGTTTTTGAGACAGTCTCACACTGGGCCTGGTACTCATCCATTAGGTTCAGCTGGCTGACCAGCAAACCTTGGACATCTCCCGACTCTACCTTCTCTGGTGCTGAAATCACAAGTGCACAATATCACATCTGGTTTTGTGGGTTGGGGGGAAGAGGTTTGAAGTCATGTCCTCTTACTTGCCAGGCAAGCATCAACAACTGAGCTATCTTCTCAGCCCTCATAAATGTGTATATGTTTTCTATGTTGCTTTCTATGTTCTTATTTTCATTCATGTCTTAGAGGAGAAAGAGAAACCGTCTAGGCTGCATTACCCTTAAGTGCAATACTTGGGAATCCTCAAAATGTCATAGTAACCAGGCCTCTACTGTCTTCTACCATTCAGGGCTCAGTGGAGGTGCTGAGAAAGTCGCCTTAATAAGAACCAGCCATTCAATCAGATGGTGCCTTGCCACATGACTTTGTCTCTTTGATTAAACTGTTAAATGAGTTCAAATTAGGGGTTCCCAGAAGACTCCCCAAGACAGTACACACTATTGCTGTCGCTTTTGGCTGCCCATCAGAACTTGACGGTGTTCATAACTGGCTGAGAACACCTCATACTTCCATACGAGGACATGGCAAAACCAAGACTGTACTAAGCAGCAGGCGTCCACTCCCCCTGGCTTTCACAGTACAGGAGCCTGCTGTGTAGGCTTCAGGGGGTTGAAGGATGGCTATCAAACAATTTTGCCCAGTTGAGAAAACTGTGAGAATGTTTCAGAAGAAACCAACCACTTTCTGCTCCACAAGGAAGAAACACTTGTTCAGCACTTTAAACACGCCAAGAACCCATGCTGGGGCGCTCATAGGCCCCAGGGATGAGTCTATTATTCTGCTGAGTGGCAGGAAATCAAACAGCCCTCTAAATCTATGTCTCTGTACCCACCGAGTAAAGCGGGGCTCAGACTTGATGGTTAACAGAGAAACTCACAACTGGTCGAAGTGCAGAGGAAAAATGTCAGTGGAGTGCTCAGCCACAGATGGGACATCTATTGCGCAGCCCCGTCCCCACACACAAAAAAAAGACGTGGTAGAAAGGTTGTCAGAGACAGGGGTCAGGGAGCCAAACTGTGTCCTCTGGGCATAAAGAACACAGAACATCTATGACTGTTCGCCTAAGAATTGCATGACATCAAGCTAGTTGACAATCCATCTCAGACATGTGGGGTATAAGTCCCCTAACAGAGGCAGTTGGTGGCTTCTGGAGAAGGGAAAGTCAGTGTTTTCATTAAGGGTGTGGCCCCTAGTAGGCCACCCATGCTGCAGTATGTGGCCCCATGCCCACAAGTAAATAGAAGTACAGATTGGATTTGATAGGTTACTAAAACATGGCCGGGCATGGTTGCACACCTTTAATCCCAGCACTCAGGAAACAGAGGCAGGTGAATCTTTGAGTTCCAGGCCAGCCTGGTCTAGAGAGTAGGCCCAGGACAGCCAGGGCTACATTGAGAGACTGTCTCAAAACAAACAAACAAACAAACAAACAAAAAACAAAAAAACCCAAAAACATGACATTGAGAGGGGTGGATCTGGGAAGAGTTATAAAGAAAAGAAGGTAAATATGATCAATTATATTGAATGAAATTCTCAAAGAACTAGTTACATATATTTATAAAACAACAACAACAACAACAAAACAAAGCAAGACAGCTACTAGTTCAGAGTAATGGTACCCTAGGAGTTAGACAGGACAGGTCAGTGTAGAATCTTGTAACAGCCTGATTTTAGGTTCAAATGCTGCGGCTAAATGTAAAGCGCATGACTGACAGTTAGTGCTAGCATGAGCAGACAGTAATTTACCCCAGCATGTATGGGCTAGTCTACGGGAGCTCAGCCTTCCCCATCAGAGCCTTAGCCACTCCTGATGAGACACAGGGAAAGTGGGTTAGGGTTTCTCTCTGACCGGGGTATTTGGGGAGGGGGGGCACCTAGCATGCCAATGGAAACGTCCCTTTTAATGGAGTGAACGTTTGCATCCCTCTCTCCATCACTGCAGGTCAAACCTTCATCTCTCATGGCATAGATTCTTCATCTGTCTTGTGAGGCTGTGGCGGAGTCCATGAGGCTAGAGAATTTATCAATTTAGGAAGGTCCTTCTCAACCATTCAGGAGGAGCCCAAGAACAAGCAGTTTCTGCCTGACAGTCTTTGCCCAGCAGAGGTGATGACACAGAGAAGACAGGAAGAGAAGAAAAGCAGGCTCTGACCCATCCTCTTGTTAGCCGACTCCTATGATACTTGATGGCCTCCGGAACTCCAAGCTTTTCTGAACTCTGCCAGTCTGTGGCATTTTGTGACAGGAAGCCAGACCGACTATAATACCCCTCACTCGGCTCCTGAAAATCTACTCTAGAATCAGCTCCTCCAACAGACGGTGGCTGTTGAGTTTAATGTGTGTGTATTCACAAAGTAGCCCAGGTTGGCTTAGAACTCATGATCCTCTCTGCCTCCTGATCCTTAGCCTCCTGAGCTGGATTTGGGGATCCAGCACAGCTGGTTTGGGTTGTCTTCATGTGTGGTGTAACAATCATGGTCTGTGTAAGAGTTTACGCGGACACAAGCAGTCTGCTCTTACTTTCATCCCCAAACTCGCAAATCTACATTTAACCAGAGAAACTAGCCACTCACCATGACTTCCTGTATCCAGGGGCGGGGGGCGGAGAGGGGGGGCGCTCCACGCGGTCCATCTTCTCCACTGCGCATTGGCTGAGTCAGCTCCCTACAGTCAGTCCCTGGGCTTCTTTCCAAGTTTCCTTCCTTTACTGCAAGTAGCAGAGACGAACGTTTTTTTTTCATACTGACTGCTTTTCTCTAGCTTTAGGAATCTTCAAAGTTTCCCGGTCAAAGAGTTCAAACTATCTTTGGCTTTTCCAACTAAGGGCAAAAGCCACAACTACATGTGTGGCGATGCCCCGTGCCTACCCCCAAAGTGCCGTGGAGCTTGAATTACCCCGGCCCCACCAGTACAAGGTCTTGTCGTTTCTCTTTATTCAAACTAGCTTGTGTAGCAGGCCTTATTTTATTACTTCTTTCTCTGCAGTACTGTCCGTGCTGTGACTCAGAAATCGCTTGACTTGCTGTGTTTCCAGTCAGAGCTCTTCCACTAAAGAGTCTCAACACTCACCCCTCAGCTCGTTGCCTATTGTCTAACGTGAAGTTTGTTGAGGGGTTAGTATGGTCACACTGCAGGAGATTTGCCTGGACAAATTGTGAAGAAGAAGCAAATAGCTAAGCAGGAAGGCTAAGAAGCAGTCCTTCCCCCTCCAGGCACGCTCCGGAAAGGTGGTGTTCATCGCAGGCCATCTAGTGGATCCTCCTGGGAAAAGTGCCCAGGGGGAGTCAAGAAAACCATTTCCCAGTGCAGAAGGATGGAGCCCAGCTCAGAGATTGGAGTTCTCACTGGAGGAAGAGCTTCAGTTCCCCCAACTCCTGGGGGCAGGCTATCCCTTCCCTCTTCCTGGCGTGGGTGTGTGGGAACTGGCACGAATGAAGGCGGTCGCGCAGTTACTAAGCTGCTGGGAGTTGGGGCCTTAACTTTGACTTGGCATGAATTCTGGCCCAGAACCTCGCCCTGCCCCCCACCTCTCCTCAGCGAGGGCCCCACATTACAGGATGTTATTCATCCGACGTCTGTTAGCTGCGGCCCCAGTGTGCCATGCAGAAAGACTGAGTCAGATTCTGGAGGGAAGAGATTTTGCCAGGAAGACCTGGGCGTGGCGCAGGTAGGTGGGATCTGAGGTCGCAAGGGCATGAGAAATATAGAATCAGGGATGTTTTCACGAGATCGGTAGGATTTGGCTTTCCACACCCACTATTCCTTATATTTAAACAAAACACGCTTAGGCAGTTAAAAAAAACACACACACACTTTAAGAAATATACACTGACCGGGTAGTGGTGGCACACACCTTTAATCCCAGCACTGGGAAGGCAGAGGCAGGCGGATTTCTGAGTTCGAGGCCAGCCGGGTCTACAGAGTGAGTTCCAGGACAGCCAGAGCTACACAGAGAAACCCTGTCTCGAAAAAAAAAAAAAAAAAAAAGAAAGAAAGAAAGAAAAAAGAAAAGGAATAGATACTGTATGAAATTGCCAGTATATAATGTATATGTGACGTGTAATTATATAATATTCAACCTAATATAGTGCCATATATAGCAGATATATAAAGTGGAACTAACAATGAAACAAATATGGAATAAACAAGAAGTGTGTGTTTTCTGTGCACATGTGTGGTCCACTTCTGAGCAGCCGCCAGTGTGTGATTTGGTTCCTGGAGGTGGACTCTGAGGCAGACTTAGAAGATGAGAGCATTTTGTCGGTGGGAGCTTTGAGGAATGAGCAGCATGAACTCCAGATGGAGCCCGCCACCATTATCCCTGCAGACACCTCTGTCCTAACAGTCTTCTCTCTGAGTCTGCAGGGAGGCCCTCACAGCCAGGACCCCTGCTCCCTTACAGGGTCCCTTAGAGAGCATAGAACCAGCCTGCATCCTTCTGATGCTTCATACATCCCTAGATGCCTTAGATTCTTGGTACCTGGGAACAGCATGCCCTGGGGAAGCAGGGCAAGAGGAGATCCCTGCATCTCCAGTCCTGAAGTCCTTTCCAGAGATGTTTGTTCCATACTTGCCGAAACTGTCTGTGTGGAAATTCCAGACATGGAGGTTTGATGATTAAGACCAGTTCTAGTTGTATTCCTCATAATTAGAAGGACAGAGAGGAGAGGAGAGAGAGAGAGCGAGTAAGAAGAAGGGAGAGAGGGAAAGGAAGGGAGAGTTAATTCACTCCAGATACCTGGCTCCCTGGTAGTATTTTTTTTTTTTACTTGACCACGGGGTGAACCCAGGGGCTGTGAATCATAAGTCTCGCTCCACGAACACTCTGTTCCAAGACCCTGAACTCTGAGAACTTTTCATGTTGTGTTCAGATCTTCAGGCAACTCGGTATTTCTCTGTGCTTGCCAGCCCTGAAAGGAAGGCTTGTGCTTATCTGTAGTTGTGGGGGGTGGGAGGGATGTTTAAGTGCAGAAGCAGGCCCCTAAGGCCTGGTTCAGTGACTAGTCGCTTCATTCTGTTTAGAGTTCCTGGACCAGTGATGTGCCCTTCTTCCTGACCGCGTGCATTTAACAACCCCCGTTGTACAGGGCTGCCAGCTATCTGGCCATCTGCCACTCACACTGCCCAGGAGACACGGGTGCTCACTGTGGGCAGACTCAGCGCCCAGGAATGCAGATAGTTGTAGAAGGAAGGTACAAATGAGCACTGTCCCCAAAGAAACTCCGTCCTGTGTGAGTGGCTTCAGAGCCTTCGCCTTTCGACATGTGTGCTCAGAGGTAACTCACAGCTGAACCTTACTCCCCATACAGCAAGTCTGGGTTATACCAACTTTGCTGAGAGCCAACCCATTCTGGGAGGGGACTGAGCTGTCTCTGAGGTCAAGCTGCTCAGGCACAGCAAACATTCCTTCTTGCGATTTTTTTTTTTCTGTCTTCCCCTTCCCTGCCACTTGTGACTAACAGTCAGCACACACCACAAAACCATCCTAGCTGGGGGTCACTCTCTGGCTGTGGTGACCCACTTTATCCTGAACACTCAAAAGAAAGTACCAAGTCTGCTGTGGGCCTTGGACTCCCTCCCATCTGGCCTCTCACCTGCCTCGGGTTCTCTGTGTCAGTCAGAAAAGGAAAGGCCCTGTGTCAGGAAAATGCTACCCCCCAGGCCTTGGTGACTTGATACAGGAATAGTTTCCGTCTTCCTGGTGCTATGTGTTCAGTTCGTGTGAGGGGGGAATTTCTACCATGAGGTAGGAACCTAAGTAGATGGGCCTCCTCTGCCCAAAACACCATAGTCACAGTGACACAGGGAGGAGACAACGTGGAAAATTGCACAGACTCCCACAACTCCTGCTCAAGTTTCAACAGCCCCAGCGAACTTTGCAGCCATGTCTGACTACCATGGGCACAGAAAAGGACATTCCTCCATCTACCAGAGGGACAGAGACTAAAATATTCGAGGATGACTTTTTAAAACTACTAGACTAGGCTGGTGAGATGGCTCAGCGATTAAGAGCACTGACTGCTCTTCTGAAGGTCCGGAGTTCAAATCCCAGCAACCACATGGTGGCTCACAACCATCCGTAATGAGATCTGATGCCCTCTTCTGGAGTGTCTGAAGACAGCTACAGGTTATTTACATATAATAAATAAATTAAATTTAAAAAACAAAACAGAAAACTACCAGACTATCTTTAAATCAATGCATTTGAACTTGGACTCGTGTATCAGCCACATGGACCTGAACAGACCTCTCAGACTCTCAGCTCTGCTCGCTCCTTCCATGACAATACACTCACAGTCACAAGGGGAAGAATTCCTGACTGTGGAAGCCAACCGCCACTTCCTGCCAAAGGAAGGACCGGCTCATCATCCCGGGAGATCAGAGAGTCACATGGTTAAACAAGACTTCCAGAGAATTCCCAAACACCCTCTTAACTCAGCAGGTTCATTGGCCAGCCAAGAAGCATGTCTTAGACCCAGATCATAGGCCGAAGACCCTGAGAGGTACCGAGGTCACTGATCGCCACACACTGTCTCCGAGTGAAAGAACTCTGGTGGGGACATACAGACAGACATGTTTGAAGCATCCATCTAAATAAAACCTCCCCTACTGTACAATCTCAATACCTCTGGAATCCCAAAGGCACCGCTGGGAGACATTGACAGTGAGCCGGGGAACTCAGCGGGAATGTACTGAACTGAAGCCCAGGAGCAGGGCTGCCAATAAGGGAAAGGCGTCAGTCTATGCTGTTCTCACGAACTCCCAGCAGTCATGGCTGCCTTTATGAGACCCACACAACATCAAGTCGGTCAACATTCTAGCGTGGATGGGGGTGGAAGGAGTCCCTAGCCCAGCTGAAGAGATATTGTTCGTTTTGGGCTGCTAGGAGAAGGAGATTATTTTTAGGCTGTGGACCCCTGAAAGGTTAACCATGCTCCAATGTATAGCCCCCCCCCCCATGCATATATGGGTAGCAAAAATTGGACTCGATGGGTTACTTAAAAGAAAAGACATGAAGTTGGGAGGGAGTCCAGGGGTTCAGGGCAGAGATCAGCCCTTTATATCTGAATGCAGAGTTCAAACGTGGGAAATCAGAGATTGAAGGCTTGAGAAGAATTAAGCTCACACGGCTACTTAGAAGATGACGGAGCCAGCGAGGTTAGGAACCTGATGTTGGAAGCGCTGCAGATAGGCCTTGGCTGACAGTCATCAAGGGAGGGAGATCCCAGTCCTGTGACAAGAACAGAACTGAATTAGGAATAGGAACTTTCCAGGGCCTCTAGATGAGGACCCTGTATTCCAGTGTGGGGCTTTACAGAGCCACACTGTGCTGGCCTCCGACCTGCAGACCTGTGAGCTGGCCGTTGGAAGCCGCTGAGTTTGGAACAACTTACTATAATGCCACCAATAATCTATACAGTGATAAGTGATAAGCGACATAGCATGCTAAGGTGGCCGCAAAGGCAGCCATTGCTTAGAATTTAAACAATAGAAGCATGAAGTATAAGGGCAGGAGGATTTCATCACTGACTTGTTCTGGCCTGCCCAGAGCACCCAGGTAGACGTATGGACTTTTGCTTGATTGCTATTGCTTTATGTTTTCACATTTTCATGTACAGGCACGTGCACACATGTGTTCCTGGGTATGTGCAGGTGAGTGCATGCCACCATGCGTGTGTGGAAGTCGGAGGACAACCTGGCATGTCAGTGCATACAGGATCTCTATTGCTCGCCACTGCAAATGCCAGGCTCGCTGGCTCACAAGCCTGTGTCTGCTTCCCATGTCACTGGAGAGCTGTGGAGTTACAGACAGACGCTATTTCAACTGGCTTTGTGTGGCTTGGAGGGTGCAAACTCAAGCCCCCCTGTTCACACAGCAAGCCCTTCACCCCCTGAGCTATCTCCCTGGCCTCTGCTTTCAGAGTCTTTACCAATGGTTCTCAACTTTCCTAATGCTGAGACACTTTAATATAGTTCCTCATGTTGTGATGATTCCCCCAACCATAAAATTATTTTGTTGCTACTTCATAACTATAAATTTTCTACTGTTATGAGTCTTAATGTAAGTATCAGATGGCAGGATATCGGATATGCGACCCCCCCCCCCCTCCAAGGGGGTCACGACCCAACCGCTGCTCTAAACAGTCTCTACTGACTGCAGCTGGGGGCTGCTCCCTTTCTGCCTTGCTCCTGGTGAGCTTCTAGGACTCGGAATGCGCACACATGAGACTGTTCCTGATCAGGCAGCTACAGAGCGACAGAGCGGAGACCTGACCCCAGGGGCTTCCACTCCAGTCTTCCTCCTTGTTGGGCAGCCTCCCGTCAGGTTAAGGCTTCACACTCGCTAAGGCAAGCTGGTTGGCTCAAGCCTTCTGAAAGTTTTGTGGCAAAACTCTTGGGAAGCCAGCTACGATCAACCACTAGCAAAAGGCTGCCAAGTCTGGTCCAAAGCAAAAGCCAAGTTGATCTGACATCACAGCTACCACAGGAGGCTTCTTAGGCCCCTTCTGCCTCAGTCTGAGCAGGCTGCTAAAACACAGCACAGCACAGCACAGCACAGCACAGCACAGCACAGCACAGCACAGCACAGCACAGCGCTGCATAGGTAGCTTGAGCAAGACTGTGTCTGCTGCTGCTTTGGTTTCTTCCCTGGCTTACGGACAGACACCTCAGTGTGCCCTCTGTAAAGAAGAGACGGCAAACATTGCTCTTTCAAACTTTTAATATGGACATTAACTTGATCGTGTGCGCCTTACTTTCCAGGACCTACTACTACCATACAGGCAGGGATTAAATCTGCTCCTTATGAACTGGGTGTGAACATCCAACCTACAGCACCATCACATGTGTGCCCCTGTGCTGTGATCAGACTTCAGGTCTGCTGGAGGATAGACTGTGTCAAAACGGCATAGTTGGAAAGGATCTTAGAGATCTAACACTAACAGAGATATAACTCAATACTAGCATATTTGCCTAGCAAGCATGAGAGGCCCTGAGTTCAGTTCCCAGTGAACACACATGTACATACACATGCACACACACACATACACGTGCACACACACAGACACACATGTACACACAGGGGACACAGAGATTGCATCCTAAGCATATGTGCCCACCCACATACACCATGGTACACATGAGTTCAGAGGAAAACCTTCAGGACTCAGTTCTCTCCTTCCACTGTGTGGGTCTTAGGGATCAAACTTGGTCATTTATCAGGCATAGTGGCAAACCCCTTCACCTGCTGAGCCATTCCGAGGTCCCACACTCTGTTTCCCATTCTTCCTCACCCTGTTTCCGGTTAACAAAATCAGTACTCACACTGGTCATGTGACACTTGCTTCAGGGGCCGTAGAATGGCAGGCCAGCTGGGCAGTCTGGCCACCACATACATTGCCCAATGCCACATCAGCAGTCAGAGACACCGCAGCGGCAACAACACTTACTGGCATGTACATCACAGCTTATCTTCACGGGCTGCTGCTGTGGCTTGTTAGTCTTACGCAAGTGAACACATTGCTCATTTGTAGATAGCTGCATTTCTCAACCCTGGAGCCTGGTAAGGCATGGGAACAAGTCCCTCGACGATTACTTTAAGGACCTGTTTGCTGAAAGTAGAGCCATAGGCCAGTAATAATTGTATTAACATTTGCCGGTGTGTTCATTCTCCAGTCCCTGGGACAAATTCTTGACAAGGAGCCACTTGAGGAGGAAGGATTTAGGTTTGGGAGAGAACAGTGCTTTGAGGAAGAGAAGCCATATTGGCTGAAGCCAGCTGGGTGGTGCTGATAGGAGAGTTTCCTATCTGTTTGTGGGAACACAAGACAGCTCTCTCACATCCGAGGGGCAGAGCAGGAGGCAGAGACCTCAGGCAAACCTGTAGACTCTAACCCATAAGCTCCATCCCTGACTCAGCTTCTGAGTCTGTCAGTGTCTGTGTCTGTCCTAATGTCACAAAACAAGGGCACCAGCTAGGGACCAAGTGTTTAGGTCCAGGGGCCCACGAGGATCATTCCACATTCAAACCATAAGGTCCAGTAATAGGAAAACAGAGACAGAATCTGAAACCTCTGGGCAAAATTTGTTTTCCCAGATACCAGATATGCATTAATAATAATAATACAGTTGCCCCGAAGTGTTCTCGGCATCCATTACCCATAATGCAGCCAAGCAGATTTTAAAAGACTTACGTCAATACTGAACACTCACAGATTATTTTCTCTTCCTTCCTCTGTAAAGAGCTCAGGATAAAAGCTCCTTACCTGGTGTGAACACTGTACTATATTGAGGAGTTTGATAAATCGTGTCGGGTCTATAGGAGTCTATGCATCAGATGCAAGTACTACACTATTTTATATTGAGATTCAAACATCCAGGTACTTGAACCAGAACACTGTGGGCACCCAGGTATTACAGTTTGGATCTAGAATGTCCCCAAAAGGTCTATGTGTTAAAGACTTGTTCTCAGCTTCGCCCTATGGGGAAGTAGTAGCAACGTCATGGGGTGGACCTAGTGGGCAGTCTTCTGTCATTGTAGATATTCCTTTTAAGGGGGTGGTGGGGCATTTAAAACTGTGAGCCAAGGTAAACTTCTTGTCTCTCCAAGTTGATTATCTGAGGCTTGATACAGTAGCAGATGGCTGACCAATGCTCCAGAGAGATCTTTGGGTAGATAATGAATTGCTGTGGCTGATCAAGAATAGCACACATGACTTTGCTCATTAGATCCCTCAAAAATTAGGAAAAGAAGGTTTATAACCTATACCAGCTATCAATCTCTTAGTTTTGTCCTCCTAAAATTATCATGGGGCTCAAGTGTGTACAGTGGTTACTTTCCTGTTGCTGTAATAGGACACCATGACCAAGGCAACTTAGAGAAGAAAGAGTTGATTTGAACTTACAGTTCCAGAGGGGTAAGCTCACCATGGTGGGGAATCATGGCAGCAGGCAGCTAAAGCAGGAAGCTCAAAGCAGGGTACAGGGTGGTGAGTACAGGGGAGGGGGAAAGAATAAAAGTAGCAAGAGTTGGGGTCTGGTGAGATGGTTCAGTGGTTAGGAGCACCCACTGATCTTCTGAAGGTCCTGAGTTCAATTCCCGGCACCCACATGGCAGCTCATAGCCAATGCCATCTTCTGGTGTGCAGATGGACATGAAGACCCATATACTTAAAATACATAAATAAATGAATATTTTAAAAAAACAAGAATTTTTATACTCTCAGAGCCCACCCCAGTGACACTTTTACTCCAATAAGGCCACATCTAAACCTTGCCAAATAGCATGACTCGTTGAGAACCAAATGTTCAAATATTGCTGGAGGCAGTGTCATATACCTTTGATATCAGTACTTAGGCAGGCAGAGGCAGAGGCAGAGGCAGAGGCAGAGGCAGAGGCAGAGGCAGAGGCAGAGGCAGAGGCAGAGGCAGAGGCAGAGGCAGAGGCAGAGGCAGAGGCAGAGGCAGAGGCAGAGGCAGAGGCAGAGGCAGAGGCAGAGGCAGAGGCAGAGGCAGAGGGAGTTCTGCCTCTCTGCCAGAGGAGAGACAGTGAGTTCACTACCAGCCTGGTCTACATAGTGAGTTCTAGGCCAACCAGGGTAACATTAGAGTCTTCTCAAAAGACAAAAACAAATAACACACATGAACATGAACACACACACACACAAATACATGAGGCTATTCAAGGCATTTCTCATTCAAACTACTTGTGCACATGTGTTTTCTATTGATATTAACTTTTTAGCACTGGGATTTTTTTTTTAAATACCTTTATTAATTGACTCTTTTTTGTTTATTTGGGTTTTTTTTTTTTGAGACAGGGTTTCTTTGTGTATTTCTGTCTGTTCTGGAACTCACTCTGTAGAACAGGCTAGCCTCGAACTCAAAGATCTGCTTGCCTCTGCCTCCCATGTCCTGGGATTAAAGACATACACCACCACACCCAGCATTAATTTACTCTCAAAACAACAACAAGGGCTAGCGAGAGACATACTCCTCTTATAGAGATCCAGAGCTCGACTCCCAGCACCCACACTGGGGAGCTCACAACTGTAGCTCCAGCTCCAGGGAATCCTACATCCTTTTCTAGACTCTGAGCACCTTCGCACAGATATTTGTTGTGCATATTTCCCAACACATGTACACATAATTTAAAAATAAAATTTTAAAACAATAGATCTATGACTTAGGAAATACATGACTATGAAAAACCCAAGGTGTGTCGGGAAAATGTTAACAGGGGTTGAGGCTTTAGCTCAGTTGGTAGAGCACACAAGGCTCTGGGTTTGAGCCCCAGCATTGCAAAACAGCCATGATGGCATAGTCCTGTAATCCGAGCATTCAGAGAGTAGAGAAAGGAAAATCTGAAGTCTGAGGACTTTCTCAGCTGCATAGCTGGTTCACAGATACCTTGGGACACGTGACCCTATCTAAAAGGGAAAAGAAAAACATAGTCAAGTTGTTTTACACTCTCCACATCTGTTAGTGTCAGTCTTACCAGAAGGCAGCTGGACCCCTCATATCTGGTTTTGTACCTAGCCTGGGGTAGGGGTATCATGCATTATACGGCTCCTAGCGTTTGTCACTGGATGGAGAGATGAGGTGAAAGGCAGGCAGGGCTCCATGATTACTATAAGAATACCTTGGCAGCACGCCCTGCAGGGGACCATATCCCCAGAGGGTCTCAGAGACAGAACCCCAGCACCCTTCTTGAAACCCACTGGCTGGCACACTGGCACTCAAAGGGCTTCAGCGCTCTTCTCGGATTCCTTCACGGACATCCCGAGACTCTCCTGGGAGTCTCATTTAAGACCAGACTTCTGCCAGAATCAGTAGCAGCCAATGTGCAGATGCTTCCTGGGTCCTCACATCCTCCATGGAGGAGGTGGGGGGGAGGGGCGGGTGTTCAGGGGCGGGGCCCACGTGCAGATCTCCTGAGTTTTCATCTGGGGGTCTTCCAAGAGCCAGCCCCAGAATTCCCTATTCCCTTTGGTTTCTGTGTCCCCTCATTCTTCCTGGGTCTAATCTAGGCACTGGACAGAAAAGGCATTCTGACTTCACGAGAGGAGAGAGCATGCACTCAGTAGAAAAGGGGGAAAAATGTCAAATTTTCTTTCGGGAGAAAAAGCTGAAAAGCAGTGAGGTCTATTTGCTGTCATCAGGCTAAGCCCTAAGCAGGTTAATCCTAGCAAAATGCTGCCTTCTCTAAACCTTCCTGCTGGGGTCCCTGCATGGCATCCCATGGGCTTTCATCAGATCCTGTCCAGAGAAGCCTCATTGTGCTTACCTGGTGAGCCCAGTAGGGCTGACTGTCATATGGATCTCTTGTGGACATTGCATCAGAACTGGGGGGGGGGGGGGAGAGTAAAACCCGAAAAAGAGTGAATAAATAAAATTGAATGTCAAACATGGTTTCTCTACTGTTCTTATGATGTTAATTTCCGCCCCCTCCCAATCAGGGTCCCATTTTCAGCTCACTGAGCTGAAGACCCAGGTCTTACCACTGTCCCACACAGTGCCCAGTGGCTCATCAGTAATTAAGGAATATGTCTTGCACAATGATGAACAAATAAGGTCTCAGCTCCACATTGTCTTGCCCCATCAGTTAGCAGCTTCATGTTTCCCTTGGCTGCTATTATCATTTAAACGCCCCCCCACGAAAGTTCCTATATTGGAAAATTTAAGCCCCAAAGTCATGTTACTGTTACTTGAGGTGAGTTTGGAGGGAATTAAGAAGTAGATATGATACCCCATGATGACACTTATGTCTTCGGGTGCCCCTCCAGAGACCCTCTGCTGGTCCATGCTCTTAGACCTCCCTGTCTCCAGAATTGCAAGTCAATCAAACGTCTACTCTGTATTAATTGCCCATCTACTCTGTATTAATTGCCCATCTCCACCATTTTGTTATAGCAGCAGGGAATAGATGAAAACAGATGCCCACTAAGATAGTAACAGGAATTTTCAATCTCTGTGCTCAACAATGGGCTGCTGTGCTCAACAGTGGGCTCCTGGCTTAGAACTCAAAGATGAATTCTTTGCAGCCTGGTGCCATCCCTTTGATCTCTGAAGCTGATTGTCTGACAGTCAGCCCATTCCTACAAGTGGGACAACAGTCAGTACTTAAGGGAAAATAATACAAAAAGATCCTGCATTGTTATATAACAAACATTTGAGAAGCACAGAGGATTGGTTTAGGAAAGATCAGTAGCCCTAAGCAAGAGAACATTCCAGCTCCTTTATGTTTTCCACGTCCCTCTCCCTTCTTGCACATGTCAGAAACCCAAGGTTTAATCAAGCAGCATCCGGGGCCCAGCCACAATGGACAGGAAATGGTGTCTCTCAGTCTGCAGTTGGGGTGGGGGGGACATTGCAGTCTTTGATTGCTTTTCTGCAGCTGTCCCTTTAGGGAGAGCCAGCAGAGGCTGGCTCCAAGCTGTATACAGCCTCCCTCTCAGTAGGCCAAGCAGAGGAAGCGCCACAAGGGAGGACTCCTGAACCTTTCCGCTTCGCCTTCACAACTGCCATTTACTCACCCAGTGAAACAAAGGCCACAAAATCAAAAGCCATCTTTTGGAGTCTCAATAAGTTGAAAGATGTTAGTTTTGACTCCCCTCTGCACCTTTGCAGAAGGTGCCAGCTGAGTTAACCAGACAGTGTTTTCTCCCTCTGTGAGGCAGTAAACATCCAGATTCCGGAAGTGAGCTCTGCTCTCCCCACTTTCCCACAAGCAAAATAGCAGATATCATCCACCTAATGGATGAATGGAGACTGCTGGCATTAAACAGCCAAGTGTCAGTCCCCTCCCTTCTTTATGGGTCTAAATGGACAAGAACAACTTTGGTCTTTATCTCATTTTGTTGACCTAAGAGAGCCATTAAGAGCTATAAATATCAAGGGAGATCAGGGCCACATTTATGTTTGCTTCTCTAGTTGGCGGCATGGCCCTGAAAGAACAGGACCAAAAATTGAGGCAGACTCAAGTCTCATGCAATTGTCACCTTTATTCAGGCAACTTATACTCTGAGGGTTAAGCAGTCCATTCTCAAGGACAAACTGCAGGCGCGGCAAGACCAGGTTTTCCCTTAGATGTAAACAGATAACACTAACCAGCTGTAATAAATAATCTGAAGTAGATCACTTCTCTCCGATACACCTGGGAGGGGCATGAAACACATTCGAGGAACAATTCCGTGTTTTGAAGAAAAATGAGGTGACACGACTCTCGTCTGGTTTTCTTGGCGTTCTCTCACAAGTACTAGTTGTGATGATATGTGCAACAGTGTTTCTTCAGCCACAAAGAATGCAACAATGTTACTGTCAGGAAAGCAGGTGCAACAGGAGGTCATTCATTATCGGTGAGCCCAGGGCTTAGCCATCCTCAGAGGAGCTCCTGCAGTGGATGGTAATTAATAGATCCATAACCCGACAGTGTGCAGAGACTGAGAGACCTGGAACATACAGTCCTAGATGGAATGTCTCCATCAAACCCTCCCCTCGGGGCTCAGGGATCTCTTCAGCAGAGGAAGTGCAAGGACTCTAAGAACCAGAAGAGATGGATAACTCCAAGGAAACTGTCCTACAGACACAATGGGACGGATGTACACATAAACTCACAGAGACTGCAGGCTCTGCAGAGGTTCTAACTGAACAGGGTCCCAGCGCTGAGAGGGGAAGAGGACACTGGCTCCCACCCCTAACCAAGAAGCGATCTACAATTAATAGCCCTGGTAGAGTGAACGTTTTCACAATGGAGCTTCACTGGGTATATAGCAAGCACACTCCAGGTAAACCCCATACCCAGGAGTAGTTGGCCAACGCAAAACAAACTCAATGGTGTTTTCGTCTCATATTGCTTTGTTTGGGCATCATTTGTCTTGTTGGTCTCTTGCTTAAACATTCTAGTTTTTGATTTTGATGTTGTGTGTGTGTGTTTCTTGTTTTTTGTTTTTGTTTTGTTTTTGTTTTCTTTTGTTTTTGCTTTTGTTTGTCTAGTTTTAGTATTGTTTTTGTGTGTGTTCTTTTTAAAAGGGAACATTGTTTGGTGAGTGGAAAGGTAGAGAGAACCTGGAGGAGTTGGGGGAGGTGAAAGCATGGTCAAAATATATCGAATAAAAATGTTTGTATTAAAAATAAACAAGGCTGGGCAGTGGTGGCACATGCCTTTGATCCCAGCACTGGAGAGACAGAGGCAGGTGGATCTCTGTGAGTTCATGGCCAGCCTGGTTTAATAGAGTGAAAGGACAGCCTGGACTACACAGAGAAACCTTGTCTCAAAAACCAACCAACCAAACAAACAATCAAATAAAAGTAAAAAAAAAATTTTTTTTTAAAGAGTTTACCCAGATCAATAAATACCAAGCAGCCATCATAAACCCAAACACAGAAAAACATTCCTTTGAAAATTATGGTCAGAGTCAGAGAAATGGTTCGTTCTGTGAGAGTTGTTGGGGCCAAGCCTCATGAACTGAGTTTGATCCTCAGGACCTACATGGTGGAAGAGAGCCAACTCCTTCAAGTTGCACTGTGACCTTCAGGTGTGCGGTTGGTTGTGCCTGCGGGAGCACACACATGCACACTAAATGAAGAAAAATGTAATAAAACAAAAGTGTGTTTGTTTTTGTTTTTAGAAGGAAGATGAGAGGGTTTGGCGAGGCCTGTTGAGTTGCTCTCAGAGAGGGTCTATGTGTGATACCAGCATCTATGTTGGGTGGTCCCCAGCCACCTGTGACGTCAGCTCCAGCAATCTGCTGCTGATCTATGAGGGAAACTGCACTTACACACACAGACAATTAAAAATCAAATAACATCTTTTTTTTTCTTAAGGGAGGAAGGGAGGGAGGGACAAAGACAAGGAGAGAGAGAGAGAGAGAGAGAGAGAGAGGGAGGGAGGGAGGGAGAGAGGGAAGGGAGGGAGGGAAAGCATCTTAGTCAAAGGACCAAATGGCATTCACCAGAAGTGGAGAAAGCCTGGAAGAGAAACGCCATGTCTGTTCTTTGTCTAAAACACAGGAAACAAAGCAGGACTGGTGTCCAGGCTAACACCAGCTTTTCTGCCCTGACATCATGGTGAATGAAACTGGAATCAGCAGGATTTCAGGCTGGAAGCTGCATCTGAACACCTGTTGTTTGAGAAGCCTCTAGAATTTTCCAGTGGCTCTTAGAAAATGCAAAGGCAATAGTGACAAGAGAGTTTACCTCTTTGGTCTTTCTGAATTTCAAGACCACAAAAAAACTCACACCCCACACGTTTATCTGCTAGCTTAACCTTTCCTTTTATGGTTCATGTTTGTCACTCGAGTTTTTCTTGGCTCTGAGCTCAGGCTTCTTTGAGCCCTTGTTCTCATCCCACGCTGAGGGGACCCAGATAACTCTTGATCACCACAGCTGCCGCCTGTGGTTGTGAAGGGGCTCCTGGAAAACAGCTGGGAAGTTGCTGGAATTCTCCTTTGAACATTTTTACTTTGTTTCATGACATAAGACCTTAAGCTTTGTTCTTGTGGCTAAATCTCAATTCCTGGCATCTCCCCCAAACAGGCCATTATTATCAAAGGGCTTCATGCATTTTTAAACAAAATTAACCCACTTTCCCAAGCCTTTCTTTTTCCAGAAACTTCAGCTTTTCAAGATCAATTATATTGGCAGGAAGGTCCAGAATGAACCAACTGCTGCTCTCATCATCTCCCGTTTCTTTACAGTTTTCTTTATGTACATCCTTGGAAATTTTTCAGTCTTCTGTTTTTCTCTCAGACATCTTTTTTCTTAACTTGACACTAGTTATTGCTATGTAATCGATTTTTGGTTTTGTATTTAAATTTATTGTTTCACCATTACTCAACTTCCAGAATATTATAAAGGAGATGCCTGCATCCCTATAAGAAATTACTTTGAAATATATACTTATTTTAGCATGATGCCAAGTGATACACACACATAGATATATATACATATACACACATATATATACATATACACATATGTATGTGTATATATACATACATATATACACATATGCACATATGTATATACATACACACATACACATATGTATGTATGTATACAAATATATGCATACATATATACATATATGCAACATACACATATATACACATGTATGTATACACATACATATATACATATGTATATGCATGTGTGCAACATACACACATATATGCATATATGCAACAGCATTTTATTATATATGTATATGGTATATACATATATATGTGTGTATATATATATACATATACATATATATATATATATATATGTATGCATTTGACTCATACATGGCAAGAACTCATCAAAACCAAATTAATCAGTCCATCAATCAAAAGAAAAACTAGGAGGAAATAGTTTCTAACTGAAACAGTTACTATACAAATTACAGTCCTTACATAGGAAAGTCCTTTTCGAATCACTACAAGATCAATCACTGATAGGAAGTGAGTTAACAGATTTAGTCAATTAATAAAAGAGCATACAAATGCCAAGCAACAGAACCAGGCAGAACAGTGCACACCTATAATCCTGCGCTAGAGAGGACCCAATCTCCAGCTTGAAGGCAGGGTGGGGCTACAAGGCCAGACACTATCTGAGAAGCAGAGGGAAATCGAGGCACATGTGAATAGTACCAGGGGCGGGGTTTGCTGATCATTAACGTCCAGTAGAATGGGGTTGAGTAGGGCATTTGGAAGCAGGCAAGCATCTGAATGGTGTATGGCAGGAAAAGTTATAATAGCCTTTTATTAGATCAATCTGACATATCATTAAACTTTAAACATGGGCTGATCTTACAGAGTCCTGAGTTCTGTTCCCACCACCAGGGTTAAAATGGCTCGAAACCTCCTATAACTCCAGCTCCAGGGGATCTCAGCTCTCTTCTAACCTTGATGGGCTCCTGTGCTCATAAGCAAGCACACTCACACAGACACTTATACATAAAGAAAACAAAAATTAAAAATAATAATTTAAACACACACGCTACTTAACCCAACAATTCCACTTCCAGAAAAAATTAGTAATTCACGCAGTGTGTAGCCATAGACTTTCACCCATTGCTTATTGTTTCCAGTGAGGTAGCATAACACCTGCTGCTCATTAAGCAGGGAGTACACATTGCGTTTAGAGTGTATCAAGAAGCCCAAGTCTATGGAAGGCAAGACAAAAGTGTGTGATTGGCAAAAAAGTATGTGATGTTCCAAAATGGATGGTAAAATATTTCCACTTTATAAACCATGGAGAAAGAACTTGAAGACTGGATATGACTGAATGCTGAAGGTGTCACCAAAGCCAGTTTCAGCCAGCATAACGGTAGTAGGGAAGGCAGGTTCTGAGAATCTACTATCCTGAAAGATGGAAAGAATTATTATTGGGCACACAAAAGTGAAAAGAACTCTTGTTGAAATAAACGTAATTATTTGGGGAAAAATAGAGTCCGTTTCTTAAGTACCTTTACACATGCAGTGCTGTTGAGCCTGTGACTAAGCAAGTAAATGAATACCTAGAGTTTTACAGGGACTTTTTAAAGATTTAATTAATTTATTTATGTACTTATTTACTCTCTGTGTGTGTGTGTGTGTGTGAGCTGCCAAGCATGTGCTATTGACGAGCTATCTCTCAGCCTGTAACTTTTAAATCTACAAATAAGTTGAAGCAACCAACAAAACAGTTCAGTGTTAGTAAGTGGATTTTTGCAAATCCACTGGAGGGTTGCACTGAGGGAGAGCGGTCAAGGCTCGTGACCATGCAGTGTACATGTGAATCATGTGTTCTCCCAGCCTCTGGCCTCGTCATTCCGGTGTTTTTACCACTTTGTTGGTTTTGTTATATTTGCAAAAGTAGGAAATAGGATCAAAGAGTGACTGCATTTCCTCTTAGAGTCATTGGAGGATAGAGTCACTGGCGGATATTGTTGAACTGGCTCAGACCGGTTCCAGGGATGTACCTTTCCTGGAGTTATTGATGACAGTTGATGGTCCAGGGCTTCTTTTACTTTTGTCCAGTAGAGTTGCAAATGGTTTGAATCTATTTTAAGACATGTAATTTCAGGAATAGAGAAATGACTCAGTGGTTAAGAGTTCTTGCTGCTCTTCCAGAGGACTGCAATTTTGTTCCCAGTACCAGGATGGCTCACAACTACCTGAAACTCTAGCACTAGGGTGTCTTGCCCTTTTCTGGCCTCCACAGGCACTACATTCATCTGCACATACCCCCCCCACACACACACAGAGGAATAATTAAAATAAAAATACTTTTTAAATGTCAAAGATAGTGTTTTTCTTTCCACCTTAGGCCATTAGACAGCTTTGTTCACTGCTTATTGTTAGAGGGTGAACTGTGGGTTGTGCCCCAGAATTCATAAGTTAAAGCCTTGATCCACATTCCTCAGAATGATTAGGAACTGGGTCCTTTCAGAGCTGATCAAGTTAAAATAAAGTCACTGGGGTGAGCCCTATGTGACCTATGTCCTCATTAAAAAGACAAGCTGGGCAGTGGTGGCGCATGCCTTTAATCCCAGCACTTGGGAGGCAGAGGCAGGCAGAATTCTGTGTTCCAGGCCAGCCTGGTCTACAGAGTGAGTTCCAGGATAGCCAGGACTACAGAGAAACCCTGTCTCGAAAAACAAAAACAACAAAAAAAAAGACGAACACAGATACAGAGGGAGGAGTGTGTGCCCAAGAGGGGGAGGAGGGACCCACAAGTCCAACAGGGATGCCGAGGAGGGGCCAGCCTTGCCAAAACAGAGCTTAGACTGTGTGAAAATATATTTCTGATGTTTAAACCATCCTGCGGCTAGCATTTTGTTACAGCTTCACAGGAAAACTAATACACTGAGGTCATCTCAGCATGCCTCTCCTGGCTGATGAAGGTCATCTCAGCATGCCTTTCCTGGCTGATGAAAGGTTTGGGTTTTGCAGTATTGAGATGGAAGGATGCTTGCAAGTTCTCTGCACTGAAGTATTAATGTGTCACCAGCCCTTGAATAAAGAATTGGAATGAAATAAAAAATAGGAATGGCCTTGTTGGAGTGAGCATGGCCTTGCTGGAGGAAGTGTGTCACTGTATAGGAGGGCTTTGAGGTGTTCTAAGCTGAAGCTCCACCCAGTCCAAAAGAGAGCCTCCCCTGGCGACTTGAAGAAGACCATCTCTTCCTGGCTGCCTTCGAATCAAGTTGTAGAACTTACAGCTCCTTCTCCAGCACCCTGCCTGCCTGGATGCTGCCATGCTTCCTGCCATGATGATAATGGACTGAACCTCTGAAACTGTAAGCCAGCTCCGATTAAATGTTTGCCTTTATCAGAGCTGCCTTGGTCAAGGTGTCTCTTCACAGCACTAAAACCCTAACTAAGACAGCTTCTTCTTCTTCTTCTTTTTTTTTTAAGATAAGGTTTAATGATGTGTTAAATAAATCTGTGTTTTTCCCCTCTGAACATTGTAATTTGACATGGTTGATCCCCACACTTGCATGTATGTTTTCAGGGCCAACCATTTGACATTGGGTTTGTGTGCTCTTCCCTGGGGAAGACTATTTCTCCTGGTCTCAGCATGCCTTAGTTCCCTGTGGTTCTTTGTGTTTTTTTTCTCCATCCACTTTGGCATGATTGATGTCATCTTTAGGCATGTGTAGGCAGTCATGCTGGTGAGACTTCATGGGCGTAACTTCATAGGAGACATAGTCACACAGCAAACTCTTTTGGTTTTGATCTTTTGGCTCTGAGAATCTTTCACAACATGCCAGAGCTGTAGGTGAAGAGCTGTTTTGTAAACATATCAGAGCTCCGCAGCTCTGCATTTTGATGAAGGGTGGATTTCTGGGGTAGCCTCATCTGTTGCAAAGAGACATCTCTTTGGTGAAGGGTGAGGACTACACTTATCTGTGAACCTAAGGACAGATGTTTAGAATATAGTTAAGGATTATGTTGTTTCAGTAAAGTGGAGGTTACAGGTTCTCCTCCAAGATCCAAGACTTCACTAGTCCTGGGGCTAGGTTTCCGGTTAGGATTTCCTGAATGACTAATCCTGGAGCATACATACAAGTAACATTATAGAGACTAAACAGCTTGTATTTATGTATTAAAGAGTATACAGCACACACACACACGTGCGCATGTACACAAATGCATGCACACATACATGATAGTAAACTATTAGGACAAGACTGCTTATACCTTTATTCCCAGTACTTGGGAGGCTGACACAGGAGAATCAAGAGTTCAAGGCCAGCCTAGACTACCAAGTGAGGCCCTACCTAGTTCCTCCCCATTTAAAACAACAACAACAACAAAAATAAAAGCAAATGTGGGGAAAAGAAAAAACAAAATAAAAATATTGCCCACGAAAATCCTCCCTTTGGCTGCCTCCTGTTTGGCACTGTGCCTTCAGGATTCATTTCTGAATGTGTTATTGTTGATGCCCCTGCTATCTGGGGTAGTGATCAGCATTCTCAGCAGATTTTTCTTTGGCTTTGAGCCTCCCAGTGGGACCTGAGCTAGCCTGCTGCCCGGACAGTCCTCCAATTCATACTTGGTGTTATCCTAGGTCAAGCAAACCTGAGAGGTTTTCAGTATCCAAAGGGCCAGCCACAAGAGACTTTCAGATCATCAAATGAAGCCAGGTCCAGGGAGTACCAGGGGAAGTGGAGGTATGTCCAGGCTGTAGAAGCTGTGTGTTATGTCACCGGGGCTCTGAAGGAGGGTGACATTGAGTGTTCTGTATCAGAATGGCTCCGTGATGTTAGTAGACATAAAATCTGACACTAGCCCTTGGCAGTTCACCTGGGACAAATGATCTCAAAACCAGAATCGGATGCTCTGCTCACACCAAGGCCTCCCTCTGTGTGCAGTCATCTGATGCTCTGCTCACAGCAAGGCCTCCCTCTGTGTGCAGTCAAACAGCTGCTCACCAGGGCCGATTACTTCTCTCACATTGCCAAAGCAGAGAGAACAGGCCCTGTCTCCACAGTGAAAAGGAAGGGAAATACACCAGATAACTTAGAAAAACACGGATTTGTCTATGGTCATACCATCCTGACCTTGCCTGAGACTGTCTAAAGCAGTGTCAGGCTAGTTAGCACTTGTATGGCAGGAGAAGTAGGCTCTGTCCCTTCGTGGTGGCAGGGGCCGATACAGGAAGCACTTTAGCCCGATGCAGAAAATTAATGGTGTGAGGGCATTTGCAATAATTATGTAATAATTAATTTTAAATGAAGCCATTAACTAAGATAATTAATTAATAACTGGCAGACACTGACTCAGAGTCCGAGTTCAGGCTACCCTAGAAAGAGATGCAGAAAAGGGGACTCAGTAGGACACTAGAAACCCCTTGGGAGGGACTTGGGACAGAAAATGAAATATGACCCCATTTTCCTTAGTGCCCAAGAAGGAATGAGCAATATATATTTTTAAATGTCTGTGTTTGGAAGGTGTGAGCTGTGTGTTCTCTGGGGAAAGAGTGACGTGCCATGTCACTGTTTAGCATCACTTCACACAGAGTGAAGAATTCTGTCTGCAGTCCCCTAGTGCCTACCCTGGACACCGAAGGTCACAGTAGCATCCAGCACCTAATGAGAGTCACCGAAAGGACACCGTGTGGCCTGGAATCAAGAACTTTCCTTAGCTGTTTAATGCATTGCATAAGCAATACGCTAATAACAGTCATGTAGCATTTTTAAAGATATATTTTGTTTTAAATGGTGTGTATCTGGAGGGTTGGCATGCACACAGGAGGGTGCAGGAGAGCCCAAGGCTAAAGGCAACCCTGGTGGTGGAGGTGCAGGCAGTTGTGTGTCCCAGTGTTGAGACTGGAAGATGAACTTGGATCCTTGGCAAGAACAGTGAGTGCTCCTAACCACTGAGTCATCTCTGCAGCCCCTTTGTGGTGGCCAGCAAGGTAGCTCAGTAGGTAAAGTTTGCAACATAAGCCTCAAGACCCAAGTTCAATCCCCAGAATCCACTCGAAGGTGGAAGGAGAGGATTGGCTCAAAGAAGTTTTATAATTCTGACCCTCACTTACTTGCTGTGGCACATGCACCACACACCACACCATATGTGCACACACACACACACACACAACGTGCCCCACAGCACATATGCACATACACACACAAACATGCATGAACCCCACAGCACATATGCACATACACACACACAAACATGCATGAACCCCACAGCATATATGCACATACTCACACACACACCACAACACTATGCAGGCACGTTCACATACAAACACACACATACCACACACCACACCATATGTGCACACACAAACAAACGTGCCCCACAGCATGCATGCACATACATACACACACACACACACACAGACACACACCCCCTACAGAGCATGAATGCAGACACATACAAATACACCCCACAGTATGTATGAACACACACACTCTCTCACATACACTCACACACACACATACACAGCACACGACACCATGCATGCACATACAATGATAATTTTTCAAATAGCTCAAAACAGTAAGATTTGGAAAATAAAAAAAAAGGGGGGGTCTGGAAAAAGATAAAGATTAGTTTCCTCAAAATATAAAATAATTTTTTAAAAGAATAGAAAATAAAAGATTAAGAATAAACAAACATTCATGTGGCAAGAACTCTTGAGAAAAAAAAAGAAAAAGACAGACAGATAATAACAAGAAAGATAAAGGATGTCATTGCAGATAACAAAATGGCAAGAGAGAAAAAAAAATCCCAGGAAAGTCCAGTTTGCCAATTTGGTGCCAAGGGGGGGAAAATGAAAAAGATACTTCACAGACCCTGTAGGCGGTTTACTGTTGGAACCACGACAGCAACCTTCAGCGGCGTCCCAGATCCACGTGATCCCTCCCAGGTAGGTAGTACCCAACCTGGTCAGAGAAGACAGAAGGAAGAGTCCTGACTCACAGGTGGGTGGAGGCGTTCTCTTCACATTCATGACTAAGCTCCCCTCCCATCGTTGGTCACTGTTCCTGTTGCTATGACAAAACACCCCAACAAAGGCAAAGTAAAAGGAAGCCTTGTTTGTTTTGTCTCACAGTTTGAGGGCTCAGTCCATCCTGCTGGGAATGCCAGGATGTCAAGCAGCAGTCACAGTCAGGACGCAAAGAGAGATGCCACAGGCTGGCTCCTTTGGCTCTCTCCTTTTTATTCAGCCCAGGATTGCAGCCTATGGACTGGGTCACCCAAATTTAGTGTGTGTCTTCCAGCCTCACTTAGCCTAGACTAGAAAATCCCCCATAGACACCGTCCGACGTGTCTGAAGTGATTCTAAATTCTGTCAAACTGACAGCCTAAGTTATCCATTAGATCCTAACTCAAAATCTTATCACATTGAGGAGTCAGTCTCAGTGTCCAAGCCTGGATGGGAGACGAACACAGTCAGTAGTATCAACAATATCAATAAACAAATGTATTAACAGTGTGATTTATCAGATTGAGTTGGGTTTAGTCCAAAAAGGACAACTAGAATAATTTGCTCTGCCTTAGTTACTTTTCCATTGCTGTGATAAAAACACCATAACCAAGGCAACAGAAAAAGGGTTTATCTCAGCTTATAGTTACAAAGGGCTAAAAGCCCACCACCAATGGTGGGGAAGCATGGCATCAGGCAGGTATGGCAACTGGAACGGCAGCTAGGGACCAAGTATTCAAATGGCAGCGAGTTACAGGGGACACCTCCTTCTACTGCCACATGCGTCCAATGTAAAGGCGAAGCATCATGTGATTCTCTCAATAAATGCAGAAAGATAGTATTCTTACTCAAAGTCAATAAAGGCTAACATATGGGATGTTTTTTAAATATATATTAAAGCAGCACAGAACTGACAAGATTCTAAGTGGGCAAGAGGAATTCTAACACCTGCGTTTTGAAGGCATCAACCATGGGCCTCACAGGACGGTAGATAAAAATCAACACTGGACATCATCAGAGTGGCCTGGTCTCAGGGGACCCTCCCTCCATCAAGCTAAAATCAACAAATTTTAAGTTGATCCTTAAGTAAACTTGCAGCAAAAAGACTTTAAGGAATATTCAATCAATACCGAGCAAGGCAAAGACAATCGCGCTTTCCCTACAGAATCATGACCACAAGCAGATTTTCTGTGTGGTCCAAAAAGTTCGTATTCTGAATTTATACTTCTGTACTCATAAGGTCCTGCCACACCTAAGGAAGCAAGCACAGACTCTCTCCAGGAGAGAAGTGCCTTCCTCTGTCTAAGTCCCCAAAGATAAATTGTCAAGTGACCAAAACACAGCCGGATCTGTGCAAGAACCTGTGGCACGGTAATTAGAGGCACCCAGCTGCCAAAGCCTCTAAGTTCAGCTCTCTGGCAGATTCTAAAACAGTATGTGCTGCAATTCAAAACAAAACAAAACAATAAAGTTAAAATCCACATGTTAACCAAAATAAAAGAAAATATATAAAAGCAGATTTTAAAAGTGGCAATCTATTGTCACTTGGTAACAGCCCCAAAAGGACAGGAGAGACGTTTGGAGACAGTGGTTGAGTTTCTCACAACTCTAAGCTGTAAGACTGAAGAGACCTAACCATTTCCAAACTAGACCAAGTTTAAGAAATGTGCCCCGAATTTCATTATTGTGAAACTGGAGGGCAATGCATACAGACCACACTATTAGAGGAGCAAAAGGGTTAAAAACAACAAGACACATCACTTGTAAACAGATACCAAACTTCCCAGTGGCTCATGGGAGAGAGAAGATGGTGGAGCCCTCGTCTATGTGCCAAAGGCAGCAAGCGCCATCAAGGATTTTTAGACCAGTGTAAACACAGTTCAAGAAAGTGGGAAGATAAGACATATTTAGAAACAAAAACTAGGCTTTCCAAGAATGGATTATCAACTAGGTTAATCCTAAAGGATGGATTTTAGGTAGAAGGAGAGCGATGGTAGATGGAGCCACCATAAAGGAAACAACAGAATAGACTAGGTAGGTAGGTAACTGGGCCACAGCTTTACGGTTGACAGTGGGGCTGGAGAAATGTGGAAACTGATGGCGTCTCAGGCTAGGCGGGTGTGGAAAGGCAAACGGAGCGAAAGGGAGCGTTTATGCGTTTCCATCGTCAGTGTGAGGCTGCTGGACCAATTTAGACTCCAAGAGAATAACTGTGCCATACTTTCTGTAATTATTATTAACAGCAGAAGAACAGTTACTGCTGCCATTTTTCAAGGACTTTTCGAAGGACTTTTTCAAAATGAAGTGATGAAAATATTAAATTAATCCAAAAAGAGGTAAGAAAGGGGAGGAAGGTTCTTAAGGCTTTGTAATGAGATCCAGATGGTTAACCAACTGCACTAGACAGCCTTAAGAAGGGCCAATGGGTGGGATTGTGGGTGGAGCCACAAAGTGCACTCTTTACTGACTATAGGAGAGGGAGGGGCAAACAAGATAGGGCAGAAGTTAATCTCCGCTGACTCAGGTCCTGGGGCTTCTGGCTTCCTCCTAAACACTTGATGGCCTCACTATGTTTTCAAACACTTGGATTAGCCAGAGAAGTCGTAATTCATTGTTGCTGTCCTCCGGTGGCCCCAGTAAAATGGCTCAGTTCCCCAGGGGACCCTAACTGCCTTCCTTCCTTGACTGGCCTGTGGGTTCACAGAGCCACTGAACCATCAGCCGCCTCCGCGTGAATGTCTCCCAGCCACTGGCAGAGCTGCTTTCTCCAGGAAGAAAAGTGGCCTTTGTTGGATTTGAGGAGCTCTCTTCCCGGGCTGAGACAGCTTTCCCAAGTGAGGGAGCTTGGGGTCTATTGTGCAAGCTTTCCTGTGCTGGGTCCCATGATAAATTGAGACTTTTGTTTTGTTTTGTTTTTCTTCCTCACAGAGGAAATCAAACGCAAAGGCCCCTGCATGCCTGGCAGAGCCAACAAAGTCAGGAAGTTCAAGTGACAAGTGTCAGCTCCTGGTGGCTCCAAACAAAAGCACCACCCCCACCCTGAAAAACTGAAGCTTCAATGTTACAGCAAAAGGTACCAAAAACCCAAACCAACAGTGCCTTAAAAACACACAGCTTTTGGTTCTACCACCTCTGGGTAGAAGACTTTTTTCCTCAGCCATGCTATGGAACCTTACTTGGCCCACATGGACATATGCTGGGTATCAGTTTATATCTGGACGACCACCAGACTAGTCCTTGTCACTGGCAAAGAGTGAAGCACAGGGTGTGTGTTAGAGTCTTATCTGTGCAATGCTATGACACACATGAGCCACAGGCAGGGCAAGGCTGAAACTGGGAGCCCCTTGGGAGGGCTTTCAGCACAAAGGGAGATTAGCTGAAGCAGTGTGGACACCAGTAAACCAGGAGAAAGAGAAGTGGACTGGGCGCAAAGGGAAGTTCATGTAAAGGACAGAACCTGTGTTTGTGATCCCAGACTTAGTTACTATTGAAATGATGAAAATGATACATTGTGAGCAAACTGCTTACATTCGCAGGGATCCCATTTATAAAACAATAGATACATCCAAGCCCAGGGGCATGGGTGTGCATACCTATAATCATATCACTGAAGGCTGGGGCAGAGGACTTTGAGTTTGAGGTCAGCCTGGGCTACAAAGTTAGAGCCTGTCCAACAATAAATAAATAAATAAATAAATAAATAAATAAATAAATAAAATACTTATTCTATAGACTAGTAGACATGAAAGTTTTTTTAATGAGTTTCTGTTTGTCTTGGGGCTAAGGATGGGACCAGGTCACCACGTAGGTGCTCTGCAGTGTGCGAGGAGGACAGGCATCCCAGCCTTAATGCTAGATGGGTGCTTTGAGCCACCGTGACAGGGTGACATCACAGAGCACTTCAGTCAGGTTTTACATTAATTTCACTCTGATCTTCATCATCCCAACCCTAGGAGTATGAGAGATGGAAAGTGTGGAATAGAGAAGAATGGAGACGGAAAGAGTGGGCACACAGAACTCCAGCCTCCCGAGCCTCTGAGGGACCACTGAGGAAAGCCTGCCTGGACAGTGGGAAGGGGTGAGGTCCTTGCCGGGGCTACAAGAGGTGACAAGGCAGAGAAGTTGGTCCATTGCGTGATGAGTAGAGGAGTAAAATGTCTTTAAATGCAGCCTGCGATTCAGCCCGAACAGGTGGGACTCACTGCAAAGTTAGCATCTTATTCTGAAGCAAAAGGCCCAATAAACGTCTGGGAGCAGGGAAATCCCGTGCCAAGAGTGTTGGAACTTCTGGGCATTCTTCAGTCCACCGAAATTCGAGTTCCTGTGCGAGCTGAGAGGAAAACCAGAGGATGTGTATGTGTATGATGGTGACTCAGGATGCGAGGCAGGAAGCGAGGCCCGAGAGAAACCACTGCAGCCATCTGTTTCCTAGCCCGCTCGGGACAAACGAATATTTATCTCTGTGTGGGCACAGTCTGACACAAGTGGGAGGGCAAATGTCACTAACACTTCTCAGACACAGGTGGCTGAAGGCCCTTGGAGGTGGCATCCATTTCTGATTCCAGCCCCAAAGCGTTCTACATCCTATCCACTAGGATTGGGGAGGTTAACTTGTGTTTCGTTTCCCCTGAACATCCTTGAGCATGTTGGTTAGATCGGCTAGTGTGGAGGGCAACTGTGACTCCCAGATCAAGTCCCAACACCCTCCAGAGTGGGTAAGAGACACAGGACGAACTGTAGGGAGGTGACAGACATACGCAGGCACCGTCCCAGGCAGTTTCCGACTGTATGGATCTCTTCCAAGGCGTTGTCGTCTTCATTAAGCCCTTGTACTTTGGGGTAATGATTGCTCTGGTGACGGCCATGGCCACATGGGACTGGGCGTGACTGGACCTCAGCCCCCACCTTCCTCTCATCTCAGATGTATCCCTGTGGCGTTCCGGCCCCTGTGGTCCAGGTGTTCCCTGCAGGATCTGTGGTTTGGGCACGTGACCTCTCAGGTCTCTAGCTATTATCCAATATAGTCTATTTTGGAGGCATGTTGGGAGTAGCCATATTTTATTTTTGCTTATCTATGAAGCATGGCAATTATCATAGGTGCATAAACAGACAGTGCAACATGCCTTTACCGGGGTCTCCAAGCCCCAGCGTAAAACTGGACACAGGGGTTTCCTGGATATTTGCTGTGTGAATGAATGACCGAGTGCCGCCCTTACTCTGGTTGGTTTTGTGGGTCAACTTGAAACAAGCTAGAGTCATCAGAGAAGAAGGAGCTTCAGTTGAGGCAATGCCTCCATAAGATCCAACTGTAAGGCCTTTTCTCAGTTAGTGATCAATAGGGGTCGGGGGAAGTGCAGCCCATGGTGTGTGGTGCCATCCCTGGGCTGGTGGTCCCAAGTTCTATAAGAAAGTAGGCTAAGCAAGCTTTGCAGAGCAAGCCAGTAAGCAGCACCCCTCCATGGCTTCTGTATCAGCTCCTGCCTCTGTATTCCAGCCCCGCAGGAGTTCCTGTCCTGACTTCCTCAGTGAGGACTGTGATCTGTGAAGTGTGAGCTGAATTAACCCTTTCCTCTCCAACTTGCTTTTTTTAAAAAGGTCCTGGTGAGCTGGGCGTGGTGGCGCACGCCTTTAATCCCAGCACTCGGGAGGCAGAGGCAGGCGGATTTCTGAGTTCGAGGCCAGCCTGGTCTACAAAGTGAGCTCCAGGACAGCCAGAGCTATAAAGAGAAACCCTGTCTCGAAAAACCAAAAAAAAAAAAAAAAAAAAAGGTCCTGGTGTTTTATCACAGCAATAGCAACCCTTACTAAGACAGCACCTCTGGGCTGGTATAAGAGCATCTCAGGGTTTCCTCTGTAGAGGAGAAACAACAGATATTAGAAGTCCATCTGTTCAAAAAGGAGAGCAAGCTTGCTCAAGTGGAATGTCAGTCTGCCAGGGAACACAGAAAACCCATGCAGTCCTTCGCTTTAGGAGGGATAGTTGGGTTACATGGAGCCAGAGACCTCTTAGGCATCTGTCCTTTCTGGTCCCTCAACTGGGTTTCTGTGGCCTCTCCCCCCAGCTTCCCTGGGCATAGTTTTGAGAACCATGACCACGCTGAGTGGTCAGGCAGTGTAATCAGAGGGAGGGGGAGAGGTCTCGCTGCGTCTGCTTGGCAGAGGCTCTGAACACAGTGTCAGGAGTCTGGCACAGCTATGATGTATGAAAACTTTATTTAAGAAGTTGACCTTGGCTGGGCAGGGGTGGTGCATGCCTTTAATTCAGAGGCAGGCAGATTTCTGAGTTCGAGGCCAGCCTGGTCTACAGAGTGAGTTCCAGGACAGCCAGGGCTACACAGAGAAACCCTTTCTTGAAAAACCAAAAAGAACAAAAAAAAAAGAAGTTGCCCTTGACAACGCAAGCTAAGCATACCTAATCCAGACATCACAAATCTGAAAGGGGCCACAAGCTAAACCTTTCTGATCGGTCACATGATGCCAGGAGTGGAGACCTTTCACACACCAGGGTGTGACCACTTACAATCAACCCAGCGGTGTATGTGGAACATAAATAAATTTTGTGGTTAGACTGGACTCCTGTCCCCAAGATATTTCATTATGGGGCTGGTGAGATGGCTCAGTGGGTAAGAGCACCCGACTGCTCTTCCGAAGGTCCAGAGTTCAAATCCCAGCAACCACATGGTGGCTCACAACCATCCACAACGAGATCTGGCGCCCTCTTCTGGAGTGTTTGCAGACAGCTACAGTGTACTTATATATAATAAATAAATAAATCTTTAAAAAAAAAACAACAACATGAAATTAGGAGGGAGATGTGTTTGGAGGAAGGCTTCCAAAGGCAGTTAGAAAGAATAAGAGAGAATTATAAGGTGAATATGATCAATATATATGCATGAACTTGTCAAAAAATAAAAATTATTAAAAAGAAAGATATTTCATTATGTCTATGCAAATGTTCCAAATATAATACATAAATCTGAGATCAGAGACCCTTCTGGATCCACCATTCAATTCAGAGACTCGGCCTCTATTTACTACTTGGGCTGGCCTTGTGAGGGTCTTACTGCTGGCAGCATTTATGAAGACAGGCTTGTTTACGAAGGTGGGGATTACAAAACCCACTCTGTTGTAACCATCTGCAGACATCCACTGGGATGCGTGTACCTTTGTTCTCCAGCGGAGTTCAGGCAGATGCCCTTGTAAACGATGCCTCCTTCCGGCTTCCTTCTGTGGAGGAATCCCAATGGGTAATTAGTGGGAGCATCCTATGACCAACAGGAAGCTATCTCAAACACATGTGCGGTTTGAAGATGCCTCAGTAAAACTCATTTCACAGTGGGGTCGGCACAGGGAGATGATTCCATGCAAGACGACAGGAGCCAGCAGCTGTTTGTCTGTGTTCGTACCAGAGAGTGACCCACAGCATAAGGCAAGAGGAAGACGAAGAACTGTGCCCCACTTTTACAAAATAACCCCTTCACCCTTAAAATGCTTAAAAATATTTCCACACATCTAAAGTAACGATTTAGGGTGGGTTTTCACCCATTCTTTTAAAAAATTGCTCAACAAAGTAGACAAAGGCTTACACTTTTGTGGGCAGTTACAATTTGAGACGGTGCCTAACTGTCCACCCCACACACCCTTATTTGACAGCTTTTACGCAACAGCGCATTAAGCCCCTGCCAGCCCTGTGCTTCCCGTTTTCTCTTGCCTGATCTTCTATTAGCCTTCCGGAGAAGTCTGCTTCCGGTGTGCCAGAGTTCAAATACATTACTCTCTGAGTTGCAATGGGCTCCACTTTCTGTGACAAATGAGGGCAGTTTCTTCTCATTCCTCGAATTCTCTGAGTTCCTCCGAAGATAATGTTGTTTGTTACACCACATAGCTAGCTTTCCGTACAGCCTTGGGGAACAGGAGAAAGGAAAGAGACTTCTGTGACAAGTGGGTGTCTCTATGGTGCCCCAGATTACTACCTTGTAGTCCTAAGTAGTCCTAGCTACTTAGGAGACTGAAGCAAAGAGATCACTTGAGCCCAGGGGTTCCAGGATAGCCTACGCAACATAGTAAGACCTGCTGGGGAGGAGGGGATATTGTTAGTTTCAATGTTCCTATTGATCTCAATTGGGGCAACACCCAACTAGTCAAAAGCTAAGTGCAGAGTATGAAAACAGTGCTACGTAGGAATGATTTTGACTCTCTCCAGTGAGAGTTTTAACGCACTATAATTTGAAAGTCTGCAGCCTACCAGTTTAAATAGTGTCTTGCAGGCCCAGACGGGCAGTCCAAGCTGGCTGTTCTCTGCAATGGCCCCTTTGCTCAATTGCCTGCTACACTGTGAGATTCTGACCCGATGCATTCCTTGTGCTCATTAGGTTTATTTAAAAACCTATCATTGCCTGGGGGCACCTGGGTCCATCCACTGAAGGTGGATAATTGCAAGAATTGGACAAAATTAAGCATCCAGAATCATCAGAGGTGGCTTTGTGCACAGATAAAGCCCAGCTGCTGCCCTCTTAGAAGGTGAATCGAGACTAATTGGATAATCTAGAGACCAATTAGCCTGAAGGGGGAAAAAGAAGTCGCTGTAGCTGTAAGAGATGCATTCTCCGTCAGAGGAGTGTTGTGTGCCTAAGATGCAGCTTAAAGAACTGAAATTCTACGTGATAGAAATATTCAAACCTATTTTCCTTGCATCGGTGTAAGACAGCAGAGATGCTGAGTCAGAATCAGACAGCGATGGGGCTTTTCTGGGCTGGGAGAGTTCTAGGCATGGGTCAGGCTGGCCCTTCAGCTACAAGTAAAAGTTTTCATTATGTCAGTTGCTGTGGATCCTTTGAAATGAAAATAGTCTCTAAGTGTACTTTTACATAGCATTTAGGTAGTTTTACAAATATTATGCTGGTAAAAAGTCATGTGCCCTTTGCATACTTAGCTCATCTTAATGAGCTAAGGCTTGGGCTGGGGAGGGAGGGGTGAACCTTCTAAGAATGTCACTGCATTGGCATGTAACCAATCAAAGTTTGAATCTGTCACACGCTTGATCACATGACGTGGGTGGCCCTTGAGGCATAGAAGGTGTGAAATTGACCCTGTTTCGACCTGCAGCCTCACTTCCTGAGCCCTCTAATCAACAGGCATCAATAGCTTTGGGCTAAAATGAGGTGATGCTTGCACTGTGTAGCATCAACCATTGGAAGTAACAACTCGCAGAAACCAGTAGTCAACCCAAGAGTCACAGTGTCACGTGGATTTCTGATGTCCAACAATAAGCCAGGAACTCGTTGGTGCTCGCCCCACACACAAACATTACACAATCCAAGTGGGGTAACAAGATCTGGAATGACAGACAGGCACTCGCCTTGGTTCTGTCTAGTCTCTGGGGACAGGAGCTGGTATCTTGCACCACTACCTGAGTGGCAGGGGGCTGGGCTGATGATGAATCAGCCTCCAGGATGAGAGGAGCCATGGCCTCTGTTGCCCTGAACCAGTGAGCAGGAGCCCCCTGTTCATGCAGGAAGCCCAGGATCTGAGCCCTTGGGTAAAGCGCGTGAGAGGGTCTCCGCACTCCTCTGGGAGCAGGAAAGGACCTAGCACCACTTGGAGATACAACTGAAGAAAGAGAGCTGACTGGGAGAGGGCTGGCTGGAGGACAGCTGCTGTGGGGGTCCTTCCCAGCCTTCTTCCCCTTCTTTCTTCTCTTGCTGCTAATTCTCCAATGAAGTCGCCATTTTGCTCTCCTGTCTCCCTGCAGCTGTTTCTCCTGCATGAGCCTGGGACCAGCATTCAGACCTGCTTCTCACCTACACCTACCCCTGGCCTTCCCTGCCCTGAAGTGTACTCTCCAGAAGAAAATACCTCTCAACCTGGAACTCTGAGAGCATTAGGCAAGGTCACTGGTCCCTATCAGGTGGCTTTTTAAACAGCCTTTTTCGAACAAAGAGACTGAACTGAGAAAATTCAGTCAAAAAACTGGTGCCACTTGTTAACTGAATCAGCTCCCGGACCCGACCCTCACTCCAGCCCTGAACATTCTCTGCTCCAGGACAAGGTTGAAGTCACCCCGGAGTAGTGCCGTGTCCCCAGGAAAGCCCAGACACCATCCTCTATCAGCTCCAGTGACCTAGTCACACCTCAGGGTAAGGTTCCCTCTGTAATTATTCCTTTGGAGCCTCCTTGGAAGCTTACCCCTGATGATGCTGTTCCCCGGGAAGGGAGGCTGCCACAATGGGATGTACCCAAATGTGGGAGGCAGTTGGCTTAATGAATCTCTCTGCCCTGCTTTTGCAAGTGGCTTTCAAATAGGTATGTTTTGTTTCAAAAAGTGATAAGTGTATATCACATAAATCATTTTTCCATTTATTCAGCAGCATCAGGTATATTCACACTGCTGGTAACGATAATCTATCGTTAGAGGATTTCATCGTGCAAGACCAGTGGTCCAATGCTGCAACCCTTTAATAAGAAAAAGTTATTTTTGCCTTTACTTTGTAATTTTGCTACCATTATGAATCGTAAAGATCTGTGTTCTCTTCTGGTGTCTGAAGAGAGGTGACAGTGTACGCATATACACTAGATAGATAGATAGATAGATAGATAGATAGATAGATAGATAGATAAGTAAATAAATCTTTTTAAAAAAAAACAAAACAAAACAAAAAAGTCATTCCAAGGGGTTCAGCCTGGGCTTGCGTCTCCTTGTCGTCTAGAATCGAGCAGGTACTTGGTGGACAGCTGTGTGTCTTCTCTGGAGAAAGACCTATTCATGCCCTTCACTAGTTTATAAGTTGAACTTTGATGTTGTATTATTATGATTGGCAAGTATTTTTTTCTCATTGAGATTGAGACATCCTTCTGAGACTTGTAACCAGTGAGCAGCCAATGTCATGTCCCTATGGTTGGAGTCTTAAAGTGTGCCACGCCTGTCCAGTAGCACTGGATACAATAGCCTATTTACCCATGAAAGGTGTGAGCTTCGGAAACAGCTGTCCCTGCAGGCTTGGAGGAATCGGTCTGCAGCAGCAGCCACCGGAAGCTGCACGTTGGCCCCTCTCCCTGGGATTCTATTTTCACCATCTAGGCCACCTGGAACACAGCCTCTTGTCCAGAGAAGGGCTTTTCCCCGGGCCAACTCCCCTTCCCATGTCCCACCCCCACCCGGGCCCGTTATACTGAACCCCTTGGGAAAGGAGGTGTTAGCTGGACATCAGTATTTTTCAAAGTGCCAAAATAATAAAATAATTCTCAAGTGCTGTCCAGTTACAGACCCTTGATGATCAAACACTGCCAGCCACCTGGCCGGAAGCTTATGCCTGAGTTTTTCTCTGTTCCCTGGTTTGATCCGTTGGCCCAACGTTGGCCAGAGAGGGGAAGGGCGGCAGCATGGGGGATGAGGAACGACATGGGAGGTGCCTCTCCGACCTTTGGTGGCAGTGGGCGAGGAAGAGACCCCAACCCGCACCTCTGGGTGCAGGGCGTGGGCCCAGCATCCCCCCTCCCACCTTCTGGCTGCACGCGCCCCCCGCGCGCCCCCGCTCTAAAGTAAACACGGCGGAGAGGACCGGTGCCCCGCTCGCTGCCCGCTGGGCGAGGCATGGCGGAGGCGGTGCCGGCCTCTCCTGCGAGTGGCCTGGGCCTGCACCGGGGTATCATTCAATGGTGAGTGTCAGGACAGGGAGATACGGGCGCTGCTGGCAGGTGGGGAGCCCCGGAGGACGGGAGAGGAGCACCCCTGGTTCAGGAGACCCTGGCGGAGAACGAGGGAACACACACACAAGGTCCCCATATCTGCACCCGGTGTGGCGCTGGTTTTCCACCTAGCTGTCCTGGTGGGTCCCACTTCCCGTGGGGAAGCAATCCAGCCTGTTCCAACCAGAGCTGAGCCCTGTTACTGGAACACTGGCAGGCCTTGGCCGTGGAGGAAGCGTGTTGTTGTTGTTGTATTCCTCCTGGCATGAGCTCTAGAATGGAAGTGTCTTAACTTAAACGTTTAGTATAGGTGGAACAACATTATAAACTAACCAGTACCCCGGAGCTCTTGACTCTAGCTGCATATGTATCAAAAGATGGCCTAGTCGGCCATCACTGGAAAGAGAGGCCCATTGGACTTGCAAACTGTATATGCTCCAGTACAGGGAAACGCCAGGGCCAAAAAGTGGGAGTGGGTGGGTAGGTGAGTGGGGGGGGAGGGTATGGGGAACTTTTGGGATAGCATTGGAAATGTAAATGAGGAAAATACCTAATTTTAAAAAATCCTCAAAATATAAACAAACAAACAAACAAAAAAACAACGTTTAGCTTCAACAATGCACTCCGTATTACTTGTGAAACTCATTTCTTGGCTATTTCAATAGAGGGGAGGAAAACTATATATAAAAAAAAAATACCCTCAGCTCATGGGCCTGAACTCAAAAGAGTCCGCGGCTCTTTATAAATAGGAAAATAATTAAAGCCAGTCCTCAGACTGTAGCTTTATAAGGTGACTATTATATATCAGCATACATTTTTCTTTGTGTGAGCTTTAAGAAATATTTCTCAGGGAAACTTTTTTTTAAGAGTCACCTGAGGAAGAAGTAGTTTTTAAAAAAGAGAAGAGTATGTTTATGATTATAGTTACTACTTTGTTCCAAAAGAGAATTTATTGCCCATCTTATCTTGCGAGAGGAAAAAAAAAATGTAATCAGACCCCCTTGCCTGCCTTCTTAGCAAAAGAGTCAGTTCAGTCGGTGCCTTAATTAGCTACTTCAGCTCACCGCTGTTTCTGGGTGTTGACTTTTGCTACAGAGGTGTGAAAGGATGATTACAAAGTTTAAACTACTTGGGCATCCTCTTTAGGTCAGGTACTATGCCCAGATTTCCTTTTGCCATAGGTTCTTCAGGACTGAGAAAACCAGAAGACTTCAATTCTCCTAACACTGGCATTCAAACCATCACCCCAGTGTCTAAGATAGAATCCTGGAACAAAGATATCAGGCTGCCCAGAAGGGGGGCAGCAGTAACTAGAGCTGGAGGAGCCCTAGGAGGCAGCTCAAGAGAGAGTAGGGAGAGGCCCCAGATGTTGTCCTGTGGAAGAAGGGCCCTGTTTATGGATTATATCACTCCCTGTTTTCCAGTCAGTGCCCTGTTAGAAGGGACAACGATCAGTCAGGTGGGGTCCTATCTGGGACATGAGTACCACTGTCACCTGAACATGATAAATTGTCCCTGGGAGAAAGGTCAGGATGTTGGCCAGTCTGGGAGAACAGAAGTAAGGTCTCCAAGTTAGAGACAGAAAGAGACATGGTCAGACGAGGGAGCATAAGACTGGACACAATAGTGTAGACACAGACCCCGGGTCAGGCCTTGGCATCTAATCTCAGGTAAAACACAGGGGCATTTTGGTGGCACACTGGCAGCCCCTTAACCAGAGTCACCTGTGGTGGTCACCTGCCTCACACCCTCTCCTCAGAGCCGCATGCCATAGAGGTCAGGCTTACCAGAGCAGATTCTCCTTGGGACTGACTCCCTGGGGAACAGTGTGCTGCCGCCATGCCCGTGACTTTCTTGTTTCTGTTTACATTATGATGGGAGAGATAAAAATGGCAATCGCTGAAAGAAAAATCAGGTTAATAAAGAAAATGGTTTAACCCATAGCTCCTCCAGAATTTTCGGTCCTCAGCCCGCCCCATTCATTGTTCGTGTGTCTGTCTGCAGCAGGACAGAGCATTGTGGAGAATATCTTAGGCAGCAGTACTGCTAATGGCAGCCTTAAATCCGAGAGGAGGGGACCCCAGGTAGAATAATCCCCATCAAAGGCCCACTCCGAGTCGTTTACTTCCTTAACCAGTTCCACCTTCTAAAGTCTCTACCATAAGGAAGAGAAGTCAGGCTGTCAATCAGCCTGTGGGGCTCAGGGACCAGTCAACATCCACACCATCCTACCTGCTTGGACTCCTTCACAGTCCACTGTGGTATTATTTTAATTTACCAGGCAGATCATTCTCTACCCTGTGGTTAACCTAAATCTCGGCTGCAGCTCTGTAACGGTCCATCAGACAGTAGCTACATCTTTTTAGCATGCAAATTCTTCTCCAAGTGTTGACAACTGAAAACCCATAGTCTGTATTCCTAACCCTGACCCCAGGATAAAAGAGATCATTGTCTTCTGCCTGTGAGCTTCTACAGTTCCTTTCAGTCACCTAGACAGAGGTTGTTTGGTTGGACACACCCATGTCTAGTCATCGGTTCTGTCAGAACATCCTTACTTCGGAAAAATAGCCACCAATGTCCTGTTTCTGCCACCCCTCCGTCCCCCTTGCAGGCTGGTTGACAATTTCTGCATCTGTGAAGGGTTCAGCGTGCCCCGATGTCTCATGTATGAGATTTATGTGGAGACCTGTGGGCAGAGTGCGCAGAACCAAGTCAACCCAGCGACATTTGGGAAGGTAAGTGTGAAGATGTAACAAGTCCATGCTCGCTGAGCTGCTTTGTTTCTCATTGGGTTTTTCAGGTTTTGTTTTTGTTTTTTCTTTCAATGTTACAGCCCCAGGTGGGACGGGTGAAGATACATGCTGAGTAATGCTAGCTTATGCCATTGGCCAAACACAGACTGAGCTACCTAGTGTCGCTGATGGTAAAGCCTTACGGACTGCTGACTCTCTGAGGAAAGTCTAAAATGTGTTTGGGTCTAATGAGGTCTCAGTAGGTATAGTGGCTTTGTCCTCAGGAGCAGCTAGTTGTTTGTATTGAAAATCCACTTTGCCTTTCCACACTTTACAGTGGGTTGGGGTCCCCACACTTTATAGTGGGTTGGGGGGGGGTCTCCACACTTTACAGTGGTTCAGGGAAAGCTCAGTATTGTTTCCATGGCAACCCCAACACTCTCCTCAAAGACCTGGTTTGCTGGACCCTTACTTCTGCACAGAACTGCCAAAGCTCTCAGAACACAGTTCTGAGATGATACCCAAGGATTGATACTCTCTGCAGCTCATTGGGATTTAGAGATCTCATTGGTTTCGGAAGTTGTCACTCACATCTGAGAACTTCACCTGAGAACACTTAATACACAACCAAGTGACAGTCTGAGACCCTCTTGGTTCAACAGCTCCTAGGAGCAGCTCCTTAATGGTAGGCCCTGCTTTAGCTGCTGGGGTCCAGCCCTCTCTGAAGCTGGATTCTTAACTGTCCCGGCTGCCAGGCTGAGGCGGATAGCATTGTGTTGTTTTATGCTTAGCAAAATAAACCCAGAATTATTAAAGCCAAGGGTCCCATGGCTGGCCACGACGCATGGTTAGCAGAGCTAACCTCCTGAACCAGGTGCAGAGTTACAGCCACTTGTTGACTCCACCAAAATAAAACAAAACAGAATTAAAAACAAAAACAAAACACAGTGTACAGAGACACTGGAGGTCACCTGGTCTGAGTGATGCCCATCGGGCACAAGCGCCTTCTAAGCACCTTACCTTGGCTGTAAACTTCATAAGAGAGCTGTGTGCCCTGTCTGAAGCTAAGTGAGGAACAAGCAAGCACGTTGGTGCCAAGGGGGCGTGGTGTTGCCTCTGGACAGACACAGCCCATGCCAGGTCTGTAGTCCAACCACAGAATGCAGGCTGATGAAAATTGCCTAGGTCCTCCCTGGGGTGGGGGTGGGGGGGGGCTCAGCACAGGTGACAACCCACATCATGTATCCTAGCTAATCTTAAATGGCAGGTGAAGGGACTCTAGCTAGCTCAAATCTAATAAGCACACCTCTGACAGACCTTTCCCTTTTCCCTCATTCCTTCTGCCTTGCTAAAAACTGTTAAATGACATTCCTAACAGCTCTATTCCCTTATTTGGCCACTTCCTCCTCCTGAGGCTGAACTGACTTCCAAGGTCCAGCTGTCAAAGTATTTTAGTCCAGCAATCAGCAGCCCCCACTGGCTCACCCAATTAACATACCCAATTAAAATTAAATACCTCATCCATCCTAACACTGGGTTTTCCTTTGTCCCTTTACAAGCCACCATTTGTCAATGGGCCATGGCTGACTCCTCTCTATCCAGAGGCAGCCCTTGGGACAAATACCCCTCCTCCCTCTCTCTTGTTCCCTTCCCCTTCTCTTTTGTCTTTTATCTCCTGTGTTCATCTTTTATTGTGCCCTTTGTCTCTCTAGATCAAATAAATCGCTTTTGTGCTGAGAATTTGGTCTTGTGGGTCCTGAGCCAATACCTACCTATCTCTTACAACTACAGTGACAAGAAGCCTGCTCAGGGGGTCATAACACTGACCAGTCACCCCCACCCCCATCTTTGCAAGGGTCCTTGTGTATACAGAATTGGGTTGTTTTAGGATGTTATTTGATCACTGGTAAATGTATGGCCTGATTGTTAAGCTTCCTCTTCCTCCTCCTCCTCCTCTTTCTCTACCTCCTTGTTGTTGTCTGGATAGTAAGACCAAAGAGTTTGATGAAGACAAAAGATCTACTTTAACGGAGGAGATAATTCAGGGGAAGGCGTTGCTAGCAAGCATGAGGACCTGAGTTCAGGTCCCCAGCGTCCCTGGGAGAAGCTGTGTGTGGTGATGTAAGTCTGTGATCTCAACACTAAGGAGACAGAGACAGGCAGATCCAGGGTCTTAACAGCCTCCAGCCAACTGGTGAGCTTTTTGCCATCAAATACTATGTGTGACATCCCGCTTTGTGAAACCCTCCACGGTGGCAGGCATCAGGACTGTTTCCTGACATTGCTGTTGGGACCAAGACTGTGCCTGTGCCAGGGCAAAGCAAGTGAGGATCTTCTATCAGGCGTCAACCTGAAGAGTGACAAGGGAGAGTCACAAGGTGTCTGATCACACACACACACACACACACACACACACACACACACACACACACACACACAGAGACCAAACTATTCGCAAAGCGGCTTCTCCTTATCTTCCAGCAGCAATCCTGGGGGTGCTGGCGTGTTTTCCCAAACACTGAACTGTTTAGACCCTTTCTTCCAACTCAGTCCTTGAGGCTGACGTGTCCAGCCACTGACGGCCATCTGTGCTTCTGAAGCGTGGTTGAATCTTCCAACACGTCCTCTGCTTTAATATAGGGAGCAATTACTTTCATCGCCGAGCCTCGGTCACGGCTGCTCCTGATTGCTTTCCTGCAGACCCATTTTAGTTTGTGGGCTTCAGTTTGTGGATGCCGCCTAGGCCTCTCCTCTCCGGTGTGTGCAGGCCCAGGATTGCTTTCCCCTTTGCTCCATTCATTTGTTTTCCTTTTGTTTTTATCTTCTTTGGGGCTTTTATCCTTCCGGTCATTCTCTCTGTTTCAATTTAAATGTGTCACCAACAAGAATAAATACTCCCCAACCCCCAAAACACACACACACACTAGTCAAATTAAGCTAGGTCTCCCAAGACTGGCTTATAAGCTGTAAATACTCTAACATAAGTAGATAGAAACTAAAGAGGGAAACTACATTTAAGGTCTCTTTTATCACTGTGTTGTACAGGGTGACTCAGAAAGGTTTTCCGACCCACTGGGAGTTCCCAGCTGTTACCCTGCAGCCCAAACAGTTGTCATTCTGACACTCAGGATTTTAGGAAATGTCATCAAAGGCTCTGATGAGCCCTAGGTAGCCTGGCACAGCAGCCTTTTCTTAGCTGCCCACTTGCGGGCCTCCTCAGAGGGAAGGAGGTAACTTCAACGGGGGTCCAATCTTTGCTAAGGTTACAGAGATTTTTCTTTCTCCATCTCTCTTAATGGTGTCATTAGAGGTTGTTCACTTCTAGAAGAAAATTCTCTTTCCCCTTCTTTTTAAGATCTAGGGTCCAGGAATATATAGCTCAGTGGTAGAGCTCTTGCTTAGCCACATGGAGCCCCCTTGTCCAGTCTCTGCACTGAACAACAGGAAAAAGTTCTTGTCAGGAGGCTGTTTCACACTGTAGAGCATTCCAAAGGAAAGAAATGAGACCTCAGTGTCTGACCCCTCTGTTTATTTTGAATTCTTTGTCTTAATGTTTCCCTTAGAATCCACTCCAGAGATGCCAAGGTTCTAACATTAAGTTTGGCTGGCAAGTTGCCTAGAGAATAGGCCAGTGGAAGGGACCGATTGTTGGGAATGTATCCTGTGTGCCAAAGCTGCGCTAAACGGGGAAGGGATAGGAAGGGGAAAGGATATGACCACAAACCATGTTTACAAGAGAAACAACAAAATATCCAATTCTCACTTCCTCCCTCCTCCCCCGGGGACTGAGTTGATTCCCAAGGAGTTCCTGCACAGATGATTCGGGATGGGTGTGCTATGTGTGGTGCTCATTCTGGCCGCAAACCATATCTTCCACAGATTGGGGAGTTTCCGGAGGTTGGCTTCCTCTGCTAAAATAACATCAACGACTGTGTCTCTGATTGGAATCAGATTGCGTCTCCTTTGTGAGCAGTGTGGAAATCGAAAAGTGTTAAGAAGGGAAAAAAAATAAAGGCTGACTGAGGCCCCACCCCCAAAGGTGTACTTGCTCCCATGGCCCATTTGTACACGTGTGCACACACACACTAGTGTGAACAGCAAGCTGGGAGCTGCACAGGAAGCTGGGAGGAAGCACAGCCTTCATATCCTGCCCTTGTCCCTGCGTCCTGCCATTCATCTCCTTCTGTCCTGACAAGCTGGTGAGCAAGCAGCAGTCCTCCCTGGAAGCCCTGGGTGAGGCGAACGTCTCTTGTCCTCCTAATCCACTCAACCACAGCAGCTTACTTCTTGAAACCCCAGCCTCTTAGAGTATACAAATTCTTTGTTTTGTTTGCTTTGCTTTGCTTTGTTAGGGCTGCGCAAGAGACCTATCTATCCTGGAACTTGCCTTGTAGACCAGGCTAGCCCTAAACTCACAGAGATCTGCCTGCCTCTGCCTCTCAAGTGCTGGGATTAACCACACTCGACTAGTGGCCAGACTCAACACAACTTTCAAGTGGTGTGGTCTCCCCTTCTCCTCCAGCACTGTGGCATGCCACAAAGCAGGTGTAGAGGCTCATTTCCTGCCTCTGCTTCTGACCGTGCTGCCAGCTGTTGGTCGAACCTTCCTGGGAAGAAGGAAGAAGGAAGGAAAGTGAGAGAGGCTTTACTCTGTAAGAGCAAGTTGGACCCTTTGGTGTGGTGGGCTCTTTAGTACCTGCCTTGGGCACTTTCCAGTATGTGTCCCTTGGCGTGGTGGCCGGTGTTCTGGAGGAGCCTGCTGGTATCTGCCTGCTTTCTGCATGTTCAAGAGCAACCCAGGGCAAGCCCATCTTTCTCCTGCCCTGCTGACTGCAGAAGGTGCCTGATGGTTCTTGGCCTGAACAGACTGTGGATGGTGCTCACAGTGTCCTTTCTGTTCCGCTACCGAGGCCCTCCTCGTCCTACCCGCATGAATTCTGGGTTGTCAGAAGATGGCAACTGCAGTGGCCTCCCAGAAAACATTTGAGTGACTGGAATAACCTTCCCACACTCCCTCACAGCCAGGAAGGGGGCCTCTGTGCAAGAAGCCATTCACACCTCCTCATCTTGCTTCACTGCAGATGCCCACAGATGCAAGCCCCTTGAGTGTGTTGTTAGGCAGCTTGTTCTTTCATCCATCCATCCATCCATCCATCCATCCATCCATCCATCCACCTGTTCATCCATCTGCCACCTATCCATCTGCCCATCTGTCTGTCCATTGTCCGTCTGTCCATCCATCCTTCTGTCCTATCCCTCCATTTGATCATCCATTCATCCATCTGTCTGTCTGTCCATCCATTCTTTCATCCATCCGTCATCTCTTTGCTCCATCCTGTTGTGTAGATACTGCAAGGGTAAGTAGATTAAAGATGGACTCATGGATGGATGGAGGCCTGATGGGTAGGCAGACAGGTAGATGGATAGATGGATAGATGATAGGTGCATAGGTAGACAGACAGACAGACAGACAGATATGGACAAGAGAAAGATGAGAAGTCAGATAAGGGGAAGCCCGTCTCACTTCTCTCAAATGCTGCTCCTGGGAGCTCATACAAAGGGAGGCTGCCGCACACAGCCAAGCAGGAGCTGGGCGGAGCAGCTCTGCAGAGGAACAACAGAAGTCATTGGCAGGCCTGTGGCTTTCCCTGCTCTGGCTTCTAAACTGTCCCTACATGCAGGGTTTCCCCTTCCAGTAGGTGTGAGCCTAGATACCCTACCTGTAGTTAATCCCTGGATATGGCCACCGGGATAGAGTCCGGTTGATAAATGGAACACGAGTAGTGTCCCTGAATATAAAACACATCAAGGTAACTCAGCCGGGAGATGAGAATCGGAATCCAAGTGACTGTTATTCTACAGCTGAGTACCATCCACTCATTAAATCCTCTGAAATTAGAAGACCCATGGTGAACTGTGAAAGTAGCTATGATACCAGAGAAAGAGGAAAACAGCAGAAGAGCAACAGCAGCCATAGGCTAGACCCAGCAACCACAAGCTAGACCCAGCAGCCACAGGCTAGACCCAACAGCTGTCAATAATCCAATTTCCAGAGAGTCTTCGTGATGCCAGTCATCAATGTAACATTGAAGAGAGCAGAAAGCAAGACCAAACGGAGTTCGATGCCAGCAATTCAGTCTGGAGAGCCTGACCGTTGGGACAGTACACAGAGGCTCTCAACCTCCCTACACTGCGACCCTTTAATACAATTCCTCCTACTGTGGTGACCCCCCAACCATAACATTATTTTCAATGATAGTTCACAACTGTAATTTTGCTACTGTTATGAATCGTAATATAAATATCTGTGTTTCCTCATAGTCTTAGGCGACCCTGTGAAAGGTCTGACCTCCCCGACAGAGGTTGAGACCCCCAGGTTGAGAACTGCTGCCTTAGAGTTTTGGTACTGGGAACCTAAGCCAGGACATTACCCGCCCCAGATGGGACACCAGGATTTCACTCTGTGACTTTGCCTATCTGGTGTGTTCTAATTTCCTTTGTATGTATCCCTTTTGTAACCAGCTGGGATCATTTGTATGGCTCCTCGGTAAGTGTAGATAAAGTGAGTTTGTTTTCAGTTTTCAAACTGCATCTTTAAATCTGTCTTATTCCCACAGCTTGTGCGCTTGGTTTTCCCTGACCTGGGCACCCGGAGACTGGGCACACGAGGAAGTGCCAGGTAGGGTTTTAATGTTTGTTTTGTGTTAAATGAAGAAAATGACAATGCAGGGAAATCACAATAATCAATAAAATGTGTGACACAGGGTAAGCTGTACTCGGCAGCTCTCACCAAAGGGTGCCGTGGCTCAGACTGCCCCCCCCAATCGTCTGGAGACTCCAGGCAGCACTGCACTCACGTGATTCAAAATCTTGTTAAAATATAAAGATTACCACATATACTTTAGATTTAAGAAACGTGCCCAATTATTAAAATGTTCAAATGATTGCACACATAGAATAATACCAATTGCTTTTAATTACTCTTTGGACTGAAATGACTTAAGCATTTGGCCAATTAGCCTATCAGTTGTATTCAGGAGGCTGGGGCCTGTTGTGATAGTTTTAACAGGGACGGAAGCTCCAGTGTCATCAAGCGTGTCCTTATAATAATTGCCACACAGTTGTCATTGTCCTTTGCCATTTGTTTAAAATCAAGACAGGAAATCAGTGAGCAGGGACAGAAGCCAATTAGAGGAAAGGCCAGCAGCCCATAAAGAAACTGAAGACAGTGGCAAGTTTGCCAAATCTAACTTTGGGCAGGAAGTAAGCTGAAGAAACCTGGTTCTTAGCCCGGGCACACACTGTAGTTTCCTGGATGCCACAGAGGAGATGAGACTGTGTGTGGGGAGTCTGGCTTCCTGCAGGCTGAGTCCTCTGAAAGGTCAGGCGTCAGGACAGGAGGCCTGTCCCAGGACATTTCTCTGAGATGAGAAACTGAGAAAACAGAAGCAAGCACCCAACAGTGCTTTTGTAGGCTGTCACAACGAAACGCGTGTAATGGGCTGTGTCTTATGATGGGTCGAGGATGTAGTGGGTTCGCCTAGCCTGCCTGCCATTTTCAGTGAGAGGTGCCGCACTGTGGGGTGTGGGGCACACTGCTGCTGTCCAAGGTTGTGACTATCATCCTACAGATACTAGCCAGTGAAAAGATGCACATTCAAAATTCTCCATACAATATGCACATATGGGTGTATATGTGCACAGTACATACGTATGGCACCAAGCCACTGCAGAGGCAGGCAAGAAGTTGGACTATCTGCAATGGCGTACGTGGAGGTAAGTTACAGGACGCCTCTGTTTTCAGGTACCATTATGACGGGATCTACATCAAGAAGAGCTCCTTCTTCTACGCTCATTACTGCTACCTGCTGGGTAAAAAGAGCTGTCACAGGTTAGTCTGTCCTTGGGTTCCTTGGTCATGGGACACGGCCTGGTTTCTTTGAAAACCACTCGGATCTTAGTTGTAGCTAACTGATTTGTAGGCTGTTCTACCACAGGTCCTTATGAAGAGCAGAAAAGCACAGGCCAGCATGTGGCTAATGCCCCGGGTAAACCTCTGGCAATGTTACTGGCCAGAGAAACCCATTTCTACCTGACTTCCTCAGATAACTGATTCTAACCATCTTCTCAGTCACCTAAGCCATTGCTGATCCAGTCTGCCCAGACACGTCATTGACCTCATGATCCCACTGTTCCATTGCAGGGCTAACCTTACTTTAAGCTTTCCCCTTCTCAGTAAGTGCAGACTTTCACTCCGGTCGGCCCAGGAGCCTCTCGCGCTCTGCCTGTTACCGTCCCTTCCCTCCCTCCAGAAGGGTGCTTTCTATCATCACCTCTGGTCCATCCTTGCCCCACTCACTCCCTAGGAATTCCCCTCTGGCTATTTCTGGACAGTCCCACTGAGATGACCCATGGGAGCCTCACCCTCGGGACGTGGAAGCTTTGGCTCAGAACCTCCCTAGAAATCGTCTTCACCTTGATTTTCCTTGATGCTCACCCTGAGCCACCCCTGAATTCACTGGGCTGCAAAACCCTCTTCACTCTCCCCTTTTGAGGTGGTAAGAGTTCACATAAATTCTTGTCACCCTACTCAGAGAACAGCTATGTTACGGCTTCATATTTGCAGATGGAGCTACACTGAAGGCCAGCATCTTCAGATGCAACCAAACTTAGACCTGGGTGCTTGGTAGTTAGGCCTAAGCACGCACATACATCATGACCACATCCTAAATAAGAGTTTTCAGTATTAAGTAATCTAGAGATGGCTTATAGCATAATCAGGGAGTCAGTTATGCTCTTTGCAGAAACTCCTTTTTATAGAAGGGACTTGAGCACTGGAGGAACTCCAGGGCCAGTCCCCTATGGATGCTGAGGGACCTCAGTCCCCTATGGAGGCTGAGGGACCCCGCCCCCCCATGGATGTTGAGGGACAGCTGGACTCCATGAACCTCATACAGCTGCTCTCGTCTCAGCCTCTTCCTATTCTAAACACAGCCACTCGACTAAGCTTCCTCAAATGCTAGTTTGCCTTCCTCTTTCTTTCCCAGAAGCACCTGGGGTGAAGGCCGCACCCCCCACCCCCAGGCATTGCTGGCAGGCTGTCTGTCTTGCTTGGTGTTTCTGCATGCCCCCAGCCATTCTCACCTTCCTGTGACTCAGGAGCACATGGCTCCATTTTGTGTCCTCCCCCCAACCCTGCTCCGGCCTTCCACAATCCCTCCTTCTGGTGTCCTCTTGGATCTACCATTTGTGTTGACAGCCCTCCAGGGAGACCATCTTCAACAGTGCCAGCTCCAGGATAGCCCTCTTGCCTCACATTTCCACGCTGCTCATGGACTCTGCACTCATCCAGCATTTCCGCCCTGTCTATTAGCTGTCCACTGGGCCTTCATTTGCCGTAAATAGGTGGTTGTGTGCCTGAGAAACCAAGGGTGATTTCACTTGTACCACAGCATCTCCATCATCACCATCACCATCACCATCACCATCACCATCAACACCCCGCCCCCCGTCACTCTCTAAGCTTTCCAGCTTTGACAATAGCAAGTTGGTATGAGGGGCCCTCCGTAGAGAGTGGCTGCTGAGGCCCAAAGTTAGGAAGCCTGTTGTGTGGATGAGACGTGGCCCCTCCCTCTGCTTGCTTAGTAGTAGAGCTAAGATGTGCATTTAATGTGGTGCATGTGTGACAGAAGGTCGGAAATGCGCAAGGCCTCCGCGAGGATAGCAGGCCTCTTGACAGAGGTCAGAAGGAATGAGGAGTGAGTTGTGTTCCAGCCGAGCCATGAAGGGCAGACAGGATGGGATTCTGACGGGTGGGGTGGGAGAGAGCAGCAGGCAGGGCTTGGGTGGAGAAGAGGAAGGGATGGGAAAGTGTGGGCTCCCAGCTGTCCATCTGTGCAGTGTGGCAGAAGACTATGTTGGAAGGCACTTGAGAGGCCATGGCCTGCGAGGCTGGGGCGGGACAGTCCAGGAGCCCCTTGAGACACTGGGTAGGCTCCTGAATAGACTCTTCACAGCACAGAGCTACAGAACTTCTGTAGAAGTTTGTTTCTGTAGAAGTTAATTTGTTTCTACCATGCTGTGGTTTAGATACGTGTACGTCCCACCAAGATCCAAGATGAACTAAAACCTCAATGTATAGTCTTAGGAGCTGGAGCCTATGTGCATGCATGTGCACGTATGTGCACATACACACTGTGGGACACAGCCTTTTTGAGCAATAAAAACCATAAGAATGGTACCCAAATGAGTGACATTCTACCCTCATGAAACTGCTTGGCCCTTTTGTTTCTTCTGCTTCGTGAGAATATAGCGTAGGGAATGGAGAATAGGCCCTTTTCTCTGCCGTCTTTCTAGCGAGATACAGGGCACTGTGCCATCTTAGTGTGCCAGAGGGAAGAGCTGTCTTCCTCCTCTTGAGGTGTACCGGCCATAGTCCATCGTTTTGACAAAGACCTGCGCCCCACACAGAGATGCATTAAAGTAAGGAAGGTAAATGGGCCTAAATGGAGAGAGGTTTCCACACTTCGTATGAGGGGGTGAAGCACAGGAACATCGGGCTGTGGGTTCAGATGCGAACACTGTGATTAACACTCAGGCAACTGCCACGAGAGTGACGTTGACGTGTGCCAAAAGATGCCGTAATTAGAGCAAGATGGAATCCTGTGCTTAAAGTAGCTCTGATAAACACAAGACGCAGAAACAGAACAGAGAACCCAAGGAAACGATTGCAAACAAGGCGCATAAAAGGGAAGTAAGAGCTGGCATACCAACAATTACCGTAATTATAAATTATTTACAAGCACCAACGGAAAGATGAAACTGGCAGAGTGGATTTAAAAAGAAGAAAATAACTCAGGTTTGTATTGCCAACAAGAAACATATGTCAAATTTGAAGGCCTAGGTATGCTGAAAGGTATTTTTAAATTTTTAATGGAAATAATATAGCACTGGGGGCTGGAGAGGTGGCTTAGCAGTTAAGGGCATGTACTGCTCTTTTAGAGGGTCCCAGATCAATTCCCAACACCCACATCATGTGGCTCACAACTGCCTATAACTCTAGCTCCAGGGGGATCTGACACCTCTGGCCTCTGTAAGCACCTGCACTCATGTACTAGTGTGTGTGTGTGTGTGTGTGTGTGTGTGTAGAGACAGAGAGATACACAGAGATACATATACAGAGACACAACACACATACACAGACATACACACAGAGAGACAGAGACAAAGAAACATACACATAGACACACAGAGAGACATACACACATAGACATAAACAGAGAGAGATACGTAGAGATACATACAGAGACACACACATACACAGACATACACACATGTACAGAGACAAACAGACACATATAGACACATACAGAAACATACACACAGAGACACAGAGAGGGAGATACATAGAGATACATACACAGACATACACACATATACAGACACACACACACATACACAGACATACACAATCACACACAGACATATACAGTGACATACAGACATACACATATACACATATAGAGACAGACACACACAGACACAGAGAGACACACATACACATAGAAATACACAGAGATATATAGACAGAAACACACACATACACAAACATACACATACAGAGACATACAGACACACACACACACAGACAGACATACACAGACAAAACACACACACAGAGACACGGACATGCACACACATAGAAACAGTGAAAGTGGAGAGAACATCTATGAGGTCTCCCTAGGCTGTCTCCATGCTCAGTCCTGCAGAGCCCATTCCTCAGCAAACAAAATGTAGCAGCGGGTGAGTCACGGCTTTTACTTGGGGAAGCATGTCTATTAGATACCGGATATTCAGAGTTCCTATCGGGCGTTTGTCATGCAGTCCCCTCTGCCCAGCACACGTCTAAGTAACAAAGCAAGGCAGGTGTTCTGCATAACTACACTACTTGTGTAGTCTGCACTCTGAGAGCCACTCTTACCAGCGAACTTCGAATGGGAACTCTCTGCAAGCCAAGTTCCCAGATTCCAGCCAAGGGCTGACCTTGCACAGGCCTTCCCAAGGCTCCCTGTTGCTGACCTGAGGGTTACCTTTCATCTAAGCAGCCACACAAGTCTGGGAATATACTAAGAAAGCATTGAATCTCTCTCTTTCTCTCTCTAAATGATTGAGTTGTGTCTCTTACTGAAGTTGTTTTTGGAAAAAAAAAAATCCCAGCAAGATTTTTCTCTTGACATAAAAGCTTATTCAAAGGTTGTATGGGAAAGCGGAGAGCTCAAAGGCCTTAACAAGGCAGAATAACTGGAAACACTCCATCTTACCAAGCGCTTTGTGTAGCTGCAACAACCAAAGTCTTGTGCTTCCAGTGGTGACACGGGAACCCAGGCAGGGGAGGGATGCTAGATATATGACCAACTTATTTTTAATTAAAATATTATATGCTATTTATTATGTGTGCATGCACACACATACTACATAGTACACAAGGATCGGAGGGATCAGAGGACAGCTTGTGGGAATGGGGTCTCCTTCCACAGTGTGGGTCCCAGGGATCAGATGTGTGTTATCAGGCCTGGCAGAAAGCACTGAGCCATCTTGCCAGCCCTCAGGTGAAGGCACAGGTACACAAGTAATGTAATAGAAGAGGGGAGCTTAGAGAAGAAAACTGCATGTCCAAAAGAAAAATGAACTTCAACAAAAAACCCAACAACTTTTATGAACATTAGCTCGATAGATCCAAGGCTTAAACTGAAAACATAAGGGCCATAATAAACCTGAGCCAAGTATGGCCATGCACGCCTTTAATCCTGGCACTTGGGAGGCAGAGGCTGGAGGATTTCTGAGTTCAAGGACAGCCTGGTCTACAAAGTGAGTTCCAGGACAGCCAAGGCTATACAGAGGAAACCCTGTCTTGAAAAAGCAAAAAACAAACAAACAAACAAAAGAATATCAAAACTTAAAAGTAGAATAAGCTTAATGGGACCTATGGCTAGACAGAAAGTTCCCAGACTGGCTACCAAATGCAGGAGCCATAAAATGAAAAACTTTAGGGTTTTTCAAAAGTCCTGCAGAGGAGATGAAAAAGACACAGACTTAAGGAGAATATATGCAGCCTGCACTGTTGTCAGATTCTAGAATCTAGAAAGAGTCTGTAAAACCCAACAGTATGAAAACGCAAAACAATCCTATTAGAAAATGGACAAGAGACAAACCTGTCACAAAGCCAGCCCTTTCCGAGGTGCACTGTGCCTACGTACCTGTGAGACTGGCAAAAATAAATCACCAAATCCTGGTGAGGATGCTGAGAACCAGTTCCACTCCTCTGGTGGGAATGGAAAATGATGCATCACCCTAGACAATGGTTTAGCCGTTTTTAATAAAAACAGACATGAGCCCCGTCCAACCATCTGTTGATCTAGACATTTGTCCCTGAGAAATGAAAGCTAGCACCCGCGTGCAGACCCTCACAAGAATGTCCTCAGTGGCTGTAGCTAGCATCCGCATGCAGACCTTCACAAGAATGTCCTCAGTGGCTGTAGTAGTGGCAGCTCAGACTGGAGGCAGCCCAGGTGTTTTTCAGCAGGTGACTGGTTAACCTAACGGTGATACATCTGTACCACAGAAAACTACCAGCAGTATAGAGAACTAGACCGTTGATGTGCATGGGAACTCAGAGATCTCTGTGGGACTCGGCTAAATGAAAATAGCCCCAACCCTAAATGATTCTGTTTATACAACAAGTTCAAACAAGGAAATGAGGGACAGGTTAGAGGTTGGCAGAGGTGAATGGTCTAGGGGTGAGGAGAGCAAGAAATGAGCATGGTTATCAAAGCACCATCCCTCCGGGCAGCTTTCTTTCTGCAAGTCTGATTTATTGTCCTCTATTTCACATACTATCCATCTTTTGTTTATGTGCTTTGCAAATATTTTCTTGAATTCTGTATCTTGTCTTTTCATCTTTATCCCATGAATTTCCCTAGAACAATATCTTGGCTATGGTGAGAGACACATGAACATAGGAAGATGATAAGATTTTTTACACACACATATACGACACATACACACACACACACGTGCGCGCACACAACATGCATATGCACATGCACACAACACATACATGCACACACATAGGTACATACATATATGCTCACACAACACACACACATGCACACATGCACACAACACTCAGAGTCATGCACATAGCACACATGCACACGCACACACACATGCATACACGCATTTGCACACATACACAAGTGTAAGTAAAACAGAAACTGTAAGGAAGATGGTGAGGCTGTACCAATGGCAGCATCTGGGCTATGATATGATACAGCTGGACCCCTGTCGCTGAAGCTTCTGTTCTCTCAGATTCAACTAACCATGGGTGGGGATTATTTGGAAAAAAAATTGACTGAACATAGGAACTGGTTTTGTTTGTGTTTTTAGCATTATTTCCTAAACAATATGGTGTCCCGGCTTTTTACATAGGATTTCCATTGTTCTAGGTACTGAGTCAGATGGGGCTGATTTTGAGTGTGCAGGGGTGTGCACAACAAGGTCTCTACAAATACTGTACATTTCATATGGAGACCTGGGGCCTGGCAGCCTTGGAGGTAGACTTCCTCAGAGATTTAGAGGATTCTGGAGGCAGTGCCTCTGGATCTGAATGGAGGATTGTACCACAGTTTGTGAACAGTGTTGGCAGTGGGTGGAACTGAGCCGAGCATAAAAGGGGCCTCTCCCTTAATTATTTCTTACAGCTACATAGAAATCTATAATTACATCAGTAAAAAAATGCAGTTAAAAATAATAAAGCAAGCATAACTCCATAATCCTGGAGAAAGGGCGTGTGGTAGGCCCCGTGCTGTCTCCCAGCGGGATCCTCAGGGCTCTCAAAGCTTTGTAAACCACTTCCATTCCAATCCTTGCTCCCCTTCAAAGCTCTCTTTGCCCTTCTTCTCACCTGAGAGGTGAGAGATGATAGTGTCTGTCTCTAACAGATCTGAAATGCCCGGGACCTTAGCAAGGGGAAGCCAGCAAGGCAGAGCCTGGCTGTGCACACCTGGAAGCCATCAGCCCCAGGGAAGGCAGCTGGGTCTGCTTGCCCTTGCTTCTCCAGGTTCAAAACCCAAGGGAGAGCCTTCAGATGAGAGCGTTTGAGGTTTCCCCCAAAACTGTCTGCCTCCCTGAGGCCAGAGGTTCTTTATGAGTTGAGATGAAGGCTAATGTATAACAGCTCTGGTATTTACCGAAGAGCTCGAGGTGGAGAGTCCACTGGGGAGGTAGCCTTGGGCTGGGGGTGTAGCTCAGTGTCGGAGCTCTTCTGTGAAGTCCTGAGTTACAGCCTCACCACGGAAAGAAAGATAAGTGGAGCATGCAAGCTCTTTAAAGCCACCGGCTGGAACACTAACCTGCGCCTAGGCTGCCCAGAGTCTGGTTTAACCCCCTCCCCCACCCACACACACCACACACACTTTCTGGGCTTTGTGTTAGGGGAAAGAAATGGAAACACCCAGCCACACATCCCCACAAAAGCATTAGCACAGAGATTCTTCCAAGAGCAGGAAAGGTGGCTTTCAGCATTATGCCACTGTCCCCAAACACTCCAAATAAGCACATAGCCTAGCTAAAATACATTCAAGGTCCAGACAAGCCTGTCTTGTTTGCTCCCTACCGCTTCAATCTAGCTACCTCAAAGAACAGTCTCCACGCCCCTCCCTCCATATCCCGTGCTGGGAAGGAGAAATGTGCCAAGATGCAGCAGGAGGCCTGGTCCCATCGAAGAGACCAGGACCCAGATGTCTGCTGACTGCCTACAGAGGTGACAGGCATAGATAGCAGCCTTATTTATAATAGCCAGAAGCTGGAAAGAACCCAGATGCCCCTCAACAGAGGAATGGATACAAAAAATGTGGTACATTTACACAATTGAGTACTTCTCAGCTATTAAAAAGAATGAATTTATGAAATTCCTAGGCAAATGGATGGGCCTGGAGGGCATCATCCTGAGTGAGGTAACACAATCACAAAAGAACTCAAATGATATGTACTCACTAATAAGTGGATATTAGCCCAGAAACTTAGTATACCCGAGATATAAGAGACAATTTGTAAAACACATGAAACTGAAGAAGAACGAAGACCAAAGTGTGGACACTTTGCCCCTGCTTAGAATTGGAAACAATCACCCATGGAAGGAGTTACAGAGACAAAGTTTGGAGCTGAGACAAAAGGATGGACCATCTAGAGACTGCCACATCCAGGGATCCATCCCATAATTAGCCTCCAAACAATGACATCATTGCATACACTAGCAAGCCTTTGCTGAAAGGACCCTTATATAGCTGTCTCTTGTGAGACTAGGCCGGGGCCTAGCAAACACAGAAGTGGATGCTCACAGTCAGCTATTGGATGGATCACAGGGCCCCCAATGGAGGAGCTAGAGAAAGTATCCAAGGAGCTAAAGAGATCTGCAACCCTGTAGGTGCAACAACATTATGAACTAACCAGTACCCCGGAGCTCTTGACTCTAGCTGCATATGTATCAAAAGATGGCCTAGTCGGCCATCACTAGAAAGAGAGGCCCATTGGACATGCAAACTTTATATGCCCCAGTACAGGGGAACGCCAGGGACAAAGAATGGGAATGGGTAGGTAGGGAAGTAGCAGGGAGGGTATGGGGGACTTTTGGGATAGCATTGGAAATGTAATTGAGGAAAATACATAATAAAAAAAATTTTTAAAAAACTGTAACTTCTTTTCTCATATCATAGTATTACTAGAATCTAGACCTATACAACTTGAAGTCAAGAAAATGTAAAATAATGTTTGTGTTGTATAATGAAACAAAATGAATATGTTTTGGATAATGAAAAAAAAAAAGAAGTCTCTGTGAGAGAGATGGATGGATGTAGTGATTCTCACCTTTGACCCAGGAGAGGCCAAGATCTGAGAAAAACATGAGATTTTTGTTTGCTTCTTCATCAAAATGACTGTAAAATGAAATGTCCATATGAAAAAGAAGCCCAGAGCCGTCTCTCCTCTGCTAGGTCTCCAGGGTCGCACGAGTTTTCAGGGAACAGGGCTCCCAAGATCCCACTTTGTTTCTTGGGCAACCAGACTGAGCTGTGGACCCAGAAACTCACAGTCTGGGGCCAAGGAGCAAAATGTTTGCCTCTTTTGTAGGAGTGTGTGATTGTGTGTGCGTGTGCACCTGTACATGTGCATACATGTGCATACATGCCTAATCAAACGCAGGGAAGCAATGCTTCAGCTTAAATCCCCAAGTTAACACAATTTAAAGGAAATGTCTGTCCTTTCCCATCCTCTTCAATATAAACTCCGAAAAGCATTGTGTGTGATCCCGTTTCTCTTCAGGATGTCATGGAGCTAACTTTTGCCTTCCTCCCTGCCACCACACATACAGACACACACAAAGATACATGTATCCATAGACACACACACACAGATACGTATACACACGGGCACACATAAGCATATACACACATATTCATATGCATACACACAGCCACACAGATACATATGTACAGAGACATACATGCACACATCATATCCACACATATGCACACACACACATGCACACACTGCTTTCCCAGCTTAGCAACTGTCTAATCCGTCCCTCCCTCACATGCTGAGCCTTTGTGCTTGCTTGTCTTTGTTCCCCTGCCAGCGCATGAGCTCAGGGGGCTGCCTTGGGGTGGCAGCCGGAGCCTGTGGAATGCAGCTGTGGGTCCACAGCTGGATCCATGTACCAACAAAGCACCATGGGCAGGCAGGCCGAGTGCTCATCTTCCAGCCCCTCCCACGTTGGGGAAAGCAGGCTCACGACGGACGAGCCAGCTGCAGCCTGGCAGTTGTGGCCACCACCACGGGAGGATGCCAGAGGGTCCCCTGCCTGGCCTAGCAAGGGCCTCTCTTCCTTGTTTAGTCAGCCAGGGTATAAGAAGGAATAAGATGAGACAGAGCCTTTGGGGCCAGGACCCCCCAGCGAGACTGCTGATGAGTCTCCCTCCTAATGAGGTGTCCAAGTTACAACCAGCCTTTTGGCCCTGTCCACCCTGTGGTTTCCAGGGCTGGTTAAAACTTGTTAAAGTTGAATCCATGCATTACCCGCTTGTTCTCTAGCAGCCTAAAACAAAACAAAACAAAACAAAAAACAAAAACAAAACAAAACAAAACAAAAAAAAACCAAGCCCTGGGCAACACCCTGGCTCTGTAAAGGCTTTGGAAGCAGAGGCCACCCCTACCCCCACCCTCCCACCCTGACATCCTTAGGAACTTATCCTTGGCTCCAAGCACCCCTCCCTGGCCCTCCTCTGTGGGAAGCCACCCGATGCAGTGCCTGGTGTTTTTTGCTGGCTGCCTGTGAAACTTGATCCCCTCACTCCCAGAGGCTGAAGTTTGCATAAGAAAGCAAACGTGGACCCCTTACACTTTCAATGCTTCCCTCAGGTATTCATTTTGCAATTAAGTTGTTCATTAAATCTAATGGGTCTGGAGATGGTTAAATACTTGAATAGCAACCTCCCTTCATGCAGAAGTTGACTGTGCTGCAGTGCAAGGCTTCGTGTCTGCTAGCCTCTCCCAGTAGCACAATTCTTGCACATTTTTAGTTTCAAAACATGTTTGTACTGTGTTGTGTGTGTGTGTTTCAGTGACTGTGTGAATGTCTAGGTCTGTGTTCTGGCAGGGATGGAGCATGTGTGTGTGTGCATGTCTGTATCTGTGTTCTGGCAGGGATAGAGCCAGTGTGTGTGTGTGTGTGTGTGTGTGTACACATATCTGTATCTGTGTGTTGGCAGAGATGGAGCCTGTGTGTGTGTGTGTGTGTGTGTGTGTGTGTGTGTGTGTCTGTATCTGTGTTCTGGCAGGGATGGAGCCAGTGTGTGTGTGTGCGTGTGTGTGTGTGTGTGTGTGTGTGTGTGTGTTTGAATGTCTGTGTTGGTGCTGGGAATGGAGCCCTGTGCCCATGTGTGGTAGGTAAGCTTCTACAACTCAGCTACATCCTCGGCCCCTATATTATTCTGACTCCATGCCTTTCCTGTCCAGGGCCATCAGAGCCCAAGGGTCTTACTGGAGGAAGTGCAGCCACCAGCTGCTGCAGCAGGATGTCACCTCTGTCCTCCCTTGTCTCCTGCCTCCCCCTGGTCTGGCTGACCTTGCCTCTGCCCCATATATGTACCCTGACAGAACAGAACAATAGGTAATCGCTCTGAACTCGGATTAGAATGTCCTCAGGATTCTCTGTCTCTTGCCAGATCTGAGAAATGGGACAACAGTTCTCAACTGCCAGTATCTGCAGGGTGGTCTGAGGGTTAGGCCAATGAAGTAAAGCACCAAAGAAATAAGGGATTGCTGCATCTTACAGGTGCCTGCAAGCAATGCAACAACATTGCACAAGTTTTTATAATCATTATGTAACTATGTGTCCCCAGATGAATCTATGTTTACATTTTAACTTCATATCCAAAACTACCTGTGAAGAGTCACTTCTGATCAGAACCAAAATAATTCTTTCAGATGTGGTAAGAGAGCCCTGGAGGTGGACCCTGGGGACTGGAGGATAGTGCTCTGCCCCAGTGCTCGGGCTAGACAGCATGATCTGGGAGTAGGATTTTATTACATTACTATCTCCTTATCTTTGTAATTGCTTTAAATTGTTTTCCCTGATGCTGAGTGATGTGCAGGGGAGATTGGGGTGCCAGCGTGATGTAATGGGAGTCTGGATTAATGACAGTGATGTCAAAGCCCGAGAATGTGGAAGCAAACCAGAGTTAGAGCTAACACCATGCTTGGAAGACTTGTTGGGATGTCTGTCTGTCTATTTGTCTGTCTGCCTGCCTACCTATCTACCTGCCTATTTATTTAAGATCACAGTGTGTCCTGGAAGTATATTTTGGTCTCCTTAGTGCCAAGTGATTATGAAAACAGGTTAAACTAATGTGATTCTCATGCTACATAAAGCAAGCAGCCACTTGCTGGTCCCCAAAGAAACAAGAGTTCCCTGGGTTTCCTCCATGGGGGACTCAGAATCTAAGTATAGGTGAGTCTGAAGGAAGTCTGAGTCTATATGTTACCAAATATTTAGAAACTCTGGGACTTAAATAGTACTTAGAGTCATCTGACCTCATGCCTTTCCAGTCCAGGGTCACCAGAGCCCAAGGGTCTTTCTTACTGGAGGAAGTGCAGCCACTAGCTGCTGCAGCGGGATGTCACCTCTGCCCTCCTTGGTCTCCTGCCTCCCCCTGATCTGGCTGACCTTGCCCCTGCCCCATTGTTTATGAAATTCTAACAATCTAGGTTAGGATACAGCAGTTTAGGGGGTGGCCGATGAGGACCACAGTTCTTCAAAGCACAGACTAACCACAGGACCACTGCTGGCCCGTAGGCTTGCTCTCTATTCTGCTCTGGTGATTAGAAACTGCTAGAGGCTTGGGACAGCCCGGGAGGACCTGGACCCTCCTTCTCTGCATGACCAGCTCTGATATTGTGTGTGGCTTCCCTGTGGCCATAGTTTAGCAACAACTGTGCTTTGGCTCAAGGCCTAATAAATGTCCCCATTGTCTAAATCAGAACCGCACTGGGGAAATGACGCAGGGGCCAGTGAGCCCAGAGACACACAGCCCTCTTGTCTGGCACCCTGGACTCCTCCCCCTCTGACCCCCTCTGACCTTACTCTCACTGTGCTGAGCCTGGGTGGCAGTAGACTCCAGTGCAGGGAAGGTGGAACTCAGATCTACCACAGCCTTAACTCGCTAGCCCAACTCTCCAGGTTCAAGCACAGCCAATGTCTGCAATGTTCCCTGTGTCCAGTCTTCCAGGTCCTCTGTGTACCAGCATTTTTGACTGAGACTTATGGCCAGACCTCAGGAGTCCTCTGTTCCCTCTGTTGACTCTCTCTCTCTCTCTCTCTCTCTCTCTCTCTCTCTCTCTCTCTAATTTTTAGCTGGATGGTGGTGGCACACACCTTTAATCCCAGCACTCGGGAGAAAGAGGCAGGTGGATTTCTTTGAGTTGGAGGCCAGCCTGGTCTACAGAGCAAGTTCCAGGACAGCCAGGGCTACACAGAAACACCCTGCCTTGAAAAAGCAAAAAGCAATATCAGACTATTAGTGATGCTGATGCTGCTGGTGATAGTGGTAATTACGATGATGATGATAAAGGCTCTTGTTATATCTTGATCACAACTACGCACCCCCTACAAAATGCTGGCAAAGAGCTAACAAAATGCCTGTCCTGTGATAGACACGTAACATGCATAGTGTGACCGGATGAGAAACAGATGGACAGTTGAATGGATGAATGGTGAGTGGGTGGATGGATGGGCCAGAAGATGAATAGATAAATGGACAGACTGGATGAAGAGAGGGAAGGGGTGGTGGGTGGATAAATGGACCTGAATATCATCTTAGATGTGTTCTTGTATTCATTTCTGCACAGAAAAGATCCAGGAATTCTGTGTTGGCACAATGTAGAATTGTAGAGAAATCGTATTTCCTCCTGTTTCACTGGAAAAAAGCCTAGAGGCAGGTGTGCTGGCCCAGAGTTTGGAGTGATACGCTCCCTCGTGGAGGGGGAGGTGCTGCAGCAGGAAGCTTGTCTTAGGTGCTGGCCAGGAAGCAGAGAATGGAGAAAGCCTAATGCTCGCATGGCTTTCTGCCTTCCCCTCTCTTGATTCAGTTCAAGACTCCATCCCAGGAGATGGTGGTGCCACGTTCAGGCTTGGTCTTCCCTCCTAAGTCCCCTAAGGGGTTCTGGATGCATTCATAGGCACATCCAAAGCTGTGTCTCATTAAGGCCCAGGTGTTCCTAAAGCTAGTCAAGTTGGCGATCGATCCAAGTTCACCATCACAAGCCCACCCTCTTCAACTGGATAGCTGACCACTTTGAAACCATAAAATTCTACCCTTGACCCCATGGGCTCATGGCTGCCCCATAATTCGAAGTGCATTCATTCCAAACCTTCATAGTTTCAACACTGTTCAAAAGTTTAGTCTTCTTTCAGGCTTCAAGTGTGAAGCATACAAGTGCGCTCTCTCTCTCTCTCTCTCTCTCTCACACACACACACACACACACACACACACGCACACAATTCTGTCTCCAACTATAGCTACAGTGAGGCTAACACTGCAATCTATGAAGAGGGGTACAGTTTAGTCCAAAATACAAGCCCTAAATGAAATTCCTAAAACATTCAAATTCTCCTTTTTTCTAGCACTTGTGCAGAATCCACCCTTCTATATCTCTGGGATATGGAGCCCATATCCCATGAGCTATTTGGAATGTCCAAAGTAACATGGATGTTTCAATAACAGTTCTCACCACAGGATGAAGGGTGTGCCTCTCTGAAGGGCTTGTATTCAGGTAGTCTACCACACTTGGGGTTAGAATACTGTGCAGAAACATTATCATTCACATTTATGTATATGTATATATCAAATACTCAGGAGGGAGGACAGACTGGCACCATGACACAAACTTTTAGAAGAGGCTTCTGGGAGGCAGTGAAGCCAGTGCTGGCCAACGCTCCTAGGTGACCTCCTGACCATGGCTCCATGCTCTGAGGAGAGAGACACAATCTAGTCTACAGCTCTGCACTCTCGGGCAAGAGGACTATGCTGACTTGGGTAGATGAAACTTCTAAGCCACGCCTCCTCCTCAGCTCAGCCTTAGCCCTGGGGCAGACAGGGAAGAAAATACCCGCCTCTCTCACACCCAGAGAGGGCACATTTCCTGGTGCAACTGGGACTAAGTCTGTTGTCTACTGTATATGTCTCTTAACACACACGACAGCCCCACAGACATGACAAATGGAGCTTACAGATCTACCATCAACCCCCCAGTTCCTGTGTTCTGTGGAAGCGCGTCCCACTGCATTTATCACCTAACGGCACTCTCGTGTCTGGGTCACTAGTGGGAAACAGCAAATCAGAAAGCAGCAAGACTCCATTTTCACAGTGGGTTTTCTTTTCCCACAGGAATGAAGTTGTGACCTTAATGATGTCAGACCCTTGCTTTTGAAGGGAACAAAGCATTTAAAATTAAACTCCAAGGTTGTCCCAGATACAGAAATAAACTTTTAAAAAAATTCCCAAGCACGTGACAATCACCATATGTACACAGGAACCTGGAGGATGAGTTTTTGATAAAGAGTTTTACCCCAAACAAATAAGCTTGCTGCAGAGGAAATTATGTTCTTGTGTTCTGGGACGGGTATCTTAGTCATACGGTTTCTCTGTTGTCTGTTCTTACACAGTGGCAATCTTATTGCCTTCGGAAAATTTCCCGACTATAGCAACGTTCTCCAGCAGGAAGAAACAGTGAGTATAAAATAGCCGCATTCTAACAAACCCACCAGTATTGGGGATTACATGTCAGCTGTGTCCTTATTCCATCACCCTTTTGGTTTCGCCGTTGAGTGTCCAGCATACATCACTCTCAGCTAGGACAGACCTGGCCCCTGCCCTAGGGGACCACATTGCTCAGCTGCAGTCACTGCAGAGCTGTACTTCTTGAGGGTGCACAGGTGGTTAGTGACTGATTTGCTGCAACATGCCTCTATGGTATTCTCTCAACTCTTAGAATCAGGACATCGGAGCTATTAATAGCCAATCTCTGACACTGTGCGTTAAACCTTACTTTAGTTGGCTAAGACATCATGACAGGACTTTGATCCCATTTCAGCTCAGTTTGCTAAAGCAAATTACTCTAAACTGAGCAGTTTAAACACACTGATGTCTCCTAGTTCCAGGTGGTTCTGGCGAGGGCGCCTGCAGAGCTGTAGACAGCAGGCTGCTTTTGCCGATCCTGGGTAGCAGAGCCTTCTCTGACCTCATATTTGTGAGTGAACCAGTTAATGAATATCCCAGGGTTCCACTTCTAAAGTCTGTTCACAGGTTGATTACAATATCAACATAGGGATTAGAAGGAACACGAATATTGTTGCTAGCAGATACGATCTCACTGACAAGAACCACTTTTTAAAACATTGGGGGGGGGGGTAACTAGTACCCAAAAGTTATAAAGACAAAATCTCATGGCCTTGTGCTGGAAAAGTATTGTCTGTAGTCAGAAAGAAACTGGGGCTGTGTTGAGGGACAGAGAGTCCAGAACTGCAGAAGGGGCTGTGGTGGGTCAGATGTTACCCACGAGGGCTGGTTCCTCCTTTTGAATCCCCTCCAAGTGCCCTGGCAGTCTCTATACTGCCAGGAATTCACTCCAGGACACAGGTCGGCAGAGCAGGCCAGCATCGTGGATGCTCAGCACCTTGGATGCTCAGCAGCTGGCTAAGCATCAGCCATGCTGTGGAAGCAGACTGAGCTGACTGCAGACCCATGGCGTCTGGACTTCTTAGTCTCTGGGTGCTCTTTCTCCTCCCCCAAGTGCTCTGCAGTCATCTCCTTCCTGGTATTGGCAGAAGCTTTCCTAGGAGCCAAGCCATCCTTAGCCACAATTCAGAATGTCTGTTAAAGTCAGATGCAAGAATGCATCAAAAAGTGTAACCATCCAGGGGTCCGGAGAGGTGGCTCAGCAGTTAGAGCACTGGCTGCTCCTCTACAGAACCCAGGTTCCCAGCACTCACATGGCAGCTCACAGCTGTCTGTAACTCCAATTCCTGGGGATCCATGACACGAAGCATGTATATAGTGCTCATACCTGTGCAAGCAGACAAAATACCTATACACAGAAAATAAGATACTATTTATCCGTAAAACTGAGAAGCTAGCCAGAGGAAAGAAGGGGCAAGGTGCTTTATGACTTTTTAAATTTTATTTTATTTTTGGTTTTTTGAGACAGGGCTTCTCTGTGTAGCCCTATGGCTGTCCTGGAACTCACTCTGTAGACCAGGCTGGTCTCAAACTCCGAGATCCTCCAGCCTCTGCCTCCCAAGTGCTGGGATTAAAGGCGTGTGCCACCACTGGCCGGCCTGGCTTGACTTACTTTAATTGGATCCTGTCCTTCCTCTTATCCAGTTAGCTTGACTATTTCACACCCAGCAGCAAGCCTCTTATTTGTCTTCCCTATAGTACCAGGCTCCTGCCTGAGTGCTTTAGCCTGACATTCATTTTAGCTATGACAGCCAGCCAGGGAGAACCTCACAGGTGAGGTGGCCGCTCTAAGACATCAACACAAAGTCAGTGCTCTGAACAACACAGAATGATTGTCTTGTGTCCTGTGGGGCGTGAGTCCCCCCATCAGTTCTCATCAGGCTAAGGTCAAGGTGTCTGTAGAGCAGGTTTCTAACTGCAGGCTGGGGGAATTTTCCAGCATCTAAAGGCCACCTATATTCCTGGGTTTATAGCCCCATACTCTGTCTTCAAAGCCAGCACAGGGTAAGCCAAGTCCTTCTCTGAGCTGAGTTCAGCCATCTGTTTCAAGAACTCTTGTGATTGTTTGACATTCAAGAGAAGATCTCCCTGTGTCAAGATCCTCCGGCCTCGTAAGGTGACAGAGTCACAGTATCTGGAGATTAGAGCGAGGGCGTTCTGGGTCACCGTAGTTCTGCCCGGTACAAAGGGATGCACAGAATCCTTGTTGGGAGAGGATTCACCTTGGGGTGTAGCTTGCATCTGACCTGAGAGGAAGAACTAACAGTGTGGAAGCCTCGAGGACTGGTCTTGACAGATGCCAAGTGTGAAGTGCATGCTAATGCCAGCCTTCGGGATTTGGATTTGATTCAGGAGTGTATGGAACACTATCAAACCTCTTCAGAAGAAGGACAGGACATACTGGGAGGGGTGACAGAATATGTAGAAAGGACAAAAGGCAAGCCAGCAAACTTTCCTGAGAGATGTAACTCAGAACTGGCGCGTAGTGCCTGGGGATTTGGCCACAGTAAGGAGGCATCCCATTGTATCCTCAGGGGTGGACACATACGTTTCTCACTAGTCAGCTCTCTGTTACTGTAACAAAATACCTGCTTTGATCAACTTAAAAGTTGAGAAGGTTTACCTTGGCTCACATTTTGGAACTTTTATAAACGTTTGTGGTTTTGCCCCGCTGCCTCTGGGGCTGTGGTGAAGCAGAGTGTCCTGATATGGAGTGTGTGCTGGGGAAAAGCTGTTCACTTCATGGCTGTGACAGGAAAAAGAAAGAGGAAGAAACCAATTGTTCTACGTTTCAGGCACTCAGGAATTTTCCGATGATGTCTCATGACAATGTACTTTTATATTCTTATAGTCATTTGTATCTCTATACAATTTATCCTTTGAGAATTTCATAATGTATATATTACATTTTCATCATATCTACCCTGCTCCCTCCAGATAGCCTCCAAACACCCTCCTCTTAAGTCCAGTGTGTTCTCTCCATATGCACCCAAGTGAGGACCATTCCCGGTAGCACAAGCAACCTGTCAGTGGCCACATCCCCAGAAAAACGGTGACTCTTCCTCCTCTGGCAGCCATCAAATGCCAATAGCTCCTAAGCTAGGGATAGGGCCTGGTGAGCCCCTCCTGCATCCACACTGGATGCTTGGACGGCTCCATCTTTTGTGTGTTTGTGTAGCTGTGAGCTCATGAGCCCAACGGCCACGTTACATTCAGAAGACAGCAGTTCATGGCGCTCCTCCCTACCCTCTGGCTCTTACTTTTTTTTTTTCCTCACCCCTTTCTGAGATGTTCCCTGAGCCTTGCAGGGGGTAACTGATTGATAGAGAAGTCCGGTCTGGCACTGAAAAGCCATCAGTGTCCTGACACTACACTATAGCGTGACATCTGGGTGGCAATACAGTCATTTGTCATGTTGAAATAGAGAACATGGATGGTCTCTGAATAAAAGGAGAGAGGGAAAGGAAGGGAGGAGAAAGGAAGAAAAGAAAAGAAGGAGGGAGGAAAAGAAAATAGAGAGCCTACCTAGGGTGTCTAGGTGGTGAGAGTTGGGTCTGAAATTGTATCTCAGGCACGCACAGAAACAGCCAGGCACAGCTGTGCATGTCTGTAAAACCAGCATTAAGGAGCAGAGACAGGAGGATTTGGCTGGCTCATTGGCCATCAAGCCTAGACAAAACATAGAGCTTCCAGTTCAGTGAGAGACCCTGTTTTGAGGCAAGAAGCTGGACAACAGAGGAAGATGCCTGGCATCCCACCTTCTCCTCCACACGGGAGCTCATGTGTGCAACACACATGCATATGTGCACACACACACACCTGCCTACATTTATAGCTGTCGCCCAGTGTGTTCTTAGAAAAGTGTTTGAAGCGCTAGATTTCTGGCCTCCTCCAAGTCATCCAGGGACGAGGAATCTGGCTCCCTAGCACCAGGACGTGGTTTCAGAACTGCACTTTGAGAAACCACACTTTGCTTTGGGAACGGCAGCAGCAGCGGCAGCCAGAGAGCAGATATATCCAGGTCAGTCTGGACTTTGGAGCAGGTGGCCTAACTGGGCTGTCACCGTGAGAAGCTGCTCAGGGCTAGAACGGATGGTCGAGTACCTCAGCACCCCCCACAGACCAGACAACAGTGTACACTGGGGTGGGGCACAGGCAGCATCCGTGGAAGGAAGTCTTGAGCATCACCCTCAACACTCCTGCCCCGTGTGTGTCACAGAGTCCTCCAGGAGGGGTGTGGATGCAGCACGCTGGAAACACGGAACTCACAGCACGCATTTCGCGAAGTTCAGGGTCAGGTGCTCAGAGTTCAGGAGCAATGGCTGCTGGGCAGTATCCCCAACTCTCTAATCCTCAGGGTAGGTCTCGGTAATAACCAGGGGCATCACAAAGAGCTCACTTTGATGATGATGGGATGATGGCTGAGCACAACCATCTGCCCTGAGGAAGGGTGCCTGGGAGTTCAAAGAAGCTGCTGACCCCCAGGAGCCAAAACCCTGAGAGACCAGCAAGTAGCTGAGCTCAGCCAGATGCATGTAGGAACTGAGGAAGCCACTGCTGGGGTGTGAAATGCTGACCCTGAAGCTGCCAGAATTCCACAGCAGAAGTGAGCAGATGGTAAAAGGAGAGAGATTAAAAAGTCTCAGTTCTGTGTGGCTGACTTTGCATCAAAGCACCATCAGTGGGACTCATGGCAGCCCTTTGTATTCCAAGGAAATCTTTCAAAAGTCCTCGAGAAATCATTTCAAATAGAATTGGTGTGGTCAGGCCCTAGCGGGTCCCTCCCCTGCCGGTCAGCGCTGTGAGGAGGGCCCGAGATCCTTTACCCTTCTGGGTTTTTTTTGGGGGGGGGGGTTTAGTCTGAAATTTGTCATTCAGAAATGAAGTCAGTAACTTGCATTTTCCTGTCAGCCCAGGGTTCCTGACAGGACAGGACTCCATTTTATTTCAGGGAGCAACGATTCAACAGATGAAGGTTCTAGAAATACCTAGCAACATCAGGCTGCTCATATTTGTATTGAGCATGATGATTCTTTTAGCTCTTGACTGTAACTCAGAACTTTCCACCACCACCACCGAGAGTGATATGCTTGGACAACATATTAAAGCCTAAAGCCCTCCCTTTGTAGTGAACAGTATTTTTGTTTTGTTTTGTTTGTTTGTTTGTTTTCTCGAGACAGGGTTTCTCTGTATAGCTCTGGCTGTCCTGGAACTCACTCTGTAGACCAGGCTGGCCTTGAACTCAGAAATCCACCTGCCTCTGCCTCCCGAGTGCTGGGATTAAAGGCGTGCACCACCACACCCGGCTGTAGTGAACTGTATTATAGGAGCCATTATCACTGTAACAAAATATGAGGGGAAGTTGCAGAAACACCACATTCAAGACTGTGTGGTAACTTCGAGTAACCTGTGACTGCAACTTCATTTATGTGGCCAGGGGATGCATTTTATTTTAAAGAAACAATCATGGTATAAATGACTTCCAGTGTGAAAATCATTCACCAATAAAGACGGACCCGATGGGCTCACCTGTGTCTCCATTCAGAAGATGTCCAGTCTGGGAACAAGAGCTGGCAAACAAGTACTCCTGTAAGCTGGTAGGTCTGCGCCCCAAGGGGTGTGGGTCTCACATCAGTGCCCTCTTATTTTGCCTGTGGTGTGGTCATCGCCCCGGAGAACTGCCTCCTTACTCTCAGACTCAGGAGGGCCAGCATTCCTCCGGGGCCTGAAAATGGATGTCTTCCCTCAGAGCTGGTGGCAGGCCCCCTGGGACTGCTGTCATTCCTCCTCTGAAGTGAGGGCTTCCCCCATGAAAGAAGGGACTAGAAAAGGGAAGCAGATCCCTGGCTCCTCTAAGAACTGGAGCTGGGAAGTAATACGGGTGCCAGCGTTCAGGAACCCGGGTGTCAGCCGTCGGGGTCTTTGGAACACTGGTGCAATCACAAGCAGGCGCTTCGCCAGCTTGAGGGTCAGGACTCAGAACCTGTCAGCCAGGCAACGTTGAGCACAGAGGTACAGGTCTAAAATCTCAGCGCCACAGTGAATCGCTGTTCACTTGCCAGCTAGCCTAGCCACAGTGGTCCCAGGTTCAGTGCTACCCTGTCTCAAGGAATGAGGTGAAAGTGATAGAGGGGACACTTAGTGCCCTCCTTGGGTCTATGTAAGCACACACAGGCATAACACACACACACACACACACACACACACACACACCACCACCACCACCAACAACAACAACAATCCTCAAAAAGAGGAAGTCCACAAGCTGGCTCAGCAGACTTACCACCAAGCCTGACAGCCTAGGCTCAATCCCTAGGACTCACACAGTAGGAGAGAGCCTCCTCTGCCTCACACATGTGCTGTGTCATGCATGTTCCCATATATACCCACATGCATGAATATGACCTCACACATGTGCTATGCCATGCATGTTCCCATATATACCCACATGCATGAATATGACCTCACACATGTGCTATGCAATGCATGTTCCCATATATGCCCACACCCATGAATATGACCTCACACATGTGCTGTGCCATGCATGTTCCCATATATATCTACACACATGAATATGACCTCGAATAACTGCCATAAAGGTTCCCATATATATCCACATGCACGAATATGACCTCACACGTGTGCTGTGCCATGCATGTTCCCATATACGCTCACACCCATAACTATGACCTCACATATGTACTGTGCCATGCATGTTCCCATATATATTCACATTCATGAATGTGACCTTACACATGTGCTGTGCCATGCATGTTCCCATATACACCCACATGCATGGATAAATGCATACAAAAATCCTTTAAAGATTTTAAGGGTGGAACATTATAGATGAAGACACTAGATGTCTGCCTCTGGCCTCTGCACATGCATGTACATGTTCACGACATACAAGTACACATACACACAAAACACATACAAAAAACCATATTACACACCCTCAAAAGTTAAAGTGCTAGAACTGACCCTGTCAGTGTGTGAGTTGCCACCGCAAACCTGAAGTGCCATGAGCTGTCAGGAGGTTGTGCTGACTCCATGCACACAGCACAGGCCGGGTGAAAAGCCTGGCTACTGTCACTGTCACGCCAGAGCTGTGACAAGATTGGCCCTAGAGAACAGACCCCCTGGGTCTCTCAGGATGATTGTTTGTGAAGGCCCAACAGAGGAGCTAACACTCATTGCCTTCCTAGGTGGTCTTTCTTGCTGATGAATACTGCAACTACTGTCGAGACATTTTACAGAATGTGAGGAACCAAGAACTGGAGAAGGTAGGCTTTTATCTATGAAATACAGGCGCTTATGACCGGCTGTCAACCACTTAACTTGATAGGACCCCTCCAGGGACAGCAAGAGCTAGCCCATTGCATCAAAATAGCTCATTGAGCTGGTCTGGTCACCGGTGAGTTCTGGAAAGTGGTCTTGTCTCGGCTTAGTCATTTGGAAATTCTCAGAGGTTCTGTCACGATGCTTGAAGAACAGATTCAGCTCTGCCTGAGTAGAATGTAGGTAGTAATACCGACCTCTTCCCCAGTGATGCCTGCCACATCGTATCAAGATGTGGCAAAAGAAAGGGACTCTGAGGCAGGTGATCGATCTGGCACGGATGGGTGTTGCAGATTTTATTGTAGAACTAGTGACAGCTCAGTGACATATCACCTTCCTATAGGGTGAAGCTCTGAGGTCTCCCCATTACACAAGGAGGGGTGTAAACTGAATGTGGGAAACACATTTTAAAATTAGAGTTTATCTAGCCTGTTGTGAGCCTGACTCAGTGCAGTCAGTGGACAGTGTTCAGGACTCAGCTCTGTCCTGCCAGCATGTGGGAATCAGGGATGGAACTCAAGAACCCACGCTCGGCAGGACACACTGAGCCATTCCGACTGCCTGGACTTTACTCCTCTATGTATGAGATAAGAATCCAGAGAAGCAAGGGCACATTCAAATGGGAGCTTTCCTGATGCTTCCGGTATCTAAGCATTTCAGCTTTGAGCGACAAGGCTCTCAGCGTGAGCACACACGCCGTGGAGCCAGAGTGAAGCATTGCAGAGTGGGAGACACCAGTGTGCCCCTCTCTGTCTCTGCAGCATTGTGATGCCAAGCCTCTCACAGCTTCCTTCTGCTCAGCAGATACTTGCTTAAATCATGTCCTGTGACAGCTCTGTTTCTGGGACTAGAAAGGCATTTTCCACAAGGCTTGAGGAATGTGTAATTTGGTAATGAGGGGAACAACGTTACACAGTAAGGCTGACGAGTCCTGCTCTTGTCCGTTAGTCACCCCTTCCCGACTGATGTGTTAGTCAGCAACTGTTAACTCCCACAGAATACCCAAGATAAGAAACTTAAAACGCAGGGATACTGGCTTTAATTTATGGTCTGGGGAATTTCGGCCCATGTCTGCTTGGCACTGCCCACCGGTTTGCATCTGTGAAGAGGCAGGGAGCAAGCATCAGAACAGCATGTTCCTCCTGGGCGAGACACCGAGAAAGAGGAAGAGCCCGAGGTCTCATCATCCTCTGAAAGCTCACAGCCCCGGTGGCCGGGATGCTGCCTACTAGGCCTAACTCCTAAATGTGCCACCACCTCCGATTAGCACATCAGCCAAGGACCACGCCTTTAAGCAGTGGGCCATGGGGAAACACTGTAGATTCAAACTATAACAATTATTATAAACAAAATGCCTAGGAAGGGCTTCTTTATAAAGAGAAAGTTTATTTTGGGTCACAGTTTTAAAGGTTGAAGGTCTAAGGATGATAGCTTTCTTGTTGGCAGCCTAGAGCAACACAGCAGCTCGTGTGTGTGTGTGTGTGTGTGTGCATGTGTGTCTGTCCATCTGTCTGTCTCATCTTCTGATGGAGTCATGAGCATCCAGTCATCAGACCTCTACCTCGATGGCCTTCTGTAATGCAAGGCAGTTCAGTCCAGGCAATCACAGGATCAGGTAGAGGGAATACACTGGAGGAAACACTTGTGTTTCTTACTCACTAATGAGCAGGAGCAGGGAGCTTGGAACATAGGTAGCCAACCAGGCTATGAGTGGACAGCTTTCCTGAATCTACCTGGACAAGTCTGTCAGCGTTCCTGACACAGATCCCAAGTCATGGTCCTCCTGGTGGCTCTCACTACCTGGCCAGGAATCACTTCTGGCCTGGGGTTCCTGGATACGTTAGGATGTCCCTGCCCATGGAAATCCCACAGGACAGGAGCCTTATCTAGAGAAATGGCTCAGTGGTTAAGAGCACTAGCTGCTTTTGTGGAAGACCTGAGTCCACTTCCCAGCACCAGCATGGTGGCTCACAGCTGTAACTCCTGCTCTGGGGGCTCAGAGGCCTTCTTCTGACTCTGTAGGCATGCACACAAATATATGTGTGTGTGCGCACACACACACAGAATTAATAATAAACCTTTAAAGGAGGTGGGTGGTTTTTATCAGCTGGCAGCTGCCAATCTAGTTCAAAAATTGGAATCTGGAAACAGGCAAATAAAACAGAAAAAGAAGGAACCTGACTTTTGGCCCCTTGATGTGTCCCCTACTTGATCTCTGAGAGGGGCTCCTGTGGCTTCACAGCTGGTGCTGAGGAGTTAGGCACGAGGAGCAGTACTCTTACCTTTTTTTTTTTTTTTTTTTTTTTTTGAGCTGGAAAAAGAGCGAAGTGATCAGTCAGTCAGTGAGCTTTTCTTCTCAACCCTAGATAAGGCCCCTGTAGCCTTCATCTTATGGTAATCAACCAGGGCCCCCTGGTGGCCAGAAACAGCTTTCCCTGTAGGAGGTTTCCTAGTGGAGGGCCAAGGCAGAGGGGTCTGCTTTGGTTGCTAAAGAGAGGTGTTTCCTCTGGAGAGATGGCCCAGAGGTTAAGAGAGGTGACTACTCTTCCAGAAGACTCAGGTTCAATTCCCAGCACCCACATGGTGGCTCACCACTGTCTATAACTCCAGTTCCAGGAGATCTGACACCTCATACAAACGTAAGTGCAGGCAAAACGCCAGTGCCCACCAACTAAGAAGAGTAGTTTCCAAGCACAGCCTGTGAAGCCGATAGCATAGCTTTGCATGCGCTGGTGTGAGGCCTTGCCATGGCCTGTGGGGCCACTGACTATGTAGGGGTGAGGCCCACAAGGCCCTGCAGGGTCACTGACTATGGGGCTGAGGCCCACAAGGCACAGCCTGGGTTTCTGATGATATGTTCTGTCACATCAGGTGGAGGATTTAATCACATCCTTCTGGAAATCTCGGCAGCAAGACACAGTCATGCTCATGTCTCTGCCTGACGTGCGCCAGCTCTTAGGATGCTATGACATGCAGCTGTATAAGGTGGGTGGACCCTTGACTCCCCTGGGCATCCCTTCTAGAAACAAATTCCAGTAGTCAGGTGAGAACAGCACCCCCAATACACACTAGCCCACAACAGCACCCCCAATACACACCAGCACAGAACAGCACCCCCAATACACACCAGCACAGAACAACACCCTAATACACACCAGCACAGAACACACCCCATAAACATACCAGCCCAGATCAGCATATCCCAATACATATGCCAGCCCAGAGCAGCACCCCCTAATACATACTAACCCAGAACAGCACACCCCAATATACATACCATACCAGAACAGCACCTCCAATACCCACCAGCCCAGAATAGCACCTCCAAGACACACCAGCCCAGAACAGCACCTCCAAGACATACCAGCCCAGAACAGCATACCACAATACACACAAACCTGTGTACAATGGACGGGGCCTTTTACCTTTTGCTCTTTTAAATTTCCTCACACACAGAACATAATGACCCATGATTCAGATTTTAGCCCATTTTTTTTTCTGAACATTTCAACCAAAGATGTGTTCTCTCCCCCCACCCCTCTCTCTGCATATATATAATTTGTTGGAAACAGGACCCCTTGATGTAATCAAAGCTGGCTTTGAACTTACAATCCTCCTGCCTCAGTCTCTGGAGTACTGGGATTATAGGTGTTCCCAGGCCAGTCTTTTTAAAAGGCATTTTCAGCCGGGCGTGGTGGCGCACGCCTTTAATCCCAGCACTCGGGAGGCAGAGGCAGGCGGATTTCTGAGTTCGAGGCCAGCCTGGTCTACAAAGTGAGTGCCAGGACAGCCAGGGCTACACAGAGAAACCCTGTCTCGAAAAAACCAAAAAAAATAAAAAATAAAAAAAAAAAAAATAAAAGGCATTTTCAGGGGGCTGGAGAGATGACTCAGAGGCTAGGAGCACTGACTGCTCTTCCAAAAGACTCAGGATCGATTCCCAGCACCCACATGGCGGTTCACAACCTTCTGTAGTTCTAGTTCCAGGGAATTTATGCCATCTTCTAAGTCTCCTCAGGCACTGCACACATGCATTCAGGCTAACACTAATACACATAAAACAAATAACATCCAGAAAAGAAGATGTTTCAGAATGCAGAGCCATGGCTGATCACTCTGAGGCAGCGCCGCTGCCAGGCTGGCTCTGCTCAGGAACGCCAGGCTCTGGAGCACTTAGAAGGTCAGGTGGACATCGGTTCTGAGGTGGAATTGTCCTTGCTCATCAAAGTCCCACTGGTTAGGACTTAGGGAGCTCCTGCTTCTAGTTTGTCACCACAGATGTAGAATAAACGGGCTGACTGACTCAGCTCTTAAAAATGTTGGTCCTGACCCTCTGCATTCGCCAGAGTGGGCGTGGTGTTGTTGCTTGCTTTGTTTTGGCTCTGGGTTTTGTTTGCTTACTTTAATGGAATCAGGGCCTACACTGAGGGTATGCCCCAGTGGCATATGCACAAGGCCTTGGGTTCCATCCACAGAATGTGGGGTGAGGGTGGGGGAGATTCCATACTGAAATACTGAGCTGCCAGATCCAGCACACACCAGGTGGCAGGGTGTCCTGTGCTGGAAGCAGTGGCTGCATTAGGTCATTAGTGACCTCTCTCAGACCTGCCATGACCTAGCCTGTCTCTGGGTCGCTTGTCGAAAGCCCCTGCCCTCACAGGCCAAGCCACTCTGTTCGCTTCTTTCTCTGTAGGGCCTGGAAGACATGCTGCTCCCCGACTTCCTGGAGGACGTTAGTATCCAGTACCTGAAATCTGTCCGGCTGTTTAGTAAGAGATTTAAACTGTGGCTTCTCGGTGCTCTGGAAGGGTTTCCTGCCATCTTACAGATCTCTAAGCTCAAAGGTAGAGTTCCACACAAAGCGTGAATTCTGTACGGCGAGGATAAATGTACCGCATCATGTCCCGAGCAGCTCACAAACAGCTGAGATGCATTCCTCGCTTGCTTCTGAGCAATGGATAACATACAGGCCACAAGTCCAGCATAGGGCAGTGGCAGATCTCATCTAGTCAGGGCTTGTTCTCTGGTTCAGAGACAGTCTGTCAGCTTTGCCCTCATATTAAGGGAGAGGCAAGGACTCTTTCTGAGGTCTCCTCTTTTAGGAGCACCAATCTCTTCAGGAGAGTTCTGAGTTTGCGAAGAGTTTGCTTTATCGGGCAGCTCCTCTCAGTACTGTCACTGTGGGGTGGTGCTTCACCTCATGAATAAGAGGAACACCAGGCAGATAATAGGATTCTACATGTCTCTGCCACACAGGCTTATATTGGGCATGCTGCCCCTAGCAGAATCCCTAAGCCACTGGGAAAGGTGCTGGCGGATGGGCGAGGAAGAGCAGGCACAGACTGAGGCCAGACAGCTTTGCTGCTTAGCCTCGGGGCCCTGCCCTACCACCTGCACAGAGGAGCTAGAGTGGGCAGCACCAGTAATGGCCCTGTGTGTTATCCTTCACAGAAGTCACTGGATTCGTCAAAAGACTCAGGAGAAAGACGTACCTTTCCAACATGGCGAAGGTATGTTGCAGCTCCCTGAAGGTTCCTGAGGCAAGCCTCGAAGGTCAACACACTGCAGTCCCTGCAGGCAGGCAGGAAGCCCTTTCACCCCACCCACAGGCAGAGGGCAGACAGGAGAACCCATGGTGCAATGCTGGAAGCCCACCCTTGCCCTGAAAGGCTCCAGTCATCTCTGATCTCTACACAGGAGAGAATACAAGGCAGGCAGCATCTAGTAAACATGGGAGAGATGCGCCTAGGGATGCTGGCCTGGGCTGGCTGGTGTCAGAGGTAAAAAGGTATCATAGCAGGCCCCTGACAGACAGGTGGACAGACAGACAGATTCCTTCCCCTCTACACGTGTCCCTCTGAACTCCGCATGTCTGGGGTTCCAGTCTCCTCAGTGCTGAGCCTTTGTCTACAGCGTTGACTTTGTAGCTGACATGTCAGACACCATGTCTCTCAACCTGTGGGTTTCGAACCCTTTGAGGTCACGTATCAGCTATTTACATTACAGTTCACAATAGTAGAAAAAGTACAGTTTTGAGATAATAATGAAAATAATGTTGTGGTTGGGGGTCACCACAACATGAGGAACTGTATTAAAGGGTTGCAGCATTAGGAAGGGTGAGAACCACCGTGCTAGAGGATGGTGACATGATTCTGTCCTCCTGGATGTTTAAGTTGTTCTCCATGGGCTCAACCTACCTCTCACTGAAAATGGTTCCAAGGTCTTTGACAGTTGCATCTGTACTGTGTGTGGACAGTCATCCCTTGTCATTGTCCCCTGGACAATACCATGCAATAGCTATGCACACAGGGTGTACTGTACCAGGTGCCCCAAGTCCTCCAGAGATGGTCTAAGCTGTCTGTACAAAAGACTGTTTGGACTGTGAGCAAACACTACGTAGGTAAGGGACCTGAGCATCCACAAAACTTGGCATCCATTTCATCCCGCCCACAAGCAGAAGGGACCCCAGGCCTCATGGCACTCAGCAAGATCCCACCCTGTCCCTTGCCCTGAAAAGTTCCAGTCTCCTCAGTTCTCTCTGTACACTGGCATCAAGGAAAAATCCCCAAATTGGTGCCAAGGGGCAGTGGTATGATGCCAGACCCTGGATGTGGGCCTAAGTCCATCAGAGCTGGAGAGGAGCTTACCAGATCCTCTGTGAACCAGCCCATCCATTAGCACCCAGCATTTCTTGGGCTCTTGGCTGGTCCTCAAGCCATCCCGGGCTGCATACACTTACATGGGCCCATCTGGCAGTGACTATGGTCCTTGATCTTACCCCACCAGAGTTGCGCGTTTGAGCTCTAAAGTGAACCCACTCTGGGCCAGTCTCTGCTCTTATGAGTCCTTGAGGACATTTACTTACGTCCCCAATGCTGTTTCCTCCTCTGGAACATGGAGATTGCTGTAGTTTAGGGATGACCAAGTGCCTATTCTATGAAGTCACAAAATGAAAAGGTTTCTGTCATCCCCCCTTGACTGCTCAGTAAATCAGCTCCAGAAGGCTAAATTCATGCTTGAAGATTCCCAACAGAAAGCAGAGAGACAGAGCAGGGATGCAGCTCAGAGACGGTGAATGTTTGTGGTGTGCAGGACCCAGAGGGTGACTTCAGAGCAAGGAAAAGAGGTAGAGAGGAGAGAAGGCAGGCTTCTGACCCCACAGCTGCCTGCTTAGGGTCAAGGACAATGTTATAAGATACTGACCAGTTACCCCTCACTTTCCTTCCTAGAGTAACCTGGGCCTGGGTGTGGGTACTGGGGAAGAGGAAGCTTAGCAGCCCCACATGGGGAGCTAGAAGGTGTCATGTCATTTGAGGTTGGATGTTAGTCCCCACAGCCACTGTTCCTACCTACCCCCTCAACAATAACAGGATGCTCTGTGATGTCCAGGTGGGATCAGCAATGGGAATGCGACACAAATTGATCATTACCCTTCTCTTCATCCTTAGACAATGAAAATGGTCCTGAAGAACAGCAGGAGAATCGGCCTCTTGAAGTCAGACCTTCGTGCCATCATCAGAGAAGGCACTCTGGATATTTCGAAGAAGGTCCTGGAAGGTGACTCAGACCATGAAGAGGAGCCAGAGAGCCACACAGAGATGAAATGTAAGCCTCCTTCACACTCTCCATTTGGGGTGTCACTGGGAAGGTGTCCCGACATCACTACAGCAGAATAGTTACCTAGTTGAAGGTGCTCACACTTGTCTTCCTGTAGAGGGCGACAGGCAACCCAGGAACTCCCCAAGAGCAGTGGTTCTCAACCTTCCTAATGCTGTGACTCTTTAGTACAGTTTATACTGTAGTGACTCCCCAATCATAAAATTATTGCATTGCTACTTCATAACTGTAATTTCACTACTGTTTTGAATCATAGTGTAAATATCTGATACGCAGCTCTTGTGAAAGGGTCGGGCATCCCACAAGAGGATCGTGATCCACAGGTTGGGAACCACTGCTCTATAGCATCTGCTCCCAGGACCTTCCTGAGTGTCACATAGGATGTCAGTGCCAGTGCATGTTTGAGGGGCAAGCACACAGAGAGATGAGACCTCAGGGTTGCTGCTTGACAGTATTTCTTTGCAGACACCCCACCCCCAGCCCAGGGGCATGACGGGAGATCATTTCTGCATCTGTCTCGCGCACACACACAAACCCCAGTGTCTCCTCCACACTGTGTGATTGGATGGAGTTAGCTCCATGAGTTAACAGGGTTCTGCTGACCTGCAGTTAGCCGTGTAGACGTCTAACACTGAGCAGCGGAGGGGTCGAGCCACCCACCATGGCGGTGCTCCACAAACAACTGATGCAGAGATCCTCTTGATATTCAGTCGTTGTAATCGTTTTCCAAGGAAGGGAACTCTCTCTTCTACAGATAGGCCCAGTTGCTGGCAACACATTGTGCTTGAGGGACGAGGCAGGGACCTTCCCAGAGTGACTTTCTGGAGAGGAGTTGGGAGTTACCAGAAGTTGGCCATGGGTTCCAGGCTCCTCAGCTCCCCCTGCAGGCATAATCTCTCGCCAGTCTGCACAGCCCTGGCTAACAGGGCTGCCTGTAAAAATGCAGGCTTCTCGAGATGTCAGCTGTGCCTCTCTTAGGCTTCTACACAACAACACTGCAGTTTCTGTGACCCCATTGGACACATGGATTCTGTAGCAAATGCCACCTGCAAAATAATCTTTTCTCTGACCTTGAAGTAGAGTTGACCTGCCTACAGCTGTTCTAGTTATTAAGGTACTGAGAGACATCCCTGCTTTCATAAGAGTGCCTGGTAAGCCCTTTTCACTTGTGTGTCCCTTGTCCATAAGACCCTGGCTCTCCCCAATCTACATGCCCCCTGTGATGTCCCAATTCCTCAGCAGAGCAAGTTTCAGGGCTCTGGGCATCAATTCCCAATGATAGGAGCCTCACAGTCTCCCCTCCCAGGGCACTGACTTCCCCGGGAAACCGAGGTGGGAGTCCAGTCACCGCTCCTGCCCCCAGCCCTGACCTACCTACAGAGCCCTAGATATCTACAAACTTCCTCTTGGCCTGCTTAGAGCATGTGACTGCCCACTGTCAGCCCTGTGTGTCTCGAAGAGGATGCAGAGTCCGGCCAGCATATTACCAGCTGCTCTTGGTGCCTGCAGGCCCGGTGTTTCTAAAGCCAGGGACCACAGGGAAGGCCTGCTGTTTTTGTAAACTCCACTTTCTGGGCATCGGCCCTTGGGAGGGAAGGCTGATGCTTATTGTTCATCCTCCAGCAGTGCTACCTGGGACACCCAGACCTCATGACACACACGGGCTCACACACAGGCTAGGGGTTCCACCTGTGTGTGTACATAACCCCAGGCAAGGTGCTCATAGCCTTTGATGCCCCCATCATTTAAGTGACATGAACAAGCCAGCTCATTTGCAAACCTGTCAAGGATAGGTGAGGTCACGTCTGCACATTGCAGTGAGCTCATCTGAAGCCAGACTCCATGTAATTGCAAGGTGGGGCTATTGTCTCAGGACACGTCTTCCCATCGCAACAAGTGATGGAGACAGGACTGTGATTTCCAAGAAGGCGTCCCCAGGAGCTCCAGCCAGAGAACTGATCCCTTGTGTTCAAGATGAATGTGGGGTCCCGGGACACCCTCCCCGCCCCTGCACATTCTTCAGGTCTGTGCCCTAGGTGTCTGATGAGAGCATCTAGCTCACACAATTCTGTTTATTTCACTCTGTCTCCTTGCAGGCTTAGGCTGTTTAATTTCTTTGCTGGAAACTTCAACAGATCTTGCTGAACTCCTGAACTGTGTGTCTTCAAACCTCCAAGTGCTTGTCTTCCAGGTACGAAACTGGATTTTTACAGGAAAGAAGTGGGCGTTGATCCTTCTAGCTAAATTACAGCCTCAGGTACCCAGCACTTACCTGTATGACTCTGGCCTTGATGACCATAGAGGCAGCATACTCAGCTCAGAATTCATCCTTTGTTTCCAAAGAGTGTAGGCCTTGGGAGGAACCCTTTGAAGTTCTGTCTGTCCCTGGGGGCATGAGAAAGAGGTTCTCTGGGGGCCACAAGGAAGTCAGGGTAGTATGGGTGTTAATGTAGGAACATTGGCTCTCACCTCTGTAACAAGGCACAAAATGAGGTGGCATAGCACTGGGTACATGCACACATGTGTATGTGTGCCTGTGCACAAGTGTGTGTATGTGTGCATGTGTAGTATTTGAGTAAATGTGGGTTTCATACACATGTGTGAGTGTAAGTGTGAAATGGGAGGAAACAGGGAACACGGTTGTGCATGTATATGTGTTTGGGTAAGCAGGCGTATGTTAGAATAGGGGATGTGTGTACAGATGAGCACAGGTAGGTGTACACATGAGGATTTGAAAGACAGGGAGAACATGTGCTGAGTGTGTGCACCACGCAGAGTGTTGAGGAGGAGCGATGCTCTGCCTTTGGGAACAGCAGTGTCCATCCAGGTGTTTCACAGTCATGTCCCAATGAAATGGCTTGGAAAAACCTCAAAGAGTGGGCGTGGTGTTTCATGCTTTCAATTCCTGTGCAGAGTCAGGAGGATCTCCATGAATCTGAAGCCACTCTGGTCTATAGAGCAAGCTCCAGCACAGCCATGACTACATAGAGAGACCCTGTCTTAAAAAGAGAGAGAGAGAGAAGAGAAGGAGGGAAAGAGCAAGGGAAGGAGGGAGGGAATGAGAGAGGGAGGGAAGGAGAGGGGGGAGGGAGGGAAGAGGGAAGGAAAGATGGAAAGGTGGTCTGCAGCTGTGTGTGGATCCATGGTTACAGCACCTGCGTATGATTGAGGTTGAGGATTCCACTCCCAGGACCACAAAAAAACAAACAAAAAGGTGGATTGAGTTGTCAGTGGATGTGAGGCGATTGCTTCCTGGCAGGTATGCCTCTAGGGACTCCTTTAACTGGGGTTCCAGGCTTGACCTCGATCACTGTCCAAGTGGACAGCAAGCTGTGAAGAGCCAAGGGCAGCTATGGAGAAGCTGTAGCCACACACCCGAGGTCCCTGTTGAGCCCCTGCTCAATAGGGCAGGGGCAGCTCTGAGCTTTGAGCTGGAACTGAGATGGGATCCAGATACCTTCAAGGTGACACAGAGGGCTTGGAGAAAGCATGGGACTTGAAGTGGCTTGTGAGAGGCACACAGCATATGTCTTAGCTGAGAGAGAAGGGCAAAGGTGTGGGGACCGAACCACAGTCAGAGATGAGCCTATGGAGAAAGAGGAATAGACATGGCAGGCCAGAACCTGACCCTGGGCCGGAGACCTGGAAAGGGGCTTCAGACAGCACCTCCCGGCCCTCCCTGTCTAACCTGCTTAGTAGCTCCAACCAGGATCTGCATCTCCAAGGGATGAGCTGGAAAATGCCTAAGGTAAGAGCCAGGAAAAGCCGTTCCCAACTCTTCCTCCCACTCTTTGCTTCTCAAAAGATAACCACCCAAGCTAGTGAGGAGGGTGCACAATGCTTAGAAACTGAAGCAGGGGCATCATGAATTCAAGATTAGCCTGCACTACACAGCTGGACCCAGTGCAAAAAAATAAAAGTAATAATAATAATACTTGTTCCAGATTCTAAACTGGACAGTGATTGACTTGGCATGTCATTGACACATGCTTTCAAGGGTCTGATCTTGTTTCTGCATAGTCACTCAGCCACCGTCTTTAACCATGAAATCTTTAATGCCAGTCTGGCCTCAAAGCAGCTAGACTGACTTGTTCACGTTGCAAGCCATGTGACACCATCATGTGTTGCTGGCCCACCACCCTCTCTGCAGCCTTCACCAGTGAGGCATGTTAAGAAAAGTGATGTTTTTTTTTTTAAAGCACATGCTTTGGAAGGGGTTGTTACTATAAAATAGCTTAACTGATTTTTTAAAAATACAGATGATTGTCAATAAAACAGCCAGTGTGGAGCTTTGGACTTGTCAGAGATGACTAATGGCTTTGGTTGTCAGCATCTGGCAGGATGCTAGCGGAGGAAAATGTCCAACTTTGTTTTTGCCTTATGCAATTTGGATCCAAGAATACTTTCTAAATGTAGAAGCAAGAAGTGCCTGCTGGCAGTGGGGCAAATTCTCACTGGTACTTATGGCCCCCAGAGCTCCCACCGGATTGCCTCTAGAAAGCACCCACACTGGACTGAGGATGTGGCGCAGGTGGTAGAGTTCTCGCCAAGCATAGATAAGGTCTAACCCCCAGCGCCTTATAAAACTGTACATAGTGATGCTTGCCTGTTACCCCAAGCTTCAGAGGTGTGGCAGGAAAAATCAGAAATTCATCACCAAGCTTGAGGCCAGTCAGGCTTATATGAGACCCTGCTTCAAAAATAAATAAATGATAGATAGATAGATAGATAGATAGATAGATAGAAAATAGATGTATGGATAGATGATAGGTAGATAGGTAGGTAGGTAGAATTATAGATAGATAATACATACATACCTACAGAGATACATAGATACATAGAAGGATAGAGATTGGATTGGTAGATGATAGGTAATGGATAGATGGATAGATAGATGACAGATGGATAGATGGATGGATGGATGATGGATGGATGATGAATGGGTGATGGATGGATGGACATACAGATAGATGATGAATAGATACATACACACATACATAATACACATATACATACATACATACACACACACATGCTCCTGTATTTTCACAATGTCCCTCAAACCCACTCTCCCTCCACACTGTGGGTCACCAGGGGGAGCCCCCTTGGAGGTGAGAAGTGTGGTAAGAAAGATGGTAACCCACAGAGAAGGCCTTTGGTTTTCTATGGGGGTGTGAAGAAAAGCAGTTAAGAAGAAAAGACAGTTGCCTGTTTCCAGCCACACTTTCCCTCTTGCCTTCAAAGGCATACAGTTGTCCATCATGCCTGAACCACGTGGCCTGTGACAGAGACTCGGTCTTGGAGACACAGGTTGAGTATACACATTTAAAAGTCACAGCTTTTCATGGATGTAGTTCACGTGTAACTGAATGCTGCTCTCATTCTCCACAGAGAGCATATTAATTACATATGGCAGCATCCTACTGACAGCCAGGTTAATACAAACCTTGGCCATCAGATGGCCAGAGCTCTGCTGGGCACAAGGGCTCACCAATCCTACATGCTCACACCCTAGCAGCCAGAGCTGAGTTTCCCACACAGACACCCTCAGGTTCAGTGCTGTGGGTTCTGTGGCCCTCAGTCAGTCACACATGGCGTGCAGCAGAGCTAGTCTGCAGTAGTCACCAACCCTGCCAGCAGAGCCTCCCCAGGGCACTTCAGTGAGGCTGCTGCAATGTTTCTTTCTGATACCAACTAAAGAAACACTTTGGGAAAAATTAATTGAACCAAGTTAATTTAAGCAAAGAATGTTTCCTGCATTGGGCAACCCTCAAAGCCAGAGAAGGCCCTCTCTGTCATACGGGCAGTGTTTGTTGACAGGAATAGGCTGAAGAAATGAGGATAAAGAGTCAACTGTCCATTAAGGTTCAAGCAAAGCTACACCTTGCCAAGAATTACGGGCTGAGACTTTAGCTAGCTCCCCTTCTCCCCCCAACCCCCTTCTCTTTTCTATACCCTTCTCTCTTGATCTCTCAGGCCAGATAAAAACCTTAGTTTCCTCTCTGTGACTATCTTAGTTTGGGTTTTATTGCTGTGAAGAGACACCATGGTCAAGGCAGCTCTCACAAAGGAAAACCTTTCATGGGGGCTGTCTTACAGTTTCAGAGTCCCATTCACCATGGTGGGAAGCATAGCAGCATGCAGGTCGACTTAGAGGAGCCAAGAGTTATACATCTTGAACTGAAGGCAGCCGAAAGGACAGACAGCTAGGAAGAGGGTCCCTTCTGCCCTGGGCAGAGATTAGGCATAGGACCCCAAAGCCCACCCTCACACTGACACACTTCCTCCAACAAGGCCATACCTTCTACTAGTGCCACTTCCCATGGGTCAAGCATACTCAAACTACCACAGTGACAGCTTAAGTCTGAGTGAATCCATATGGACCTGTTGGGACCCAGTGCAGGAACTCAGTTCAAATCAATATCCTCCCATAATGTTTGCTTACTACATTTCACAATAGACTTCATTTTAAATATTGTGTGGGGACTGAAAATAAAACAGACCAATCGCCCTCCTCCCTGCTTCTCTCTACCTACTTCAAAGGGCTCTGACCCAGAATGAGCCACAGGAAATGGAGCAAACTTGCTGCTAGACTGGCGGCCTGAATCCAGTGATCCTGACAAATCAACTCTGGCCACTCATTCCTCAAAACAAATGGGAAACGTGGGCCCAAGGCCCGGAGAGACAGCTCAGTGGTTAAGAGCACTTTGCTGCTCTTCCTGAGGACCCAAGTTCAGTTCCCGGTACCCACATGGGACAACTCATGCCTGCAACTCTTGCTCCAATGAATCTAGTGCCCTCTAATGTCATTCCCAGGCCTCGTGTACACACACACACACACACACACACACACACAGCACTGGATAGGATATGAATATGGGGGGAAGGTTGTCTGGGGGGATGGTTAAGTGTGCATAGATTTGGTCAGGATTAGCCCAGGAGGGGTTGTCAGTCACATGACAGTTGCTCTGTCTGTGGGAAGAGGATGAGTCTTGTCACATGAGGCTTATCCACCCTGAAATCAAAGGGGACCTCCTTAAAAGGTGACTCCGAGAAAAGGAGACAAATGGCAGCAGGGAAGGAGGGAGGGAATGAGAGAGGGAGGGAAGGAGAGGGGGAGTCTTATCTGTGGAGGAACAGTGCATCCATCCCCATGTGTGCACAGGTCAAAGGTCAACCTTGGCACTGGGCCTCAGACCCCAGCCACCATTTTTTCTTGAGATAGAGACTCCTCCCACCTCCCTGCAAATGCTGTAAAGAAATAGCTGTAGGGCTGAAGTGTGGGCAGACAGTTGTGTGGAGGTCAGAGGTCACGTTTAGAGTTGGTTGTCCTATGTTGTGTGAGGCAGGGCCTCTCCTCTTTCTGCTGCTGCTGTCTGGCCCTAGACATCCCTGGCATCCTTTGAGACAGGCTCCTTCACTGGCTGAGAACTCACTGGTAGACAGGATGGATTCTTGTGTGTTCTGGAACCGAACTCGGGTCCTCTTGCTTATGAGGTGAACACTATGCCAACAGCTGTCTGCTGAGCCCAGCTTTAACCCTGACCTTAGGACTCAGCGGGTGTCTGTAGTCCAAGCAAAGAGTCCAGAATAAAAGCAAAAGCAGCCACTATGTTCTTACAAGACTAGAAATAGGGCCCCTGCTTGCCTTTGCCTTCTGCAAATAGATTCTTCCCTTGTACAATACACCCAGACCATGGTATCCCCTTTCTCCACTCCTCCCAGCTACACCCCTCTCTTCCCTGGACCCACTCCCTCTCTACCTCCCTTGAGAAAACAGCAGGCCTCCAAAAGACAGCAGCCAACCCAACAAAACAGAACTCAGTAAGAGTAGGCCGAGGCCCTCGCACAGAGCTGGCCTCAGGCAGATGCTCATCTCCCTCTCTGTCCTTTTCCTTTTTAAAGTGTCTGCTCATGACAAATATGGGCTTTTGAAAACATGAAGGTTTTTTTTCCTTGATTTTATCATAAATGCCATTTTTTCCTCTTACGCGGAAAATAATAATAGCCGAGCAAAAACAAAGAGGAGTTTATCAAGCTTGCTGCCAGCTTTCAACTGAAATGGAATTTTCTTCTCACCGCCGTGAGCAAAGCCATGACCCTGAGCCACAGAGACAGTTTCGGTGAGTCTGACACTCAGAGACACATTGTTACTACACTTGCTTATGGTGTACAAGTTCAAGCCCTAACACTGAAAAACAAAGAAATAATAAAACTGTAGGTAAGTAAATAACAGTGCTTTATTAGATAAATGCTAATAGACAAGATAAATAAATATATAATAAGAATGTTACCATAGCACAAGTTTTCATGTTGCTGTGTAGAATCTATTTATCTTTCTCTTAATATTTTATGTAGCTTGCAACACAAACACAGAAAACCATAGTTATCTGTCCACTAAATAAAGAGACTGTGTGACCTCCTCACTCCCTCACAGTAGGAGACTGCTGCTTTTGAGGCATAAACTGACATTTTGAGGACATCACCCAGGGATTGAGGTGTGGGTGTGGGTGGGGACATGTTCTTTGAAGCATTGAAGAGCTGTTTTCAACTGTTAGGAACAACAATTGATAAAGCTGTCACCGTGTGCAGATGACAGAGTTCCTGCCCAGTGACGGTCCTCCTCTGGAAGGACAACCAGGTCACGGGAGGGAACTTTTTTTTTTTTTTTGTAGTTTCCTGAGATGAATCAGTCAATGAAAAGGCTTTTCTCCCCCTAACCTCCATGTCCCCACCGGTAATGTCCCAGGTGCTGTCATGGCCACTGGGCAGACAGCACATCAACTCTCCTGGATTTAGAATGCCGTAGGAGACTGGTGAGGCACGCCCCTAGGTGTATCTGTGAAGACATCACCAGAGAGGATTACTTGAAGAAGGAGGAGCTGCCTTCTGTGTGTGGTGCATCCCATCTTTAGGGCCTGAATAAAAGAAGGCACGTGCGCACATTATGGTCTTAGCTGCTTTGCTGCCAGTCCCTTCACCACCACGATGGGCTGAACCCTCTGAAACAGTGAGCAAAGCTGGCCCTCCCTCAGGGTGCTTCTGTCGGACCCAGTGATGATAACAACCCCAGAGATGAAGTGTACAGCAAAGGGAAAACAAAGCCTCCACTCCCACAGTCTACGCACTAGTCAGGCAGGATCAGCCTCCCCCCACAGGCTGCCGCACACCCTCACTCTGCATAGACAGAGCAGGAAGAAGGTAAGCTAGCCTTAGTCTAGGTGAGTTTGCAAACACCTTGTAGCTCTCGGGAAGATTGCTGCTAGAGAGAGCCATGTGAGTGACACCCATTTTTAATGGAGCACTCCCTTCTCATCCAAACTTTACACTAACACCCGTCCTAAGCAAAGAAATAGAGCAAGACCATGTGTGAGCACAGAAGATGTCCAGGACTGAGGGTGTCATTCCACCGCCCCGCCCCCCTGCCCCCGACTGCACACCACTCAACGTGAGAGCGTTCATGTGGGCAGGTTTCCCCCTTCCTGGAAACTGTGGTTTTCACAAGGTTTAGCAGGCTGAGTATTGTTGACCAAGTTTACTGTAGACAAGTCTCACAAGCAGGGTCCATGTCCCTGCATCCATAGACATCAGCGAACACTGGGTAAGGAAAATGGTGGGAGCTTTGAAATGGACAAAGCCATCATGGTTTTAAGAAGATGGAGTCCACACTTCTGGAATATGCTTTTGTTGCTTTACAAGTCTACCACCTGCAGCCAACCGAAAAACCCAAACCCCTCACACTCACACAAGTACACGTGGCTGTCGCCCTGGTGCAGCTGATTCTGCCCAGAGATCACACCTGTGTCAATTTGTAAACGACATGGCCACCGGTCCCCACTGCTGCCTGTGTTTAGTAACTCCAATTCTTCTATCCTTTTACAACATCTCCCCCAGCCTCTTTCTCATTAATAACTTACAAAGGTCACACAAGAGTCACAGTTTTGCTTTGTTTTAAAAGTATCTTTAAAGATTGCACCGGCTATGTCTCCTATTCTGTTTCCTGGGCAAACATCAAGGGCAGACCTCTCTCCGGAAGAGCAGAAGGGACTACACCCGTCTCCTATGTAGTGTACTTGCCTCCCGTCTCACACCAGATGGGTATTAGCTTCTCTCTTACCGAGTCAGCCCTAGCCTCTGGCCCTCTCTGTCAGTCTGTGGCTGACTCGCAGGGCTCCCTGAGTAGTAGATAGCTGCAGGGGTCAAAGTTCAAGTCCTAACCACCAACCACCGCAGCCATTGAGGCCATTCTCTGGTACCAAGTGAGTTAAAAGCCACCTGTTCCCTAAAGATTGACCTTTGCCTCTCTTTCTGCCACTTATCACACATGTTCACCTCGGATGTCATTTAAATATAGGCGCCTGGCATCTGTTTCATCTGCTGCTCTTGGAATATGTGATTCACATCCTGGAGTCATGCATAGAAGAGGAGGAGGAAGAGGAGGACCTGGGGAGCCTCCAGGACCTGCTGTCAGATGACCAGTTCCTCACCCAGCCAGACCAGGCCCTTTTCCACCCTCTGGATTCTTTGCCAACATCGGAATGTGCAAGCCGGAATGTGGAGTCACCTCAGGTGACACTGAAACACACGAGCCAGAGCTGCGGTCCCATGGGCGTGGGCAGCGTGGTTCTTCAGGTGCTGGGCTTCCTGGTGGACACCGCCACAGGCAATAAGGTAGAGAAACCCACACAGACAAGACAGACAGACACATGCACACAGAGAGACAGAGCCACACACACACAGAGGCAGAAAGACAGACACACACATACACACAGAGAGACAGAGACAAACAGAGAAAGGCAGACAGACAGACGCATACACACAGAGACAGAGACACAGAGAGAGGCAGAAAGACAGACAGACATATACACACAGAGACACAGGGAGACAGAAACAGAGAGAGCCAGACAGACAGACAGAACACACATACACAGAGGCAGAGACAGAGACAGACAGAGAAAGAGAGACATACATGGGGAGAGAGACATACAGACACAGAGACAGAGAAACAGAGAGAGACATACATAGGGATACAGACAGACAGACAGAGGGATACAGAGACAGACAGAGAGACATACACACAGAGGGAGAGAATTAATAACATGCAAAATAGTTATGAAACTCATGAAGAGCTCATGCATGGCCTGAAGAGTGGCAAGGGCCTCCAGAACCCTCTTGTTTGTAGTCACTTTGTCAAGGGCTGCTGTGATAGATTGCCTGCCCACTGCTGGTCTGTGTGTGTGTGTGTGTGTGTGTGTGTGTGTACATGTGCATGCATGTGTGTGCATGGGGGAGCATGTATGTGGATGTGTATGTCTGTGTGTGCACATGTAGGGAGTATGTGCATTTGTGCATGTGGGGGGGGCATGTGTATGCATGTATGTGCATGCCTGTGTGTCTGTTTATGCATCTGACTCTGTGTGTATGTGTGTGTGGTGTGTCCATCCTGGCTTTTTTGAGACAGAATCTCTTACTGCCCTAGAACTGGCCATTAAGCTAGGTTGGCTTAACTGAGTCACAGAGACCCAGCTGTCTCTGTCCCCACCTGGCCTTTCTCAGAAGCCTTTGCAATTGTGCTCATGCTTGCAAAGCAAGGTCTTTACTGAGCCCTTTCTGCGGCCCTGATTTCTTTAACCCCTTCCCACATTTGGGGTTTAGTCGCCATCCTTAGTTTTCCATTTGTGATCACAGATTTCCCCCTAGAGCAGGTGGACTACATAGAAGACGATGCATTGCCCATGACCACTGGGTTGTGGATATGAAAACTGTGCATACCCAGTATTCCCTGAAATACAGGGAACTGTATTTGCAAAACAAATTCTTAAGTGTTCAGAGTTCAAAGATTCTGTACAAGATGTTCAGAAAAGCATCAAATAATCTGTCTGTCTGTCTGTCTCTGCTTTAGACTTTGCTTTTTCATCTTGGAATAGTCAACTTGTCCATCCAGTTGTGTTAATAGCCTCTGTGCATCCCTGGTATGGGTATGGGCTGCTCATCCTCCCCATGGCCAACATTCAGATGGACACTAAGAAATCAGGCTTGTTCAGGGGCCTCTGTCTTGGGAAGACAGAGGAGCCAGTGACTCAAAGCTCTATCCTGAAGGGATTGGAGCGCTGAAACCTCTGGTAGGGAAGGAAGAGAGGAGCCAAGAGGGATGGCTCCATCCTAGGTACATCTTTACCATCTATGGTGTGCATCTCTGTTTCCCTTCTTGTCCAGAATACTGCAGTAGATCTTAGCCACCATGGCCTGGCTTTCGAACTTCTTTAGAGACAAATATCACTTTTTTCTCAGTAGACTCTTGTCAGTCTCCTGCTATGTGTTCATTGAGCATAGAAAACTAAAGATTACAGAGTATCGTACTTTCTAGTGTTTACCAGAGGTTGGGTTCTGTCAATCTAAGGGAAGATCAGTTAACATCTTAATTTAGGCAGGGCTTCTCTTTAGGGTTTAGAATGCCTAGAACTAGGATGGAGAAGGACTAGGGAGAGGAAACAACCTTGTAGATGGATAAACAGTAGTCCTTTCAAGGGTGACGACGCCAAAGGAGTCAGCCTGTTACAGTGTATGTCCCTATGAAGTCCCACAGACTTCTGCTGTGTGTGAGTGAGCCTAGTCAGTGAGCCAGGAACTAATAATGACTGTTGACCCCAAAGTGGACCTGACGACAGTGGGAGCTGGGCCTCCTCAGATGAGGAGGAGTTGGAACCAACATTCCAGGAGCGTTGACAGAAAGGGGCCCAGGCCCCTATGGAGAAGGCTAACAGGGAATGACTCTCCCCGGGTAGCGGCCTAGAAAATCTGTGTGGGCTAGCAGTAGGTGTAGCGGACCCATTTGAGCCTATTCTAGAGCATTCCATAGAACTCAATTGAACCACCTGCATTAGTGCTGGATTGTAGGATCCAGTAAGAGCATGAACTACAGCATGGGAATCTGTTGAAGAATAAAAAGTGTCATCCAGTGATGTTGGTTAGGACGTGACGGGGAACACTTTGTTCAAGACTACCCTGGCGGGTACAAAGACCACTGAACAGGGTCTCACTCAACTCTAAAAACAATGATGGCGAATAGTTGCCGATCAAGGAGCAGTCAGTGAGTAGAAATCACTAGGAGGAGACGTCAAACGTCAGGAAGATTCTGAGAAAATCAGCTTAATAGGATTATTTCTGACAGTGGACCGCGGTGCCCATACCTTTCCCAGGGAATGGTGAAGGCTGAGGAACCGTGTGTGGAGGATGTTGGAGTATCAGGGATGGTAGGGATCTTTCCAAATGGACTAGAGATCCCTTTAAGTGAATAGATAATTCTAGGAGAAGATAGATCTGGGGTTATGTTTAGCTAAATAGAGAATCTTGTCAAAGTTTGCCTGCTTTCAGTCAGGAAGGTGAGCAAGTGAACTTTGACCTCCCAAGCCGCAGTTGAACAGGATGGAGAGCAGGCAGGAGCATCAGTTCACCATGTGGGAAAGAGGATGTCACCAGATCTGTGTTACAGTGCCACACCTGAGGCATTCGGATGGTGGATTTTTCCCAAGATCACCTCACTGAGCACTCAGGGTTCACACCTGTACTGGTGCCTCAAGGCTTACCTTCCCAGCATCCTCTTTTCAGTGGGTCTTCCACCAATGGAATTACTTCTAAATTAATTCAGTGACTTGGTAAGTGTGCAGTTCTTGCACCCAAAATCTCACCTCTTCACATGTTACCTGAGAACCCAGAGCAAGCAGCTTAATTCCCTAGGTTTAAATAAGCCAATCACAGAGAAATGCTTTAAAACAACATCCAGCCATCCACTAGTCATCCTGGTGATTCCCCCTGGCAAGCTCCTTGCTCTGAGCACCTGCCCTAACGCCACCCAACTCCATAGTCCCGGAAACTCATTACAGTGAAGTCTGACTTATGTTTAATTGGCGGAAACAATAGAGAAGACATTAAAAACTTAATTGAACTTCGTAATAAAGCAGTACAACCAGATGAATGACAGATAATCCAAGGTAATATGCATTAGAGATTAATTAAAGCCGCTCTGTTTCTTCACGCCTGCTGACTTAGCTGTAATGACTTAAACAAGCGAACACTGAGAAGTCACACGCCTCTGATTTCCATGGCATTCATTATCCAGCATGTGTGCGCATCATCAATGAAAAAAGGCACACACACACGCGTGTGCACACGCGCACACACACGCCTGTGTCCCATCTGCACTCATCTGCTGAGAGTTAACACCCTGTGCACATCTGTACGACAGCCTCGTTCTCAGAACAATTTAGTTCTGCCCTGCACCCAGAATAACATCCGAAGTCAGCATTCCAGACCTGACACATCCATCTGCCAGTCTTGTGAACTGTGGCAACATCCCAAAGACTAAGATGCCAAGGCATGTTCAAGAAAAAAGTCACAGGTGTTGGTGACATCAGATAAGGAGAATAATGTTAAAAAACAAAGTGATTTTTACCTTCACATATTTAGAATTAGAGCAGAGAGAGAGACAGAGAGAGAGGGAGAGAGAGGCTTTGTATCCATGGTAGGGGTTGGTTGTATGCAGGAGAGCGCTCATGTGGAGGTCAGAGGACAACTCATGGGAGTTGATTCACTCCTTCCACCATGTATGTCCCCGGGATCAAACTCATCCATCTTGGTAGCAGCTTTACCAGCTGAGCCATCTCAATAGCCCAAAGACAGACTTTTGAGTTGTGCTTGAGGGTAGGGTGTTTATTATCGCAGTTGGAGAGAGAGATTTTTGTGAGTCCTGCACCTAACATTTGTCTTGCCCACATCTTTGAAAAATATATGCACTTACAGAAGACTTGTTGATGAGCTCAGACCAAGATGAGGGATACTCATCTCTAAAGTCCCTAAAGTCATGCTCAATGCTTTGCAGATCTCCCAAGTACCCTAGAGCTGAGGGGTTCACAGTCATCCCTCTCCATTCCCTGTCCTCCTGGTGTGAGCACGTCAGCAAGACAGACTATATGAGCTGTGTCAGAGCCCGTGAACCTCTGCAATCCTTTAGTGCCCAATCCAGTGTCCATTCAACCAGCGGAGGGCAACTGTCTTCACAGCCCCTCCCCCACTCTAAGTTTAACTTTGAGGAATGGTGGGGGAGGTTTTTATGGGACGTAATCAGCCCCAGGTGTCTCCCCAAAACTGCAGATCCTCACGCCCTTCCTAAAGGCGATCCACTTGACATGAATCATTTCTTTTGCCTCGTCTGCTGATTGGTGGGTCTTCCCAGGAAATCTCCACGAGGTGTGGACGATCCTGTGACAAATTAGGGTCCCCCAGCAGGAGCAAAGGAAATGCACTCACTCCCGTTAGGTCCCCAAGTGGGTGGCTCCTGCAACCAGGACTAAAATAATGGTATTCTTTTGTCTTTTCCCTTCAAATGCCACCCCCTGCCCCACCCCTCCACCCCTCCCCAACCCCTGCAGCTCGTCCAGGTATTGCTAGAGGACAAAACCACTGAGAGCGCTGTGAAGCTCAGCCTTCCCGTGGGACAAGAGGCCCTCATAACCCTAAGCAATGGACAGAGATTTGTGATTCACATATCAGATGTGCCCCAAAGCTCAGAAAACACGTATTGCAGGAAAAGCAACTCGAACGTGCAAGGTGGTTTGCTGGAGTAGGGTGTGAGGAAGCAGGCTTGAGTTCTCCAAACATGTGTGGAACCCTAAAGCTTTTGTATTGATCTCGGAGACTTTAATGTATATAATAGATGAAGCATTTTATGTTTGTATGTATTTTGAGGAATTGTATTTGATCAAACTATAAACTAATTTTGAGAATAATCCGTCTTGCCTCTCGCTGTTCCTTTGGATCTTTTTAGACAGTCCTCTCTGGGGACAGGGCAGAAGGCCAGCTTAAGAAATCTCACGTGGAGTAAGAAGTGGCTAGGTTTCCGGAGAAAGGTACAGTTTGAGAAATACAAGCCGGTGTTTCTCGTCCCCTTTGTTGTGCCCCCATCAAAACAGAACTTGTAGAAAAACCCATCAGTCATGAAGAGCAGGAGGAAGCCCACTGAGACCTGCCCTTCTGCCCATTCATGTGTGTGTGTGCTCTCTCTCTCTCTCTCTCTCTCTCTCTCTAGCACTCCCTGGTGTGGCTAACCACCCACTTCATTACCTCAGTTTTCAAAGCATGAGGTAGAATTATAATCCAAAAATGTCTACAACAGGACCCTTTTCTGAAGCACAATATTAAAAGTTGTTGAAAATTTGTGTATCCCTGCTGTACGGATACAATTTCTGCAACTGGTAGATAGATGATTAACACGATTCCTGGTGTAAATGAAATGACTTGAGAAATTACATATCATTTAGTTCCACATATGAGGGGAATTAGATTTGCCTGCAGAAATGAATTTAATTTCCTATATGCATAGAAGTTTGAAGAAAAGGAACTGGGTCACACCAGAATTTGTCATCTTTGGGGCTGGAGAGAGCACACAGCAGGTAAGAGTGCTTGATCCTGCTTCTCTGCTTCAGAGGAGTCAGGTTCAGTCCCCAGCTTGCAGCCACCTCTAGCTTAAGTTTTGGGGGACCCAACACCCTCTTGTGGCTTCTCTGTTCACTGCACTCACGTGCATAAGTCCACATCCATGTGTACACACACAGATTAAAATTCAAAATAAAAGTTGTTTTAAAATAAGCATCACCATGGTTTTGAGGCCAATCACATTTTAGATCCCACCCTAGCTACCTCCGCCCCAAGCTCTCTGCAAGTAAAGCGTCTCAGAGACAATACTCAGACACTGACAATACTCTCCTTCCCCCCAGAGGCTGTTTTGTTTATGTCTCTTGTTTGCTAACACATAAACAGACAGGCAGTTGGTTGCTGAGTCATGGGGGAAAAGCTACAACAGGGGCTGGTGAGACAGCTCAGCAGGTAAAGGCACTGGCTACCAAGCCTGATGATTTGAGTTCAGTCCTTGGGACCCGCATGGTGGAAGGAAAGACTTGATTCCAAATTCTCCCTCCAAACACCACCACATGCACAATTAATTAATCAACTGGAAAAGTCAAAAAATGTAATGAACTAAAATCTTAAAATAATAATAAACAAGAAATTGAGCACCAGGCATGTGACCAGTGGTACAGCGCTTGTTCAGCACATATAAGATCTTGGGCTCGGTCTCTGATATTGGAAATCGATGACTACTAAGATGAGTTGCTCACATGACAAGGCTTGGGCTGAGGTTTCCTGGAGAGAGCAGGGCTAAGAAGTACCCAGAAGATTCTAAGAAAAGTAAGCTGGCTTTGAAAAGCCAGAAGGGCTTGCGTGCCCTGGGGTGTGGACAGAGGTGCCCTGTGTGGACAAATGGACATGTCACAGAGGAGTGCCCTGCTTTAACTCCCAGTGTTCCTTCTGTTTAGCCAAGCAGGGGTCTGGGTGAGGTGCAATTTTATTAATCTACCTCTGCCTGCCCCAGGCCTGCAGCCATTCCCAGCAGGATAGAAGAGCCACTGTCTGTCAAGAAGGATGCGTTGGTCTCATGGAATACTGAGAGTCTCCTGTTGCTTGGTCACAAGTGGGCACAGGAAACCACTCTGCCATTCCTCGAGTTTGAATATTTACCCAGGGGCTAGAAATAGCCTGCAGAGAAGGCTGCAGCCTGTCTTCTTCTGCTGCTAGCTGCAGCTGCGTGCCGGCCCCTCCACATCCTGACATGGCCACTGTTCACTTAGCGTTTCCCTACAGTCCACAGGTTGCTTAGCTGCTCCTGAGCCTCGGAGGTGGCCTCTGACAGACCTGCTGAGGACTGATTGGGCCAGGAAAGCTTTAGCTGGGATGACTTGGCGGTCGTCTGGGAAGCATGCATTCTCTTTGCAGAGGGAGCCCTGAGGAGAGCAGAGGTGGAGATCCACAGCATGGTATCTTCGTTTTATTCATGTGCCATTGGCCCAAGCAAGTCATATTGCTGTGCTCAGAGCCAGAGAAGAAGTGGCACTAACAGAGGTGAGCACCAGGAGGTGTTCAGGGTCCGGAACTGCCTCGATCACTTTGCCACACAACTTGCGGACTTCAGCTCACTCCAACTAATGTCTAGGCCGTCGTCCCCGATTGTCTTGTTAGGACAGCCTGAACTGCTGCTCAATGACATCAGACAAGAGGGAGCACCTTCTGCAGACCCCATATCACTTCTGTGGCATTTCTAAATTAATGACGTAGCAGAAACACAGGCTCCCCAGGAATGCACACTAGCAATAGGACTTTTTCTGGAACAATAATTGGAAATAGGAATACTGATGAGACCCTGCACAGACAGGGATTGCCCCAAGGCATACCACTGTCAGTGTGGCGCTTACAGAAAGGGAGGCACATCACATCTCTCTCTGGGGTAATAATAGCTACACCCACAGACATCTCGGAACATAAATTTTCCCTCAGGATGATAAGTTAGAAACCCACTAACATTCTGGCAGCAGACAATTTCCCAGAAAGGGATATTTCATTTAAAATGTATAGCAGTATGTTCCAAAATTAAGTATTTGTCATAGATTTATTCTTTTCCCAGGTACCATGAGTAAAGAAGCAAGTCTCTAATGTTGGTGAAGCTTATGCACTGGGTAGAGAACCACAGATACTGACTCAATGAACAGATTAAAGCAGCAGAACATCTTACCTGGGGGTTAGCAGTAGAGAAGCACAGGGTACCAGAGATGACTGGAGGCTTCCTGAGGGGCACTGGAGCAGAGCCTCTCTCACAGCGTGGAATTTGAAATCAAATGTAAGGAGGTTAAAAGAAAGAGTGAGTTCCAGAAGGGCCAGAGAACGGAATGAAGTGTGTGGCCATACCTCACAGTCCAGGGTCATCCTTGAGATAGGAGCCATGAATTTAAAATGGTTCTGGATTTCTGATCAGTGTTGTCTTCTAAGGGAGAAGTAACTCAGTTGTAGAGCATTTGCCCTCTACACATGGAAGTATTCATTCATTCCCCAGGAAACAAAAACCCAAGGCTAAGACACCCATTTTACTATCAAGCTGTGATATCTGATATCACAGCATCCTGACAGACACACAACAGTACTGGCAGACACACAACAGCACTGACAGAGACACACAACAGCTCTGGCAGACACACAACAGCACTGACAGAGACACAACAGCACTGACAGACACACAACAGCACTGTCAGACATGCAACAGCACTGACAGATACACAAGAATTATTGACACATACACAACATGTATGCCTAGCAGTGGAACTCCTGGCTTATCTGTGTCTACCATAGTGATTTCCCAGTGGTGACATGCTAAACCATCAGCAATATAGGAAGGATCCAGTTCATCACCGTGCTCCTCCCATGGGTGCCCTCCCTGTTTGATTGCAGCCCCCCTGGGAAAGGACGGAGGAGCATTTCATGGTTCCAGTTGCCTACCCCTAATGACAAATGCTGAGCATCCTCTCATGTACTTGGAGGTCATTACTTCTCTCCTTGGGAAGACAACTGTTTAAATTCTTCCCCTATTTAGAATTTGGTTCTTTATTTTCTTTTTGTTGTGTTATAAAAGACCTTCGCATATTATGGATATAAATCTGTTATCAAATATATAATATGTAATTATTATAACAGTAAATATTTTAATGTTCTTATATAGCAGAATTTCTATCTAATCAAAAAATTGTAAAAGAAATATTATCTAATAAGCCTATATCAACTAAGAGAGAGGGAAAAGAGCAGAATGTTTAGAGATGAAAACATAGTAACTAAATTTTTTTTAAAAATGACCAGAGAAGTTAAGCATCAGATTTGATCGAGAAGGTAGAATCATAAGCAGACTTGAAACAAACAGAGGTGAAGAAAAGACAAATGAATAAAAAGAAAAAAAGAGGTGAGGGCTCATCAGACACCACTGAGGTACCAGTAATGTACTATAAGGACCCCAGAGAGAAAACAAAAAAGAGACACATGCAAAGCTTACTCAAAGCACGTGTGTGGACTCCTCACACGTGTGAAGGGAAATGATTACCCCAATTTAAGATGCCCAGTGGACTCTGACCACATGAACCTAAAGAAGTCCACTTCAGGACACATCACTGCTGAACTATTTTGGAAGAAGCAAAGGCAGTTGAACTAAACAAAAAATGCCTCATCTCATACAGGGGAGCTCTGCATAGCGATGGGAAGATCTCAGGAAGCATGGCCGGCCAGAAGGAAGAGGGAGTCTATGCAGAATCATAATAAGGGAGAAAAATGAACAGGGATGCCCTTCAATTATGAAAAGGAGAGATTCTCCCAGGTAAATCCCAAACCTGTCACCATCACATCTAGCTACAAGAAATGCTCAAGTGAGGTCTTTGAGTTCAAAGACACTGGACAGCCACGGAAAATCAGATGAAAGTCCAAAGCTGGATAGCCAAGTATGGATTCAAATAGGAATGGCCCCCATAGGCTTACATATTTCAATGCTTGGCCATTAGGGAGTGGCACTACTTGACAGGGACTGGGAGGTGTGGCCTTGTGGGAGGAAGTATGTCACTGAGAATGGGTGTTGGGGTTTCAAAAGCTCAAGCTAGCTCTCCCTCCCCACTACCTTCTGTCTCTCCCTTCCTCCTATCTCTGGATCAAGATGTGGAACTCTCAACTACTCCCCAGCACCATGTCTCCTACATGATTCCATGCTCCCAGTCATGATGATAATGGCCAAAAGCTGTGAACACATAGCCAGCCCCAATTAAATGCTTTCTTTTATAAGAGTTGCTGTGGTCATGGTGTCTCTTCACAGCCATAGGACACTGACTAAGACTAAAGTAAACACACAGACAACTACAAATAGTATTGATGCTGATATAGTGTAAAAAAAACACATTTAATTCTGTTATAGAAGTTAAGAGACGGGCTGGAAAATGGCTCAGTGGTTAAGAGCACTTGTTGCTCTTGCAGAAGACCTGCACCCACAGCAAGCAACAGTTAAATACCTGTAAACTCTGCCTTTTTATGGCCTCTACAGGCCCATGAACACACAGGGTGCATGTGAACTCCCAAAGGCACAAGTAAAATAACAATAAATCTTTTCAAAAAGCAAAGACAAGAGTAAATAACCACAACTGTAAGAACATATTAATGTATAAAATTATATTAATGTCTATACAATACTAAAAGATATATAGTATTATATATATATATGTATATATATATATACATATGACATTAATTACATAAGTCCAGAGGACTCAAAAGAGTAACATTTGTGTGTGCAATTAAAACAATATTTCATTGGTTTCAAGTGCATTGGCCTACAAACAAAACTGTAAAAAGAATCAAAGTGTGTCAGTACTGAGAACAAAGACAATCAGTGGATACAAATTGTCTTAGGGTTTCTATTCCTGCACAAACATCATGACCAAGAAGCAAGTTGGGGAGGAAACGGTTTATTCGGTTTACACTTCCATACTGCTGTTCATCACCAAGGAAGTCAGGACTGGAACTCAAGCAGGTCAGGAAGCAGGAGCTGATGCAAAGGCCATGGAGGGATGTTCCTTACTGGCTGGCTTCCCCTGGCTTGCTCAGCCTGCTCTCTTATAGAACCAAGACTACCAGCCCAGAGATGGTCCCACCCACAAGGGGCCTTTCCCCCTTGATCACTAATTGAGAAAATGCCTTACAGTTGGATCTCATGGAGGCATTTCCTCAACTGAAGCTCCTTTCTCTGTGATAACTCCAGCTGTGTCAAGTTGACACAAAATTAGACAGTACACAAATACAGCAGAAGGGGGAAGGGACAGAAGCTACTAGATCAAAACCAGCCAGATGGTGACCATGGGTTCTTCCCCATCAGTAACAGCCTTAAATGTTAGTTGGTTACACTGTTCAGTGGAAAGACAGAGCAAAGAAACACTTCTGGGGGCTTGTGGGGTCGGGAATCTAACTATACTGTTCACATAGCCTATGTTTAAACTTCAGGGCATGCACAAGCTTATAGAAAAATGGAGAGGGGGGTCTGCAGAGGTGGCTCAGTGGCTAAGAGCACCAACTGCTCTTTAAGAGGTTGGGAGTTCAATTCCCAGCAACCACCTGATGCCTCAAAACCATCTGTAATGGTGTCTGATGCCCTCTTCTGGTGTGTCTGAAGACAAAGACAGTGTATTCATGTGGGGTGGTGGACTGTGAGAGAGAGGAAACAGGGTAAAGTTGAACTGGGTTGGAGTGGTGGGGGGGTATGTGTGTGCATGTATCTATGGTGTGTGTGCATATATGTGCATTTATTTGTATTTGTGGGGTGTATATGTGTGTGTGTGCATATTTGCGTGTGTGTGTGTGTGTGTGTGTGTGCGTGTGAATAATTATAAAGAAAAGGAGACCATGAATATGAGATGAAGTGGGGAGAAACAGGAAGAGCTGGAAGGACGGAGGGAATGATGTAAATACAGCACACATACATGAAATTTTTAAAAATAAAGGAGAAATAAAACGTACTGAGAATTTTGGTTTCTCTAAAAATCCAGTTATGTTGTATGAATATATTTTTGTTTTAGTCCCAGGTGTGCAATAGGAGGCTGCTTTACAGCAGGTGATTGTGATTTGCCCTGTGCTCTAGCAGGGGCATGTTCTTGACAGCTGCAGATAGTATAACTTTGGGGACTCTGTAGAGGGTGTAAATGGGAGAGCCCTGAGAGGGCCTATGGTGGCTGCTGCTGCCCCTGCTGCTCCAAGTTGCTACTGTTGCATTTTGTCAAGTGGTCATGAGCAAAGAGAGGAGAAGAAGAAATTGGATATCCTGACAATGAAGATTGGACTTGCCCCCAGGAAGCTGAAATTATACTAAGTATTATTTGAGCATAATTACATGAAACTAGAATTAAAAAGCAGGGGGAAAAAGCCCTGGAAGATATGAAAATATGTGAAAATCATACTCCCTTGAATAACCAGGGGGTCAAACCAAAGAAAAATTTAGAGTGTACTTTAAAACAAACAAAAAGGAAATGAAGCACACACTATATTAGTTATATTTCTGCTACTGTGAGAAACACTGGCCAAAGGGCAACACAGGAGCAAAGGGTTTATTTCGTCTCACAGTTGCAATCCATCTCGAAGAGAGTCAGGACTGGAACCTGGAGGCAGGAATTGAAGTGGGGACCATGGAGGGGTACTCCGTACTAGTGTATTCCCTGTGTCCTGCTCATCCTGCTTTCTTACACCACCAAGGACCACCTGCCTATGAGGGTGGGGAGGAATCCCCCAGAGAGCTGGGCCCTCCCATACCAATCATTAATCAAGATGCATTACAGTGTGCCTGCAGGTCAATCTAAAGAAGGCATTTTCTCACCTGGGGTTCCTCTTCCCAGGATGTCATGTCAAGCCATTAAAAACAAAAAAACAAAGACACACACCAAAACTTAGGGGACACAGAAATAGCAGACATAAAGGAAATTCATAGCATCAGATACCTACATTTAGAATGAAGAAAGTTGTGTGCGCCTGTAATCCCAGAGGTTGACGGGGTAAGAGACATGTTGGGAATTTGAGACTAGCCTGGGCCATGTAGTGACTTCAAGGCCAGCCTGGAATACACACTGAAACAGTCTCAATAAAAAAATAAATAAACAAATAAATAAATAAATAACTCAAGATTATACCACAGCAAATTACCAAAAGAATAAATGAACCCCACAAGTAGTAGAAAGAAGACAATTAAAAGTATTTAATTAGAAATAAACACAAGGAAAAGAGAAAAAATTAGGTTGGCTTTTGACAGAGCCTGCTAATCTTCAGCAAGTTCCCTGAAACTACACAACATGGAGAAGAATAGTCTCCTCCACAAATGTTGTTTTAAAAGCTATATATCTGCATACTTTGATCTTATACCACATACAAAATTAACTCAAAATGGACTGAAGACTTGGATGTGAAATCCGGGGAAAGCTTGCAGAGAACACAGCAGGGGAGCTTCTCGGGTTGGTCTTGGCAGTGATGCATCAGAAATGACACCACATGTACAGGCAGAAAGTGCAAATCCAGACAAGTGGGGATGCATCCATTTATTAATAGGCCCAACAAGGTGAATGACACACCAGAAAGCTACGGAATGAGAAAATAGTTGTGAGCGACGTGTCGGACAAGGAGTGTGCTGGCTTGTTCTTACTGTCAACCTGACAGAAGTCACCTAAGAAGCAAGAATCTTGTCTGAAGCACTGCCTCCGTCAGGCTGGCCTGTGGCCATGTCTGTGAGAGACTGTCAGACTCATATGGAAAGGCCCAGCCCATTGTGGCTGGCACCACCACTGATAGGCAAGCTGGGCTATACAGACAAACCAGCTAGGCATGTGTCGGGGAGTGACCCAGCAACCCGAGATCTTCCATGGTATCTGCTTTAGTTCCTACCTTGAGATCCTCCAAAGGCAGTCCATACTGTATAGGTTGAAATAAACCCTCCCTTTCCTCCCCTGTACTGGCTAGTTTGTATCAATTTGTCACAAACTGGAGACACCTGGGAAGAGGAAACCGCAGTTGAGGAATTGCCGCCATCAGATTGTCTTGTGGGCTTGTCTGCTTTTACTTGATTAATAGACTAAGGCCTAGCCCACAGTGGGAGGTGCCACCCCTAGGTGGGTGGTCCTGAGTTGTGTAGAAGTGTCTGAATGTGACCTGAAAGCAGACCGGTAAACACTTTCCTGCATGGGCTCTGCTTCAGTTTCAGCCTCTAGGTTCCTGCCTTGGCTTCTCTCAGTGATGGATTGTGACATGGGAGTTTTGAGAACAAAATAGACCCTTTCTTCCCCAAGCTGCTTCTGGTCCACATTTTATCACAGCAACAGAAACTGAACTGATCTAGCCCTCAAGTTGCTTTTGGTCAAAGTGTTTTATCACATTAACAGAAAGCAAACTTGGTCAAAGTATTAACATCTAAAATACATACAGAAACCTCCTACAATTCAACAACAAAAATAAAATCCAGTTTTTAGATGAGCAAAGAACCTAAATAAACATCTCTACCAAGAAGCTGTGTCCATGGGCAGAGCACACACCAGAAGAGGCTGACATTAGTGGTCATCGGGGAAGGATGGACATAAGTTACAGTGATACATCACCTCACACCTGCTAGGACAGCCAATGCTTAAAAGCAAACACAAGGAAAACAAAAAAAAACCAGTGCTGCAGATAATATGAAAAAAATTAAATTGTAAGAGTCAAAGGACCAAGAAGCCCACTGTGAGATTGTGTCTGGGAGCAACAGGGAAGTTTCAGCCATGATAGCACAACAATAGATCTGTCCAGACAGGACCTGAAGAAGCACACCAGCTACCCTGGGTACTCTCACATGGAAGGGGAAATCTCATGGTGCCCCGCCCATAGACAAAGACTCCCGAAAGAGAGAGAATGAGTCTCCCTCAGAGGTGAGCCCCCTGATTGGTTTTGCAATACCAATTGCTCAGCCCTGAAATCATAGGCACACAGCAGCAACTCTAAATGGACTGAGCAGATTGCATGTTTGTATGTATGTATGTATGTATAGACAAAATAATCTTTAAAAACCAAGTCATGAGTTTGAGAGGGAGTGATTGGAAGACAGGGCAGGGATTGGGGGGAACTTTTTAAGGATCGGAGGAAGAAAGGGAAGGAGGTAAATGATGTAAATATATTTTCATTAACTATTTAATGTCAAAAGTGAAAAATAAACTAGAACAGTTAGGAATGTGTAGAAAGACCCTATCTCAAAAAAGAAAACAAAAACAGAACCACCATACGACCCATTAATCCCACTTCTGGGTATTTATCTGAGAGAATGAATACCACCCTGGAGGCATATGTTTTTCACAACCTACCTCGATAAGTTTTCAACCCCCCTCTAGCCCACCACCTACCAGTAATGGAAAAGAACGGTTATTAGGATGCAGGAGAAGTAGACCTCTTTAGAAATAGTTCTTAGGGACAATCCCAGTCTTCATTGTTCTCAGTCCAGTAGCAAAGACAAACATGAATCAGCAGCCGCTGTACAGCGCACTCAGCAGATACTATAATATCCAAAATGAGTTCAAGACCACCCAGTACCTTCCCCCTTCGAAAAGGACTTTCCAGACTGTCCTAGCAGGCCAAGTACAGAACCAGATAAGGAAGCTGGCTGACTAAACAAATGTAAAAACATAGTTTTAGTGGTCAAAATGATTAAGCCTACAGCTGCCAAAATATTATTAGCTGTTCTCAGAGAAATTACCATAACAAGATTAGCAATCCCCCTACCCTGCCCTACACTGAATTCTGAGGGGAAAAAAAAACCACACACACACACACAAAACCACCCTGACCTTGCTAGGATTCCCCTGACGTTAACAGCCATAATTTAATAGCTGATCCATAAGTTCAAAATGTACTACTGCTTTGCTAACCAAATCATAATAACCCACCATGAGGGCAAGCAAAGTGAGTCACTAGGCCAGAGGTAGTCACTATGCAAACCAACCAATACCTGGAAAGGTTACTTTCTACACCAATTAGAATAAGCCAGCTACCCTGATACCCAAATCTGCCCCTTACAAAGGTATAAAAAGTGTCTTTCTTTGTTCTGGGTCTCTCCTCTGGCCTGCATGCTGAGAGGGGGATCCTCAACATGTTGGATCAATAAAAATCCTCATGCAGTTTGCAGCGATGGCAATTTCTGTGGTCTTTGTGAGTGAGGATCTTTTGACAAACTCCAACAATACCACACATGAATCAGCAGCTGTGGTTCAACCCAAAAGAAACCTCTAGGCTCACCAATCAGCCTGAGTCCACAAAAGCAGCAAGAAGCCACAGGAACCTCACAAGAAGTTCTTTGTCGAGTTTCTCTCTATGAAGCCACCACAAGTTGAACTCAGCAACGCAATGTAAGGTGAACCAATACATGTGTATTGCCAGTGAAGACTAGAGAGACAGAGCAAAGTGAACCAATACTGGGGCTCCCACTGACGGTGGAGTCATTTGTATATTCCTTCTAAGCAGTACACATCCTTTTACATGTTTGCTATAGCAAAATATCCTTTCACCTGTGTCTCCTTCAGCAAAACATTCTTTCTTGGGTCTGTTTTAGCAAAACATTCTTTCACCTATCTGCCCAGCAAAGCATCGTTATAACCTAACTGAGTCTCCAAAAAAACCAGAATTTTCACTTTAACACCTCCACCATATATCTACACCCCTGAGTTAATGATAGTGAAAGAAAGATGAAATTTCAAGACCTGTAAGTCATATAAAGTACTCAGAAATTGCTGGTTGTTTGTGAGCTAGAGGCTGCCTGGGGCTGAGAAAAAAGAAAAACAAACCTGGGTATGCCCCGTAGTTAAAACATTCCTGGGAACAGTTTAACCTTAAAGATAAAGAGGAATGTGAGGACATAACAGGGCTATCTAAACTGAGTCAACAACTCACAGAACTCTGACACCCTGCACATATATGTAATTTTTCTGCTGATGTTTGAATAAGCCAATAGTATGTCGCTTTGCTGAATTCCACACCCCTAAGTCCCTTACTCCATAAAAACCCCTAGCTTCCGAGCCTCATGGCCGACATCCGTTATCTCCTGTGTGGGATGCATGTTGGTCTGGAGCTCCATCATTAAACTACCTCATGTAATTACATCAGGGTGGTCTATTCATGATTCTTTGGGTGCACGATGAATCGGGAATTGAGTGGGGGGTTTCCCCACTAGGTTCTATCAATAGCATACCTCATAATAGCCACCAAGTGGAAACAGCTGAAATGTTCACTGATAGACAAATGATAGAAATCAGTACACAAATAATGTGGAATATTACTCTTAAAAGAAGAAAAACCTGTCAGATGCCACAACATGGGTGGACCTTGAAAGAACCTTGAAGGAAATTAGCCAGTCCTCTTCGGGATTGAATTTGTCTGAGGCATGAAAATGATCAAATTCATCAAAAACAGAAGGCAATGTGATGCCTGTCAGAGGCTGAGCTAAGGAAACAGGAAGCTGATGTTTGGAGGATGGCAGGACACCAATGTTCTACAGATGCATGCGCAGCAAGGCGCATAGTATTGAGCTGAACTCTTACCCATGGTGAAGGGAAGAGCTTTGATGCTGTGCCTCTCGCCGTGGTGGGGTGAGGAGCCAATATTCTTAAACAGAAAACAACCTGTTCCAGTGATGTAGCCTCAATTATCAATCTGACTGGATGTAGAATCATCTAGAAGATGGCGAGGCACAGCTCTGCGTGTGTCTGAGGGAATAAATGGGGGAAAGGGTAACACTAGAATTCCCCTTTCTCTGCTTCCTGATGTGCCATGACATGAACCTCTCTGTGCCTTGTGCCCTTCTTGCCATGATGGGCCAAATCCTACTAATTCTGGAGCCAAGATAAACCTTTCCTCCTTTCACTGCTGTGTTGGGTAATTTGGTCATAGTGAAGAAAAGGCAGCTAATACAACTGGTAATCAAGTTAAAGCAAATAAATCAATGAGTACCTATCATTGCCCTGCTCCCAGCTATGGATAAGAGCCAATGACATCTCTTAATCTGACAATAATCTAAATAGATAAGAATGAAGAAAATAGGAACTCTCACACTCTGATAGTATAATTGGTGTTTAAGCCAGTTTGACATCCCATAATAATTATTTACACAGAATTAACTAGCAAAGTTAAATACACTCAAGCCCACGTCTTGACCGCTAACAGGTCCATGGGAGTGACGCGTGAATCTGTACAAATACACCCTCTCTAGCTTTTACAATACAACATCTTGATACCCATAGAAATGCAAGAGATCTGTGGGACTCCTACGAGGTTCTACAACTGAACTCATTCCACCAGAGGAGGCACATGCCTCTGCCATAGCTGGCCAACTCAGGCATGAGGAAAGAGAAGGTGGATTGATCCTGCCATGAGAGCCACAGAGGAAATGAGATTACCATCTGCAGGTCCTCTTCCCACACTGATATATCAGTTCAATCCCTTTTCCTTTCCTGAGGTTGAAACATTCATCATCTTTTTCCTCTGAGGATAAGCTCTCTCCTGACACTAGAGATGAGGCTTGACATCCAACCCCTGGTGGGGGAGATGTAACCGTCCCCATTTTGCAGAGGCAACAGTGACATGCCACTATCCCACAATCAGAACATGATAGAACAAGATCTGGATGGTTTTTAATTTGTATTTCAGGGAGGAGGAGTTGTTGGTTTTTATGGTGGATCTTGAGGTGGTGTCTCATGTAGTCTAGGCTGGTCTCAAATTTGCTTACCTAACTAAGGCTGACCTTGAACTCCTGATTCTCCTGCCTCCACCTGTCGAGTGCTGGGATAACAGGTGTGTGCCATCATGCCTGGCTGCAGTGTGTAGTATTTCCATGACTTCCCATTTTGCCTCTCAAGACCATGGAACACATCTTTCCCCCAAACAGGGGATAAGAGGGTCTGTGAAGCTGGGGAGAGAGCAGCAGCCGATACCAGCAGAAGCCATGAGAGTAAACAAGATGTCTTGGGGAGAAACTGAAGACACCATCAATGTTTCAAAGCAGACGGAGAGCAGAGAAGGGGTTGGGAGGAAAGAGAGAGAGAAAGAGCAGTCAGGGGCAGCCAGGGAGAGACAAGAAGTTCCCATGCAGAAGAGAAAGAGACCAGCTGTGTCCACATTGGCAGGGTACTCTGGCATCCAGGCATCCAGGAAGAGTCACAGGAGTTTCACAGCAGGGCACAGTGAAGACATGTAGGAAAAACTCAAATCCCATTTCAAGATACTGTCTTATAGAACCAGTTAGTGCAGGACTCTTGCATTTTAGGAATATGAGCTATAGAAAATATTCCACGGTGGGACAAAGACTGGATATCATAAGAATAGGTAAGAAATTATAATTACTTTGAAGTTATTTTGATATTTATTAAACTTCTTACTGGAACAAGATGGTTTCTAAAATGCGCTATTAAGCCGGGCAGAGGTGGCGCACACCTTTAATCCCAGCACTTGGGAGGCAGAGACAGGCAGATTTCTGAGTTCGAAGCTAGCCTGGTCTACAGAGTGAGTTCCAGGACAGCCAGGGCTATACAGAGAAACCGTGTCTCGAAAAAAAACAAAACAACAACAACAACAAAAAACCCAACAACAAAGTTCTATTAGTCTGTGTCGCTAGCCGCACAACACCGCTGACTGGGTGAGTGATGGAAGATGTGGGCGTATTGTGGTTCTCGGTTCTGCGGAGGTGATGGGGTGCAATAACTGAGCCTGGCGATGCCCTTCTTGTTGGCTCAGAGAAGTTAATCAGCTTGGTAGAATCGCACAGCTGACGAGCGGAGGAGTGCATTGAGCCTGAGCTGTGAACGCCCACCCTCTGGCTGCAAAACGCTTCCCATCCTGCGGAAAACCAAGACACGCGTGGACTCTGAGCCCAGCAGCGGCGGTGGGCGCAGGGGACTCTGGTCGTGCAGCAGACGTCGCTTCTTACGGGAGTGTAAGGCAATAGGGAACCTCGGCCCCGGACTGATTGGAGACCCTCAACCCGGGAATCCTATCACGGGGAGAAGGGTTCCAACGCACGCTCCGCCGCAGGGGGGCGCCCCTGGCTGGCCGCTGCTTGGCCAGTGGTCCCCGCCACAGAGCGCGTCGCCTCCAAGAAGATGTCGCTGTCCGGCAGGGAGCGTCCTGCTTGGCCAGGGAGTCGCCTGTCCTGGTTGCTATGCTGCAGCGCCCTGTTGTCCCCAGCCGCCGGCTACGTGATTGTGAGCTCGGTGTCCTGGGCTGTCACCAACGAGGTAGACGAGGAGCTGGACAGCGCATCCACTGAGGAGGCGCTGCCCGCGCTGCTGGAGGACTCGAGTAGCATCTGGCAGCAGAGCTTTCCGGCCTCGGCGCACAAGGAGGACACGCACCTGCGACCTCGGGGCTCCGCCCGCGCCAGGCCCGCACCGGCCGCGCGTGGCATGTTCTCCTACCGGCGGGAGAGCGGCTCATCTGAGGCATCCCCTGGCCCCAGGGTGCATGCCAGCACCGCCCGCTCCCTAGCCCACGCTAGCTCCTGGGGCTGTCTGGCCACGGTGTCTACCCACGAAAAGGTAAGCCAGAGGTCGGGACGCGGGGGCGGTGAGCGTCTCCCTTCCAGGACGCAGGGCGACTCGGGTTTCACAGGTTCATAGGCTGCAAATGCCCTGTGAATAACGGAACCAGAGTGTGCATGGGTCGGTCCATCCGGCCAAGTGCATGTGAGTGGGGAGGAAGGAGAAGCTGGGAAACAGTCTCGTGGTTAGTGATTGAATCCCTGTGTACTAAAATGGCCAAAGAGATGATCAGATAAACAGTGACAAGCTGGAAACCTGGAACACAGGCAGGATCGCTTTTGGAATCACAGATGAGGCGCATCCAGTTCCCAGCTCCTGCAGGCTCCGACAGTCCTGCAGACAGACTCTGGCACCGCCTCCCACACCAAGTGGGTGTGGAAGAAGAATGCCATCCACACTCCGGTAGACATTTACACTTAAAAAAAAAAAAATGGAACTCAGATTTCTCAGAAAGAGGACTTAAGCAAAAGGTAACAGCTGGAGGAGCTGTTTCGGCTGCAATTCGTCTCTTTCGATCCACAAAACTGTATTCACATTTTATCCTGCTTCCTTCCACCCAGAATGGCATGAAGAGGGGCCGAGGCTCTGTATTCCCTAAGAAGAGCCTCCAGAAAGCTTCTAGCCCTGTCTGGTAAACAGAGATGTGATCCCAGCCCCTGTTTAATCTGTGCAGGGAAGGGCTTTGTTATGTATCCCACGGTGTGGTTCTTGCCACAGCTCTGGGTCTCACTAACCCCAGCTTGGCCAAAGCATCTATAAAACTAAGAAATTCGGTGGGCAGAGTTTGAAAGTTCTTTCTTCTTCTCCTTCTTCTTAAAAAAATATTTAATGACAACTTTATCCTACTAATGGCAATGATCTTGTCCTCTTTCTACATCTGAATCTAAGCCAGTTCTGTATTCCCAGGGTTCAAAGACTTTTTACACATCTAACATATACCTTAATAGAATACAGACTTTAAATATGAAGCTAATCTCTAGGTTTATAACAAATCAGTTCAGACAATTACAAATCTACTGCCTGAAGCTAGGGAAGAGGCTGGGCTGTAGAATGATTGAGAGTCTGTGTTATTCAACCTCCAGAATCCATGTTCTTTTGTTTGCTTGTTTGTTTTCTTTTTTAAAGCACCAAGCAGGGTGGTGTTAATTTATGGTCACAGTGCTGAGTCTGCTGAAACAGGTGGATCTTTAGGGCTTGCTGGCAAGCTAACCTAGCCTTCTTCGGGAGTCCCAGGCCAGTGACAGACTCTTTCTAAAAAACAAACAACAACAACAATAACAAAAAAAAAAAAACCCCAAAAGTCCTGGACCCTGAGGAAAGACACAGGGAGGCCAGGAGGTTGACCTCTGACCACCATGAATACACACTATGCAGAAGTACCACACACTCAGGCACACACAAAACAAAGAAGCTGGGTGCCAGTCAGCCTGGGTAGCCCATGCTAACACAGCTAAGGCAGGAGAATTGTGAGTTCAGAGCCAACTCTAGATACATGTCCCGGCCCTGCCTCACAGAAACAGGTACAAGAGAAACCATCCACTGTCCTTGCGGGTCGGTCGTTGTGTTGAAGTTGTTTTGACCTCCGACAGCTCTTTTGCTGGCTTCTTTAGGCTCTTCCAGTGTTGACTTTGAATCCAAACAGTAAATTCAGAGAACATTTGCATGAACCGCTGAGCAGTTCATGATAGCCTGGAAATAGAATCTGTGGGTGATGTCATACTACCGTTTGGAGAACTCGTTAATGTTTCATATTTCTAAATTACTAAAGCCTTTCCTTTCAGAATCTTGCCCACCATGTCAGGTGCTTGGAACACAATGGCGGCTTCACTAACAGGAGGGTTCTTTGTAAGGGGCAAAGCAGGGATGGCAGAGTTTGGGGAAAGCTAAGACCTAAACACTTTAATTTAATGTCACATAAGCGTCCACTAGGTGAGCACAAGCAAAGATCAGTATATCATGCTTCTGTGACTTCCATTTATGCTAGAATGGTATCTAACATAACATTTTCCCATAACCTGTTCAGTTATATAAAGAAAAGTTATTGATCATAATATAACATAGAACTGATGAAGAAATAGATGAAGTAATGTTGTTGCCCCATCTGAAACAATTTAAAATATTCTTGACATCCCAAAGACCAAGCAGTTTGTTAAAACTAATTAAGTTTATCCCCCAAAGTTTAATAAAGAATGCAGGGGATGAGAAATGCAGTGGTTATTTAAGAGGAGCTTGTGGGAAAGGCCCAGCACTGTCTTCTCCAAGAGCCTAGTAGTCCCTCTCCCTTCAATAAAACGACTACATTCACTGTGTGAAGTCAGCATCTAGAATAACCCTTCAGCTTCCAGACAGAATGCACTTCCCTGCGCAGCCCCACCCCCAGAGAAATTCTGAAAGCATCACTGTTTTGAGTTGCTTAGATTGGGACCACAGAGCCCAAATAGTCTCCCTGTGAAATCCGCCGAGGCATGCAAGTGGTCCAAGCAAGGTCCCAGCGGGAAACACCAAGTTTGGTCCCAGCTTGTTACGCGTAGCTCTGCCACCACAAAACCTTTTTGTCTTTGTTATTGTTGTATTTGTTAGATCCAAGGACTGCCCTTTGGGAGCTGCCTGGCCATCAGTGATGGCCCCGTCCACAATAGCACAGGGATCCCTTTCTTCTACATGACAGCCAAGGACCCTGCGGTGGCTGACCTGGTGAAGAACCCCACAGCCTCGCTGATGCTGCCGGAGTCTGAGGGAGAGTTTTGCAGGTAAAGGAGGGAGGGTTTGTTCCTAGGGGTTTGGGCAGAGGTAGAAGGTGGGCTGTATGGCCACTGTCATAGGGCCTTAGATGTAAATTGACATCCTTCTTAGAGAGTTGCACTGTAGACCAAGGAATGTGATTTGGAGCAAGCTATCTCACATGTATTCATGTGAAAATGTGAGGGTGCATGGGTTTTGACTTTCACTGGGGTGATATATCCAGTGAGCCTGTTATAAAGAGAAACTGTTGTCTGTTGGAATGTGTAGGCTACACTTAACCTAGCAGACATCTCTGCTCAGCCTGGCCTGCCTTAGCTTCCATCAGAGTGCCAGCATTGACTTCAGGTGAACAAAAAGCTTATTTGCTAGTAAGAGTTTGACAGTGGAATTTGTTGAATCCTGAACTCAAAGGGGAAACACAGAGGACTTTTCTGTACCCACAGCCTAGAAAAAGAGCAAATTTCCTAGTGCACAGTTTGCTGAGCGTAGATCACTTGGAAACTGGCATAAAGCTGAAGACTGCCCTGAACAGTCACAAGTTGGTATGCACAATCATGTCTACCCTACGGAGTGATTATGAGCCTTGGGCATGGGTGCCTTCTGTGAGACAAAATGCTTTTGAGACTGGTTTTCATGGAGCCCAGACTGGCCTTGAACCTAACCTGTAGCCAAGGATGTACCACATTGGTTAATGCGGTACTGGAGGATTGAACCCAGGGCCTCGATGAGCACTCTACCATCTAAGCTATGTGCCCAACCCAAGATGCCTCATATGACTGACAGCCAGAAGGGCACAGTAGGCTGCAGGCTAGAAAGAGACCCAGTAGTTTGTCTCCCTGGGATGTTCAGGCTGGAGCCTATTGTTTTTTTCAATTCATTTATAGCCCCTCTCTCCCCCAAGGGATGCATGGGATACAAGCCAGCATCCTTTAATGCAATTTCTCAAAAACTCTCAAGAAGAAAAGACTTCTAAAGACATTTAAGCAAAAAAAAAAAAAATTAGAGCATCCATTCATTCAGACACTGTTATCTAAATTCAAGATGCAAACCCCCAAATCACTTGCTGCCAGGGAGACACTGCTCTGAGATCCTGTGGCAGTCCAGAGATTAACAATCATCACAGGGTGGCCTGGAGGGAAGGGTAGATTAGGCCTGGGCATCTACCATCTTATCTGCAAACACAGAGGTGATTGAGAGCAGCAGCTGGCTCCCTGCCACGTCTGAGGCTCTGCCCTCTACACACAGCATAGCAAACATGCAGCCATCCTGTTTGTTCTTGTGGAAACCAATTACAGCAAGAACAGGGTACCAAATGCAGCCTGGGAAAGGCCTTGTTAGCCCCTCTCACACCATTTATCCTCAGCAACAGAGACTCAAACTCAAGGACTTCCACTGTTCCCCACCAGGTCATGTCCGGAAGCCAGGGAAATAGCATTCTTTTGTTATGGAATGGTCTCCCTGTTCTGAGCAAGCTCACTGCTACTAGAGATATATTCCCAGGAGAATTTCCTAAATTGCTGGTCCTAAAAGCAGTCATATTGGAACGCATTGCTCCCAGAACCCAGAGTGCACCTGCTCTGGAAGACAAGCCACAGGGTTCAGTTCCAGGAGCAATGTGCAGCCAGCCACACTTGGCTGCACAAGATTTGCCTACCAGCAGGCCTCAAGCAGACATACAGGGACTGAAATCCAAAGCGTTGAGGAAGCAATCTCCATAGAGGCTGGAGGAGGGCAGTGTCTCAGAGTGGCCGTCTCCAGCCTCTTGCCCTTACCTGCATACTTTGGACTGTCTGTCTGTCTGTCTGTGTCTGTGTATCTGTGTGTGTGCCTGTGTGTATCTCTGTATCTGTGTGTCTCTGTGGGGGGTCTGTCTGTCTGTCTGTGTCTCTGTATCTGTGTGTGTCTGTATCTGTGTATCTGTGTGTGTGTGTATCTGTGTGTGTCTGTGTATCTGTGTGTGTCTGTGTGTATCTGTATGTATCTGTGTATCTGTGTGTGTCTGTGTGTATCTGTGTGTCTGCTTGTGTCTCTGTGTGTGTGTCTGTGTATCTGTGTGTGTCTGTGTATCTGTGTGTGTCTGTGTATGTCTGTCTGTGTGTGTATCTGTGTGTCTGTGACTCTGTGTGTCTGTGTGTTTTATGTGTGTCTATGTATGTCTGTGTGTGCATGTGTGTGTTGGTTTGCATGTGTGTCTCTGTGTTTGTGTATATGTGTGTATCTGTGTGTGTGTCTGTGTGCATGTGCACAAACATCTATGTGTGTATATGTATGTCTGTATGTCTCTGTGTGTATGTGTGCATGTGCACAAACATTGGTGTACCATGCTGAGTAAGAAATGAGACAGCATCTGGCCAGAAATGATGTCTCCAGGGTCAAGGGCACATCTCTATCCCCTACTGATGCGCAGAAACATCCACACCTACCGGCCCCTGTGTCTAGAATCTTTCCATAGAACTGTTCCCCAGAACTGCCAATCCCTAGCACTAGTAAAATTCTGAAGTGTTGAAACATAGTATAAATTAAATTGGCCTTAGCAATGGTCAGAATTCCAATCAGATGTTCTGAAATGAAGCTCTACCTTCCTGTGAATGACTTAAGCCCAGATGTGAGGTTCACCTACAATGTTAGAAACATTTGAGTACAGGGCTTAGTAAGTCAAAGCCTGCATTAAAAGATAGGCAAGTGCCAGAGCCCCCAGATAAGCAGGGAGCTCCTTGGGGCCACCTAACCAGAGAGAGGCAGCTGGTAGAAGATATTACCAGAACTGCATCCCAGAAAAGAACCTTGTAGAGTTTAGAGAGATCAACAAGACGACTCCTGCCTGTTCCCAAGACCTGGAAATATCCCTGGTGAGACCCAGACTTGTTGTCAAATACTTCACAGCAATTCTGGGGACTGGGAAGGGGATTCAGAACTCTCCAGATGGCATGATGGTGAGGATCATGAAGGCTCCAGTCACTTGTGTTCAGAGAAACAGCCTCACCTTGTGCTGTGACGAAGCATCCTGTGGGCTGAACCTTGTAGCCATGCTGTTTGCCCATTTGCTGTGTGCTCTGCTTAGAGTCCTCTGGGGCCATGTGCAGTGGGGTAGCGTAGCTGATACATCCCAGGGTCCCCACAGGCCTAGATGAGCCATCAGAAGAGAGAGCACAAGTCAAGTTTGGAAGGGAAGGGAGAGGCTGGTTTGGAAACCATCTCCGTGGCTCCTTGGGCATCCTCGGGTGTGCAGCTCTTTGGCTGCTGGCCTACCTGTGTCTTTATCAGGGTACACCCTGACTCCCACAGGCTTGGTGCCAGCACAGTTTGGTGAGCTCTGTCTTCACCAATGTGGACATATAAGCCATAAGAAGGATAAGCTTTAAGACTATCACAAGAGCAGACTGATCAGGCCTCTGTACATTCAGAACTTTGATAAAGCTGCGTAGAAAAGGTCTATGCTTACTAAGCAGAGCAAGGATAGATAAATCAGTCAACTTCCTGTGGCTGTCACAACATACCTGAGGCTTGATGGTTTGTAAAGAAAAGGGTTTTGTTTCACACCTCTAGAGACTTACAGTATAGTGTTAGTGTGTGCCCATCTCTGTGAGGACCACTTGGCTTCGTCACCCCCACCACCCCCCCAGCAACTGGCAGGTGCAGAGGAAAGATTGAATCACAGGGCAGGAAGCAAGAGGGATCAGGCGTGGTGTTTTGTAAAAGGAATTATATATTCTAGCTAGCCTGTATAAAAGACACACAATTCAGGTGTTTTATTTACAATCCATAAGTCTTGACTCTCTTTGGTTTGGAGCTGTTTTAATTTATATCTCAGTCCCTTGTTACTTGCTGTTTCTCCCGGCCATGTGCTCATGGTCCTGTCCTTTCTCCCTCTTTCCCTTCTACATGTGACTCCAGCCAGGTAACTGAAAACCTGCCTACCTCTATCTACTGCCCAACCAGGGGGTGGGGGCATGGTTACATAGCATCACTTGGTGTACACGAGGCTCTATCTTTTCCTTGTTGTCAGGGGCAACTAGATCTTGGGGAAAGTATTTAGCATTTGAATACATAGCATCACCAGACCAACTCCCCCCTCCCCCCCTTTTTTTAATAAAAAAGCACTCCCAGTATAACTAGACCACTTCGAGATTAGCATTGACCCTTTCCAAGGGTGGTGCCCCCATGACCACCAAATCCCACCTCTTAAAGATTCTGCTTCTCAATACGGCTTCACTGGGACCAAGCCCACGAACCTCTAGGGACCTATTCAAACCACACGCACACCAGAGCAAACCACTAGATCCTCTCACATAGCCAAGCTTTCTCCGAGAACACGCACTACATTCAACCACAGCTGCTCTCCCATTTACTCTTCATCTTGAGTTACTGGCCACTCAGATCCTGCCATCCCTCTGCTAAACTCTGAAAGCATGAGGCAAATCAGCAGAGCCCTCCTGGGCCCTGAATGGTCAGGCATCCATTCCTTCTCGGAAGAGATCACGATGCCCGCTGCTTCGCTGTGCCAACTCTCTTAATATTTTATTTATATCCAGCTTTATCAAATTAAAAGTCTGACCCGAGGCTCTTTGTGATCAAAGCTCGCACAAGTACTTTGGCAGGTAGCTACAAAACACTTTCCACTTAGTGGCCCCCACGGCGTATCACTCAAAATGGTATTCCGGTCCATTAGCTGGCTGTGTATTAAAAGGTTTCATCCGGGGGCTGGAGAGATGGCTGAACACTTAATGATGCGTACCGCTCTTGCAGAAGACCTGAGTTTGGTTCGCAGCCCCAGGGTGGGCAGTTCACAGCCATCTGTAACCGCCAGCTCTCAGGGGTCCCAGTGTTCCTTCTAATCTCCACCAGTACCTGTGTACATGTGGCATGCACTCACACACATAAATAAATATCTTTTTTTTTTTTTGTAAAAGTTAAATCTAAGTGGAAATGGGTGAAGGAGATTGTGGATCCAGGTTCCAGAGGCTTGAGAACTGTAACCATGAAGAGAACATTGCTCATGGTATTTGTTTAGCTAAAGGAGGGAGAAGCTGGTATCTTGAGAGATGAAACACATACATCTTCCTTCCTGTGAGGCAGATTTTCAATGGCCCAGAAGGAGTCTTGTTATTGTTAGATGTATTGTTTTGTTTATATGTATGTCATGTGTACATATGTGTGTACAGGTGCACATGCTTAATCATGTGAAGGGCAGAAGAGGGTGACAGATCCCTCAGAGATAGCGTTACACGGGACTGTGGGACATCTGCTTGTTACGAGGGTGCTGGCATCCAAACCTGAATCCTCATGCCTGAGCCCTCACGCTTAAGCCCCTCATGACTTAACTACCGAGCTAGTGCTCCATCCTGGCCGAGAGTTTTTAAGTGAACGTGTAAAATGAATTTGTGCTGTGCCACCTCACCTAGTCAGTTGTTTTATTGATTTGTTGTGGTTGTGGTTGTTGTGGCTGCTGTTGTTCTCTGTTGCTTAATGTTCTAGTATAGTTACTAAGGTCAGCTGGGTGAAGTTGTCCTGGCCAGGGTATACTGGTTTAAGTGCTTCACCTGCTCTTCAAAAGTGACATCCAGGGCTTAAGAGATGGTTTGGTCATTAAGAGGACAGCCTGCTCTTGCAGAGGACCCTGGATGGATTCTCAGCACCCGCACAGCTGCTCTTGCAAGTGTGCGTAGCTCCAGTTCCGAGGGTTCAGATGCCCTCTGCTGGCCTTTGCGGGTGCTGCATGCCTGCAGTACACATGCATGCAGGCAAAACCACTCATACATAAAAAAATAAATAAATAAACCTATTTAGGGTGACATTCAGTACTAGATAGGTAGCACTAGATTGGTCATTTTGATGCATCCTTATGGCCAAAATGTTGCTGCTGGGATAAAATTAAATATTCAGATTTCCCTTGGTATGCAGGAGAATGTGGGGTTGAACCTCAAGGGTCTTTGAGTCTGTGGTTGAGTAGGCCTTGCAGTAGTGAACCCTGGGTGAGAACAGGCACCTAGGATGCCATGTTTTCTACAGCAAGACTGCCCTTCTTTGAGTGCCATCCACAGATTCAGTCAACTACAGAAAAAAATTTGTCTATATAGAACATAAACTGATATTTTCTAGCTTTTATCCCCTGAACAGTTTAGAACAGCAATTCTTTGCACAGTATTTATATCAAATAGGTGTTAAAAGAAACCTGAGATGATTTAAAGTCTGTGGGGAGTGTGGGATGATATGCAAATATTACTACTAAAATACTTCTATTTTAGTAAGCTGAGCTAGCTTAGCAGATAAGGATGCCTGAGGCTAAGACTTAAGACCTAAAATTGATCCCTGGGAGCCTTATGGCATAGAGAACTGGCTCCCCAAGTTGTTCTCTTATGTCCATACATGTGCTATGACATGCACATACATATATATACTACATAAAAAGTGTAATAGAATACTTTTACTTTATAGAGGGCATTAGGCACCTTCAGATTTTGACATCCGAGGTGCATTCTGAACAGAATTCCACAGGCGTCCCAAGAGATAACTGTGTGTATATTTTTACAAAGGTGGTAAATTATAAAGTACAAGCTCCCAAAACTTAAGAGAAGGAGGCCTGTCAATTACTTGGAGGGCCGAGACAAAAGAGACTCATTAATGATAGGCGTGTCCATCTCTTAGGCCACCTTAGGAAGTATACAAGTGTATAGTCTGAAGGTGCTCTATGGTGAGCCTGATGCTTCTGGAAGATGTAGACATTCGTGAGTCTAAAATTCATCTCTAGTGCTGCCAAGAAAGTCCTGTGAGTTGTGGTAATTTGGCCCATACTATAGCTCATGTCCATTGTAAATTGGAATTAAAGTGAGAGTCTGGCAAAAAGAAGAAATAGTGACTGAGTTCACATACAGGTGGAATCTAAGGAAGTTAAACTCTCATGGAAGCCCAAAATAGACTATGCTTCCCAAGAACCCGGGAAGAGAGGAGTGGGGCGCACGACACCCCTGCTCAGGAAGAGGGTTTGGGGCTCAAACGCTCAGCACGAATCAGCAGGCATTTGCTAAGCTGATTGTGGTAATCATCACACGATGTATGCACACAGTGAGTGATCGCACTGCATACCTTCAGTGCGCTCCGTCTGAATTTGATAATTAGATATTCGAAAGGGAAGGGATTAGTCTGAGGAACAGCAAGGGAGGAGGGTTCTCTACTTGTCAGCCATCACGGCCCACACCTATGTCTTTATTAATAATCATTAGTTTATTTCAAGCACTTTATTTAATTAGTCTGTTTACATTCTGGTGCTGTGGTTTCTTCATTTAATTAATCAAATGAATTAGGGCTGGGAATCTATTTCCCAGCCCAGGTTAAGATGGTAAATTGAAAAAGACTCCATCTTAAAGAGATCCTGGCAACCACTGTCCTTCCTCCATTCCCCTTCCAGGCAGCACATACACGCACATATGGATGGGCAGGGACCAACTCCCTGCCCAGTCAGCACATACATGCATATCTGCATGGGTAGGTGCCCAACCCTCCGGGGAACTTACACTCAGACAGTAGACTTGGCTGTGTGAAAACCTAATCGGTGGTGACTTTCAATGACAACATCTCAGAAGCAAAACTTCTGTTGTAGTTTCTCCCTTTCTGTAGTATGCGGCCTTGCACTATGACCTTCAGCACTGTATCTTATTAATGAGCAGGCTAGCCTCTCATTAATAGCCTCTGGGCCAGGGCCTTTTATTGATTTATGTACTCCTGGAGGGTAATGGGTCAGTTTTCATTTTGATGTCTGGGATATCCATGGAACGAAAAGAGTTAATAAATGCTCTTCTTGAGGTCAAAACCACTTGAAGGGAGATTGGACAAATGCTCCGAGAGTTTGACTTGATCATAAACAAGGATTCAGAGGCCTTTCTTCTCTTCCCCCAAAGACTCTTGATTTTAAAAGGGGGGGTGTGTCACAGATGCTAGCAGGGCTCAGAGCCCTCAATCCTTACTAAGCAGAAACAACGGAGTTAGTAGGTGCTGAATTTAGTGATTCCCTTGTGAGATGTAAAGACAGGTTCTAGAAATAACAAGGACCAATGGCCACTGTGGCCCCTTCATCATAACATGGTGTGTGTGTGTGTACATCCACATATGTATGTATGTGTGTGTATGGATATGCACGAATGTGTGCAAGTGTGTATGTGTGTGTATGTGCATGTGCGCACATGTGTGCTTGAGGGTGTGTGTGCATATGTGTATGAGCATGTGTATATGTGTGTACAGCCATATGTGTGTGTGCACTTGTGTGTCTGTATATGCATGCATGTATATATGTGTGTGCATGCATATATGAATATATGTGCAAGTGTGTATTGTATGCATGTGTATGCACGTGTGTGTGAATGTGTGTGCATGTGTGCTTGAAGATATGTGTGCATATGTGTATGAGCATGTGTATATGTGTATACACCCATGTGTGTATATGTGTGTGCACTTGTGTGTATGTGTACACTCATGTGTGCACTAGTGTGTGTGTATGTGCATGCACACGTGTTTGTGTGTGTGTGTGTGTGTGTGTGCGTGCACACGTGTTTGTGTGTGTGTGTCCTATATCTCTCTTCACATTTTTGTTGTTCCCAGAATCCACTGCTCTGTGCCTGCCAACCCTGGGATTGCAGGCATGGGTGGGGGTGGCCATGCCTTGTTTTTATGTAGATTTCCCTTAATTGTTCTTACAAGAATAAAATGTGGAGCAAAGTGGGTAGTATACTCCTGTAATCCCAACACTTGGCAGGCTGAGGCAGGAGGATTTCCACGAGTTGAGCTAAATAGTCAACACCAGACCAGTCAGGGCTGCATAGCAAGACCCTGCTTCAGAGAACAAAAACAAACAAGGGAATAAATGTGAATAGCTAGGGTAAGCTTCTGCTTAGCCTGATACTAAAGGACTCTCAGCTAACTCCTCCTAGGTTTCAGCAGCTCCCAGTTGAGCTCCATCAGGTGTTGTAAGCACCTGCTGGCAGCAACTAAGGCAATGACTGTGGTGACTCTGTCTGCAGAACTTCACATACCAGAGATGTGTTTCAAAGCACAAGGCCCAGCCCTAATCAGACCTGGTGTGTGTGTGTGTGTGGGGGGGTGCATGTATGTATGTGTATGTGTGTACATGCATGTATGTGTGTATAGACGCACAGATCCATGTCACCTTCTCTTCACCTTTGCCTGAACATTTCTGTTGACTCCTTCTGGTTCACAATTGTTGTTGGAAAGGTCTCCACCTTAAACAGGAATGACTTAAATATGAAACAAGGTAGCAACACCCAGAGTAGATACCTTAAAAAGCACTTAGCCTGCTAGGGTGAATGAAAATGTGTTATCAAAGGGCCCAAGCCCCATAGATGTCCTATGGATTTATGTGTTCTGGACATTTAACTAATTTATTTATTTATTCCAGGTATCATATAAATGGAAGTCATAATGTGTGGTATTTTATAAGTGATTTTAAAAAGACCTATATTGATATTTTCAAGGATCATTATTTTACAACGTTTATCAATAATCCATTCCTTTTAGTGGCCAAATAGCTTTGCATTGTTCAAGTGTCCCATGTGTGGCTGTTTCTGTCCCTCTCTGAGTGGTTTGGTGAACATTTGTCCCCATGCTACAGAAATCAAGACTCCTGTTGCTGTGGGTATTCATGGCCAGTTTCTGGGCAGGTCTACAGTTCCAGTCTGTTTGGTGTGTAGTGGGAGTCGAATTGTTAGATCACATACTAATTCCATGATTAACTCTTTAAGAACTTGCCACGCTGTCTTCCCGAGTGGCCACACCAGCAGCAGTATTTGAGAATTCTGGTTCCTCCTTATCCTGGCCCATCTGGTTACTGTCTGTCTTTTTTGATTCAGTCTGTCCAGTTGTGGAGGTGACATCACACAGTGGTTTTGATGTACAGTCCCTGAAGGCTGTGGTATTGAGTATTCTGTCGTGGATTGATTGGCCATTTGTCCTCTTCTTGGGAGAGCTGGGTTATTTACCATTTTATTGTTGAATTCTAGAGTTTCTATCTATATTCTATATCTATAACTGTTCCTCTAAGCTAACACAGACGAGTGTGCTGGTTTTACTGCTCGCAAATGAGGACAAAAACATGATCATTCATGCTAATGTATGCAGCGCCTCCCTTTGATATTTTGGGGGTGTCACGATTGTGCCTACTTATAACCTAAACATTTTAAAATATAGACGTTGGACTGGGGAAGTGGCCCAGCCACTGGAGCATCTGCCACATGAGCAAGAGGACAGGTTTGGATCCCCAGAACTCTTCACTGCTGGGTAGCCATGGTTCCAGCTGCAGAAGGAGGAAACAGCTGGCTGGTGAAACCCGGACTTAAGCTCTGAGTTCAGTGGACAGTCTCTGCCTCAAACAGAATAAAGGTGGAGAGGGATCAAGGAAGATGCCTAACATCATAACCCCAGAGCATCCACACACATGTGCACACACAGGGACAAAAGGGCACACACAGGTGCATATATCTCTTCCAGAGAGAAATGAAAAAATGAGAATTCAGATCAACCTCAGTGGCCAGAGCAGACTGACTGGTCTGAGAGGGGAGGAGTCTCACGCCTCTGTGGTGCAGGATCTGAGGAGGCAGGACAGGACCCAGCACAGAGTCTGAGAGCAATGTCTGTAATTGGAGGTAGAGCATGGGGAGGGCATGGCTCCCGCTCCCTAGAAACTCCGGCAGGGACTAAGTCAAATTGCCTGCTTGTGTAACCTCTAGGCTTCTGGGTGTGTGGTGGGGCATATTTGCTCAGTAGGAATTCCATGAGCCGGACTCCCTAGAGCCATGGGTCCCTTTTAAAGCCCTGCTGCTGAGGGGAATTTTCCTTCACACATAGAAAAATATAGAGAAGGTAACATGGGTCTAATACATGCAGTATTCAGTTGATGAAGGCAAATCTTGCCATATTCCAAGCCTGAATCCAGCAGCAGGCAGCTACAAAGGGAAGCCCAGAGAATCTTCATTCGGACAGTGACTTGCCCCTCACAGGAGAGTGAGTGGTTTTACTCTCCCTCCCCACCCAAGGGGCTCTACCTCCAGCTTTTCCTGGCCCATTGTGTGTGGCTGGCCAGTGTCTGTTGAATCACAAGACTTCGTGGAGAATGAGTCAAGTTTCTAGCCCCAGTGAATGAGGAAATGTACGGAACCACAGTTTCCATTGGATGCTTTTGCCAAGCTCCTGGGCTGCTTGATTTCACGCAGAGAAACTCGGAATTCTGATAGAAGCTGTGCTGTTGTTGTTGTTGTTGTTGTTGTTGTTGTTGTTGTTGTTGTTGTAATCCTAGGGCTGGCATCAGAAAGCAACAGCGGCTCTCACTGGACCAACATTGAGGTGTTGTCAGGGCTCCTGGCTTCTATGCCCTCTGCCATACTCTGAAGCCAGGAATGGTGGCTGAGTCTTTCTCACATCCTCTCCCACAACATGTCCCTTAACCTTCTTCTCCTACTTTAAAATTGTAGTCAACTGTAGCGACCTAGTTCTTTAATCCCAGCACCCAGGAAGCTGAGGCAGGAGGATTGGGAGTTCAAGGCCAGCCTAGGTAAGGTAGTGAGACTTTATATCAATACACCAATATTGAGAAGAGAAGGGGAAGAACAAAAGAAGCTGATGATAATCTAGGATCTAGCTAGACAGCTCAGGAAAAATTCCCCCCCTTCAATGCCGACCAATTACTAACCTCAATTCTCTCTTGCCACCTATGGTATCGTATTCGCTAGCTCCAGACGTGTGAATGTGAACACCTTTGAGGGCTTGTTAGCCAGCCTATCATAGAGAAAGAAAATGATGCCAAGACAAGCTGCTACCTAATGTACACATGGAATGTTCTATAGTTACATTAACTATATAATTTTTTTATTCTGTATGACCATCACCAATAGAGAAGGAAAAAAAATCCTTATTTAAATATCTTGTTTTACTGGAGCTGTTGCCTGTACATGGGATATGTTCTTCTAGCTGGGTTGCCTTGTCTGGCCTCAGTGGGAGAGGAGGCACCTAGCCTCACAGAGACTTGAAGTGCCAGAGTCGGAGGTACCCAAGAGACCCCACCCACTTAGAGGAGAAAGGGGCATGGGGGAAGGATTGTGGGAGGGGGTAATCAGGAAGGGGCAGTAATAAGTAAATAAGTAAAAGTGAATAAGTAAAAAAAATTAAACTAAATTAAAAATAAATATTATTCTGTGATGACTTACTTAAGAGGGCTAATTCCATTGCTTTGTTCAAGAGAGATTTTGTTGAAGAAATTGGCTTTAACGGTGAACAGATAAAGCTGATGATGTTCTTGTGTGGACAAATTCTAGTTACTTGTAATGCTTGTAGAGTTATTTCTCACTTGCTGGTTCTGTTTATTTTCTCCTGTGTGTCTCGGGGCTGGTTCATTTGTTTGTTTTAACAACGTGCTGAGTGGATTCCATTTTTCTTGCAATTGCATTCTGTGATTCCTTTATCTTAGCCCACGAGAAAAATTCCCAACTCAGCAACTAGACTTTTGCCATGTTGAAAACACCGACGGTAACACTTCTAGATGGAACTCGATGTTCTCCCATGCAGCAATGTGTCTGAATACGTGTGTGCGGTCACTATTACCCTCTTGTTAGGACTCCACTGGGTGTGTGATAAAGAGAAGCTTCCAGGCAGGTAGAGGCAAGTCCCTTAAGTCTAAGCTAAACATGTATGTGGCTTGACAGAGGCATCTTTCTCAAGACATTAGCATAACATGATGGATGAGTCTGAGTGTGGGAGAGTCACGCCCCCAGACAGCTGTTTTATACTTGCCGTTAGTGTTACGAGGAGCTGTCAGTGTTTGCGTGGTCAGGTACATCAGAGCCCCCAAGGCTCCACTGACTTGATAACTTAATAGAAAGATTCACAGGACTCCAAAGCTCACGGGCTACTGCACTGAAAAGGTACAGGCTGACATGAACAAAGGCCTGAGGTGCATGTCCTGAAGTCCAAGAGAAACCAAACATAAGCTCCCAAGGGTCTCCTGCGGTGGAGTCGCATGCAGCAAACTCGACTTTCCAAGCAATGATGCCTAGCGCCAGGTACAAAGTATTGCCAACCAAGCTTCCAGTCCTGAGTAACCCGGGTTTAGTATAATCTAGTCCTATGCACACCGTACTGACTACATCTGATCTCAGCTCCTTGGACTTTTTAAATCCCCAGGGGGCCAAATGGTGTGGTGTGGCCAAAGGTCCTCAGATGGACAGAGCCAGTCAGGGCATTCAAAGGACTCAGAGGCTGCCACCCAGGGGCTCTCTGAGGGCCAGTCCTCCTAAAGATGGACCTTTCTTAGATCATCCTGGGTTTGAACAACCCAAACCTTCCAAGTTACTCCTCTGCTGACAGCACATTGCTGCTCTGTTCCTCATCAGATGGGCACTGTGAAAATTAATCAACCTATAAAATATAAAATATACTCCTGGCAAATAGTTAGACCTGACTAAATGACTGACTTAAATTAGGAGATTTGAACCAATCTGCGTAGCCCACAAGATTCAGTCACGATCTGACTTAAATAGAGCCTGGCTTTCACTATGGTATTGGCAAACACTACCATCTCTGTTGTCCTTACCTGGTGATAAACCCCAGGACATCATGTTTGATCATATTAAAGATTGTGAAAATATAAAATGTATTTTCCCATACTCTCCTGGGTTTCCTGGAAGAGGATCTGTAACAAACACAGCCAGTCTCTATTAAACCTGAATCTTTAAAAACACTTTCAAGTTTTTGTGTAGACTGATACGTGCTTGCATTGTGTATTATTCATTGCCCCTCAATTAAACCTCCTCCACAACAACCCACATCTGCCAAAAACACAGCTGGACCTGTGGTGGTGCAAGGGAGAGATGGCTCAGCAGTTGGAAGCACTGACTGACTGTTCTTCCAGAGGACATGGGCTCTGACTCCTTGACCAGGATACTTACTGTGTGCACAGTCAACTAAGGATAGTCGCCTGGGTCCTCCGATTGCACTCTGGAGACCACCTTGGCTGTGTCCACGCTAGTATTGCTATCATTTTGGCTGAGTTTTCTGTTTCTAATTTTTGTCTAGTTTCTTATTCTCTCTGTAAGGATGGCAGCAGAACTCAAAGCTCTGTGCACCTTTGTACCCAACCCTGTCTCTGTGCACCTGTACTCACCCCTGTCTCTGTGCACCTGTGTACTCACCCCTGTCTCTGTGCACCTGTGTACTCACCCCTGTCTCTGGGCACCTGTGTACCCACCCCTGTCTCTGGGCACCTGTGTACCCACCCCTGTCTCTGGGCATCTGTGTACTCACCCCTATCTCTGTGCACCTGTGTACTCACCCCTGTCTCTGGGCACCTGTGTACTCACCCCTATCTCTGTGCACCTGTGTACTCACCCCTGTCTCTGGGCACCTGTGTACCCACCCCTGTCTCTGGGCACCTGTGTACCCACCCCTGTCTCTGGGCACCTGTGTACCCACCCCTGTCTCTGGGCACCTGTGTACTCACCCCTGTCTCTGGGCACCTGTGTACTCACCCCTGTCTCTGGGCACCTGTGTACTCACCCCTTCTGCTTTGGGCATGGACAGGATATAAGCCTCCTGACTGCTCAATCAATCATAATAATGGTGCTGGGAAGCAATCCAGTGCTTGTTAGACATTATATAAGACTCAGTCTTGGCTTACTGGAGTTAGTTAGACCTTCTAATAGCGAAAAGTTTAGCTATGTAATATGAACTTCTGCCAATGTGTTGGCATTCTGATCTGCACATTTAAATAGTTAAACCCAGTTAGAATTGATTTGATGGCCATATGATTCATAGTGCATATGTGTGCATGAGAATGGAGACAGAGGATAACCTGAGATGTGGTTCCTTGGGTGCCATGTGCCCCATCATCTTACAGAGTGAACACCAACTTAAGACGAGATAAACTGTTAGGAGAATAAAAATTACATATCAAAATAGTTCACACCAATGCAGAAATCCAAAATAAGTTGTTTGTGAGCTATATCCACAACTCTTAGCTACCTCTTGCGAGCATCCAACTTCTCACACGTTTATTGGGAGAGCTTGATTGTAGAGGCAAAGAGACCCCGAGCCCAGAACTGGTGCTGCTTATATAGGCCTAGGAGAGGCGTGTCTCACACCCGGATTGGTTATGCACTATACCTCATTTGCATGTTCCTCATCTGATTGGTTACTCTCTCTCAGTATCTCACTGAACCTCATTAACATACCTCATTTGCATGTCTCACATCTGATTGGTTAACTCTCTTAGTACTTTGCAGAGCCTCATTATCATGCCCAGGCCAGGCAGTGTTTTGGTGAAAAAACTTTACTGCATAAGTAAGCATTGGTTGTTTGCCCAAACTTATGCGTAGTGGCCAGCAGTAGCCTGCGCCACCCTGCAACAGCACATGTGGCTTCCCACAGCTACCCATTTGGATCTGCAGAGATGGCCTCTGAACTCCAAGTGCTTAGATTAAAGACCTGTGCTACCACCACAGCCCAAAGATTAGATCTTTAAAGATTTAATTGTGAGCCAGGTGATGTGGCAAATAGCTTTAATCCCAGCACCCAGGAGGTAGAGGCAGGCAGATTTTGTTATGAGAAGTTTACATGGTGTGTGTGCATGAATGTAGTGTGTGCATGGTTGTAATGTACATCCATGCATGCTCATGCAGAGGCCAGAGGAGAACAAGGTTGTCTTCCTCAATTTTTCTCCACCTTCTTTTGAGAGGCAGGGTCCCTTGTGGAAGCTGGAGCTCACATTTCAGTTAGGCTGACTGGCCATTGAGCTCCACAGATCCACCTGTGTCTGCTCTCCAGTGTTGGGGCTCCAGGGATGCGTGAAACCCATCCCAGCTTTTACTTGGATGCTGATTTGAACTCAGGTCTTCTTGCTTGTATAGCAAGCCTCCCTATCCACTGAGCCATCTCCTCAGTGCCAAAATTGATATTTTAAGAAATCTATTCTGTCTTTATGACCTATTCATCTGTCTTATTTAAGAAATCCTATTTATGGGACAAGAGAGATGGCTCAGCAGTTAAGAGCACTGACTGCTCTTCCAGAGGCCTTGGGCTCAATTCCCAGCACCCACATGGCAGCTTATAACTGTCTTTAACTCCAGATTTAAAGCTATAAACATGATATAGTTCCCATATTTCATCTCAAATGCTGAGAGTTTTGCTTCATGTAGAAGAATATCTTTTGTCTGTATGAATGTGGCACCTGTCAATAATAAATTTGATGGCCTATAGCTTAGGCAGAAAATAGGAGGTGAGACATCTGGGAGGCATGAAGGATTCTGGGAGAAAGTCAGGCACAGAAGATTTACCCAGGAAGTTGTGACTAGAGGGACACATGGTACCTGAGCACAGGTAACCAGCCATGTAGCAGAATGGAGATTAGAATAAATAGGTTATTTTAAATTATGGTCTAGTCAGAGAAGAACCTAACTATATGGACGAGGTATTTGTAAATATATTTTGAGTCTGAGTTTTATTTTTGAGAGCACAGGGCTGGGTTGTAGTACCAACCCTAACTTCTACAGCTTTATACATTTAAATCATTGATTCTGTGTAGAATCGATATGTGAACAAAGCAACATAAGGATTTGGGGCACAGGTTCCAGGAAGCCAAAAGGGATCTCACTACAGAGCTCTGGCTGTCCTGAAGCTCACTCTGTAAACCAGGCTGACCTAAACCTCAGAGAGAGCTACCTGCCTCTGCCTCCTGAGTGCTGGAATTAAAGGTGTGTACCACTATGTCTGGTTTATAATGATCTATTGTTAAAGCTTTTTCTAGATAGTCAACTTTTTCATCACTGATTATTGAATAATAAAACTTTACCTGCTAGTTTCTATTGCGAATATCAGGCATCCTATATGAACGGTGTGTTTCTGAGCCTTTTCTCTCCCTTCTTCTTTTATCAATGCCTGAGGATTGCTTTAATGAATATGACTTCTGTAGGGGCGGGACTGATGCTAAGGTCCTGTTCCCCATTTGGTTCTTGATCTGTCAGTAAAGAAGCCATGGGCCAATTGCTGGGCTGAAGGAATAGGTGGGACTTCGGGGGGAGGGTGCCCCATGGACAGGAGACAGATGCAAGAAAAGGTGAGGAGAGGAGAGTTCACCACACTTCTGAGGGAGAAAAAGTGACCAGCCATATGAAATCTTGGGCAGAGCGGCAGCCTGAGGCCACTCTTATAGGCAGGTGGTTGAAAGTGATTGTTTAACTGGGACTAGATGTAACTGAGCAACTAAAGTTTAGGGCAGGTGGAAAGGTATGGAGCTAAGGATATTGATAAGGGTATGCTTCTCCAGGTGGGAGATAAATAGCACCCAGCAACTGTACCAAAAGGCAACTTGAAATTGAGCTGTGTGTGTGTGTGTGTGTGTGTGTATTTTATCTGTGGATTCAAGGTAATCTGGGTTGGGGCTGGTAGCACAGCCCATTCCCAGAGCTTATGCAGGGTATCAAAGCTACACACTACAGACTTCTACTACAGGTCACCATCTGGCAGAGAAAGGTCTCTAGCCTGTTGCCCTTCATTATAGTGATGCTGACTGTTGGAATTTTGTGATTCTACATGAGGTTATACTCAGCACATAGTCTGACTGGCACATGCTATATGCGTGGTCTAAAATTAGACAATGGTGCTGACTGCCCAAGTATATAATTACATAAACAAACTTCCAGGACTGTTGTTTAAAGGAGGATTTAAAGGACGATTGTGTTGAAAGGTATGCCTTGCACATATTATGGTTTGAGTGTGAAGTGTCCTCCATCTTGGTAAAGACTTGGCCCCCAGAACACAGCACTACTTTGGAATGAGATAGAAAGTTCTGGAGTGGGGGCAGTGGAAGCAAGTGGATCACTAGTGACATAGCATGTCATTAGAGACAGATTCTGTTGCTGCCTTCTCCCAGTCCTCTCTGCCTCTTGTCCATCTTAAGGCGAGCTTGTTCCGTCAGCTGCTCTATGATAGTCAGCCTCCCTTTGGGCCCCAGTAACAGCAGACAGTGGAATACAACTCTGAAGCGATGAGAGAAAGTAAATTTCCTTCCTTAAATGGATTTGCTCAGCGAAAAACTGTGGTAAAAACATGATACTTGATTTAGAAGCTTTTTGGAACCGGTTTGCTGGATGAATCTAGAAGTTTGGAAATGCGCTCTGGAGAAGCCAGAGAACAACACTGCGAGCTAAGAGGATGCTTCTGGTTGACTAGAGTATACATTTGACATTAGGTGGGAGCAAGCTCTCCATTAAGAACCGAGGGCAGTCTGTGTGGGCTGCATTGGAGCAAGCTTCTGGTCTGCATTTTATCCCTTCCCCGAGACGTTGTGGGAGGCTTTGCAGCTTTCAAGCTACGCAGTATGTTATTTTGAGTGTACTGACTGGTTTTGCATGTCAACTTGACACAAACTAGAGTCGTCAGAAAAGAAGGAGCTTCAACTGAGGAAATGCCTCCGTGAGATCCAACTGTAAGGCCTTTTCTCAATTAGTGATCAATGGGGTAGACCCAACCAGTGGTAGGTGGAGCCATCCCTGGGCTGGTGGTCCTGGTTCTATAAGAAAGCAAGCTGAGCAAGCCATGATGGGCAAGCCAGTAAGCAGCACCCCTCCATGGCCTCTGCATCAGCTCCAACATCAAGGTTCCAGCCCTGCTAGAGTTCTGTCCTGACTTCTTCCAGTGATGGACTAAGACCTGGAGGATTAAGCTAAATTAAGCCTTTCTTCTCCAATTTGCTTTTTGGTCATGGCTTTTTTGTTTGTTTGGTTGGTTGGTTGGTTTTTGCCTTAGCAATAGAATCCCTAAGTAAGACATTGGGTGTTTTTAATAATTCTGGGTGTTTAATTTGAGAGCAAGAAAAAAGAGATCAGGAAGATTTGAAAAACTTGTTTAGACAGGAGAGAAGTGGTTTTCAAGTTTGGGGTAATGAAGGCAGCATCAAAAAACAGATTAACACCAATAAAAAAGGAATTTCATACTTTGAACCATAACACTGGCAAAGATTTCCTGAGGGTAGCAGGAGAATTGGCCAGATTCTGTCCACTTCTGGCCTAAAGATGTAAAGGAATAAATTTGTTTGAAAGATTTGGCTTAGAGAAGAGGGCTCTGGAACTTTCTGCTCACAAAAGGCCTCCAAGGAAACTGTCTTACCAGAATTCATTTCACTCTGCTCAGCTATATAGGCATTCAGAGACCACCAAGACATGGTCCAAGGAGGACTCGCTACAGTTAGATCTGATAGCAGAACTTGGCGTTGTCTGTATACATCCTAAGTTTGCATGTATGCAGAATGCATAGGTGATGTAGTCGTGGAAGCACACACCCAGATTGTTCAGGAAAGTTTAAAAGGCCCCAAAATATGTAATGGGGCTGAAGTCACTTCCGGCAGTCCTGGAGTCACTTCCGGTAGTCCTAGAGTCACTTCCGGCAGTCCTAGCCAGGGCAATGAGTAAAGCCTTGAGGGTGAACCCTGAGCTGCAGTGGACACCCTGGATGTCGGAGCCCAGAAAGTGAAACTTCTCCTAAGGAAAGCTACAGGCAGCACATAGAGCCAGCATGAGAGAGAAACCTTCGGGGCTGCAAACGTCAAAGCCGAGGAATGGAGCTCACTGCACACCACGCGGGAGCTGGGCATGGAGCTATAGGGTTTAAGGTTTAACGTTTACCCTGCTAGGTCTGGGTCTTCCTTTCCCTCTCACCCTTACTTCTGGTCCCTGCCTTCCTTTTTGAACTGGGAGTGTTTAGGTTGTACCATTTTATGTTGTAAGTGTGCAACTTGACTTTTGAAGTTGCAGAGGCATGCAGCCAGGTTTGTCTTGAGTCTCAGAAGAAACTTTGGACTTGAACTTTTAAGCCATTCTAGCACTGTTCAGACTTTGGGGGAGAAATATTGGAGATAGACTAAATGCATATTGATATTAAGAGTTGACCATGAGGGCTGGAGAGATGGCTCAGGGTTCTGAGCACTGAGTGCTCATCCAGAGATCCTGAGTTCAAATCCCAGCAACCACATGGTGGCTTACAACCATCTATAACAGGGACCCAATACCCTCTTCTGGTGTGTCTGAAGACAGCTAAAGTGTACTCAGATAAATAAAATAAGTCCTTTTATTAAAAAGAGTTGACCATGAGCCTTTTGGGCCCAGGCAAAATGCATGGCTTGGATATAAAATATTCCCTCATGGGTGAAAACTCAGTCCCCAGTTGATAGCATAATTTTGGTGCCTGATGAAAACTTCAGAAAGTGAAGCATAGTTAGAGTATATATCTCTATAGAGAGCGTATGTTGAGTTATTCAGGGTTCTTAAGAGAAGCAAAACTCATAGAATGGAGAGAGAGAGAGAGAGAGAGAGAGAGAGAGAGAGAGAGAGAGAGAGAGAGAGAGAGGAGAAGAGGAGAGGAGAGGAGAGGAGAGGAGAGGAGAGGAGAGGAGAGGAGAGGAGAGGAGAGAGATTGAGGATTTATTAGAGTGACTTACAAGTTGTGGCCCTGCTAGTCCAGCAAGGGCTGTCTACCAACAGAAGGCCCAAGGCTTCTTAGTTCAGTCCACAAGGCTGGATGTCTCAGCTGGTCTTCAGGATACACTGGAATCCAGATGAAGTAGGCTGCGACACCAGAGAGGAACTGAACTTGCCAGCAAGAGCAAGCAGGCAGAGAGAGCAAGCTACCTTCTTCCATGTCCTTTATACAAGCCGCTAACAGGAGGTGTGATTCAGATTAAAGGTGGGTCTTCCCACCACAAAAGATCGGAATTAAAATTGGCTCTTTCCATTTCAAATGACTTACTTAAGGGAAAAAAAAAATCCCTCACAGGTGTGCCCAGCCACTCAGATTTTACTTATTTCCAGATGTAGTCAAGTTGACAACCAACAATAGCCACCAAGGATCACAAAGCCCTAGAAAGATCTCACCTTCACATCCCTTTCTCCTGTCCCTCTCTGCTTCCCATCCACCACGGAGTGAGCAGCGTCTCCCTTCCCCCTGCTCCCCAATCATACTGTTCAGCTTTCTAAGGACTCACCGCAACAGGTCAGCTGATGCTAGGCTGATAACTCCGAAGCTGTGGACCAAAGTGAACCCTCCTCCATTTCCTGACTTTGCTCAGTGCTAAAAAACTGACTGCATATATTTGAACTTCTAATAATCAACAAATGCTTTTCTTCCTGGGAGTATGGCCTAGTCAATTCTTTCAACTGAAACTCTAACTGGGTTTATATGTTACATAGTAAGATTTAGACTTAAAGTTGGATATAAATATAAATATATACATATATACATTGATAGCTATTTGGAGACAGGGCTGAAATGAGAATGCAAGAGTACAGTTATGGATACATAAGTAAGAGGCAAACCACTTAATGCAACAGGAAAGGAAAGACTAGAAAAGAAAAATCTAATGAGCGATAAACATAGAAACAGGTTACATGTTTAACTTCACATACAACCAAGGAGCTATAACTAAACACTACTGAAATGTTCAATTGTGAAAACTTTATTCTGTTAGTATCAGATGTCAGAGAGAATAAATAGCCACAAATTCCTTCCTAGTCAGAATTTGAATTGCAAAAGCGTTTCACAAAGCCAAAGAGACTGTGCCAACCAATGGTCATTCTCCCATCTAGGCCCAGGGAGTCATATGCAGCAATGGTTACCACGGAATCATTTACAGCCAAGTTAGAATGAAAACAGGGCAACCAAAGTAGAACAAATAGATAAATTTCATAAACATTTTTACATAGACCTATACAGACAGCACACAGATAACTAATTGGAGTCGAACCACCTGCCATCAGCACGAACAAATCTTCGACACAAATCGGGTGGGAAACATCAAGTGGTAGGGTTATAGTTTGATATATGCACACCGTGTTAAGTCCACAGAAAGCAAGATGTTGCTTGCTGGTGCCTATAAATAATAAAATACAATGTCAGATGTGAAACACTAAAGGTGACTCCAGGAAGAAAATGGAATTCAGGAAAAATATGGAGGGTGTCACTGCTCTTGTTTCCTTTAAAAAAAATAGAGGAGTGGGGGAGGAAGAAAGGGGGAAGAGGAGGAAGAGGAGAAGAAAGAGAAGGAGAAAAGAGGAAGAGGAGAAAGAGCAGAAGGAAAAGAAGAGGAGATTGAGGAAGAGGAGGAGAAAAAGGAGAAGAAAAGGAGGAAGAGAAGGAGAAGAGGAGAAGGAAAAAAGAGGAGGAGGAAGAGAGGAGGAAGAGGAGAAGAAGAGGAGGATAAAGAGAAGGAAAAGAAAAAGATGAAGGAAGGAAGGAAGGAAGGAAGGAAGGAAGGAAGGAAGGAAGGAAGGAAGGGAGGGCAGCGGGCCGGGCAAAGATGATGAAACTTTAAGATCTGACAAAGTTGCATGATGGGTATTATTTCAATGACTACAGACCAAGGGAGGAGGAGAGAAGTGAGCACACACACACACACACACACGATGGGGGAGAGGGTGAATGAATCTTTCCTGAGCCTTACAGATTTGCTGACTGGACTACCTCACAGGCACAGTGTCTGGAACTGAACCTGCCTGGAGGAACACTTTTTTTCCAGAACCTACCAAAGCCTTCCAAGGCTTGAGAAATACCAGAGTGACCAGTTTTTCCTCCTAACCTGAACATTCCAATGCACTGACAAAATTCAACACCACCCTGATAGACTTGGCGTCCAAGGACCAAGCTGGGAGTAGCCCAAGAGGCTCAGAACTCTCTCTCTCTCTGTCTCTTTTGCTCTATTTGTGACTCTCTTTTACACATAAATAAACCTGGGTTTGCTTTCCATTAACCCTGTGATTTCTTGGTTTTAGTATGTCAGGGTGTTTTTGTTGTTGTTGTTGTTGTTTTATTTGTTTGTTTGTTTGTTTTCCCAAGACAGGGTCTTTCTGTGTAGCCCTGGCTGTCCTGGGACTTACTCTGTAGACCAGGCTGGCCCCAAACTCAGAGATCTGCCTGCCTCTTGAGTGCTGGGATTAAAGTCTCCCACCACCACAGCCCAGAATTCAGGATGATCTTTTCCCCACCAAGTGTGGTAGCACATAGGCTACCATAGTAACAATAGCAAATTGCAATTTCCATGGCATGAGGACCTGAGCCTAGAGTGTATCCATGTCTCTGACTACCCTGCTGGCATCCAGTATATGCACAAAACCTGCACAGCCTATGATAAAGTATCTTACAGTGGCATTGGACAAGATAAAAATCTGAGGTGCTATAATTGGCAATGTGACTACTTTAAATGTTTGATGAAATCCCCAGTGTTCCAGGCTCTTGTGTTGCCATTGCCTTCACGTATGAACAATGTTCTTCTCATGCAGAAAAAACATCGTCGACCCAGAAGACCCCAGATGTGCCCGGTTAACGCTCACCGGCCGGATGGTCACGGTGCCACCAGGGGAGGTGGAGTTCGCCAAGCAAGCCATGTTTTCAAGGTATGAGGATGCTTTAAAATTGGTTTCCCTGGAGCCAGGTGTGTTGGTGCGTGCCTATAGCTCCTGCATTTGGAAGGCTGGGGCAGATATATATATGTGTGTGTGTGTGTATATATATATATATATATATATATATATATACTGTATATAATATATATAGTATATACTATATATACTATATATATATTTGTTTGTTTCAGACATCCTTCTGGCCTGCCATTGGCCCTTGACTTGTGATAATCACATCATATATATATATATATATATATATATATATATATATATATATATACTGGCTTATATATATATACTGGCTTGTCCCAAACTAGAGAAGATTAAATGGATTTCAGAGACAGTAGCCGCTGGCTTGCTCAGTTTGCTTTTTCAAACACCCCAGGACCAACCTATATAGGGGTGGCAAATCTCATCATCATTAATCCAGGACAGTCATTAATCAAGAAACTGCGCACAGGCCATTCTGATGGAGGCATTTTTCTCCACTGAGCTTTCCTCTTCTCAGATGACTCTGGCTTGTGTCAAGCTGGCAAGAACCAAGCAGCACACATACATGCCTTGCATGAAAGCAAGAGGGCTTTCCTAACCCGATCTGTGCCTTGGGCATGCTCAGACATCTCTACAAAGACCACCATGGTATTTGTTTCAGACATCCTTCTGGCCTGCCATTGGCCCTTGACTTGTGATAATCACATCATATATATACTGGCTTGTCCCAAACTAGAGAAGAATAAATGGATTTCAGAGACAGTAGCCGCTGGCTTGCTCAGTTTGCTTTTTCAAACACCCCAGGACCAACCTATATAGGGGTTGATATATATGATGTGATTTTTATTAAATCTTACAGAACAGATGGAACGCCGCGTCTGCCTCCATAGGTATTACAATGTGTTTGGAAGGCAGGCGAGAATGTAGCAGGGGACTCAGGTGGAGCTCTCTGTCCATGCTTCCTGCAGGAACGAAATCTCTCCAGGAGGAGACGCATTTCACAGGCTCCCCGTTCTTTCCTGCAGACACACACATGGTCTTTTTTGATATTTCCCACTCTCAACTATCACCATCCACTGAGCACTGGCTGGGAATGAATGTTATCTCTGTGGGTGCCTCCTGTTTGCTCCCTGTACAGCCATGTAATAAGCATTGGTGTTAGCATTCTGTCTAAACTCCACCCCACAGTTACCTGGCAATAGCCAGGTGGGCCTAACCCACTATAAAAGGGGCTGTTGGCCCCCTCCTCTCTCTCTTGCTTCTCTCTTGCCCTCTTGGACTTTTCCTCTCCCACCTCCCTTCCCCATTCCCTCCTCTCTCTCTCCACATGTTCATGGCCTGCCTCTACTTCTCTACTCTCTCCCTCTCTCTACCTTTCTCTGCCTCTACTACCCTCTTAATTCCCTTCCCCATGCCCTAAGTAAACTCTATTCTATAATATACTGTCAAAGGAATGCCTCAGCATGGGCCAGCTGAGACATTGCCTTCCCCCATACCTGACTACACACCCAGAGGACATATTGTCTCTCTCTTCACCTTTTTATAAACGCATCAATCATAGCCTTCACTGATGCAGCAGGCGAGGAGACAGCCATAGATGCAGCATTAGCATCTGAACTCATTAGCAGGCTCCAGAACTGAGCGCTTAGCTGCTCTGTATGGAGACTACAGCTTCCTGCCTCCCTGGGGCTCCCCCACCCTCAGCTCATCAGATTCTACCTCTGCCTGGGTTGAAGAACTCTCAACCCAAATCAGGCCTACAGGCGGGAGGTACCCTGGGACTGGCCCAGGTGGAGAACTAAAGGTTCACTGTGCTATCCCTTTGCTCCTGCAGGCACCCAGGGATGAGGAAGTGGCCCCGACAGTACGAATGGTTCTTCATGAAGATGTGGGTAGAACACATCTGGCTTCAGAAATGGTATGGAGGTGTATCTGACATCCCGAGGGAGGAGTACTTCAAAGCAGCTCCAAGGAAGGCCTGATAGTAACACAAACGTCTTGGGGTTTGCATCCAAATGAAGACCTTTGAAGTAAAGAAGCCAGACAGTCTCTGACTGCCGCCTCTTTGTTTGAAGGGTGCCCAGCTGCCCTGTCACCCTACAGCAGAATGAGAAAAGATGAACAGGGAGCCTTGGGCTAGAGTTGAGATTCATCGGAGTGGTCCTTTGCCGACCCATCATCTACACAGGCACTCACACAGAGACGTTTCCGTTTACGCCGTACTCAATCCAGACACACCCATTTGGAAATCGCGGTTGTCAAAATGGAAGTGGTAGTTGCAAATCCTGTCCTTTAAAAACAAACAAACAAACAAACAAACAACGCCTGTCTGTAGCATGTTATTGCCTTCTATCACGAGAACATTGTGTTGCTTACCATCCACAAGTCCTGCTTTGGATGGAAGCTTGTTGCATAAAAAGAGCTGGGCGTGCATCACACAGCGTGGCTGTGGGGTTGGGACAAGGTGGGAGGCTTTTTGTCCGAAGGTTATTCACTAGGTCACTGAGTTGCAGATGTGTTTTCTAGAATGTACAGGTAGGTCACTTGGGGAACCTTTCTCCCACTGTGGTATAGCAAATAGACTAAGCACATGCAGGTTTGTGCATGGCCTGCTCTGTGTGAGCAGACTACAGCAGAACATTAACGAGAATGAGGTAGCTTTGCCATTGAGCTTCCAGGATTCCCACTGTTCATATTTCCGGTAGAAAGTGCCCCTCTACTGTTCAGGAAGTGTGGTGTTCAAGGTAAGAAGAGCCTCCTTCCGCATGGTGTAGCAAAGACAGAGGGGAGAATGCAAGGGAGAAGGCAAAGGCAGAAGGAGCCTGAGAGAAGGCTCACTGCCTAGCCTCAGGCCAGACCCTCAATAGAATCACCTCACTTAAGCCCTACCCAGTCAGATGCTCGGCTTGGTGTCTCCTTCAGACCGGGAGGCTGAGGCTTAGAGAGCACCAGTGAGCACCCCAAGCTCATTGTGTGTTCACCGCACACAGTGGGCAAGAAGCTCTCCCTGTGATTCCAATATTTAAAATGTGTTACTGAAATGCACAGAGGGTCATCAGACACAGGCTGTGATTTTAAAGGACAATGACTAACTGGCCTGCTGGGGTAGGGAACATGCTTTGAACTTGTTCAACAAACCATTTACAAGAGTTCCTGGCATTTGGAGGATACTAAATTGAAACTGTGTACTTACCTGAGGCCTGACTGGACCAGAGCACACACCGCCAAGGCCAAGTTTTCTAACTTTCCACAATGACAAGACATTCTCTATGGTGCATCAGGTATGTTGTATAACATAAAAACACATCACCAACATAGAAAATATACACATTCTTAAAATAATTTTGTTTAACAAAGTAAGGCACGAACAGAGCTTGTGTTGTTAAAACCTATCTAAGTACTAATTACTAGAAACCTAGCAGAGCTGCAGAATCCTTTTTTTATTTGACATAAGCCAGTTCACAAGAGTTCCCAGCAATCATTATTTCTAATACATAATTATAGGGTGGCTTTGTTAGAGGTATTTCCTATTTCCAGGGTTTAAATTTATTGCTACTCCCAATTTAGAAGAAGGTGGAGGGCCGGAAGAACAAGCTGCAGGTTTCAGGTACTCCATAGGTCAACCTCAGACATCAGTCCTTGAAGCACCACTGCCTCTCATGGCTTCCTCATCATGGCTTCCCAGACCACCTCACTGGTACCTTTTGCTATGTTAGCTTGTTGTGGGTTAGTTCCTTAAGGGCTCCTGATGCGTCAAAGGCTTTGAAGAGCAGGTTCCAATTAGAAACCCCGAAGAGCATTATCAGCTATTTATCAAAATTACAAGAAATGAAATCTGAATGGTCTGAATGTATATGTGTAGGAGTGTGTGTGTATGTATGTGTGAGTGTGTATGTGTCTGTATGTGTGCATGTGTGTATGTGTGCCTGTATATATGTGTGTATATGCAGGTGTACACCCAGAGAGAGATCAAAGGAGGACATCATGTGTCCCATTCCTTACTCTTTACTTTATTCCCCTGCAACAGGGTCTCTCTCTGAACCACAGCTTGACTGGCAGCTAAGTGACCCTCCTATCTTGTCCCTCCACAGAATGGCGTTACAGGTGTGTGGTGCTGAGTGTGGCCAGGCCTGGATTTTTACATAGGTGCTGGGATTTGAACTCAGGACATATATGTACCTAACAGGCACTTATACTGGCTGAGCCATTACCCCAGCTCCCTCCACTTTGTTTTTAAGACGAGGTCTCTCACTAACCCTGGTGCTTACTGAGTTGGCTGGGCTGGTTGCTGAGCTCAGCATTCTGCCTGAATCTGTGCTCCCAGTACTGGGCTTACAGGAACCCAGGTCCTCAGGTTTGGGTGCTAGAACTCTGCAGACTGAGCCAACTCCCCAGGCCCTGCATTTGCTAGTTTGTTTCCTTTTGTTTGGCTTTTGGTTTTTCGAGACAGGGTTTCTCTCTGTACCCCCGACTGTCCTGAAACTCACTCTGTAGACCAGGCTGGCCTCGAACTCAGAAATCCGCCTGCCTCTGCCTCCCAAGTGCTGGGATTAAAGGTGTGTGCCACCACTGCCTAGCATCATAGAGAAGGAGGAAGAGTCTGGGCTCACAGTTACAGGGAGATCAGTTCTGGAGATAGCCTGCTCCAAGGTGTGGGCAAGGGACTGAGGACTGAGGTAGGGGTGTAGCACAACAGCTGTATTAAAAACAGTATGTTTTAAATACAGATGTTATTCCTACAGACCAGGACTAAGAAAAAGTCCTGCTTTATACACGAAAAGAAGACATCAAAGGTCAGACAAGAATGTGGAGCACCCATGAGAATGCTCCATCATGGGAGGCTGAGGCTTTCACGGATGGACCAATATCTCTCCTTAGGCTAACAATGCCAGCTCACCCCAGAGTGGGATGTAGGTCTTCCTGCAGCAAGGTTGGGAAATGCTACACCCCTACCTCAGTTCTCAGTTCCTTGCCCACACCTTGGAACAGGCTATCTCCAGAACTGATCTCCCTCTAACTGTGAGCCCAGACTCTTCCTCCTTCTAGCCACGAAGCCCAAGCAGCTGCTTGCCCACCACGCCTATTCAGAAGGGTTAGAGAAGCAGAAGAGGTCTACAGTGGACAGCAAGCCAGTGACCCTGCCCACAAAGTAGGCCTGTGGATATCAAGGTCCACCAATTCAGCCAGCATCCTCAGCATCTGCCGTTGCCAGGCTAACCACATAACACACTCCATCCTTGGACAATTCCTATATTTATCTCTGTGCTGACTCTCTGTGTAGGAATCCATCCAAAGGACTGGCTCCCATTGTAAACCTGAAGTCCACATTTTTAAAGTCCACATCTTTGACTGGGCATGCCCTCAAGGGATTATTTAGACAGCAGCCAGCCACTCTTTCTCTTCCTGTGGAATGGCTCTGTGTGTAGGCAAAGCAAAAGTCAGGTGGGAACAGCTACAGGAGCTAAAGGGATGGTTAAGGGGACTTATAGGAGACATCTGGCTGTCCCTGTGAGTGACCTTGAACTCACTGGGCAGAAGATCACTTTGAATATCTGATCCTTCCACTTTTGGGCATCCTTCCTCCTCAACATGAGATTACAGGCATGATCAACCACATCCAGGTTTGTGTCCTGCCAGTGTCTGAACCCTTCAGGGCTCCATGCATGCAACATAAATATTCTACCAACCTAGCTACATCCCCCTGGCCCAGGAATATTAATTTTTAAAGAAATAGAAATTTCCGGGGGCTATTGTTTTGGACTGAGCTTCTACACTGAGCCCCAAAAGACCAGGGTAAAATTTAAGATGGAGTCACAATTGCTAGAGTGTTATACCACTATGCTGAAACCAGGGGACTAATGCAATCTTGTGAGGAATTGGGTTTAAGGGATGTTCTGGTTTTAAAGGACAAGTCTCCCACAGGCTTGCTGCGTGGTCTGAACACTGGTCCCCAGCCATTGATGGAGTTTACAGAGGTAGGGAAATGTTTGGGGTGGGGCCTAGCTGCAAAAGTCCCAATTGATAGAGGTGGCCTAGAGGTCATTGCTGCCCCTCACTCCTGCCTGGGCTCTCTGCTTTCCATCACAGCTGCACAAACGTAACCAAGCAGAGGAGAAATCAGAGAGACTGGTTTCAATGGATGGGATACGGTGACAGAAATAACCGGGCATGCAACAGTCATTTCTTTTGTCATTGGTGTTAGTTACCCTGACTCTACGAGCCGGGAACACCATTTAGCTTCTTGCTTCTTGTTTGTGCTTCCCTCCTCCTCCTCCTCCTCCTCCTCCTCCTCCTCCTCCTCTCAGCTCACTGGGACACCAACTCTGGTCTGTAGTGTCTTCCCCCATACTAGAACTTAAAATTGGTTTGGAGACGGAATTGACTTCGTTTCATTGCTTCACCAACTTTCGAGCACGAGGGGTTCGTTTTTACCTCAGTTTCTCCCCACTAGAACAAGATTATCCCCAAGCCTGCTTGGCTCACCGTAGGGGCTATAGTGCTGGCTGTGCCTCGACGTCCCTCATTTTTTCACATCCCACAGAAGCCCTTTGTCTTCTGTCGGATCCCCCTGGCAAGAACCGAGGTATCTGAGAACGAATGGTTTCACTTCTTGCTCTGACCGTCCTTACCTACTCCATGTCTCACGGTGGTTTCTTCATCTCCTGGACATTTCTAGATAAGCGGTGGGACCTTTGGGAGTTTCTAACAAACTTACAGTTTCCAAACTTGGGAATTTTGCAGGAGGCAAAGCTTTAGTGCGCCCCCTGGTGACTGAGCAGTGGAACTTTATTTACAGTCGCTTGTCCTTGAAGCATCCATTAAACCCCATCTTGACTCAACTTCTTTACTTCCCACATGCTTTGGGAAGTCCAATAAGGATGGAGGTGGGTCCTACTCTTCCCCTCCTGGGGTTGCCCTCCTCTCTTACTTCTTCAATATCCTCAGCGCAGCTACTGAAGCCCCTGCCTGGCCATCCAGGATCCAGATACAGGCTGTAGGAACAGCTACTTGTAAAAGAAGAGGACGGCAGAACAGAGAAGCCTTTCCCAGTGTGCTCACTCAGACCTTGTGTGTGCCGGAGGCTAGAGTTAGATCAATTGGCTGATTGTTAGAATCGCTCCAGGCTAGAGAACACTGGAGACCAGACCCTACAGAAGCAGGTTTTCCTTTCATCAGAACAGCCAAGGGCAGAAGCCACTCCTGGGGAGTGTGCTAAGGACTGTGTGTGTGTGTGTGTGTGTGTGTGTGTGTGTGTGTGTGTGTGTGTAGGGGTGGAGTTTTATAGGACAGAAAAGGGAACTTGTGCTCCCTTCCCCTGCAGTCTTCAAGCTTGTAAATGCTCTTCTTATCAAGAGCTCACTGGGTCCTAACTTCCTGCAGAAGATGCTGTCTTTGTGTTTTGAACTTACCTGTCCTGGAGTTGCTCAACTTGCCAGAGGCTTTTGGGTTGTTTGGCCTTTAGCTGTATCAGCACCAGATGTTTTAAACCTCCACAGACACCTGGAGAGGCTACGCAGGTTGCACTGGCTCCCGAAAGTACCGGCCCCAGACACATCTACTTCCAACAGTGTGGGCTTTTCTCTGTAGCCATTGTCGCGGGAGTCAGAGAGAGCATTTCTCTCGAGGGCCTAGCAGAGAGACTGCAGTGACTGCCACAAACAAGCAAGGCCAGTGCACTGGCCACACTTCCCTTCAGTAAGGCAAAAGGGAGCTTTTCTTCATTTTTCTGAGAAACTAGGAGAAAAGGTTAATGCTCAAATTTCCCAAACCTGTTTCAATTGTTGTGATCTTCCTTCTGCCTCTGCCAAGGGGCTCACACTCACACAAAGGAACCAGAGGTAACCTGATCTCATCCTCTAAGTCCATCCTCCTGTCTGCAGCCTTCCAAGAGGAATAGCACCAAGCCCACAAAGCCCCTTCTTGTTTCTATTTTCTTCATCATTTTGTTGTCTATAAAGTAAGCCTTCAGTGCTTGGTTCCAGGAAAACTTACTGCATCTGATAGCCATCGGATAAGAGCCATCGGATTCCAGAAACACAAATGAGGCAGTCAAGATCTTTAAACTAAAAGTAACATCCTCTAGATCTTTTTATTTTAGAATTTATTTTGAAGGTGTGTGTGTGTGTGTGTAAATGTAGTGTTGTACATGTGAGTGCAGCACGCACAGAGGCCAGAATCGGGCACCAGATCCCCAGAGCTGGAATTACAAGCAGTTGTGAACTGCCCCCCAAAGGCTGCTAGGACCAGAATTCCATCTGCTGCAGCGCCGTGTGGGACCTTAACCTCTGCACCGTCTCTCCAAGCCCTCTAGATTTAGATCTGTCTTGTGCAAAAGTCATCTTTCCATAAATACTTGGGAAAGATCATGTACTTATCTTGAATGTTTTGTGGGGTTTGTTTGGCTTGGGACATATTAATCATTGTTATTGCTTGTCCTATGGTGTCCTATATTCTGCAAGTATATTCTGGTGGATATCGCTTATGAAGAATCTCTCTCCAGATGCTTTTATTGAAAAATTAATAATTACCTCAGAGTAAGAGTCTTCTCTGCCATGAATCAGGATATAAGCGACAGACAGCACCAGCTGTGAGAGAAACTGAAAACTGGAAGCCCGCCCCTCAAGGTCACTGTGAAGCTGTCCGAGGTCAGACAAAAGCCCTTTGGAGCCTTTTAGGCTTTCTGGAGTAGGTGGGGGAGAGACTTTCTCCTCACATCCTAACACATCAGAAACTTTTGAACCAGCTTGGCAAGAAAGGCTTCACCTATGCCTGGGGGTTCTGAGTCTTTGATCCGGAAGTTTTCCCACACAGGTGCAGCTCCATCACAATACTAACAGCCACCCTGCTTCCCAGTCCCAGGCGCAGCCCTGCATCTAACCTGTAGGTTAGACTCTCACAGGAGGCCTCTTTACCTTAAGGCAGTGGTTCTCAGCCTTCCTCAAGGGGCTCGAGACCCCTTTGGCAAACCTCTATTTCCAAAAATATTAATATTACAATTCATAAAAGTAGCAAAATTACTGTTAGGAAGTAGAAATGGAATAATTTTATGCTCGAGGAGTCACTACGACACAGGGGTCACGGCATTTGGAAAGTTGAGAGCCACTGCCTTTAGGGCATCGAACCTAACTTGGTTTAATTTTTACCCACAAGCCTCTTTTCCCCAAAGAACATCCTAACCTGTTTCTGGTAGCCTGCCCAGTAGTTCCACTGATCCATGCTCTCCTGATTTAAAGTGCCCTGTGGCATTTTATTAAGTCAACACAGTGACCCTCACAAGTCCAATAATATAGTCAGGGCAAATCCACCCTGCTCCCAAGTCCCCAGAGGAGTTAAGGAGCCACACAGCTGTGATGAGCATACCCACGGATCTTAAAGAGCAGAGTGAATGGCTGGGCAGTGGTGCCTTTAATCCCAGCAATGGGGAAGCAGAGCAGGTGGATCTCTCTGAGTTTAAGACAAGCCTGGGCTACATAGTGAGACCCTGTCTTAAGAGGAAAAGATGGAGGAGGAGGAAGAAGAGGAGAAAGAGGAGGAGGAAGAGGAGGAGGAGAGGAGGGGGAAGTCTAGAAGAGGTTGTTTACCTAAATTCAAAAACAGACAAATGGAACAAAGTCTTTATTTCCCAACAGGGAATGCAGTCAAGTGACCCAGAATCCAGACTGGGTGGTCTATTCCTCCTCAGGAGACCGTGACAACTAAATGCTTCGTGTCACCGATGGAGCTAACATTCCTGGCACTCTTGCATGGTCGCGAGACATTCTTTAGTGAAGTAATATGTCGATTTAATTGCAACCATCTAAAGTTTGGAGATGTCCCACAATGACAAGTACCAACCTCTCTGCTTAGGTAATAGACTGGGTTTCACTGCTTTAGTTATCTGCTGCTCTGATACGGATTACTTATGCACACAGCCCAAATTAGTTACTTAAAACCACACACATAAGCCAGGCATGGTAGTATAGGCCTGTAGTCCTAGCTTTCAGGAGGCCGAGGCAGGAGGATGGCAAATTGAGGCAAGTATGAGCTGCACAATGAAAGACTGTCCCAAATGACCAGAAACAAACAAAAATCCACCAGTATCTCACTTAACTTCAGAGGCTGGGAACGTATGTATATGTATATGTAGTTAGCACTAGCTTTGGACAGCTCACGCCAGAATATCCAACGCCCTCTTCTGGCCACCTCAGGTACTGCACTCATGTGCACCAACACACACACACACACACACACACACACACATCAACATATAATTTTTTAAACACCATACAACCAGATACAATATCATATGCCTGCAGTCCGGCTCCTTGGGAAACTGAGGCAGGGAAGTCACGTGAATCCAGGAGTCTGAGATCAGTCTAGGCAGCATATTGTGACTTAACTCTTTAAAATAAACAAATAGGGATTGTGAGCGTAGCTCAATGAAAGAGCATGGGAAGAATAAATCTTGCATAAATATCCATCTACCCATGGGATGAATAAATATTGCTTCAATGTTCATCTTCCCATGGGTAGAATAAATATTGTTTAAGTGTTCATTACCCAAAGTAATCTACAGAGTCAATGAAATCCCTATGAAAATATCAAGAGTCAAGCTATTTTAGAATATGTGAAAATTATTGCAGAGACACCTATCATAGAAACTACTCATTGCTACCATGGCCAAAGGATACTGTCACCAAGGAAAACAGTATTTGTGTCCATGTGTGACAGACATGTGGAAGACCTCCCTCAGAGGCAAAATAGGACCACCTGCACCCTCAAAAAAAAAAAAAAAAGATAAGGAGAGGAGCTTGTAAAGGGAGGGTTTGATCACGTGGCTACCGGAGAGTAGCCATCTGGAAGGCTGCACCAGAAGCATAGCTTGAACAAAGAACACCACAGCCTCCTACAAGGACCTGTGCACACAAACAGGCCAGCCTTAGATTGACACCACGCCACTTTTGTTACTAATCCAAGGATTACTGATTCAAGACATCAGATGTAAGTCTTCTTGGCTTTTAAAACCTCCCTTTGCCTCAACCCCTGGAACACACCATGGCTCACCATGGTGCAGGACACACACACACACACACCTCCAACATGCTGATATTCTCAGGCAGGTAGTGTCATCTCTCTGATGGATTTATTTAATTAATGATGGTGTAAATTCTCTCAATTTTTCCAGTACTTGTGTAGCCATTGCTTTTTCATTGCTGCAACCACAGTACCTATGGGAAACAACTTAAGAGAGAGAAAAACATTTTTTTTCTGTTCTGTTTTGGGTTTTTGTGTGTGTGTGTGTGTGTGTGTTTGTTTGGTCCATGGTGTCCTAACAGCTCCGAACACTGTGGAAGACGTGTGTAAAGGCTGTTCACATCTTGGTAGACGGGGGAAGCAGACAGTGGGGCAGGGACAGGAGGAAAAAATAATCTTCAAAAGCCCACCCTTAATGACCTACTTCTACTTGCTAGACAGTACTTGTTAAAGATTCCAGAGCCTTCTAAATTAGCAGCATCAGCCGGAGACCAGGCATCAAAGCATACACCTGTGGGGGCATCTCAGTGTCACTCCATAACACCTGGGGAGTCATTCACCCCCAGATGGGTTCCTTCCCCTGTCTTCTTGCTCTTCTTGCCAGTCACCAGGCTAATGTGCAAATGCTGTGACTAAGCAGTTACCCTTCTGGAACCAATAAATATAAAGTCTTTGAGCTAAGTTATCAAATTGAATGCTCAACGCTAAAAACAGCAAATTCAAACAAATTTTCATTCATTCTCCAGTATGTTTTATAATTGTTTTGAAAAAGGATTGCAATAATGATTTATAATAGTCACATATATTTTACAATCTAATTTACAATAATAAATTATAACAATAATGTCAGATTGGAGTTATCTTACACCATTCAAGATTGTTTGAGAAGTTGATTAATTCCATCTTACTTTTTGAATTATGAAGTATATCATTATAATATACTAGACACCCATTCAATAAAAAGCCATCTTTTTAATTTTATTTGAAGAAATAAACCATTTCTATCATCTATCATTTATCTATTTCTCTCTCTCTCTCCCTCCTTTCTCCTTTTCCCACTGTAAGAAATAAAATCTGGAGGTTTACGTTCAAAGATGCCTTGGTTCAGTTTAGGTCCAGAAACTCTAGAAAACTCTCAAGCCTGCTGACCAATGCCTGACTGTGTCCCCTCCCTCACCCCAACCTAAATTCTGCTCAGCTAACCACTTCAACACACACCCAGACTATAAGTCTAGAGTAGAAAATGACTAATGGTCACTCTTGTCACAGGCCATGTGTCCAATATGCTCTGAGATAATAAACAGGATGTAGCATGCAGAAATGAACTTACATTTAGTTTCTGTTGAGAAAAAAAAACGGATGTAAACGATAGCAGGATTGCACCCTCCTGCTCACTCAGTTAGAGTAACAGAGAGGAGGGCATTGTGTTAGGGTTTAGGATACATTCTTGGGGCTGGAGAGATGGCTCAGTGGTTTAGAAAACTGACTTCTCTTCCTAGAGGTCCTGAGTTCAATTCCCAGCAACTATGTGGTGGCTCACCACCATCTGATGCCCTCTTCTGGTGTGTCTGAAGACAACTACAGGAGAGAGAGAGAGGACTGCGGGATATCCCAGCCCCCTGTTCTCTCTCTCTCTTCCTTCCTCCCTTCCTCCCTTCCAAATTTTTCCCTCCTCCCCTCTAACGCACACTTTAGACCTAAGTGTATTTATGTCAAGCATCCCACAAGACCCTCATCTGGACCTGAGATCCCCACACGCACCCACCTGTCCACCATTTTTCCTTCCATCTTTAACTCCCGCAGCAGGCAAAAGAGAGTAACAAAACAGCCCGACTGCAAACCTGGTGCCCTTGAGACCGGTGGATGGTGAAACAGTGCCAACAGACCTTATCTGATCTCTCGTGATGTTATATTTTAATATCTCATGGAGTAAAAATAACTACGGTGATACAGAGAGGCCTGAAGCTTCCGTCTTGAGAAGCTGAGCCAGGGAGAAAAAGCTCTGTGTGGACCGCTGACTGCCTCCACCTCCTCAGTCAGTTTCAATGTTGTGAACTCTAGATTTGATGGTGTTCTCTCTGTTGATATTGGATGATGCACTATCTACCTTCTTACCTACCAACCTCTTATTCGTTACTCTCGTACTCTGGCCTGCTATATACTCAGTAAGCTCACTACAAATAGGGTTAGGGTTATTGTTGATAAGTCCCCAGACCATCCAGGTCATCTGGCTTAATAATAAACAGCTAGGAGCCAGAGAATATGGGCACCTTCTCAGAGCTGGACGAAGAGAAGAATTCTGTTCTGACACTCCCGTGAAAAATGCCACAGTTGTGCTGACACCTCGATTCTAACTCGAGAATTTATTTACAGTTCTGACGCTGCCACCCCCACGTTTTTAAGATAATAAATGTGTCAGGTCTTAGGCCATTGAGCTTAGGGTGTTTTGTCATACAGGAAGAGGAAGCCAGTACACTACATAACAGTGATACATTTATTCACAGGACAAACAAGTGAAAGCGGAAAGTTACTGTTACAAATCTGACCTTGGCGTCCACTCAGAGCTCGGTTACAGTTATAAACCTGATCTGAGACTTCCCCTTGCAGCTCTTTTGTTGAAGGTTCGCCCCTCAGCTGACAGAGCTTCTGGAGGTCAGAACCTAACTTAAGTCTGTCCTTAAGGGTATGTGATAAGCTATAGCTCCCCCTCTCACCTCTCTTCTCGCCCTCCCTCTTCTCTCCTTCCTGACCACCGTGAGGTGGGAGGCTTTGCTCTAGAACATGTTTACCACATGTCGTGCCCTGGAGCCAAGTGGTCAGAGGCCGAAATCTCGAGCCAAATGAACCTTTTTCCTCCTCGTCAGTCAGCCAGGGGTTTTCTCACAGTAAACTGGAGGCGACTAATGCAGAACCCAGTCTCAAACAAACCTCAGTTTACATGAATGAGCAACACCTTGCTCGAGGCGATCACATCAGGTGGCTCTGGAAGGTTTTTTTGTTTTTGTTTTTGTTTTTTTTATGAGATATTTTCTTTATTTACATTTCAACTGCTATCCTGAAAGTTCCCTATACCCTCCCCGCGCCCTGTTCCCCTACCCACCCACTCCCACTTCTTGGCCCTGGCGTTCCCCTGTACTGGGGCATATAAAGAAGATATATTTTTTAAAAATAACAAATGTAATTGAGTAATACGTGTTAGTTCTTTATGGCAAAGACCTAAGTAGTAAAAATGGGGCAAAATGGAATGAGGTGAGAAGACAGAAAGGTGCCCCCTTCCCAACATTCAACTTTTCTCACCACAAATTTACTATTAAGGAAATAACACCTTGGACTTTAAAAAAAAAATTAGATTATTTGAAGCTTTAAATTGAGACTAAAAAATAAGCTGTGATAAACAAAGGATATATTCTGCCAATGCACATCCAGCTGACTGTCCAAACACACTTACAACTGATGTCTTTATACCTGTAAACATTAGAAGATGTTAATCCACAGGGCGGGGGGAGGGAGTCATAGCTGAGTGAAAGAGACCTTTCTTGGCTTGTGCAAAGCCCTGAGTCCAATCCCCAGCTCTGTAAACCAACAGACAATATTTTTAAGTACCGAAGATATATTTTAAAATGTGTATTATGCCAAGCAGTGGTGGCGCACGCCTTTAATCCCAGCACTTGGGAGGCAGAGGCAGGTGGATTTCTGAGTTTGAGGCCAGCCTGGTCTACAAAGTGAGTTCCAGGACAGCCAGGGATACACAGAGAAACCCTGTCTTGGATAAAAGCAAAAACAAAATTAATTAATTAGTTAATTAAAATGTGTATTACATTATTTATGTATGGGGGCAGCATGTTTGCAGGAAGTCCATTACCAACTAAGCTATCTCACCGTCCCTGAAAAATCCTGGACAGCATCTGAAGAAGATGACGGATGTTTGTCAGCCAGCCCTGCTTCTTCTTATTTTGGAAGGAGAACACTGAGATCCATATAGACACAAACGTGGAAAATCCTTCCTGAGCAGGGCTCTGAGCCTTTGTGTTCACATTGTGCAATCTTATCATAGCTCTCTTAATCAATCACCCCCTGTTAGCGAGTTCATGAAAATTTAAAGTTAGTCACTTTTTTAAGTTCTCATAAGGAAGTATCTTGAGACGGCTGTGCCTTTTTAATAGTTGGGCGTTTTCAGTCTTTTGATGTAGTTAATAGCTAGTGGGAGTCACTCCCGGCTTGCTTTATCTATTATACGATTAAAATTCATGAACTTCACTGAAGATAAAAACTGCCTAAGATCTGAGAAGTCTTTTAACTGGCATTCGGCATAAAGATAAGCTAAAACAGACAGTGAGCTTTCCTGTGGATACCCTTGAATCAAGGTGAAATGGTGGCAGCCTCCCTCCTGTCCAGGCAAACTGCAGCTTCCCGGGTGTCACAGGAAATAAGGCATAGTTGGTTCTGAAGCCAAACAGAAGTGGCTGTAACCTGGAAGCTCAGATGCATTCAGGTTGCCCCAGATAACTTGTTCTAACATGCAAATGGTTTCATGAAGTTTTTATACTTACAGAACAAAAGAAAGTCATGAATTACAGTGCTTCTAAACACACTCGTGAGAACGGCAGGTGGGCGGTCACAGCGAACTTAGCTGTAAGTTTCAGGTGCTGTGTCTCTCAGGCGTTGTCAGTTTTAGCGTTGGGATGGACAAAACTCATGAATGGTCAGTTCATCCATTTTCCTGAGAGACAGGAGGTGTTAGGTAAGACAGAGGTGGGCGGTGAATAACTAGGAAAGGGGCAGAGGCCGTCTAAAATCATTTAGCTCTGGATATACAACATTGCACGTCTTTACAATTCCAAAGTTCTAATCTGCCCCTCATCCTTCCAGAATCTTTAACACAGCTATGGCTTTTTTTTTTTCTAGGAACTTCAGTTCACACAAAATATTCATTGTAAAACAAGGATGCTTGATTTTTTTTTTAATTGAAGCAAAATCTCCCAAACAGAGATTTAACCATGTTAAAATTAAACCCAATTCAGTGGTGTTACATACATCCAACCATATTGTACAACCAAAACAATCTCTTTTTTTTTCCCAAAATTTCATCTTCACAGATGTTTAAACATAGTTAGTCACCAAATATTAATAATACATGAACGGATAAAGACTGCAATTGTTTTAGTTAAAAGAGGCCAAATATCAAACAGCTATCTGTCCCAGCTCTTTGTCTTTTCTGATGCCAACAGAGACTTCCAATCCTGTCAGTGGAAGTCAGCAAAGATCAAAGGGTCTTAATGTTGCCTCCGAGGAAAGAGCAGACTCTTTGCACATTTTAATAAGCCAGGAATGTGCAGTGACCTGCAGGGCAGATAATGTTCCCCAGGCTTTCCAAGAGTCAGCAGTCAAAACACCCAGACTACCTCTGATAGGTAGGGATGTCACAAGTCACCCTGATGACACACTGGCTTGTGTTTTTCAGTGCTGTGTGATTTAACCTGGTTAAGTTTTCAATCACTTAGCAACATCAAATATCAGACTCTGATATCTGGAAAGGCTGGTGGTTTATCTCAGTTCATTAGAGTTTGGTTTCACCTATTAAAGAAGCATCATCTTCCCTTCTTGACTAGGGCCTGGCTCACCACCAGTGTCTCTTTGGATCTTGCTCTGTAGACCAGGCTGGCCTTGAACTCACAGAGAACCACCTGCCTCTGCCTCCAGGGTGCTGGGATTAAAGGCATGAGCCACCACTGTCCAGCACCACCATCTGGTAACCAGTGCCCCTTATTAGCAAAAGTTAGCAGGGAGTCAGATGGCAAGAGGTAGAGATTTTCTCAGTCTCACACTGAAGCTGATTCTCAAGTTTAGGTGTACACTACCACACAGAACAGAGCTACTGTGCATTAGAGGGACAGTCCGCTCCTCTGATTATTTAGCATTCGTAATCTTTAATAATGTCTAAACATCCCTTCCCCCAGCAAGGCTCATGCTGCTCCCCTTAAAACGCAATTATGCTTTTCACAAGTGGCCAAACCTTCATCCCATGAAGCCTTGTTCCTCGACAGTCTCGTTTTTCTTGGTTCTTACAATCTTTCACTATGTTTTACTAGGAGATATCCAAACTCCCTTTGTGTCGTACAAGACCTTTTCTCCTAGGTCATCAGTTATCCCAGTCTTTTGGTTCAAAGGTCTAAAGACCCTGACTGTCATATGATGGCCTCTTGTATGTAGTAAAGCTGATCAGCAGGTGAATGGTCAGTCCTTCTGGGAATAGCACCATCTTTGGAGGTAATCATTGATGTTTGTTTTAGAACATCTAAGTCACTGTAGTTGCAGTAGTTAATACTGTGTGTATGTCTGTGTGTGTCTCTGTGTATGTGTTTGTGTATATCTGTGTGTGTCTGTGTGTATATGTCTCTGTGTGTCTATGTGTCTGTGTCTGTTTGTACGTGCATGTCTGTGGGTGTATGTCCCTGTGTGTCTGTGTCTGTTTGTATGTGTATGTCTCTGTGTGTCTGTGTGTGTGTCTATGTGTGTCTTTGTGCGTATCTGTCTATCTGTGTGTGTGTCCGTGTCTATGTGTGTCTCTGTGTGTGTGTCTGAGTGTATGCTCTGTGTGTCTCTGTGTGTGTGTCTGTGTGTTTCTGTGTCTGTCTGTCTGTGTGCATGTGTCTATGTGTCTATATATGTCTCTGTGTGTGTCTGTGTGTGTCTGTCTGTGTGTGTGTGTCTGTGTGCATGTGTGTGGAGTAAGTGCTGTGCACTCCACATCTCACCCGCATCCTCCATCCATTGTGCACAAGCAGAGGAGCCTGGAGACGTGGGCTGATGCCCACAGCAGAGGACATCCCATCCACTCTCATTATGGTCCTCATCTGCTGAAGTTCCTCTTTGGTGACTATTTATAGAACCTAAATATCTCCATGAATGTTATCTGTCCAGGAGAACCTCCTGCATGTTCCTTCCCAGGACTCTGTGCTGTACTTTCCAGACCCCTGACTGTGTAGCCAACCTTTCACTCCTGCCCACAAACAGCTCAAATGGTCTCCTCATCCAAGCCTTCTCCCCATCCAAGAAGTTAGGCCCAGGGTGTCCTTTCCGATTGCCTTTCAGGCACCCTTTGTAACTGTGTCTCCCATGTGGTGCCAGTGTATAACAGATTCAGTTGCAGTCTTCCCCCCAAGGATCAGCCATGGAAAAGTCCCCGTGGACTGGGAGAGATGTGGACTCCCTGTTCCTCATGCCTGCCCCTCTGGAGTCACCATGCACTCCTTAGTTCCATCATCTGTTCCGGTATTAGCTTGCCCACTTGATACCAGGCATAAAGTAAATACAACAATAAACAGATCTCCATGGCTTTGTGGGGACTCTGTCACACAGAGGATCTGTCATTTGCTGTTTATAAAACCTTGATCAAACCACTCAGGTCTTTAGACTATAAGTTCTTCAATGTGAGATGGATCACATAGCACTTGCTTCATCAGGATGTGTTGAGGCTGAGTGAATGAATGCACGAACACACAGAGACACAGAGACACACAGAGACACACACAGACACACAGGGATACATACACACAGACACACACAAAGACATACAGACACATAGACAGACACACATGTAGATACACACATACAGACACACACAGACACACATGCTCAGAGTAGGCCCTGACACATACTAAACACAGAGGAAAAACATTCTTTTCTTCCTTCCTTCCTTCCTTCCTTCCTTCCTTCCTTCCTTCCTTCCTTCCTTCCTTCTTTTTGATAGCATCATATTCCATAGCCCAGGCTGACCTGGAAGTTACTATGCAATACAGACAGGAACCAAAGTGGCCTCACTTTCCCATCTTGGAGATTATAGATATGAGTCACCATGCCCAGCTGAGGAAATGCTACTCTTCCTACCTACATTTGAGAGAGAGAGAGAGAGAGAGAGAGAGAGAGAGAGAGAGAGAGAGAGAGAGAGAGAGAAAGAGAGTATGTGTGTGAAAGTGTGTGTGTGAGAGAGAGACAGATAGTTGTGCGAGAGAGTGTGTGTGTATATGTGTGTGAGAGAGACAGAGAGTATGTGAGACAGTGTGTGTATGAGACAGTGTGTGTGTATGTCTGTGTGAGAGAGACAGAGAGTATGTGAGACAGTGTGTGTATGAGACAGTGTGTGTGTATGTCTGTGTGAGAGAGAGAGTTGTGTGTGTGAGAGAGAGACAGAGAGAGTGTGTGTGTGTGAGAGAGAGGGTGTGTATATGTCTGTGTGAGAGAGAGTATGTGTGTATGTGAGAGAGAGAGACAGAGAGAGAGTATGTGTGTGTGAGAGAGGGTATGTGTGTGAGAGAGAGACATAGTGTGTGTGAGAGAGAGAGACAGTGTGTATGTATGTGTGTGTATAAGAGAGAGTGTGTGTAAAAGAGTGTGTGTGTATGTTTGTGTGACAGTGTGTGTGAGAGTCAGAGTTGTGTGAGTGTGTACATGTCTGTGAGAAAGACAAAGAGTGTGTGTGTATATGTGTGTAAGAGAGAGCATGTGTGAGAGAGAGTGTGTGCGTATGTGTGTGAGAGAGAGAGACAGACAGAGGAGAGAGAGAGAGAGAGAGAGTATGAGGGGGGAATTTTAAGGGGGCAAGCAGCAGCCACAGAAGCCCAGCAGGCCAGTAGCAGGCTGGTAACATCATCTTGCCAGAACAGAACTGGAGCCCTGGAAGTGCCCAGCCTCCACATCTCACAACGCATAAGGGAAGAAGCCAGAGGCATAACCTAAGGATAAGATGAGGCCTCTAGGAGGGTGTTTGCATGGCACTGCTGAGTCAGACAGAGCTGACTCTATGTCTCAACCGTGCCACTTCCTAATTATGACACCCTGGGCAAGATCTCTGCCGGTGAAGAGGAGGACCACGGTGATGACGGTGAGGACCATGATGACCATGAGACAGCCAGTCTAGACACATAAACATAAGCTTCTGTGTCTCCTTGTTGTGCCTGGGGTTTGTCCTGAAATACAGAATATGACTCAAAACTGGAAACTGCTTCTGGTCAGTGGAAGCAAAGGAACACTGTGAGACGCTTTGGGCATGGCCATCGGCCTGAGAGAAAGTTGAAGCTTCTCGCTGCTGAAAGCCGAACAGAGGAGTCAAATTTCTGCATGTGGGCTGAGGCAGGGCCCCTCCAGGGTCCTGTCCCTTCAAGGAATCCTTCCCTGGTGTGTGCAGTTTTGTCCCGATCTACTTTAGGATCTGAGAGAAAAGCCTCACTCTGAAGAATCTGAGTTGCCAGCCCAGCCTGTAGCCACAGGGAAAGCAAGGCTTAGCTTGAGTGGCATTTGTCAAGTCAAAGCCTAAGTTGTGCTTTCTTGTTTGTATTGTGTGTGTTTATACTTTCATATTTGTGTTGTGGTGTATATGTGTATGGTATGTGCATGGGGGGCGGCGTATGGACACACATTTGTGCGTGTGCACGTGGAGCTCTGAGGTGACATCAGGTGGCTGCTTCCATTGCCCTCCAAGTCTTTGGAAACAGGCCGTCCCACAGAGAAGCTCATCACTTGCCAGGGTCTTCCAGGACCAGCTCCTCATCTGCCTCTCTCCACACCTCTGCCACCAGCCTCTGCCACATCAGCCCAAGGCTGGGGTTACACGCATGCTCCACTATGCCACACTTTTTATATGGGTTTTGGGGATCTGAATTCAGGCTCTAGTGCCTTCATGGCAGGCAGTTTACTGATCCAGTCATCTGCTTTCTTCTCAAATGTAAACTATTGCTTTGGGTAAATACAGATGTCTCGGTATGGGACAGCCAAGTGTTGGGCCTGTAGCACATGGACCACCCTGATGGGGATGTAGTAGTGAAAAAGGCTGTCCATCTGCTAAGACAGGGCAGCTAGGAACTCCCTGTACTGTCTGCTTAGTTCTACTGTGAACCTAACAGTGCTCTAAAAAACTAAAATGTCAGAAAAATGTATTGAAAGCTACTGCGTGCTGAGGCAGACTACTTAAAGATGTGGCTTGTACTGTCTTTTCCCACTTGGCTTTGTACAGTCATCCTTCCAAACGCCCTTTCTTTCCCTTGTTCATGCTTGAACAGTTTTCAAATCCTACACACGCTTCCCCCATCGAGTTTTTGTGCGTTGTGGTGTGTCAAAACCAGTCTTCTCCAGTGTAGAAGACTATGTGTACAAAGCAGGAAGTGACTCTGGACCAGGACATCCTGACAGTCACCCCCCTCCTTAGTTGCTAATAAGAACAGACCCCTCGGTGAAGTGTTAATTTCCACAGGCCACCTCTCACCTCTTTATCTTTGGAAGCGAGAGGAGAAGGTTGCAGTCTCCCTCCCACCCCCACCGCCAAGCAGAACTTCCAGATGTCAGTTATTAAATCAGGGGAGTTATAGCACTGGCTCTTTCCCAGGGGTGGTTTGTGAAGGCTGGTGTCAGATAGTTCAGACTTCTGCTGCCTCTGCTCAGCCCACCTCTGGCCCTAGTCTGCTGGTGTTGTTCTGCTCAGAACTGTAGAAGTCCTGAATAATGATAGCTTTCTAGGACGGGTTCCAGATAGAAGGCTGTGAAACAGAAGAAGTTCTACCCTTCTCGACTTGAGCGTCCCACCTCTGCCTCTGCCTCTGGGCCACTTCTTCAATGAGATGGGGGAGGAAACAGAATCTCACACACATCTGCCGATTCCTGAACGATATTTTGCTGATCTTCAGTTTGCTACCTATGCAGGAACAAGAGTTTTATAAAACTAAGTAAGCCCATCCCATGATACCACCTCTGCCTCTCTTTAACCTCTGGGCTGTGGTGTAAAAGATCTATGTCAACCCATGCCCTCAGAGAACCAGGCTCCATGATGAGATGGGTGTTGGATGGATCTGCAAGTCATGCGGAAGAGAAAGATGGGAAGGATAAAGTACAGAATGGAGTCAATGACACCAAGAAAGGGGAGAATGAAGAGAGAGTGTCCAGACATGCCATGCTCTGCTCATGCTTGGAAGGAGGTGAGGCCAAAATAAAGCCCACAGCCAAAGAAGGGGTTCCTGTGCTCTAGAACCTATCTTAGCACCCCTTACTAAAGCCCCCAGTCAGCCATCATACCATATACTCCTCCTGGAGTATAAGGGCCATGAGATGTGATCAATGGTCCAAGGTCCCCTGGCCCCTGAGGTGGATGCTCTGTGCGAAAGTACTGACATATATCCATCCATTGTCAGTGTTCCCATAATACCTAAAAAAGTAGTCATTTTATCTTCTGCCTGCATGTCTCTGCTTCCTAGCTACAGATACACTGTGCCCAACTGCCTCATATCCCCGCCACCCCAGCAACCATGCAAGAAGTCCTCCATGGTGGTACACACTCCAAAGTGGAGACAGGAGGCTCCCTGCAGCTTGCCTGGCCCTAATCAAAAAGTCCTCAGCCCCAATGTGAGAGCCCACGTCAAAAGACAAGGTGGACCATACCAAAGGATCGAATCCAAGGGTGGTCACTGGCCACCATGTGCATACAACAGCAGCCTGTACTCGTGTAAACCTGCACCACCACCTACATGAAAACACACCCAAGTAAAGTACATACCGGGGTGGGTGTCAGAAATAGAATAATGACTGCAGTCTGAACCGATCTTCACTTTCAATAAGTATAATATAAATGTATAAATTATGAATATAAATAAGTATAATTTATGATTATATGTATAATATATAAATATAAAATAATATAAAACACACAGGAGACTGCTTGGAATCACTCTCTATTTGCCACGTCTTGACTGATTTCACCACACACTCTCGGGTGTTTGACTCATTAGTTTTTTTGGTGGGCTTCAGAAATGTGCTTGCCTGCTTCTAGCAGACTCTTCAGTTCAGGCCTAGCAAGTGTGCCAACCTTTTCCTTTATTTCCAACCCTACCCCTTCCCTGTTTCTCATAACCATTGCCTACCCTCTTGAGAAGGGGAGAGCCCTGCCAAGAATGTATCTAGCTTCTTGCCCTTGCTACAAAACTCCTTGCATTTGTATCCTTACCTGAATCCTGGACGGTGTCTTCCTTCAAAAGTCCCTTCTCTACACTGACTTTAACATCTCAGCTTGTTTTTGCAGACTTGCTGTCTCAACTCCATCTTCTAGCCTGCAGTTCCTGGCTTCCCTTGTTCCCCTGTTTCCTTGGGGTCAGGCCATGAAGAGTCCCTGCTCCAAGAAGGAATGTGTTTCCCTCGATCTTACAGTTTGGGGTTCCCATCAAGAGTCTTCTCAAACAACTTGGGTGACTAAAGCTTAGTGGTCCTAATGTCCAGCCAGCACTAAGTTAGCCACATATGACAAGGCTCACTATTGTGTTCTGCACCTATCCCTCATGGTCCTTGGGGGAGGGGTGATTGTCTTCATCCCTAAGTCTTTGACTGTCAGTCATTTTAACCGGCCCTTCTCTGATCTCCACTCCACCCCTCACTGTGCCTCCGGGGTTCTCCCCTGGTGAACAGCATCTTCTTTCTCCAGTAGCTTGTTTCTGAGCTCCCTAGCTGTCTCCACATGGTTGGCTGCCCAGAGCCTGTGTCTCTCTAGAGTGTTGACCTACTTTATCTATGCACAGTTTTCCTTGGATGTCTTGCCAAGTACCTCAAGCGGGAGCCACGCCAAAATCATTATCTTCCCATCCGACTGGTTCTTTGTGTTGCCTTTCCCTGCTTGGCTTTGTACAGTCATCCTACCAAACGCCCTTTCTTTCCCTTGTTCATGCTTGAACAGTTTTCAAATCCTACCATCGAGGCTTTGTATGTTGTGGTGCTTTCAGATCCTCCTCACAACAGCGAGCATCTCACCCAGGTTCCTTCTCTTCAGATGGCTTCTTAGCGATACAAAGTTAATATAAAATCACAGTTGACGGGCTGCAGAGATGGCTTAGCAGTTAAGAGCAGTGACTGTTCTTCTGAAGGCCCTGAGTTCAAATCCCAGCAACCACATGGTGACTCACAACCATCCATAATGAGATCTGATGCCCTCTTCTGGAGTGTCTGAAGACAGCTACAGTGTACTTATCTATAATAATAAAGAAATCTTTAAAAAAAAAATCACAGTTGACACATGTCCTTCTCTGCTCCATTCATGTCAGTAAGCTACTGTTGTCCTCCAATCAGAAGACAAGCTTCGTGTATAGAATCTAAGCCCTATCTAGTCTGCCCTCAGACTCTTCCTGACTTCTCTTTGCTATGTTCAACTTGTACATCATATCTCCATTTAAAACTGTTTCCTGTTCTCTAACTACAAATTCTGTTTTCACACCTTTGCTTAGGTTGTGTTTACCTCATGTCCTGTTCCCTTTTTCCTGCACATGTCATCAGCACGTTGACCTGCAGCGTTCTGAGTTTCTTTCACCTTCGAAGCTGCCGGGCAGCAGCGCCTGCTTTCCCTTTGGGAAGTTCCCTTGGTGTGGTGCTTCTCACAGTCCTGTCCTGAGCTCAGCTCACCAAGAAACAAGAGCAACGCCTTTCTGCTCCGCCATTCTCCTGTATAGGAGGCAGCCATGGCGCCCAGCGGGAATGGCATGATCCTGAAGCCCCACTTCCACAAGGATTGGCAGAGGCGAGTGGACACTTGGTTCAACCAGCTGTTGCGCAAGATCTGCAGGCACAAGGCCCAGCAGGCGAAAGCTCATTGCATTGCCCCTCGCCCCGTGTCCCGCCCATCAGGCCTATCGTGAGGTGCCCTACAGTGAGATACCACACCAAGGTCCGGGCTGGCAGAGGCTTCAGCCTGGAGGAGCTCAGGGTGGCTGGCATCCACAAGAAAATGGCTCGCACCATCGGCATCTCTGTGGACCCGAGGAGGCGAAAGAAGTCCACGGAGTCTCTGCAGGCCAACGTGCAGCGCCTGAAAGAGTACTGCTCCAAGCTCATCCTGTTCCCCAGGAAGCCTTCTGCTCCGAAGAAGGGAGACGGTTCTGCTGAAGAACTTAAGCTGGCAATCCATCTGACAGGAGCCGTGATGCCCATCCGGAATGTGTACAAAAAGGAAAAGGCCTGAGTTATCACAGAAGAAGAGAAGAACTATAAGGCTTTTGCCAGTCTCCGAATGGCTGGTACCAATGCCCGACTCTTTGGCATCCGAGCAAAAAGGGCAAAGGAAGCTGCAGAGCAAGATGTTGAAAAGAAAAAGTAATGTGCTGTTGGAGAGTTGCAATAAATTTTCCATAAAGAAAAAAGAAAGAAAGAAACAAACAAAAGCAACATGAACATCTTAGCTTTGCCACCACAGCTTGCAAGCCGGCCTATGCAGACTCTTTTTTTTTTTTTTTGGTTGTAGCCCTGGCTGTCCTGGAACTCACTCTGTAGACCAGGCTGGCCTCTAACTCAGAAATCCTCCTGCCTCTGCCTCCCGATTGCTGGGGTTAAAGGCCTGCGCCACCAGCGCCTGGCTCACAAGCCACATCTTTAAGTAGTCTGCCTCAGCACACAGTAGCTTTCAATACATTTTTCGAATGCTTTGGTTTTTTAGAGCACTTTTAGGTTCATAGTAAAACTAAGCAGACAGTACAGGGAGTTCCTAGCTGCCCTGTCTTGGCAGATGGACAGCCTTTTTCACTACTACATCCCCATCAGGGTGGTCCATGTGCTACAGGCCCGACACTTGGCTGTCCCGTACTGAGACATCTGTATTTACCCAAAGCAATAGCTTACATTTGAGGAGAAAGCAGATAACTGGATCAGTAAACTGCCTGCCATGAAGGCACTAGAGCCTGAATTCAGATCCCCAAAACCCATATAAAAAGTGTGGCATAGTGGAGCATGCGTGTAACCCCAGCCTTGGGCTGATGTGGCAGAGGCTGGTGGCAGAGGTGTGGAGAGAGGCAGATGAGGAGCTGGTCCTGGAAGACCCTGGAGAGTGATGAGCTTCTCTGTGGAACAGCCTGTTTCCAAAGACTTGGAGGGCAATGGAAGCAGCCACCTGATGCTCACCTCAGACCTCCACGCACACGCACAATTGTGTGTCCATACGCCGCCCCCCCCCATGCACATACCATACACATATACAACACAACACAAACATGAAAGTATAAACACACACATACACAAAGAAAGTAGTTTGGGAAGTTTATAAATTTGACAACTCATTCCTAAGTAATCAATGTATCAAGTAATTTTTTAAAAGGAAAATTAGAAAATACCTCTCAATGAACAAGGTGTGGTGACATGGGTCTGTAATCCCAGCCCTTGGGAGGTAGAGTCAGGAAATCCTGATTCAATAACATCCACACTATGTATCAAGTTCAAGGGTAGCCTGGGGTACATAATATGTTGTATCAAAAAACAACAGCAGAGCCGGGGGTGGTGGCGCACGCCTTTAATCCCAGCACTCGGGAGGCAGAGGCAGGCGGATTTCTGAGTTCGAGGCCAGCCTGGTCTACAAAGTGAGTGCCAGGACAGCCAGGGCTATACAGAGAAACCCTGTCTCGAAAAACCTAAAAAAAAAAAAAAAAAAACAGCAGAAAGAAAATACAATGACTCAAATGACAAAATGAAACTGTTATACAATGAAGGCAGTACTTAATGAGAAACAACTTTTATCTTTAAAAATATAGAAGAGCTGGGTGTAATGGTACAGGTCTTTGATGCCAGCACTTAAGATGCAGAGGTAGGCAGATCTCTGTGAGTTCAAGGCCAGCCTGGTCTGCATAAAGTTCCAGGACAGCCAGAAATACCCTGTCAGAGAGAGAGGGAGGGAGGGAGGGAGGGAGGGAGGGAGGGAGGGAGGGAGGGAGAAAGACAGACAGAGAGAGAGAGAGAGAGAGAGAGAGAGAGAGAGAGAGAGAGAACACAACAAACTCCAAAGCAAGTAAAAAAAAAAAAAAAGACTTATCAAAATCTAAAACAGAAGCCGAACAGTGTTGGTGGCGTGGTGTTCCAGGACTTGGCAAGCAGAGACAGGTGACTCTGAGTTAGAGGCCAGCCTGGTCTATAAAGGGAGTTCCAGGACAGCCAGGGAGCTACACAGAGAAATTTATCTTGAAAAAAATTAAAAAGGTAAAAAAAAAATTTTAAACCTACAACAGAAATAAGTGAGTCAGACAAAAGAGAAAAGCCACCAGAAGATAAACCTTCACCCATCCTGACAAAACAAGAAGATTCCAATCATTATTATTGCTGAATGGGTTATCACCACCAAACCTGCAGAACTAAGAAGAATTCTAAGGATTAGCACTAGCAATTATATCACGATAATGAGATATTCCAAGTGGAACAGATTCTTAGAAGTACAATTTTAACACATTTACACAATGGAGATGTATGTATCTGCCTGGCCTTAGACATGTGTTCCCAAGGGTGTACATGAAGAAGCGTTGGGCATATTCTCAAGAGTGACTAGTGACAGGTGACGATGTGGCTCTGTTTATCCTCCGTGTGACTGCTCACTGACTTCCACTGCAGAGTGGCTCTCTCTCTCTCTCTCTCTCTCTCTCTCTGTCTGTCTGTCTCTTTGTGTGTGTGTGTGTGTCTCTCTCTGTGTGTCTCTCTCTGTCTCTGTCTGTCTGTCTCTCTCTCTGTCTCTTTGTGTGTGTGTCTCTGTGTGTCTCTCTCTGTGTGTCTCTCTCTGTGTGTCTCTCTCTGTGTGTCTCTCTCTGTCTCTCTGTCTCTCTGTCTCTCTGTCTCTCTGTCTCTCTCTGTCTCTCTCTCTCTCTCAAAGAGGGTATTCCTGCCTGTCCTGGAACTTTATGCAGCCCAGGCTGGCCTTGGACTCACGGAGATCTGCCTACCTCTGCATCTTAAGTGCTGGCTAAACACGACAGTGTGACTCCAACAGCATGCTTGCTTTCTCTTCTCCTCTGTCTCCCTCCTGGCTGATGTGGAGGCTTCCGGCTTGCTCATCCTGCTGTCTTACTCACAGACTCATGAAACCATCCTCAGGCTTAAAACAATACTTTTTAAAAAAGTTATTAAGCTGAATAAAAGAACTTTGCCTTTTCTTCTAAGCGGCCTCTGCACCAGTGGCCCGTGGCGTGAGAATAAGCGACCAGATGCATTTCTTATTCCAGGTCAGCCATGTAGCTCACACGGTTGAAGAGAAACAAGTTTCCCACCACGGTGAGCATTGCACAGGGCTTTGCTGAGACAACCTATCATCAGTAAGTGACTTAGAGTGAGGAGCTGAAGAATTTAACAGATTACAGCCCTTTTTATGAGCTTCTGTCAACCATTTACAAACCTGCACCTTGATGGGTTACATGGGATGCTGCAACCTTGTCTCACCAGGATAAGAGAGCCTTTTACATCAGCATCTCATTAAATACTCAACCTCATAATTGACAAAGTGTTTATGGATCCACTTGGGGCCATTTGCGAGAGACTCTTATTTTCACGAGTAGAAGCTATTAAACGAATAAAAATCGTAGAAACTAAGGTGATTGGCTCTTAAAGACAAAGCTTAGGTCTCCAGCGCATTCCAAATAGGTCTTATAAGACCTCTCTCGTGTGGGACATCAAGGTATAGCTGGGGTCTAACAACAAGTAATATGCTCTTGTTCGACCCAGTAGCAATGTCTTAAGAAACCCACTTGTGTTTGCCTGGTCCTGCACTGTTCAATAAGCTCAATGTGGCTGCTGGCTGTACACGAAGTGAAATTCATTCTAACAGAGATGAGTGGTGTGTACAAAGCACATCTTAATTCCCAAGTTGTTACCAAAAAATTTTTACATTGCCCACCTGTCAATATGTTTGGAATATGGTGGGCTGAGTAAAATGCATTGCTAAGAACAGATTTCATCAACTTCTTTCTGTGTTTCCACGTGGCTACTAAACACTTGTGTTACACACAGGGCTATATTATTGCTGTATTGGATACCCAAGGCCTAGTCTTCTCACAGACCATTTGGCCTGGCTAAGGAAGGACACAAAGATATGCAGAGCCAAAAGGTTCATGTAAGCATGAAGACTCCACATGGAGAACTAATGCAGAATGAAACGAGGGATCTCCGAAATTTCCTTTTTCTTTCTTTTTTGTTTTCTTCTTCCTCTCCTTCTTTTGAGAGAGTCTCACTATACCCTCTCAAAAGGTAGCCTTAAACTCTCTATATATAGAGAGAGGCATGGCCTTGAACTCACAGAGATTCTCCTGTGTCTTCCTCCTGAGTGCTAGGACTAAACACACACACCAGTGCAGCCAGTTCGCCACCATCTATCCTGCCCTTCTGCCCTCCCTTCTCTTTTTCTTTCTTTTTGTGTTTTGTTTGTTTGTTTTGTTTTTCAAGACAGGGATTTTTTCCATGTAGCCCTGGCTGTTCTAGATCTTGCTCTGTAAATCAGGCTGGCCTGAAACTCAGAGATCTGCCTGCCTCTGCCTCCCAAGTGCTGGGATTAAAGGCCTAAGCCACCACCAGCCTATCTCCATCATTTCTGGACACAGGCAATGTTCATAAACTAAAGAGTTGGTTAGCAAGTTTATATGTATGTGTGTGTGTGTGTGTGTGTGTGTGTGCGTGCATGCACACACACACACACACACACACACACACACACACACACACACACCATGAAAACAGTTGCCCAGGCTTGGACTTACCTAATTATAATTTGACTCAGTTCCCTCAAACAGATGTTTGAAAACGTCCCAGTTTGTGTCCTAATGTCCAACATCACCAAATTACCCCTTTCTGTGATTTAGTGCCACATTTATGAGCTCTTTTATTAGCATTTATTTTAAACAGAACTGGGATCACTGAGGGCCCTCTCCTTACCTTACCCTATGGTCAAGTGCAGTCCATCTAGATCTACTGTGGACCTGGACTCCTCACAAGTCTCAGGGCCAGCCTCGACTGTCCAGTTTGTGTACAACCCAGCAGAAGTTCAGCATTCTCTTCTGACACCCCCACAGAAGATAGAAGGTTGGAATCTTTGACCGGCTCACTGTGTGACAGCCTAGAAACACGGGACCTTTGGACTCCCATGTGTCCTTTGCTCTCTCCCTCCCTCCCTCCCTCAATACACATTTACACAGTCTGAACAGAACCAGAGAGATTTTTTAGCACTACCGATCTAGATTCAATTAGGTTTGTTACATTCTGTTAGGGAAAAAAAAAAATTAAATGCGTCTAAAATTAGACCTAAGCTCAGAGAAATTTTATTCAGAGTCAGACCAGCAGCACAAACAGTTAACAATTATACATGACACTCACTGAAGTCCTTTCTCATAATGGGTTGGTGAGGGTGTTTGTGGTTTTCTGTTGTAATATATTCATTTATTACTGTTTCTCGGGGCATAGAAGTCATCCCTCAGACATTTGGATTTCTTCCTCAAAAAACAATTTTTTTTTCTAATAGAAATAAAGTCTACATATAAATGTGATCAGGGCATTTTATTAGTAGGACCCAATTTTGTAATTCTAAAGTGTTAATATTAACTTTGAAATACAATCTCATTCTCCCTGAGCCCATAACACCCTACAAGCAGTCCAACCAATGCTGGGCTGAGCCATCATTTTGCCTAAGGGACTTTTGTAGAGCAGACAGCCCAGGCTGTTAAAGATTCTTCCATCCTGCTGGGCAGTGGTGGTGCATGAGGCAGAGGCAGGTGAATTTCTGAGTTCCAGGCCAGCCTGCTCTACAGAGTGAGTTCCAGGACAGCCAGGGCTACACAGAGAAACCCTGTCTCAAAAAAAAAAAAATATTCTTCCATCCTTTGAAAGGAGGAGGGCAAGGTTGCAGATCCTCCCAGGAACCTGGAGTTAATGAGCCCTGCCCCACTTACAGCTCACAAGAGGAGGTCCCAGAGCCTTCTAACAAGTTCTTCAGGTAAGGCCTGTGCTCATAAGGTGTGAGAACTGGCAGAGAAGACGAAAGGGCTCCAGAGACCTGAGGTGGTGCATCTTGGACAAGAGGAAGGGGAGAAATCAGCCCACAGGACTTACAAAGCTCAGGGCCACTTTGTGAGGAGAGACATTGAGCCTACTGATCTACCACCTAATTACATTCCTAAGTAGAAACATATTCAAGTAAATGTGTAAATATAGAGAGCGCCGGAGGGAGGTGCGGGGCAGGGGGAGGACTAGGATTCCTGACCCATCAAAATCATCTCCTGTTCCTATATCCAAAGATAACCAGGAGACCCTTCTCACCTGAGACATCCAGCGTAGCATGCAGCCACAAGCCAGTTTGTTTTTATATAAAAGAATCCAAACACCACCACCGCTCAAAGGCAGAATCAGAAGCTATTTGCATATCCGATGCTGTAGACTGAAATTCTTCCTCCAGTACACATAGTATAAAGTCAACAAAGGCTGTTGAGATGCTGGAGGGAGACGGGGGGGGGGGGATGTCAGGCTCTCCAAAGCCTGACAATCTGAGTTTGATTCCCCAGTGGTAAAAGGAGAAACTCAACTGTCTCCAGATGTCTACTGACCACCATACTTATGCCATGGCTATACAATATATTTTTTTAAAAAAAACAATGAGACAATAGATGATGTCGATAATGTTTAAATTTTTCAGTTGGGGATTGTGAATGAGTCTCTCTAACTTAAGCCAATCTCCCTTTAAAGGCATTTCTTTGATTACGAACATCAACCTAAAATGACTGTCAAACAACTAGATTGTCTCCGAAGACTGATTAGCTTCTTTAGGAGTAGTGCTGACTGGAAACGCATGTGGTATAACAAAGTCCAAGTGTATTCAAGTCTGAGTCTATTAAAGCAAGAGGAAGTTTCTGAAAGCCAAATGGGGAAGAGTGTGTAGGTCTTTCTGAAACTTTACCCTTGGCTGGATGGGCCCATAGCAAGAGTCACTGCAACCCAAGGCTGGACAGGAAGTTGCTGAACAGTCATCATTGCAGAAGGTTTTTGTGTGTGTGCAGTTAGGGTGGCCTCTGTGCGAAATCCTGGTTGCGGCAGTCTTTTGTGGATAGCTTTTTTGTTTGTTTGTTTTGCAGAGAATGCATGCCTGAAATCTGCTCCTTTTTGAATTCCCGGCCTCACTCATTCACCATTTGTTTTCTGAAGTTTCCTGAAAACCAACAGCATCTCCGTTCTCACCGCTTTTACATGATGACCAGAGTGGTTGGAAGAGAAGTCTGTCAAGTTGCTCCATGGTTAAGAGCATTTTCTCCTCTTGAAGAGGACTCGAATTTGGATCCTAGATCCAAAGTCCTCTTCTGGCACTGATGGGCAATTCGAGTACGAGGTGCACAGGAGCACGCATGGGGACGGGGGCAGTATCACAAACAAAATAAACTTTAAGACTTAAAGAAAAAAGGAATGGAAAGGATTAAGGTCTAGGGAAGGAGCCACGGGCACCGCGTCTGGCACAGAGACTGGTGAAATGAAGCCCTTGGAAGCAGCCCAAGAAGATGGGAGAAAGATAAGGTTTTCTTGGAGCAGCCCCAAAAGCATCCCCAGAAGATAGGGAGCCAGATGAGGGTTTCCAGCGAAAACAAAGAAGAGGAGCAGAAGCAACTCTGGAGCTAAAAGCTAAGGCTGTGGGGACAGACCCCTAGCCATAGAAGGAATTAAGAAATCTGGGGGGAAAGTAAACTATTCCTTGTACATTTGATAGCAGTGACCATCTTCCATTCCTATTGAAGCAGCTGGATTCTCTACCATAATATCTTTTCCCACCTATAGCTTGAATGAAATTTGAGCCTGTTGTGCATTTAAATTAACTTTTGTAAAAAAAAAATTCCCCAAAATATGACACAATGCCTGGTTGTCTCTCGTTTTCATCATCCAGCTGCACTCAGCTAGGCTTGGAATTTAGAGTAAACCCAATCTGAAATCCTTCCAGAACCTGCTCATTCACCTCTGTAGCACTCTGAATTCTGGGGCACCTCAAGAAGGAAGCAGGGGGAAGGGAGGAGGGGAAGGGAAGAGGGACTATTTTGGCAGTATAATTAAAGCCTCCCCATGAAATAATGTTTCTGCCTGGAGCTGTAGTTCAGTGGGATAGCACTTCCACAGAAGGCACAAGGCCTGGGTTCAATCCCCAATACAGGGAAAAATATTAAAAGTGAATTAAGGGGGCTGGAAAGATGGCTGTTCCAGAGGACCCAGGTTCAATTCCCAGCACACACATGGCACACACAAATATATATCAAGCAAATATATATTACCCTCACACAAATATATATCAAGCAAAACACCAATGCACATGAAATAAAAGTAAAGAACTTTTTTTAAAAGAAAAAAATGAGTTACATTTTTAATTACAGTTTTGACAGTTGGCACTCTCAGAAGAGTGATAATAAATTCCAGCTAATACAGGTGATCTTCCTGCCTCAGTCTCCCTAACAGGTGGAGTGACAGACACATGCCACTATGGCTGAATGAAAGTCAGTGTAAAAGCTATGAAACTTACATTATTATTATTATTATTATTATTATTCATTCTATGTATTTGAGTACACTTGTAGCTGTCTTCAGACACACCAGAAGAGGCCAACAGATCTCATTACAGATGGTCATGAGCCACCAAAGAGTTGCTGGGAATTGAACTCAGGACCTCTGGAAGAGCAACCAGTGCTCTTAACCGCTGAGCCATCTCTCCTGCTTGGTCCATACCCTTTTAAAGCACTATGATAGTTACTGTTTTCATTGCTTATACAAAAATGCTGGACAAAGGCAGCCTAAGGAAGGAAGTGTTTGTTTTATCTCATATTTTGAAGATACCGTCCATCACAATGAGGAAGAAATAGTGACGGACTTGAGGAAGATGGCCACATTGCAACTACAACCGGGAAGGACAGCATTGATCTTCAGCTCAATTTCTCCTTTCCATTCAGTCCAGCATCCCAACTCACAGGTTGCAGCCCATATCCAGGGTGAGCTTTCTCTCTTCGATTAAACTTCTCTCGAAAATCCTCGAGGACACAACTAGAAGTATGAAGAACTAGAAGTATCCTTGGCAATCCAAAGTCTGGCAAAATTGACAAAGCAGATTAGCCATGACGAGCTCCATGCACATGTCAACTTGGAATCTGAATGCTTCACTGAACATCACAACATTCTAACCCCACATAGGATCCTGGCTGTCTCACAACTTGCAGTATATCCACCCTACCTTCAGGAGTTCACAGAACCTGCGATTTCATCAAGAACATTCAAAAGCCTAAAGTCAAGACAGGGAAGGACACTACGTGCTCATTAAAGGGAAACCCACCCAGAGGAACTTTTTGTTCTAAACGTGTATATACTAAACGCAAGGGCGGAAGAGAAACACTACTACAGCTAAGCTCACAGATGATCAAGTCCAGTCCACAGATCAAGTCCAGTCCACTGATACTGCTGGTCTTCAGTGTCCCACTCTCAACAGCTGGTGGACGAGAAGGTGGGAAGCTAGATGGAGAAACACTGCAGTTAAAGAACATCATGAATCAGATGGACATAATGGATGTCTACAGAACACTCTACCCAAATATTAAAGAATAACTTTCTTCTCAACAGCCCACGGAACTCTCTCCAAAATTGAGCACACATTATGGAATGAAGCTAGTTTCAACAGATGTAAGACAAGTAATATCCTCCATTCTGTCTGATCACCGTGGATTAAAGCTGGATATAACAGCAGTAGACACAGAAGACTGTACATACACTCATGAAAGCTGGCCAGTTCACTGCTGGATGAAAATTGGGTCAAGAAAAAAAGGTTTTAAAAAATGAAAACTTTTTAGCATTGAATGAAATGAAAACAAGATTTACCTAGACCTATTGGACACAATGGATAAAGACAGTTCTAAGACAGACACGAGCCCAAGGCACATAACACTAAGTACTTACATCAGAAAATTGGAGAGATATTGTTTTAATAACTAAATGACACACTTGAAAGTGCTAGAAAAAAATGAAAAATTATTTCATTTTATTAATTTGGGTTTTCTCTCTTTGCTTTTAGTTAATTTGGCTAAAGTTTTGTCAATGTTATTGATTTTCTAAAAACACAGACAAGCAAACCCAATAACTTTTTGTCTCACTGATTTGTGTTTGTCTGTTTCTATTTCATTGATTTCAGTCATAAGCTGAATATGGTTATTTATTCCAATGTCTTTCAACTTGTGGGTTAAGATCCTTTTATATATCATATATATTGTATATCAGGTATTTACATTAAAATTAAAAATGGTAGCAAAATTATAGTTATGAAGTAGTGTCTTAGTTAGGGTTTTACTGCTGTGAACAGACACCATGACCAAGGAAACTCTTATAAGGACAACATTTAATTGGGGCTGGCTTACAGGTTCAGAGGTTCAGTCCATCATCATCAAGGTGGGAACATGGCAGCATCCAGGCAGGCATAGTGCAGGAGGAGCCGAGAGTTCAACAGCTTCATCTGAAGACTGCTAGTGGAAGACTGACTTCAAGGCAGTTAGGATGAGGGTCTTAAAGCTCATGCCCACAGTGACACATCTACTCCAACAAGGCCACACTTACTCCTAATGGTGCTGCTCCCTGGGCCAAACATATACAAGCCTCCACAAGTAGAAATAAAATAATTTTAGGGTTGAGGAATCACAACAACTAAGCTATACTAAAGGGTCACAGCATTAGGAAGGTTAAGAACTACTGATTTAAACAAACCTATACGCACAGTGAAATAGAAGTACTGTCTAAAACTCTACTCCCCTTTGAACCAAAAAAGATGGAATTAACACAGAATGGATTTTTGTCAGACTTTCAAAGAAGTCTGTCAATATACCTCAAATTATTCTACAAAGTAGAAACTAAAGAACATTTCCTAATACTGTGGTGTGTGTGTGTGTGTGTGTTTTCAAAACAGTTGTCTCTGTGTAGCCCTAGCCGTCTAGAAACTCACTCTGTAGACCAAGCTTGCCTCAAACTCACAGAGATCTGCCTGCCTCTGCCTCCGAGGGTGCCACAACCACATGGCTTCTTAATTCTTTTTATGAAGTATCCCGTTACCAAAACTACACAAAGATGCCCCCAGAAGAAAACTCTACATCAATATCCCTTACAAACAGAGACGTAAATGTTTTTAATAGAATACTCTCAGACCAAATTCAAGAACACATAAAAAGATTACCCAGCAAGATAAGGGTGGCTTCATTCCAGAGGAAAGGGGATGGCTCATCTATCACAGAAACAGCAAGGGAGACCGAGGAATTACAAACAGGAAAGGAAGAAGTCATAGTATGTTTGTTTGCAGAGGACATAATTTTATGCATTAAAGTCTCCACCAGGAAAATTCTACAACCTTCAGCAAAGTAGAAGAACATAAAACATAGAAATCAGTGCCTTGTCTATTTACGAATAACAAAAACTGAGAAAGAAATCAGGGAAACACTACCTTTTACAACAGCATCAAACAATCGTCTTGGGATAACTGGAACCAAGCAACTGAAAGATTTGTGTGGCAGAACTTATAGACGTGGAGGAAAGAAATGGAAGAAGACACCAGAATATGGAAAGACCTCCTATACTCATGGATTTGACATATCTATAGATTCAATACAGATGCCCATAAAAATTCCTACACAATTCTTTTGAGAAATTGAAAAAAAAACCTTCAACTTAATATAAGAACAGAAAAACAAAAACCCCAGTAGAGTTAAAATAATCATGAATAATAAAAGACTTCAGGCTATATCACCAGGTTTTAAGTTGTATTATAGAGTTATTAATAATAACACGGTATGGACATAAAGACAGATATGTTAATTAATGGAATAGAACTGAAGATCCAGGCATAATTCCACACACCTCCAGAGACCTGGTTTTTGACAAAGAAGCCAAAAATACACAATGTAGAAAAGGCAGCATCTTCAACAAGTGGTTCTAGTTAAACTAAAGGCTTCATATAGAAGAATGTTTATCACTTTGCACAACACTCAAGTCCAACTGGATCAAGAACCCCAGTGTAAGGACAGACACCCTAAATCTGACAGACAAGAAACGGGGAGTGGGCTTGACCTCATCCTCACAAGGAAGGACTTCCTGACCAGAACACCAAGCACAACACTTAATAAACAGGACCTCGCCTCCAAGGCTTCTCTGTACAGCGACTGATGCCAATGTTCAAACAAAGAACAGTCTACGGAATGGGGGAGATCTGTGCTAACTATATGTCTGACAGAGGGTTGGTGTTCAGAATATATGAAGAACTAAAACCCGAACAGCGAGGAAAAGAGTAACCCAATTTAAAACCCATTTTAAAGTGAGGCTTAGAAGAGAAACAGAGGTCTCCAAAGATGAAACCCGCTTTAGATGAGCATCACTTTAACAACGCTCAACGTCCTTAGCCAGTGGGAAAACGCCAACTCAGACTACTTGGAGAGTTCATTTTCTTCTACTCAGCAGGGCCAAGGTCAATAAAAGCAAAGGACAGTGAACGCTGAGGACGATTTGGAGGAAGGGGAACGCGTGTTCATTGCTGTTAGGTTTGCGAGCTGACACAGCCACAGTTAGTGTGGAAGTCCCTCAGGAAGCTGTAAAAATGTCTTCCTCATTAGGCACATACACAAAGGCCACCAGGTCTTCAGATACACACTTGCTCAGCCGTGTTCATTACTGCCCTGTTCATAATAGTCAGAAATTGGAAACAGCTCAGACGCAATCAATTGTTTAGTGGATAACAAGAATGTGGTGCATTTACATCATGGGATATTTATTATTCAGCTCTTAAGAAAGATGAAATTTGGAGGTAAAGGGATATATCTAGGAATACTTATTCTGAGTGAGCTGGGACCCCAAGAGACAAATATTGCATGTTTTCTTTTATAGGTGGGTGTTAGCCTTTGAGGTTTAGATGTCTGTGTTTCCATCACAGTAACCACAGATGTTAGGGTGGCCTAATGATGCTTGTATTCTACTGCTAACTTGGGTCCCCCAAAACTGTTTGCCCCAAAGATGAAAAAGTCTGCAGCGTAAGACATGGAGGGACCCTGGTCCCAGTTAATTCTGATTGGTAAATAAAGATGCCAGCAGCCAATAGCTGGAAAGAAGAGACATAGGCAAGTTTGCATTTTTCAAGGGCTTGGAGAGAGAACAGGGAGGAGCCTCCACTGAAGAGGAAGATGGTTGTGAGCCATCATGTGGTTGCTGGGAATTGAACTCAGGACCTCTGGAAGAGCAGCCAGTGCTCTTTACCACTGAGCCATCTCTCCAACCCCACAAGTAGAACTCCTTTGCCACCAAGTAAAGCCTCCAGTGCCAGGAATGGGTTATCTTACTGAGTTGTGTTGACCAGAGGGGTCCCATAGACCTCTCTCTGAATATCACAGGCTGCTGCCAAGGCTACTCTCCACAACCTAATGGTATGGCCATTTGAGCAGAAGGCATCGTTGACTTGTGTCTTTGAACATGGAGAGATCAATCTGGGGGCTCATCTGGAAGCTTCGCCCCTACTGACTGATATTCATGTTTCTTTTCATGCTACTGGAGGAGAAAAGAGACCACCCAGCTGCAAACGCTGAGATCTACAACAGAGACCTACTAAAAGGTATACTCGTGAGATATTGGTACAACTGATACGGGAGTTTCCATCCCCTTCACTGCTTGACTTTAGGGCTGCAGTGTGAGATGGAGCACTGCTAAAGTGACTGAGAACCCGAGACCACATAAGTCAAGGACCTTAGGGAGAACCTATTATTATAATTCTGCTAAAGGGACTCCTAAAGATAGATTGCTATACCTATAGATCAGCACATTGCTGGAATCTCATCTGAGAAGCTTTTTCTTGAAGGAGATGCTAATTAACACAGAGACCCACAACTGGACAATGTGTAGAGAGTGGTAGACTTTGGAACACTCAGTCCTAGATGTAATGTCGTTATCAAACCCCTCCCCTTAAGGCTTTGGAATCTATGAGGTAGAGGAGGCAGAAAGACTGTAAGAAGATGAGTTGATGAATGACTCCAAGGAACCAGTATCTTCCAGACACGACTGGACTGATGCACAGAGGAGCTCAGAGAAACTCTGACAGCACGCACAAGACCAGGTTCAGACCAGACACAAATCCCAGAGCTGAGAAAAAGATTCGGACACAAAGCTTAACCAAGACTCACACCTGCTGGGAAAGAAAGACTCAGTTTTCTGCACTGGGAGTGTCAATGGGTATGTTAACCTCACATCAGGGTAGGCTCCCTGACCTGGAGTGGCTAGCCAACACAAGGCAGACTCCATGTTTTTTCTGTGGTTTTTGGTTTGCTTTTGTTTGTGTGTTTGTTGATTGGTTGGTTGGTCTTTCTGACTGGCTTTGTTTATTTGTTTTGATTTTCATTTTTTTGTTTGTTTGTTTGAGAGAGAAATCAGGAGGTGGAATGGGTAGAGGGACCGGGGAAGATCTGAGAGGAGTTGAGAGAAAGGAAGAAATGTTCAAAATATATGAAAAAAAATTGAATAGTCTGAAGCCTCTTCTGAAAAACCATCTTTAAGTTTTGAACTCCAGAGTAAACATTCCCTCTCCAAAGGGGAAGAGTGGAGGCAAAGCAAGGAAAGACAGGACCTAAGCAAGACTGGAACCCAGGGGAGCAAGCAGTAAATCCCGACTATTCGGGTCCTGTGGCTGAGACTCATGACGCAGTCATCTGGGCTCCAGATCATCTCAGCCCCTCCAGTTCTGCTTCTTGAGGCACCCACAGCCTCTCTTTTGGTGCCACCCCACTTAGGTCCAGCAGACATTTTTCACCTGACAGCCATGTTCTTGACATGCCTGTGCATCCCGACAGCCATGTGCATGACACCCTGGGATTCTGTCGAAGCTTGGGCTCCATCTTCCTGGCCTTTTAAGCCTATCAGGTCATCCTTGCTGGAATTTAACCATATGGCACACTATCTTGTCCCATTGGCCTTCTGAACTTAGGTGTAAGCAACTAGAACTCTCTTACTTTATATGTTGCTTGCCTGCAAAACAAATACTGCATAGATAACACTGCCCAGATCTGCTACCAGCTTGAGATGTAACCTGCCCGGTCCCTTGGACCACAGCTGCTGTGCCAATTGTAAGCCTTCTTGACTTGCTCTTGGGAAACACACTGTTAGGTAAGCATTTTAGAGCAGGGGAGTGCTAAGGTGACTACGTAAGTATAGACTCTCTTTGATAAATCATTTCTCTGTGGGTGAAATGAGTCGATTCAAGCCGAATTAAAGTCCATAGACACAGGTTTATTGAGAACTGCTCTTGGGCAGGTTCTCTGGCAAGAACAAGGCCAGGGAAGTTGCTATGGGGAGGGAGACAGAGGGGAGGAGGAAAAGAAAGAGAGAACGAATGTTTACATGAAAGAAGCAACAGAGGTGGGAGTGGGGGACCAAAATGTCTGGGTTATATAGGAAAAAGCCTCTGGGGGAGAGGAAGCCCAGCCTGTGGGGTGGGAAGTTCAGGGTAGAGGGTGAGGTGTGCCAGGTAGGGACTGAGGGATGCTGGGAGAACCTGGAGGCCAGGACCACTTTGGTCTGTTAAATATGGACCTCAGCTGTTTGTCTTGGGTCTGAATCCCAACCCTCTTCTTTCTATTAATCTACATTTTCTCAGGTTGGAGCCTTTGTTGATGAATGTGGTCTTGCTAAGGAGCGATTGTCTCAGGGAAAAATGTGGATTTCTTTTTAGTGTTGCCAATCTCATTAACAACTACAGAGGTATTGTTGGCAACCCTTGGTCCACAACTTCAAATCTGCCCTTAGCTTTCCCTCAGCAAACTGCATACTTCTACATCATTCTGTGCTCACTGTAGAACTGTATGAAAACTGCGAGTAGCAGATGCACCGCAGCCTGACTGCTTCAGCCTAATATAAACTTGAAGGGATGGGCAGAGTGAAGCCAAATTGTTGGAGTAGAACACCAATGGCCTCTAGCCCAAGTCCTGAGAGCCTTTGTCCCCTGAAACATGATTTTTCTCTAAAGTCCCACAAGCCTGGCCCATGGAACTCAGCTTACAGAATTCCAGGGATTCTGGATTTCTTTTTTTCTTGTTTAAAGCTCTAAACTCTTCCACATTCCTCCCTCAAAGTTTCAAAGACCTTCAATCTATAAGGTCGGGTTGATCACAGCCACAATCGCACTTTTGGTACTGCTTTTCTGCGACATACACTTTTCTTGTTGCTGTGACAAAAGTCCAGAGTCTATGATTATATGGTAGTGGCATGCGCAGGGGCTGGGAGCACCTGACAGTCCCATGCCAAGGTGCCCCCCCCTCCTTGAGAAATCAGGCCATGCCACTGACCTTGTGTGAAGGAGGCTTATTTGGAGGAAGGGGAGAGAGGGCTTGGAGGAGAGGTAGAGGCAGACAGAGGGGAGCAGAGCCAGGAGGGCAGAAAATGGGGGTAGAGAGAACAGAAAGAAGAACATATGGGAAAAGAGGGGGGAGGGAGGAGAGGGGAAGGAAGGAGAGAGGGGGAGGGCGGGAGGGGGAAGAAGGGAGAAAGATAGGAGGAGGAAGGAGGGGGAGGGAGGGGGAAGGGGGAGGGAGGAGGGGGAAGGAGGGGGAGAGAAGGGGAAGAGGGAGGGAAGGCGAGGGAGAGGGGGACAGAGAGAGAGAGAGAGAGAGAGAGAGAGAGAGAGAACTGGTGGGGAACAGTCTTTTATCTGATGCCACTGCACTTGGCAGCAGCTATTGCTAGGTCCCCAGGAGGAGCCTAGAGGAGTCTCTGTATCCTAACACAGATGAGGGCTACTTAGAGCATGAAGGGCTTCCGCTGCTCACAGTTGAGGGTCCACTCTGTTGTGTATATATGGGAAGTAACAATGTTAGCTGTATGGGGCAGCTAGTCCCACCATCTCTGCAGACTGGAAGCAGAGAAAGATTCACTTTATTGTTCTGCTTGCTTTCTTACTTTTTAATTCATTTTGGGATCCCGGCCCATGGGTTGGTACCACTCACATTCAGTTAAACCTCTATCTTCAGATAAACCTTTCTGGAAACACGTCACAGGCATACTCAGGGGTGTGTTTACGCGGTGATTCTAAAGACAATCAACTTAACAAAAAGTAATACTCATGAGTAAGTATTAAAATTATTATAAAAAATTATGTGATGTTTGGTGTGTCCTTCAGAGTGATGTAACAAGAAAAAGGAAGTACATGCCAACCTAAAATTGACAGCCACACGCTGGTCATTCTTGAACCTAAGTTAGGAGTGTGGACAGCTTCATTCCGTTAGCTTCTCTACTCTGAGAACTATTTGAATGCTCCTGTACTAAAAGGCAAGGATCTCTCTGTTCTTTCCCTTCCAAAAATAAGGGTTGAGGATAAGCCTGGTCAGCTCTTCCACAGAGGGAGAATTGGAGTGGTATGTGAAGTCAGGATACAAGAAGGTCTCGGAAGTGTGAGTCTGAGGCAGCACCTAACAGCAGGGAAAGCCAGCTGGGGCTTGGTTTGATGATCAAAAAGTAAGAACCCAACAGGAGGTAGTGGCGCATACTCTAATCCCAGCACTTGAGAGGCAGAGACAGACAGATCTCTGTGAGTTCAAGGCCAGCCTGGTCTTCAGAGTAAGTTCTAGGACAGCCTGGACTATGCAGGAGAGGAGGGGAGGGGAAGGGGGAGGGGAGGGGAGGGGAGAGGGGAGGGGAGAGGGGAGGGGAGGGGAGAGGGAAGGGGAGGGGAGAGGAGAGGAGAGGAGAGGAGAGGAGAGGAGAGGAGAGGAGAGGAGAGGAGAGGAGAGGAGAGGAGAGGAGAGGAGAGGAGAGGAGAGGAGTAAGGGAAAGAAAAGAACGAGTAAAAACCAAGAAGTTGTGCAGGGACCAAGAGCTCAAAAGCATTAAAGGCTGCCTCATTAGTCCATTGGACTTCTTTGAGTGAGTGTTTAATTAATCATGAGTTCTGTACCATGGAATAGTAAAAATCTGCTTTATTCATATGACAAGTGTTTGCATTCCATCTAACCTCTACCCAACAGTTACCTGGCAACAGCCAGGTAGGCCTGACCCACTATAAAAGGGACTACTTGCCCCTTCCCCCTCTCTTGTTCTCTTGTTCTCTTGCTTTCTTGCTCCTGCTCTGCCCCTTCCCCATTCCCTTCCCCCTTCTCTTTCTCCATGTGCTCATGGCCTGCCTCTCTCTCTCTCTCTCTCTCTCTCTCTCTCTCTCTCTCTCTCTCTCTCTCTCTCCCTTTCTCTGCCTCTACTACCCTCTTAACTCCCCTCCCCATGCCCTGAATACACTCTATTCTATCTATTCTATACTATACCATCATGTGGCTGGTCCCTCAGGGGGAAGGGTTGCCTTGGCATGGGCCTGCAGAGACACCCCCTTTCCCCACACCTCACCACAAACCCCCATAGAACATATCCCCTCTTCTCTTTATCTTTTTATAAACACATCATTGGTGGGACTGGGATTTAGAAACTCTGCAGGTTTGCATCCCACTCCAGCTATCACATGGAGATTCACACTCACTAGCCTAGAACTTGGAAGCCCCCATTCCCCACTGGTCAGAGTAAACTTACATCTGCATGCTCCCAACATACTGCTAGTTGAAGCTGGCACTCGAAGAGAGCAAGCAAGAAATCCTGGCCCTTATGAAGGCCCCAAACCTTATTTCGAAATCAGTATTGGTAGCATGAGATTAATGTGCATACATATTATGCACAAGTGACATGGGAAACCGAGCTTCTGTTAGCCCATGGTCAGCCAAGACAGGTTTTACAGAAGAAACAGCTGAGGGGTTAAAATTTCAAAACCAATGTAGTGTTTGCCAGAACAAGAGGCAGAAGGAAGAGGTCATTTCAGGAAGAAGGAAATAATGTGTCAGACAGCAAGAAACCACAGCGCTGTGTTCTGGGAACTTCAAGCCTTTGCATTGCTGAAGCACAGCGCCAGGGGTTCTCGGGAGTGTTCCTCAGGCTGAAACACACCATCTTATTCTGGGTCTAAAACATGGGAAAGGCCTTAACCTGGAAATCCTATTGGCCTTTAAAACGCGCTTTCCTAGGGCTGGGGCAATGGGTCAGTGGTTAAGAACCTACGTTTGATTCTGAGCACCCATATAGTGGCTGGCAATAGTCTATAACTCCAGTTCCAGGGCTACTCAAGGGGCATAAAACATACATGGTGCACAGATATATATGCAGGCAAAACACTCACATACATAAAATAAAAATAAATACATTATTTTAGTAATGGGAGTGGGAGAAGAGGTTTAACTTTAAAGCTACTCCTAGCTGGAACTCAGGCTGTGTCTCATACCACAGATGCAATCCAAAAGATTAAAAAGAATCAGGTCTAACCTAAAACATATTGGTCTGGGCCCCAACAAACTACTTCTTGTAATTATAAACTCTTGCACAAAGAAGGAAGACTAGTGAGTCCATCAGAAATCAAAGGCCTGGACTTCATTTCCAGCTCCTTAGTGGTTTGTTTGGTAGAAATAAAGAGACGGACGATGATTTCACGAATCACACAGTTTATTGCCACACAAAGGGGACTTTTGGCATTTGCTCACACTGAGTAAAGGGGGGGAAACAACATGAGCAAGCCTCACAGGGAACATGGTTCAGAAACTCGGCAGCACAACGGCATAGTGAGTGAGTTTTGAAATCATGAGTTCAGTTGCTCCATCAGAATCGAAGCAGGCCTCTGCTGAAAGTCCAGTGTAATTAAAGACTTGGTGTTCCTTTATAGAACTGGTTCTCAGGAGAAACTGGTTTGACCAATACAACAGAGATCTGTGAGGTGACCTGAGGCCCCTCAGATAAAAAGGATAATGTAAATCAGGCTTAGGGATGAGTTGAAGGTCTTTCACAGTATATGCCAGTGTGTGTATGTCTTCAGAATAGTGCCTAACAATGTATAGCTATGCATTAAGCCCATCACTTTAGTGTCCACTTCTTAGGTTTAAATACATTTTGATATTCAGTAGCTCATATATGAAGAGGTATTTTAAATGTCTTTTGATATTTGGTAACTCGTGTGTGATGTCTCCTCAGCGTTATGGAGAGATCTCCTGTGTTTATTCGGGTCTAGTCAGACTTCATATTCTTCAAAGGAAATACCTTTCAAGTTCGCTGGGGTTGATCTACCAGAGCATCTCAAATCTCAGCTCTACTCAAGATTTTACCGGAGCAGAGTTACCATACATGCATTTAACTATGTTTAGTGTGTTCAGGATCTTTTAATGGTACACTGAAAGTATCCACCCACTGTGTTATCGAAGGACTATCTATCAGCCACCATTTATCTCCAAACAAATCCTTTCCCTTTTTTTTCCCCCCTTTTAATTAATGTAGCACCTTTGTCTTTGTCCAAACAGAGGCACACATAAACTAAGGAGAAGGAAGAAAGGGCTCGAAGGGAACCATTGAGAAAAGAGCAACAAAGAACTTAATCTATTACAGAGTTGGTAACAAAAGGCATCTGGACAACTTGACTTAGAGGTTTTTGTTATTGTTTGTTTGTTTGTTTAAGTGGTTTAGGCAGCCAGGCCTTTGCCGCGTGGCTTGCACAGTCAACTCCACCCTCTGAGAAACTTTACACAACCGCAGTCCCACGCTGGCCGACCCGGAGCGCACAAACTTCCCCAGACTTGGGGACTCTGGCAGCAGCGTTGCACAATGCTCAGCAGCATCTGCAAGCTTCAGCTCGGCCGCCCACAGCCCTGCGGCACAGACCCTGGCGCCTGCGCACTCCTCACGCCCGCGGGCAGGGCCCCACCCCTTCCGTCGCCACGCCCCGGCCACGCCCCTCCAGGTGCGCGTGCGCCGCGGGGCCGCCCCCGCCGCGCTCGGCGGTCTCTCGCGGGCCGCCGCCGTCTCCTCAAAGCTGCGGGCCGGCTTGGAGCGAGCTGCCTCGTTCTGCCTCGCGCTCTTCTTCCTCAGTAGCCCGGCCGGGCGGCCATGGCGGCGCGGCGGCGGCCCGCGGCCGGCGTGGGAGCCCGGGACGCACTCGCGGTGCTGGCGCTGGCCTTGTGTGCTCCCGGGGTGGGCGGCGGGGCGCTCGAGTGGTACTCGGCCATGGTGAGAATCGAGTACGTGGACCCGCAGTCGAACCTGACGGTGTGGAGCGAGTCGGAGAGCGGCCGCTTCGGAGAAAGCTCGCTCCGGGAGGAGAGGCAGGGCCTGGTGGGCGTCCCGCGCGCGCCCGCGCCCGCGGAGGGCTGCGCGCCCGACACGCGCTTCGTGGCGCCCGGCGCCCTCGGCAACTCGCCCTGGGTGGCGCTGGTGGCGCGAGGCGGCTGCACCTTCAAGGATAAGGTGCTGGCGGCGGCGCGGAGGAACGCCTCGGCCGTGGTGGTCTATAACCTGGAGAGCAACGGGAACGCCACCGAGCCCATGTCGCACGCGGGTGAGCAGGCCGGGCGCTGGGCCGCTGGCCGCGGCCGGGGCGAGCCTGGTGGTTCCCCGGGTGGTGTGGAGAGGGAAGTGCGTGCACACGCTGCAGGATCGGAGCTTCACCTCGGGAGGGTGCGAAAGCTGGGAAGGGCCCTCGGCCGGGGAGTAGCAAACACACTGGAGGCAGGTCCTACCGAGTTCAGTAAGTCTCCAGATTCCCGAACCCGGGACGCTTCCTAAGGTCGACTCACCGACTCCCAAAGTTGGTTGAGTGGGGAGTGTGTAGGAGTGGACGGCTGGCGCCGCCAGGCTCGCATTGTCTCTTCACCAACCTAAAGTGATGGCTTCGTGGCTCTTCGTTGTGGTTTCTTCCTCTCGATGAGGCGAATCTGAGTGTTTTCAAAACCCTGGGTCAGAAAACCTGGGTTTTCTTGCTGTAGTTTCTCTCACGACGCATGTAGGATGATCGCACTCGCTCCTGGTTTGGACAGTTTGAATTCAGATGAAATCTTTTTTTACTGTTTTCATTGAAGGAAAGAAAGGCCTTGCTACCTCTGCCAGGAGGCCACCCCTAAACACGCTGTTCCAGGGACAGACAAGGATGAGTTTGCAAAATGTCATCCTTGGGACAGAGTTCTCTCCGGGGACCCAGAATTTGATTGTGTTTCTCTTGTGCCTTCTAAGATCACATTAGCTTTAGGCATCACACGGTTGACTCATTCTGAATTTCCTGTGATTAGGGTTTTTAAGTTTCTGCTGCTAGCTAAGACACCCTCCTCCCTGTACTGCATTTTTGTTCTCGTTCTGTTTCAGTGTGCATGGGACACAGAGCTTATAAAGACAGAAAAGTGACATTGGACTTGACCAATTTTTTTTTTTACACGGTTGGGAATGATGGCCATTTGATGACAAGGAAGTGAGCTACGAGTACAGATCAACTCTTTTTTTTCTTGGTTGACTCCAGATTAGGAGAGAAATGGGTATAAATTGCAGAAGCATAGAAGGGTGAAGTAAGAGAAGGTAAGGGACACTTGAAATGGTGTGAAAGTAATCTGCTAGAATGGAGAAATGTCCAGAGAAGTTGGGTCTTTAAGAACCCAAGAGTTTGTTGGCTGTGGACCACGGTGGTGGGTGAGAATAGACTGATGTCCCTGCGGTGGTGTTGACTCAGGCAGTTAGTCCGCTGACTGCAAATCAGCCTAATTGTCACTGTCCACACACCATCTTTCCACAAGGCTCCTGAGAGATCCTAGCATTCCAGGTATATGTTCCCAAGTTAAGTCTGTCAGCGAAGATAGGCCAGTGTGCTGTGCTGCAGCCGACTCCTCGATGTTGGGTGTGTACATGTGTGGGTGCACGCACATCTAATGTAGACAGTTTTCTTTTCAGTGACAAGCTCATTACCCTACAATTTTCTAACTCTACCCTTCTGCATTTTTCGATAATGACATTGACATCCTACCAAGCAGACACCTCTTGTTCTAAACATGGCTCAGCAATCTTTCTTGTTTATATTGTTGACATATAATTTATCTGGACCCAGGAAAACACCTCAATCATGTTGACTAGAATCTTCCTGTGGGGGGACACTTCTTTCCCCATTATCTGCCTTCTTTATAGTTTTCTTAGGATAATAATAGTTGCCGTTTTTTGTTTTGTTTTGTTTAAAGGGAGGGTTATTACCTTTTGGAAAATTCATGAAAGTACCCATGCAAGTGACTGAATCTTCCTGGAGTCCCTTTAAGTTAGATCCCTAAAGAAACATGCAAAAGCATTTTAAAACGTGGTCATTTATTGCTTGGTGACCTACAGGATGTTTAGCTACATTCCTGTCTTCCCACATTCTAGAAGTTTTCCCCACATTCGTAACAATCAGAAATACCTTGAGATTTTGCCAGAACTACAGGGAGCAACAAAATTATCTAGCATTTTGAACCACTGGCCAAAGGAAAATTAATTTGGTAGCAGTGTGATTGATAAACAGGAAAAACTAGAAATAAAGTTAGACCCTTGATCTTCAGCTGTAGACACTGCAAAGATGGAAAAGTTAGCTCTCATAGGACTTAGTCCATTTGGGTACCAGGTATTGATAATCTGGCACTTGAGAAGAATTAAGATGGGAGAAGCCAGCTTTGACAGACCTTATTTAAATTTGATTGAAGGTCATTTTTTAGAGCCACTGAGGCTGTTTAGACTTAGATTGGTTTCCTCTGTTTAGTCAAAATGTAGCTGAAGCCTGGAAAACCCACTGATTGAGCTGTTCTTAGTGCTTACGTGTAACACTGGATTTCTATGAAACAGGTAGAAGTGTGCTTCTGAAAGTGAATACGGATAACCTTCCTAAGTTGAAGGGAATAGTTTTCCAGTTCTTCTGAAACTCATTGCTTCTCTTACTGGAATCTAGCACTACATAGCTTTTACATTTTAAGTCATTATTGAAATGGAGGATTTTAAAGAATCAGTACTTTAAGATCACACTCTCAGAACAGCAGTAAGGACTTACAGTTATACCTTACATTCTAACTTTAGCAGACCTAGGTTTAGCAGCTCCTTTGGGCCAAGCATTGTACCTGCTTGTTGGAAATACTTAGGTGTCTGCCTGTCATGGGTTTATGGTCTGTCAGTAGTGATAAACATAACTTCACAGGCCAGAAAAGTTTATACTGAACTGAACTATAGGCACAGGTGCTTAGAAAGCCTATCGAGTGGCTGGGTGTTGGTGCCCAAGATAAGTTGTAGAAATTATCTTGACCAAGATAGGGGAAAGCAGATAAAAGCCAAGCCATTAAGGTCTTAGAGTTGAACTTACTGTAGTTCTTGCAGGTTAATAAGTAACACGCTCCTCCAGCTGAAATTTCTTCGCCATGACGTTTTAGGTATGACATTTTACATCCTTGAATCTTACTTACTATGTGCTAAACAATTGGCAGGAGGTTGGAGAAAGGGCTTGAATTGCATCAAGTCAAAGGGCGTTACAGAGATACAGAAGAGTATCTTAGCCAGCCCATTAATCTGTTTACCTGAATGGTCCTGCAGACATTTAGAAAAAACTGGCAATGGTAAGACCATATTACAAACCTTAAAGATTACTCAGGTCTTTTAAGACCACTGAAAATGGCCACAATATTGATGGGAAGCATAAGACATAAATTAAAATTTCACTGTGACTAGTTCTAAGAACTTAGTTTTAGAAAAAAGGAAAAGAAATAACCAACTTTTAGAGAAGCCATATATTAAGAGATAGTCATTTTGTACCGGAAATGCATATTAAATGGTCTTTGATGCATAGATAATTATTGATTATATGTAATACCATGCTCTCAAATGATCTACAATTTCACATTTGAATTTAAAATATATCTTGGTGCCATACGGAGCCAGAAGTGGCATCCTAACAGCCTCATAGAAGATGGGGCCAGCTAAAACAGCTCCCCAGAAAGATCTTGACTGACAGGTTCAGGATATTAGGAAGTCGTGTATATGTGTGGTAGGTGGGCTTAGGACTTGTGTGTAGCAGAGGTAGTGTTACAAAAGACTAAAAGGTCTGAAATAAACTCACATGGAAAAGCTGCAAAAGAGTTCTCTCAGCAAGAGTGTTCTGCACTATTTACAAGAAATCCATTTTTCGGGAGGAGGTAGAGGTAAAGAGTTTGTTGTTTGGTGTTTTTATGTTTACTTAGGATAAATAGCTCATGCTGGTCCTTAGCTTTTCTCTTCATCTCCTTATTAGTTTATTTTTATTTTGTGTGATGAGTATTTTGTCTACATGTATGTCAGTGTACCACATGCATGGCTGATGCCTGTGAAGGCTAGATGAGGACCCTTGGAACTGGGGTTATGTCCTGGGACTCACCAGGCCTTCTGCTGAAAAGCAAGTGTTCTTAACCACAGAGCCATTTCTACAAGTCTCTTTTCCCTGAAAGCCCCCAAATTTTTGACAAAACCAAATTATACAAAATATTTATGATTATATAGTGTTCCATTGTGAATTTTGTCCTCCTCATTCAACCTAACCCAACCATCCAAAAATTTCTATTTTGTATAACAAGACACTTACTTTCCAGATTAATTTCCTCTACCCTAACTCCTCTTGCTAGGTCATTTCAGTTGTAGCCCTGGAAGACAAGCCTGTTTTTCAAATCCACTCATTCATAAAGAAACCTTCCATGGGTCATCCCTGCTGTATGCCTCCAAAACCTGATAAATTGGACAGGAGGTACTTGTCAGTGAGGAGAGACCTATAAAGAAATTAGACATGGTGTGTGGAAGAGTCCTGCCTGAGGCTGGGGAGACCAGTGGTTAACTGTGAGTGCTATTTTGCAGAGGCCCCCAGGTCACGTCCCACCTCCATAACAGATGACTCACAGTACCTGTGATCCAGCTCCAGGAGGTCTGAGTCCTTCCTCTGGCCTCCTTGGGCACATCACTTGAATGCATGTGTGTGTACTCAACACACAATTTTAAAAATTGATGACAGTGTCTACAGGTGGAGCAGGAGTCACTGTAGAGGTTAAACTGGGCTTGTGCTACACCTTGGTTTTGTTGAGGATGCTCCAGGGGAAGAGAAGTGACTAGAATGTGGTAGTTTACTTATAAAAAACCCTGAAATTATAGGAGATTCTTTTACTGGAACTTTAAGATCAATTATAGCTGCTAAATTAGTTTTCTCCACCAGAAATTTAACCTTCTACTTTAAATATTTCAGTAGTTCTTATCTTCTTCAAAACAATACTAAAGTAGACGTTAAAGCTATTGTACAAGTGTAAATCTTTACCACTGTGTTTGTTTAGTTTTTGACAAGGTAGAAAGGAGAACACAAAAATGTGAGAAGAAAACAGTTACCATTTATTTTTGGCATGGGAAAACTTGAAATTCTGTTAATTTGGCCTGGTAAAAATACTGTTCTGTATCTGTTACTCAAGCAGGTTTATGGTGATACTATGTGCAATGACCCTGTGCTCAGACAGAAATAAAACAGAAACTCCCCCCCCCCCCCCCCCCCCCCCCCCGGGCCTGTCTGCCTCGGGGAAGGTGTAGAGATTACTTTGTGGGTGAGATGGTGTAAGATGACCTTTTTAGTCAAGCAAGAATAGATAACAACACTAAGCCCCGGGGAAGAAAAAGAATAAAGGCTTGCTTCATCTGTTTCTTCTCTATGCTTTCTGTGAAGAAACTCTCTTGTTTAGCTGGTCTTTTTTTCCCTTGTACCAATGTAGGCACAATTATACAAAATTACCTGAGCAGATTAGCTCTTTCAGTGTGTGAGGGAAGGTAGAGCTTATGCATGAGCTAGGTTTTGTTTTGTTTTTTAACCCCCTTGCCTGCTGCTTGCTCAGCTGCCTGCCCTGCTTTGAGAATTGTTCTGGGTATATTGATCAGGCTGGCTTTGAGAACTCCTCTGCCTCAGCTTCCTGAGCAGCTGTGATTACAGATGCTGGGGCACCTGCAAATGTGAAAAGCGAGTCCCATCAGAGTACAAAAGGTTGCCGTGACTTTTACCAATTTACAGTAGGTCCTGAAAGCAGTCTTGCTGTTGGCACTGTTTCACAAGAAGCCAGCCCTAGTCCTACTTAATGCCTCTACAGGCCACAGCTTTAAAAAATACTGTATGTTTTTCACTCAGTGAACTAAGTGTGCTGTTTTCTCATCTTGGTTAACTTTTCACTTTCTTCTTCATTCAACAAAATGGCCTGTTTTTTTAGTAACTTGCTAAGCTAGACTCATCACGATCTCAAATATAGTGTTTTAAAGATTTATTTTCTTTTATTTGAGTTTCTTTTTTGCATACTGTATTTGTGTACTGTATGTCTGCAGTGCCTATGGAAACTAGAAGAGGGCATTGAATCTCCTGAAACTATAGTTACATAGATGATTGTGAGTTCCTTGTGGGTGCTGAGATTTGAACCTGGGTCCTCTGGAACAAGAACCAGTGTTCTTAACCACTGAGCCATCTCTCTAGCCCCTCAAATACAATTGTAAGATGATTTTATAACCTAGAAAAACTCCTTTCATAAAACTTTTTCTATTCTTGAAGATAAAATGTAAATATTCCTCTCAGGGAAAGATTTCCCTCCAAACAAGATTATCCCTCATATCTATAGTTATTTGTGTTCTAGTTGCTTGTTAATAAGTAAGTGGCAGTCCAAAGAAGAATCATCCTCAAACTAATTTCAAACAAACAAACAAACTGAAAAACATTCTCTGAGCAGTTTGTCCAGGAACACACATCACCCTCTGGCAGTGAATGACAAGGTGAGATTTGAACACAAGTCTGGCTCTGCAGCTGCACACCCTTTGGAGAAGATTCAAGGAGCGAATACTGACTTGGACTTGAGTTTTCTGACCATGAGAACCAAATAGCATTTCCAGGTGGCGTGTAACACTGAACATCTCCCTGAAGGTTTTAGAATGACAAGATAGCAGCTTTCTCCTTTAAGTGAAATGTTCAGTAATGGAGGTTGTTTACACACACACACACACACACACACACTCACTCACCCCTCTGCTCACCTCGTCACAATATTATTGTGATGATACTGGCACCAGAAATTGTATCACCTGGTAATTATAGAATGGAAGTCACTTGGGATTCTTTATGAAAGCTTTTAGCTGGGATGGCAGCATTTTAACATTGTTTATATTGAAATGTTCTAAAGTTTCTTTTTTTAATAAAAAGGATTTTAGCAGCCCAGGTGGTGGTGCGATGTGCCTTGGAGGGCAGAGACAGGTGCATTTCTGTGAGTTCCAGGCTAGTCTGGTCTACAGGGCAGCCAGTACTGTTACACAGAGAAACCCTATCTTCAAAAACAACAACAAAAAAAGGCTTTTAGCTTGTACCTAGTAATTTTGGGTGTCTTATAGCTGTGTCCCAGTTGTTGCTATACATGTTTCTGGACTGCTGAATGCTCATTTCCCTAGATATAGTTAGTACTTGCTTTCAGGTATGTCTTCCCAGTGACACTAGGGACATTAATGCTGAGGGTTAAGCTCAGACTGGTTCCAGTATCACCTTGCAGGCAGAGGCCACCTTAGAAGGGTACCCTTCTGGCATTTCAGTAACAAAGTTCCTGTGGCTAAGATCACAGTGGAAATGCTATGGACTCTTATGTCTCAGTAAGATAACATAGTCGATGCTCTGTTTTCACCAGATGAATAAATAAAAAAAGAGAACATAATGTTCAAGGTGTAGTTAAGGAAAAGGTTTATTGTAGATGTGAGCGAGAGCACAGCCGGACTGAACTGGGCCATGAGAGAAGAGAGAGAGGGGAGAGGGAGAGGAAAGAGGGCTGAGAAGGCTGAGAAAGCCAGGAGACCAACAGTACCAAGAGGACCAGAACCACAGTGGCTGGGCTTTATAGGAAGGGGAGCTGGGGGAAGGGGGAGCAAGCCTCGGGGCTGGAGAGGTCTCTCGGGCGGGCAAAAGCCAGCCTGGGTGACTGGAACAGGTTCTTGTGGGTAGGGAGAGACTTCCACATGTTAAATAGGCACCTCAGCCATTTGTCCCAAGTTTCTTTGAGACCAAACTATTCATAGGACTTTCTGCTCTGCAAAGTGAGCCTCCTCCATCCAGAAACTTCAGACTCACCTTAGAACCAGTCACAGCCTCTAGCTCTTCAGTAGCCTTCCGTGGGTCCTCTGTTGGGATGGTTAAGGAAGTACTTGGAGATTTAAGGATAGCAACTTTACCTGTTGTTTTTCTTCTCTTGAGTGTTGTCAGAGCTACTGCTTCACCCTGTGCACTTATGTACTCTGTGCCATTATAGCCCTGTCATTTTGATGGACACTTAGATTGTCGTTGCAGGCCCTTGGTGGGGGAGGGGAAATTGGAAATCAAGGGGAAAATGGCAAATCAAAGATTTGTTTCATAGGTGCAGAAACTGAACAGTTCCCCTCTTTTATATATGTCCGTCAGTGTTGTCATGGCTAGAGCTAGAGAAAGACTTTTGAGAAGCATTCCTGCAAGTGTGGAAGAAGCAGCTTTTTGTACCACTTGAAAGTTGTACCTCCAAGTGGTCTCAGTCGTGATATTTGGGGAGTCTGGTTAAGTATTTTTGCACCATTTAACCTACACCAGAACTTTGTTATTGCTTACCAGGGAAATGTTCATGTTGTCCCCAAACCTAGGCTTCTGAATTCTTTTATCCCTATCAGTATGACCACTAGCAAAGCACAACCTCATGCTGGTATTGTCTGCAGCACAGTCAGTGAAGGAGCCAAAGTGCGTTTGAAATCTGGGCATACTTAACAGCCAAACTTGGCAGGGCTCTGTAGACTCAAGCTGGAGGCATCCAGCAACTTTGAGACCTAATGGATTTCTTTAGATCTCTTTGTCTTACCCATCTTTGTTACTGGGGAATGAAACTGGGGTCTCACACACGGTGAGGACTTTGTCTCATTCATACAGCATGAAATAAACACATTTTTAGAGAGGTGCTTGGGTTTAAATTCTGCCTCTCCCACGCTAAGTAAGCACACATGTACCATTGAGGTCTCCCCGGCCCCTTAGACACTGTCCTGTCTGTCCTTTGCACTTAGTTTGGTTTAATATCAGCTTGTTCAAAACTAACTGAGAGAGACAGTCCAGTAGACTGGTTGGCATGGATAAGTGGATTTAAACTTCTTTTCTTGGTCTTAAAGAGAGTCAGCCTTCTGCCTAGTAAGTGAGCACTCAGGCCGAGCCATCCCCCCAACCCACTCTAAACTTTTAAGAAGCAACAATGGTAAGTTCAGTTATACTTTCCAACTCATATCACCTTATTGTGGTTTCTGTGCTTGAAACTTTGAGAAGGGATAGTGAAAAATTCACAAGTTTTCTGTAAGAAAGCTTTTTTCTTTTCTTTTCTTTTTTTTTTGGCCAGACATGATAGTGCATATCGTGTCTAGCATTTAATTTAATTCTATCATTTTCAGGAGTCAGAGGCAGGAGAAATTCGGGGCCCACTATGAGACACTCTCAAAAAAAATTAAAAAAACCAAAACCAAAAGAAGCCTTGTGCCTCTGTAACACACTATTATGGGGAAGGGATGGAAAGGCTACCTTTGTATTTGTCCTCTCTGCATGCCCAGTCACTGTCCTGAACACTCAGATACCTGCCTGATTTTACTCGTGTTGGATTCTGTCTTATTGGCACGGGGGCTGATCTCATTGAAAGATTCTGGAGTTTGATATTATCAGGACATCTGTTAGGGTTTTCTGAAAAATTAACACAAAGTTGTTCTTTCTCTTATAAAAACTACTTTGTTCTGCATATTATATCTATTCTTCCCAAGTTAGTCATTTGTTACTTTAACCTTGACTTTGAAAAAGTTTTTATTTTCCTATTGTCATCTCTCCCTCCTTTCTCCCACGCCCATCACAGCTATTTAAGAACCTCTAGATGGATTATTATAACTGAATTTTTTTCCCTAATAGTACATATTGTAATTCTCTTCTTTTAGTTTGTATATTTCTTTTTAAACATTTGCATTTTTGATTTACTAATTTATTTTTACATGCATTGTGAGAAAAACATACAGATTTTCCCCAATATAATATCCATTTGCCTTCATCTTGTTTTTAAAAATAGTCCATTTTCCTTATTGACTTGTGTTATCACTTGCTATGTACTTTTTTGTGTATTTGTGTGTATTTCTGGACTTTCTGTTCCATCTCATTCTGTGCACAACTTTGGCTGCTACCACCATGCACTTAATGCTTTACCTGTAAAGCATTGTCCAGGGTTCGTTGTTTAAAAGGCATCATCATCCCTGGTCATTTCTTAGCCCCTTTGTGACTTTAGAGGGAATATCTTTGGTTTTTTGGTTTTTTTAAAATTTATCTGTTGATATGTTGTGGTTGCTGTATTTATAGCTAGAGTTATAATAAACTGAGGATTTCTGCCTCTTTTCTCTCAGGTCTTCAAAGCAGGGTTAAGTAGTCGTGAGCATAAGCTGGGCGGGGTAGTGCACACTTTTAATCCCAGCTCTGGGGGTTGGGGGGGGGGCAGGAGGCAGGTGGATCTCCATGAGTTCTAGGCTAGCCTGATCTACAGAGTGAGTTCCAGGATAGATTGGTCTTCATAGTGAGCCACTGACTTAGGAAAAACCTGGTAGTGATCACAGAAGAGCTCTCACAGTCCCTCTTTTTTTTTCTTTCCTGAGATCAGGTTTCTCTGTGCAGCCCTGGCTGTCCAAGAACTCACTCTATAGACATGTTTTTAATTCTGATGGACATGTTTGAAGAATTTTACATTCATATTCATAAGTGAAATTAATCCGTGTGATTCTTTTGCTTTTTATTACCATGTTTGATTTTATAATCCTAGATAGACATCTTTATAGTTTTGGAGTTAAGCAAGTACTCTACCATTGAACCCCAACCCCCAGCTCTTGGGTTTGGATTTCTGGAACAGGGTCTCACTGTGTAGCTGGGCTGGCCTTCACTGACTGTACAGTCCAGGCTTAGCTTAAAGCTGAGTCTGCTGTTTCCACCTCTGGGTTAGACTTTGACCATGTACCTGGAAGTGTCCTTTTCTTATTTTTAATAAACTGGAAAGTTTAAATACACTAATATTTTGTGCTTCTTAAAGGTCTGATGATAGAACCATCTGTGAATCTTCACGGTGTCATAGATTTAGGGAGAACAGTTCCTGGTGATTTTCTCACTTCAGTCAGACTCTGTTCTCTTTTGGAATCAGTTTTGGCAGTTGATGTTTTTCTGAAAGTTATTCATTTTTATTGAAGTTTTCAAATGTGCACTTTGATGAACATACTCTTAACTTTACCTAACTTTTGTCTTCTTTTTTCATTGCTTTGTCCTTTTGTGCAGGAACAGGAAACATAGTTGTCATTATGATTAGCTATCCAAAAGGACGAGAAATTTTTGATCTGGTGCAAAAAGGAATTCCAGTAAACATGAGCATAAAGATTGGTACTCGTCATATGCAAGAGTTCATCAGCGGTCAGTCTGTGGTGTTTGTGGCCATCGCCTTCATCACAATGATGATTATCTCATTAGCATGGCTAATATTCTATTATATACAGCGTTTCCTATATACTGGCTCACAGTTTGGAAGTCAGGTAGTTATGGATAATTTCATTTTGATTTTTAAATGATAGCTCATAAATATAATCTATATACTACTTGAAGTTAAATTTAACCAAACTAATTTTAGTTTATTTATTGAAGTCATATGACTTTGATAAAATTTTTAATTGGGTTACTTTTTTATACATTTGGTCTCTGCAGGTACCTGTACCCTCTGTCTTTATGTAGACAGAGGGAACTTGTCAAAGGGCATGTGAGCATGAACACGTGTCCATTTTCTGCTCGACATAAGGCCGAGGGCTGCTTTGTGTCTGACAGGCCATCAATCTGAAGGCAGGCTTCCTCTGTAACAGCACAGAGAAGAGCCAGAGGCTTCCAGTGGCACACTAGGACCTAATGCATAGTATGGTTCCTGGCCTGATAACCAGGCAGGACTCTTTCTTCGCAGGTACCATTGGTGGAGAGTGGATGGTACCTTCTTCCTGGGCATCATTACTTTTTGCCAATATTTAAGTGTAGGAATTGTTTTCTGGAAGTTGAAAAAGTGTGGCTAAATGACAATTTATGATTAGAGTGCTAGAGTTCTTGACTTCCATTTCAATGTCACACACACACAAAAGGGTATGGAATTAGAAGCATAGGTTGGGGATATGGCCCTTGGTAGGGTGCTTGCTTAGCATTTGTGAGGCCCTTCATCTTACTATTGCACATTAGCAAGTAAGTAAATAAATATATTCTTAGCTGGGCATGGTAGCTCAGGCCTGTAATCCTGGATTGCTTCAAGCTCAAGGCCGATCAGGGCTTTAAAGTGAAGCATTATATCTTAATAATGGTAATAATAATAATAAAGTAGCTTATATGTTTATATGGCTCTTTTGTATATTAAAAGTTAATGTTTTTTTCTAAGCTATTTTCATAAATTGTAGTGTGTGGGTTACTTTAAACAGACTATTTAATAATACTGTTTTCCTCCCCAAGAATCATAGGAAGGAGACTAAGAAGGTTATTGGCCAGCTCCCTCTACACACTGTGAAGCATGGCGAGAAGGTAATGCCTTCTTGTGCACTGTCTGTCTCACACTGGGGGATGTTTGTGTTGGAGGAGGATTTCCTTCTCAGGCTGCTGTTCGGCAGTAACGAGTCTGATGCTCGTTAGGCCTTCATGTGTGTGTCTCAGGTCGAAAGGAGAGTTGACAGGAGTATGATGAGTGAAGGGCCGTCGTGGCAGCCCTTAGTTACATGTAAATGAGTTACAGTCACAGAACAGTGTATCTCAGTGGTAGAGCTCGTGCTTAGCTTAGCATGCATGGACTCCTAGATGGCTCCAGCACCCCCTTCCCAAAAAGGTTAAATGAGTTCAATTTGATTTAAATGATAGCTCCTACATTCTGTGTGCTTACTAATGACAGTGTGCCAATATTCCCGACTTTGAAAGTCCCTGTAGGCCCAGTAAAGACTATAAAGATGCTGGGCTTTTTAAAAAAAGTGTGCACCTGAGTTCTGTGAACATTTTGTTGAACCTGAGTCTGTGTGTGCATTCTCTCCAAGCCCCTCAGTTCCTGCGAGGATGTACTGAACATCTCTAGAGGAGAGAAAGGAGATTTTTAAAACAACATGTTTAAAAAGGAGCCATTTTGACCCTCTCAGTCAGAGACTAAAAGCAGTTAAGTAGCAGTGCAGAGCCTGGCTGCTCGGATACCCGTAGCGGGAAGCTTTGCCAGAATTGTCGTAGCGGCGTCTTCTGCGGTGCTGTGCTGCCTTGTACGTGCTGACTCAGGTGCTCTCATACTGCTCAGTGCTCTCAGGAAGCTCGAGCCTCACCTTCCAGTCTGCACTTCTCTTCCTCTGTCCACATAAAGGACTTTCTTTAAAAGATATTACACTTAGGGCTTTTGGGTTTAAAAAAAAAAAGAAACCTGTTATTATGTCTTCTGTGGTATATTTAGGATTAATATATGCTTTGGGTTATTCCTTCCCCAATAACTTTTGTTGTTGGTTTTTTCGGGACAGGATTTATCTGTATATATATCCTTGGTGTCCTGGAACTCAATGTGTAGACCACGCTGGCCTGGATCTCATACAGATCCGCCTGCCTCTGCCTCCCAAGTGCTGGGAGAAAAGGCGTTCGTGCGCCACCAAACCCAGCCCCCAGTAACTTTTACACTGTAACATAATGGGATTTTAATAGTTGATGCAAGGTACTGATTTCTTACTCTGCAAATCACCAAGTAAGTTTCCAGTTAATAACTAGTCGTGCAGAGTATGTATAGAATTTTTCATAAGAATTACTAGAAAAGGTCCTTCTAGTAATTTATAAATTAGATGCTGGTCTTAGGCTGTGAGAACTGATTTCTAAAAATGTATTTGATCTTCAGTTCATTTGCAGGAAGGAATCAGTACCTATTAAAACTGCTGTACTTGCTCCTCCTGTTTTCTCCTCTCCTTAGGAGGGAGTCTCATCCCTTACGTATGAGGAGACAGACTCATGTGTAACTTGTTGAGAATATAAGTAAATTGATACTATTCTCTTCCTATACCCAACATTTGTTCAATATTTCCTATACAAAACATTTGTAAGATACCAGGAACTTGTTTTAAAACTGTCAAAATAATGTTTAACAAGGCTTGGTCTGTGACATACACGTCTGGATTGGGAGTGTTTTTACACTGTGAACTAACACAGGGACATGATTGTGTGCAGTCAGCATCTTACCCAGTCCTGAAGACAAGTGATTATTTATTTTAATTTTTGTGGATTTATTTATAATGTATAAGCTTAAAAATTATTAAGAAATTTTAAAATGGCTTCCTGTATAATATATGATATATAAGTGAAAGTATTTTGTCACAACATATAATATTTTCAAAAAAGATATATTTTATGTATGCAAGTCTACTGTCACTCTCTTCAGACACACCAGAAGAAGGCATCAGATCCCATTACAGATAATTGTGAGCCACCATGTGGTTGCTAGGAATTGAGCTCAGGACCTCTGGAAAAGCAGTCAGTGCTATTATCTTCTGAGCCATCTCTCCAGTCCACAACATAGAACTTAAGGGGCTGGAGAGATGGTTCAGTGGTCAGGAATGTTAATTGCTCTTGCAGAGGACCTGACTTTGATCTATTGCACCCGGATCAGCTCAGAACCACCTCACCTGCCTCTGCCTCTGCCTCTGCTTCTGCCTCTGCCTCTGCCTCTGCCTCTGCCTCTGCCTCTGCCTCTGCCTCTGCCTCTGCCTCTGCCTCTGCCTCTGCCTCTGCCTCTGCCTCTGCCTCTCCATGCACATGCTGTGCGTAAACTCGCACAAGGGTACTATATACAAAAATAACTAAATGTTTTCATAAAATACCACAACAGAGAGTTTCAAATGCTGTTATAAGTTAATTTTAATAGTCTCTGGTAATGGTATTATATCCATACAAAATCTGGTTTTTACTGCTTCCTCATTAATTACTGCTAAGGATATATTTAAATAATAACTCAAGGGTAGTGGGGCTGTGTTTCGTAATGTGAAGTTGCCAAACATGGCAGCCTCAGGAGCACATGCTGCGTGAGGTTCTGAATCCCTGTCTCAGAACCTCAGCTGTCCTGGCTCCACTGACACGTCCTAACTCATAGAAAGCCTAGGACCTGTAGACTCTTAGGTGTAGAAGTAGCGCCAATTCTCCCACCCTACTGCTAATAATGTCTGTTTCTATACATTTCTTCATGTTTTAGGCAAAGGTGTTAGCTCATTCTAATTTGGGGCTGGGAGTTAACAATAATGAAGTAAAATTTTAGATGTGTAGCCATTGTACTTTCTCTAAGTTATAACTGTTCTTTCAGAGATACAAATTTCTTCTTAAATAACTCCAGAAACCAAATGGCTTATTTGAATATTCATTCCCTTTATGCTTTATATTTGAAAAAAAAGTTATTTTTTCATCATAGCAGGTGTGGCTGGAATGTAGTTAGCTTCCTAGAGTGTTATCTAGCATTGAAAAAGCCCTGAATCCATTGTCCAGCCCCATAAAACTGGGCCTGGTGATTCCTGAGTACAGTCCAGATGTTTGGAAGATGGAGGCAGGAACATGAGAAAATCAAGGTCACCGCTGGCTACACAGCGAGCCTGAGGTCAGCCTGGGACTAAGACCTCTAAAAACAGAGTGATTTGCTTGTCTGTAGCCCTTAACCATCTAATACTTCTTCAGACGCTTAGTATTCAAAACGCTGTTAGTGCCTGGGCTAGGCAGACAGTGGTTTTCTTTCCACCTTTCATTCAGTTTCTTTAAAAACTGCTAGCTGGAAGAAGGAAATGTGTTTTAGGTTCCGGTTGTTCCAGCATAGAGTAATAGGATCCATTGTTTTGATCGGTTTCATTGTTTTCTAACTTATTGTTGCTGTATGTGCAATGTGTGTACATGTGACTCTCCCTCTCTCTCTGCAGGGAATTGATGTCGATGCTGAGAATTGTGCAGTGTGTATTGAAAACTTTAAAGTCAAAGATGTTATCAGAATCCTGCCATGCAAGTATGAATACTTTTTTCCTACTAAGATACTGAAAATTACTTAACAAGTTTCACTGTTCTGACAAAGAGTTCCATGTTCTCTGACAAGAAGTCATTATGATCTTGAATTACCTCATCTTTCCTACTGTCTTCAGAGACCTGTAGGTGACCACTAAGAGCTGCTGTGCGTCTTTGTCTTTCATTGGCTTTTAAAGTCTTACCAAGGCTCGCTTAGACTCCTGCATACACCCAGTAATGCAGAGCACATGCTAACTAAAAGGAGCAAGAGCGTAGGGCTGAGAGCCTTCAAGTGGCCCAGAAGCAGGGTCAGACCCACAGAAGTTTGCCTTTACTTATTTGCTGAGTGTAGGTTCCTTTCGAAGCTGTAGAAAATGAGTACCCTCCCTTTGCTGAGGTTTCAGTAGCACAGATGCACTTAAAACTGGGAAGTAGCCATTTCATTTTTAATAATCTGTTATTTTAACTGACTTAAAACATTTTGTTTAAAAAAATTGCTGATTAGCCAGGAGGTGGTACGCTCAGACCAATACTTGGGAGACAGAGGCAGGGGAATCTCTGAATTTGAGGCTAACCTGATCTACTGAGTGAGTTCCAGGACAACCGGAGTTACACAGAGAAACCCTATCTCAAAAACATACCTCCATAAAAGAACTGCTGATTAGCAAAGGGGCTTGTTTTATGTATAGAACTTAGATGTTTTTCTTAAAAAAAAAAGTCTAATAAATGTCAATTATACTTTACATATTTTAGAATCAAGTTGCAGAGTACTGTATTAGCTTCTTCTCTTTAATATTTTACTGTATATATGGTACTTTTTAGTAGATTGAATTCTTGATACCTCTGTTGAGGAAATAGAATGAGTTCCACAATAATAACAGTTCCCCGAGGCACGCCTGGCTAAATTCTGTCAGTGTGCATAAACGATCAGCACGTGGGCATTTAGTGAACTGAGGTCAGTATAGGTTGATCATGTTCTGCACACGAGCATTGGAAGAGTTTTAGGCTGGTTTTAGAACAGGTTTCAGAGTGATGCTCAAGAGTGCACAGAAGAGAGGTGGGGGGAGGGGGGGTGCTGACTGCTGCACTGAGCTCATGCTGGACCTGTGCAGATGTGTTAGCTGTGCACGTTACTTGCTCTCCTCATTGGAGTTGTTATTTTGTCCACTTTTCTCCTAAGCAGCATGTTAAAACATCCCCAACAAAACTGAAGTTTCTTTCTTGTTTTGGACAATTTCTTCTGGGTCAGTGAGTTTTAATTTGTGGTTGAATGACAAACTGAACTAGAATGTTTCACAATTAAGAACTACTATTTTTTTTTTTAAGAATTACTATTTTAATGGCACTGGCAGATTTTTGTTTGAAGAAAGCCTTCAGCAGACTGGTTACAATGAGTAGTATATGTGGACACTGAACAGCTGATGGTGTAGGTGGAGAGAGTCGGAGACACGCAGCTCCTTGTGGTCATGCTGTCTAGTCACACAGCTGGGGTTTGAGCTCTGTCTGTCTGGTTTCAAAGCCTGTAGTTCACACATGTAGGAGGGGCAGGAAACCAAGATAAACCAACAAGAAAAGAAAGTGTGTGCACCTTTCTGGTAGCACAGATGTTTATTCAAGAGTAGGCTTATAAAATGTGCAAATGGAAATAACCATTTTTCCTGCCCCTCAGATGATTAATATATATTTCCACTTGAGTCACTTTATAGACTTGAAGAAGATATTATCAACTTGGGATTAGTTTATTGCTGGTACCTTATTTGTGGGCTTTGCTAGCCTAAATGGTTTAGAATAAGTATTCTACTAAAGCACATGAAAATGATTGGGCATTGTAGCGCTTAACAGAATCCTAGCACTTGGGAAGCATAGGTACAAGAATTCTGAGTTCAAGGCAATCCTGGACTACATGGCACATTCGAGGCCAAATTGGGTAACATAGCAAGACCCTAATCTCAAAACCATAGACTAACGCTCATACACACACACACACACACACACACACACATATGATTTAGTATGTGGTGGAAATAGATCCACCATTTTTTTGTTAAATGAAGAGCTTTCACTTTATTTAAAAAAAAAAAAAAAAAGCATCACTAAGTCCAAAATCTTAAGTGGGAAATCTTAAGACTGGAAAATAACTTAGACAAGTGGGTAGACATCATGTTAATGTGTGGTTGGCTCACTTTATACAGGGTATGTTGGTAAAATGCGTTATTTCCTTTATAAGATATTGCAAACATTTATTTTAAGACATTAATACATACTTAATTTTTTTAGGCATATTTTTCATAGAATATGCATTGACCCATGGCTTTTGGATCACCGAACGTGTCCAATGTGTAAACTTGATGTCATCAAAGCCCTGGGATATTGGGTTTGTTACGTTTTTGTTTATATTCAATCTCTACCCCAGTTCTTCCTGAGTATCTCACTTTTATTACTGACCCAGAGGCAAGACGAACAGATGAAATATTCCTTCTGATATCCTTACTGTTACTTAAAGAAGTTTTCAGTATTTAAAATGAATGTGTAGAATAGTGCACATAAATCAGTGAACTGAGTTTATGACAGAATACTATATAGCCTATGAACATCTTCCCCAATCTGCAACTAGGAAGTATAGTTCTGCACATGCGAGCATTCCCTGTGTGCGTGTGTGCTTATGCATGCGTGGGTTTGTGCATGAGTGCAGGTGCTTGCATGTTTGGTTTTATGTAAACTGAGTCATAGAATGTATGAAATAAATAGAGGTGCCACCTATATCTTCTGGCTTCAGAGACACATTTTACACATACTATACCCAATAGATTCTGATATCTGCTCTCACTTTTTATGGGCTCCACAGTTTTTTGTTTGTTTTTTAGACTTGCATGTACTCTATTATGCCTCAAAATACTATTGATAAAATTATAACTTATTTTAGCTAACAATATTTGAAGGACTGAGAATAAAGCTCAGGGTGCTTGAAGGCCTTGTGCCAAAGTCCTGGACTCAATCTCCCTATCACATAAACTGGATGAACATTGTATACAACTTAAAACTGTTATAGCCATGTATGCATCTATAATGGTGTCTCTAGGAGCTACGCATGGAACAGGGCTGGCTTCGTGGGATGCAGGTGTGACAGTCGCCCTTTAGCTTGGTGTGGCCCCTCAGGGAGAAACTGTTTCATCCAAGGATGGCTGTACTACAGCCTCATCCTGCTTTGTCCTGAAATGTGGCTTCCTTATAGAATTCCTAAACTTCCTCTATTGACAGCTTTTCATTATCTGTCCCTTTAGCCTGAGATAGCATATCTCCCTCATGGGCTTGGTTCATGCCCTCTATGTGGAAACTGCAGTTCAACAAGAGGTTGAGTCTTCATGGTTCAGAATTTTAAATGAGAAAACACAGAGCTTGATGAATTGTTTTCTTGACAAAGTCTTAATTCCCTTCCTTAAATGCACTGAAGCTTATGCTCAGTTGTCTTTTTTGAGTGATTCTAAACCAGCTTTTCCACTCTTGACATTTATGTGAGACCAATTTCTGTTTTAGCTAAGCAGAGACTCGCATCCTCGTACATTTTGTTCAGAGAGTATAGGCCCACTTATTTCATATATTAGAGATGAGTCTTCATTTTATATGAGGTTGAATTCTTTCCTTACTAGAATACAGAGAATGCGTGCGTATGTGGCGTACTTTGTGAAGGATAGGAAGCTATTATAACTTCAGCACTGGGGGTGTGTCTTGCTTGTAGTGTCTCCGTTTCTAGAGGAGGGCCCATTTCCCTATTACCAGTAGAGTTCCCAGAGACTCTTAAGACTTCAAAGCAGTCCTTTGGTTTGCAACCATATCCACTACATTCATTGAGCAAAAACTGATCAGACAAATGCTGTCTAAGATGTTAAATTGAACTTGGCTCAGAGATAATCACGGTATAGTCCCTTTACTAGAACACGGATTCTTGGGGATTTCACTTTCAGGCCAACGGGGGCCAGTACATATCCAGAGATACAGCACAGCAAGGGAACGTGGAAGATGCCATCTGGGTCAGAAAAGAAAGAGTTTATACTGCCTGTTGGACATGGAGAAATGGAGGACTGTATTTTAGTGGGACTGCTGAGGGACTGTCACCTCAGTACGTAGTAGGTGGATGGTGTGGCACAGGGATGTGAACTCAGGTGGAGCTTGGTGGAGAGCTAGGTTTGCGAGCTTTGTTGAGAAACAGATTGGGATGAGGCTAAACAGGAGTTGGTATTGTGACATTTCAACAGGAATTTTGCTTGATGTGTCTAGGATGTCTAGTTACTGGTGAGGGAAGAGGGGGTGGTTTTAAAATGCTCCTAGGACAGAGCAGAGATGTCTGAGTGCCTGTGAACCCACGCTCACAGCCTACAAACCCTTAGTCACTTTCCAGCAGTTTCATCCACCCACGTGCATCTGTGGCTCTTAGGTTAACCAGAAAGAATGTCTGAGACACTCACCCACTGGTGTTGGGGCTTAATGGAGTGTGACTAAAGGAGTCTCTGGCCATGCTTTCATTATCTTCCTTCAGTGCAACAAAGAGAAGGAGGTGGGAGGGGAGTTGGAGACAAACCACAGTGGAGAAAGGACACAGAACAGATTTTTAAAACAGAAAAATGGAGCCTTCAGCTATTTAGAGCCTCTTTGTCTCTGACACCCTGGTGCTATGCTGTAAAATGGCCCAGGGCTGCCGCTGGGGCTGCTTGGGGCTGCGGGAGCAGCAGTGAAGCTGTACAGACTCTGCAAGAAGACAGTTTCAGGGAGTAGCTGCTTTGTTTAAATCATTTAAAGGGTGAGATACACTTCCATCAAGTGGAGAAACTCTCAGAGGAAAACAAAGCAAACTTAGTAGGTCTGACTGACTGGATACAGGAGACGGTGGCTTCCCACCCCAGTTCCTTTCGAGAGCCAAGATATCGCAAGGGAATTTACTAGCAGAATGACCCCACACTGGTCATGTCACTGAGAAAGCCATTGTCTTTTGTTTGCCTCTCAAGGGGGACCCTGAGGATACACAAGAGCTACCCACCCCAGAAGCTGCCCCAGGAAGGGTTTCTGTTGGAAATCTGAGTGTGACATCCCAAGGTGAGGAGAGGAGTGAAAGCAACCTTCCATCATCTTCCTCGAGCGAGTCTGGGCCGCACCGCCCCTGTCTTAAAGAAGATGCAGGGGAGGACACAGCATTACTAGGTATGTGGCTGCAGATATAAACCCACAATGTTACCAGTGAATGGGGCAAGATGGAAGGCAGGAAAATACTGGCGCGTACATAAAAACCACAGGCCCCCACTTATAGATACCATTTCAAGCTTTTGATGCATACATTCTCAAGAATGGGGGGAATATCACACAAATGCTGTTTGGTAAACTGTTCTTTTAATGTATGAAGTTCTTTCTGTATCAATCACTTGGTAGATAAATTGTTATGACCAAGTTTTTAAATTTTCTTTTGTGTTGCTCAATTCATGTCTACATTTTCAGTGGTTTCTGTAGTCTCGTCGTATTGTGTAGCATGTGGTGAGGTCATGGTCTTCTTGCAGCTGCTTCTCAGCTCAGCTGCTCTTTCTTACTAATTCTTAGTTAACTTTTCTGATGTCATGACAAAACGCCATGACCAAAGCAACTTAAAAGGAAACATTTATTGGCGCTCACTGCTTCAGCAGATTAAGAGTCCATGATCCTCATGGTAGGGAGATGGCAGCAGGCAGGCATGCCCTGCAGCAGCTGAGATCTTACAGCTTCTCCACAGTGAGAGGAAGGAAGGGAGAGGGACTGGGCCTCCTTTCCAGAGGCAGGGGACCAAGTAGAGGAACACATGAGACTGTGGGGCCATTCTCATTCAAACACTAGGTTGTAGAAATGCTTTCTTTTTTTTTTTAATTGTAGTGGGCCCAAGTAGAGCCTAGGGCTTTGGACTTGACTGATAAGGTGTACCTCCAGCCCTTTTTTAGAACTTTTTAAGTTTAAATTTAATATGGAAAGTACAAGACCTTTGTCAAATATTTTGTCTCCTCTCCCTCAGTTTCTTTATTTCTTTGTGTTGGGAAATGCTAATCACAAACACTGGCATTTGGCCATATTCCAGTGACTAACTTGTGTATTCTTAGCCTCTGTGTGCTTTTCTGTCTTCTTATGGCATGTCTAAATAGGAAAGTCTTCTTCTTCATGGTTGGTTATGGTTCATTAGAGAATTACTGACCTATGTTTTGGTAATATTTGTAGGGTTTCTTTTTTTTTCCCCCCCAAATTCCTTTTTGAAACTGTGTCTCATATATACCAGGCTAGCCTCAAATTCCTTAGATAGCTGAAGATGACCTTGAACTTTTGATCCTCTGATCCCACCTCCCAAGTGTGAGATTATAGGCATGCATTACCACACTGGTTTCATGCAGTGCTTGGGATCAAGGTTGGGGCTGTGTGCATGCCAAGCAGGCCCTCTACCAACTGAGCTACATCCCCATATCTGCCCCTTTTTAATTAATTTATTTATTGGGGTACCCATGTATGTCATCATGTAAATGTAGAAGTCAGGGTAACTGAGGAGTCAGTACTCTCCTACCTTAGTTAGGTTCCAGGGATAAAATTCAGGTCATCAGGATTGGTAGCAAGAACCCTATACTCCATGAACCATCCTGCTGGCCCCCTCTTTGGTATTCTTTAAAGATTAATTATGAAGTTATTTTGAGCCTGGTGTGACAGTGCGTAACTTTAATCCTGGCACTTTAGAGGCTGAGGCTGGAAAATCTTTTGAGTTTGAGGCTAGCCTGACCTATATAGGGAGTTCCAAACTAGCCAGGGCTACATAGTAAAACCTTCTCTCTAAACAAAAGAGAGTGTGTAGAGATTGCTCTGTGGTTAAGAGCACTGGGTGCTCTTCCAGGGGGCCTGCGATCCATGACTAGCACTCACATGGTGGCTCATGGCCATCTGTAACTCTAGTTCCTGGGGTGTGATACCCTCTTTAGCCTGTGCAGGTACGAGGTGTGTATATTGTATCCTTACATACATACATAGAGGCAGAATACCCATATACATAAAATACCCATATACCCATATACATAAAATACAATTTTTACTTTGTCAATTAAAAGAAAGTCCTACCAACATTTTTTATTAGAATTAAAATAATCTATAGATAAAATAATTTGTAGATTATTTTAATTGAGAGTAATTGATGCTTCTAATTTTGAATTTGGCTATCCTGAATAAGACTTCCAAAATAGCAAGATTAAAATTGAATCAGATTGTTTTTTAACATGTTTTGGAAAACTTACAAGAATGGTTAGAATTTTTATTGTATATGTCGGGAGGGTGGGCTACATGTGTGTATGCAGGTGTAAGTGCAACAACGTGCATGTATTCTTCTATACACACACATATGGGTTTTTGTTTTTTTGAGACAAAATCTCCTACTAGCCTGGGACTTGCCTTGTAAAGCTAGGCTGACTGGCTGGGAGTCTCTGGTCCATCCCTCTCCACGTTTCTTAGAGCTGGGATTATAAGCACACTATTATTATAAGCACACTATTACAGCCAACTTTTTTTATGAGCGTTCTGCAGATGAAGCTAAGGTAGAAGGCACTTTACAAGCTTAACCATCTCCCAAACCCCTAGAACTTACGTTTTAAACCAATATTAGAGGAAAGAGACAAAGGAATATGGTGGCTCCAGGGAATGGATTTCTCAGGATCATAAAGCTGGGCCCTGATCTCTGGCTAACCACATTACAAAGCAACATATTCAACACAGTAAGGAATTTTGCTTTTAGGGATCCTTTTGAGTCAAACAGTGTATATACTACTGTGATTTGAGTCCAGAAAGAAACCCAATTTCTTTCCTCAAGAGCCTGACCCCACTTGAGATGTGTAAACAGAGAGGTCCTTTAAGGACAGTCACCAGATGAATGTTGGCTCAGATAACACTAGTCATACTTACTAAATGAAGGATATTTCTATATTTCTCTTGCTGGCTGTGTTTGAAACGGGTTGTCATTTCTACATGTAAGTTTTATTTAAATGTTTCTATAATTTGTTTCTTGAATTATTGTCTCCACGTGTGTAACTGAGGCTGGACAGACCGACTGACCTAGGATGGCTTTTGGTGCTTTGTTGTAGGAGCCGGCAGGAGTGACCCTCAGCATGGAGGATCCATATGCTAGCACCATCCTCACTGACAGCCTCACCGACAGAGCCTTGGCTTGAATACAGGACATTCAGTTTTTTACTCTAGGGCATAGTTCGTATACTTGAAAACAGTGGATTTTATTTTACTTTACCTTTCAGATTCAGGTTTGATATACAAAGGGCTGAGATATTTTATTCCTAAAAGACTTTTAATTAGCCTTCATCTATTTATCTACTAAATTATGATGTCTATCATAAATTTTGTTGTATCAACTGTCACAGATGTGTGTGGAGGGGTTGTTTCTGAGTACTAGACTAGCCTCTGTGGTACTATATATAAAACAAGATTCTGTCTCTTGGGCTTTTTAGACAAAGCTCACCGAGTTGAAGTGTGAAGTGTAGTTCCTTATTGATCACATGAACGTTCCCTGAGCAGAGACTGTCGAACTTGGAAATGAGAAATCTTGCCGTGGGCAGTGGTGCATACCTGACCTGCAAACTCTGGCTGAGGCGCGAGGAGCTTGAGTTCAAGCCTGCTTTGGGCTGTGTAGCCAGACTGCTACGAAGGGGTTAGGAGAGAGAGAGAGAGAGAGAGCAATCAGCTGGCTTGCACTGTGTATCTGCAGAGCCTTAGAACCACACATTCCTCCTTCTTATGTGCAGTTGTGAGAAGAACACTAGATGATTTTATGATTTACATTTCTACCTTTATTGCCTAATTTCTTTTCACACTTGGAAGGAGAAGGGAATTTATCCATGTTTTTCTACAAACTAAAAAAAAAAAAAAAAAAAAAAAAAAACTGGCAAAAAATGCCATATTGCATGTTAAAAAAGCATTAAAATATTGATTAAGAAAATCAAGTAGGCATACAGTAATGTCTTTAAATGATTAGTATATTTTGGTGGATTTAATCTTTACAATTAAAAATACTTAATTAAAATTTTGATTTTGTTGTTAGACTAAAATAACGTTTTCCTAAAGAGATTTTAAGCCGATTCAATACTGTGACCTTTTATCCTTTTTATCCTTCTTTCCTGTTTAATGTTCTTGCTGGTGAAGTCTTTGAAGACTGTTGTCTAAATTCTGTATAGTGCTTAGATACATACTTTGAAGAGCAAGGAGTCCTTTGTTGTTGATTCTAAACTTGTGTTGTATGTCTACTTTGTAGACAAAAATAAATGCTTATTGACAAAAATTTTTCTATGTGACGAATTTTATTTAGCATAATCAGCCCTAACATTCAGCACAAAAAGTTTACAGAGAATAGAAAGATCATTAATGTAAGCTAGTCTTTACAAAAAGGGAAAAAAATATGTTCTTGATCAAAATATTTTACACTTCAGTGATAAACGGAGAGTGTTTTTTTAAAGGGGACTTTATGTATATGGGTACTTTGCCTGTATGTACATCTGCGCGTCATCTACAAGCCTAATGCCAAGGGAGGCCAGAAAAGAGTATCAGATCTGCTGGACTGGAGTTAGAGAGGCTGGTGAACTGCCGTGTGCGTACTAGGTATTGAACCTGAGTTCTCTAGGAAAGCTGCCAGTGCTTTCAGCCACTGAACCATCTCTCCAGCCCAAAAAAGCCTTAAGAAGTTGGTCTCTGCCTGACAGCAGAAGTCAGTAGAGGTCACTGTTCCGGGTGTTACCTTTGCATTAATGCCCTCAGCTGAAGCTGCCTACAGGACAGGAGACAGACATGAGTCAGGAACACATCAGGTCTGTTACTCTACCCGTGAAGGCTTCTGCCGAGTAAAAGATGTGTCTTCATAGCATGAAGTTAGGAATAAATTCATCTTTCTCAGATCTATTTTCCATCTTCTCCAGGACAAAGCTTAGTTCTTCGTCTTTCTTCACAAGTTTGTATGTCAGCTACTTCTTGATCTAAATGAGACCGTTCCTTCTAGTTTAACTAGCTGTGACCCATTTTCTCCATCTGCCATCTTTGTCACTGACTGCCGAGAGATGCTCCGATCGTGTCCTCACTGATTGTTTTGTCACCTCTGGGACCAAGAGTAGTCACAGGAGCCTTGAGAAGGTACTGGGAACTTCTGGCAGTGTGTGAACCGTCTGGTGTAAGGATGGCCAGGGTAACCCCTGGGGTTCGGGAAGGAGGTATCAGATTGGTATAGAGATTCCACTTGGCATACTCAGCATCTGGGGAGGTCTTTGGTGGTCCTGCTTTCAGGGACAAAGGCTATGATGTAGAAATGACAGGATGGAGAACACTGAGAAAGGTCCTTCTCCAAATACTACAGTCATGACCTAAATAAACTCCAAAAATCTGACAGATGTTTTTGCTCATGTGGGTTGGTTCCCTGGAACCACCATCATTACCAAAAAACGAGTCTGGTACAGTTTTAAGGGTTTGTGTAGGGTAATAAGGAAAGTTTCATGTCATGTGTCTATTTGTATGTGGACAGCATCTCTCAGAGCTGGCTCTGGGACAGCACCATACGCTGTCTTCACAGGCAGAACATGAGCACCAAGGGCTTGTCCCCAGGTCTCCAGAAAGCTGCAGAAGCTATCCTAACACAAAGCCAGCACCAAGAAAATACAACTTTAAGGCTGAGTGTATCCATAGAGCCATTTCTAAGGCATAGTGTTTTATAAAGTGTCTTACCAAGCTATTTTTCTCCACAGTTTGATTTTTTAGCTACTCATAGTAAAACATGTGGTGAATTTTACTGAAAGAAATGTATGACCAGATGAATATGAGCTGTTGAAATAGAAAGTCTTAATTTGAGCACTTTGTAGAGAGTTTCAAAGTTGGTTTTACAAATTATCACCAAACTTCATTGTGTTCAGTGCAAATAGGAAAGCATGAATTAGGTATCAAGTAGATTAGTGCTATGTTTTTAAGACATACTGGAGAAAATGCTATAATCATTCTAACAGCTAGTCATTACAGAAGACCTTTTTTTTTTTTTTTTTTTTTTTTTTTTTTTTTGGAGGGTGGGGGGTTTTGAGACAGGGTTTCTCTGTGTAGCCCTGGCTGTCCTGGAACTCACTCTGTAGACCAGGCTGGCCTCCAACTCAGAAATCCGCCTGTCTCTGCCTCCCAAGTGCTGGGATTAAAGGCGTGCGCCACCACGCCCGGCTTTTTTATTTTTTTACTAGATATTTTCTTCATTTACATTTCAATTGCTATCCCAAAAGTCCCCTATACCCTTCCCCCCGCCTTGCTCCCCTACCCACCCACTCCCACTTTCTGGCCCTGGCATTCCCCTGTACTGGGGCATATAAAGTTTGCGTGTCCAATGCGCCTCTCTTTCCAATGATGGCCAAGAAGGCCATCTACAGAAGACTTTTTCTTTTTTTTTTTTTTAAGATTTTATTTATTTATTATATGTAAGTACACTGTAGCTATCTTCAGACACCCCAGAAGAGAGGGTCAGATCTCACTATAGATGGTTGTGAGCCACCATGCAGTTGCTGGGAATTGAACTCAGGACCTCTGGAAGAGCAGTTAGTGCTCTTAACCACTGAGCCATCTCTCCAGCCCACAGAAGACTTTTTCTAAGGCAGGGTCTCACTGTTTAATCTGAGTTTGAATTCACCATCCTTGTGCCTCAGCCTTTCCAGCAGTGAGATCACTTCAGACTAAGCAGTGATGTGAAGACTGGAGGTAGTGTCCACGACACAGAACTGACACGGAAATTGTTTGCTGTGGTTCCTGCTCTCCTGGCTTTCACTCAGCAGTACTGACTTTGGCTCGCCCAGCAGAGAACTGGAACTGTGAGCACATGGTCTCACTCACTTTGCAGGTACTTGTCTCTCACATGCTGAACTGACTGGGGTCCTGGACCTTCTTTCCCAATGACTGCTTCCCATGGCTGCTGAGGAGTGATGACAATAAAAGGCCGAATTGCAGTGTCTCCATCAACAGTTGGCTCTCTGAGCACACGATGACAAAACCTCCTGAAGCGAGTCACTGTCTGACCTCAGTGATGCCAGGGAAGCTTCCTGCCTGAGCTCAGCTTCCGGGGGGGGGGGGGGGCCGGGGGGGCACACAGGAACAGCCTTCCTGTGCTAAGAAAAAGACAAGCTACCCCGATCAAGCACTGTCCATGTACTTTTAGATACACTTAAGGACTGATAGCTAAATTTGGCAACAATTTCCTTGGGGAAAGTTGATGTCATATGCTCAAGAAAGGATGAGGTTTAATCAGTGTCTCTAGTATTAGAACTTGAGGATAGTTAGGCAAAAGCAGTTTTTACAGATCAGGAAAAATTGCTTTGCCGTTTCCTAAGCACTAGCTGTGGGCCTGAAGTAGAGATAGCTTTGTAGTAAAATACAATGTTGTGCTTTTATGATTCAACACATTAGAAAAGCTACCTATGCCTTTTCCAGCTCAGCCTTGCTTCTAAAGCCTTAGAAACATTGGTCAACATTTCCAAAAATAGCATTTGCATCACTCATTATAGTGAGGTCTCTGCCATGTACCCACCTGCCTCCTCCTATAGCAAAAGTATAGGACAAAATCACTAGTTGAAGTATCTGTGCCCAGTCATTGAAAATATGAGGGACAGAAGTCCATCTTTTTGACAGATGATAGGCTGTGTGCTGGGAAAAGCAGTATTTTCTGTGAGCCCATTGTATTACAAACCTCAAACTTTCCTAAGTCTTGGATATTCCTAATATAGACAGTAGTAACGAGGAAAGAGATCAGGATAAAATGAAATCAGCAGTGTATCTTAGTAAGCAGTTGCTAAGATTTGATGAAGATGTAAAACATTTTTCCTAATTACTGATACCTCAGATACCCTTGTTACCAAGAGCTACTCAAAGTGTTGCATGTACTGTTGCATAGATTGTAAGACACGGGTCCACAACTAATTAATATAGAAAGGAGTGTGCTACTTAAAATTAGGTATAAATGAGATCATCCCTATAGATTTAGTGGTCTTCTGTAGAGTTGCTTAATTAAATCAGTAATAAGTTAGTGTTGAATTATTTAAGTGGTTATATTTTGGGATTCCAAAGTTTTTTTTTAAATGTTCTATTCTTAAAATGTTACTGATTAATGTTCTTTTCTTTGAACAGGTGATTCGAAGACTTAAGTTGGATTGAAAACTTCGATGAAGTTACTTAACCTATATTAAACTCAATTAATAAACTTAAAAGTTGATTGTGGTTACTCAGTCTCAAGATTATAGATCTTGTTGCCCAGGCTACTCCTAACTTTCTGGGTTAAAACAATCAGGCTGTAGCTGGGATTACAGGGCTGCACCAGTAAACCAAGAGCCATCTAAGTGGCGTTATAACCTTGATTTATGTACAGCTAATGTTTGCCAAGCACAGCCTCTCTTTGTGAACAATCTTGATTTTCCTAGTGAACATCAAGACTGTGATCTTGACCTTCCTCATTTTTGGGTCCTTATTTGAGACATTTGTTTGGGATTCTAAAATCAACAAACAACTTGCAATTTTCCTTGTTTTTAGATACACATAAGTATGAAAACTTTGAGTTGCTTGTGCCTTTTTGCTGCAGGTTTCACTGCAGGGATCCCTTCCAAGCTCCTACCTTATTTTAGGGGGCACTGTGTTTGTCTTGACAAGTACTTTTTTTTTTTTTAATGAACGCATATATAATGGATTACCATCTCCTGTTGTAAGCTTAAAGAGGCTGTGACAGGCTTTATGGACAAATTACATGCTAAATCAAGCCCTAGGGGGTTTTGTTTATGGATCCCACTTGTGTCCTTGTTGGCTGCAGAGTAAAAGTGTTTTACTAAACTCATGGACATCTTGATAGGATACTTGTCATCTACGAAATACATGTTCAAGAGCCACACAACCAACTTTTACAAATAAATGCACACATATAACCTCCCCCTAAATAAGAAACTCTTAATATCTTTTTTGTAAATTATTTTATTTACATTTCAGCTGTTGCCCCCCCCATCCCACTCCTACCCCCACCCCACCTCCCCCCTTCCCAGAGGCCTCAAGTCTCTAAAGGATTGAGTGCATCTTCTCCCAGAGGCCAGACCAGGCAGTCCTCTGCTGTGTATGTGCTTGGATCAGCCATGGTACTGCTTGGTTGGTGGCTCAGTCTTTGGGAGCTCCCAGGGGTCGGGTTTAGTTGAGAATACTGCTCTTCCTATGGGTTGGTCCTCCCCTTCAGCTTCTTCAATTCTTCCTCTAATCCAACCATAGGGGTCCCCAACTTCAGTCCAATGGTTGGAAGTATCTGCATCTGGCTACTGTCGTTTTAATTACATTTTTGATTTTGTGTTGGGCTGTGGCCATAGCTAACCTGAGCTACAAGACAGACATGCCTATCAGCTGTAGAGCTTGTTGCCCACAGTGAGTCTTTGAAACTTGTCATTCTAAAACAGTGGTTTGTTCATGGGCTGTTGTTGGCCCAGTGCCATCTGTAAAATAGCAGTGGCCACTACAGAGCATTGAGAGAAGTCAGCTGTCTAGTTCAGAGAGGGTCACTCCTACAAGGGTGCAAGGATCATTGTTTCTTGTTCCTTCTCCACTGTTAGGAGATTTTAATTGTACAGTAAGACAAAATCACCAAGCTTGGCTTCCTTTAAGTCTTGCTGGATATGGGAGAACAGATTCTGTCCCCATAAATCGGTTCTAGAGATAACCTCCATAAAAGGAATTCTTAATAATTTCTTTAAATATGTATGTCAGACATTTTTTTTTAAAAAGGCTGGATTTGGTGGTATACACCTTTAATCACAGCATGCAGAGGCAGAAGGAAGGATCTCTGATTTCAAGGCCAGCCTGCTCTACATAATGAGCTCTAGAATAACATAGATGGACCCTGTCTTAAAAAAAATTAAGGCACACTGTCCCAGGTACTGACTGTTCTACCTCCTCACCAAACAGGCATCCTGGGTATACATTTCTGGTGTGCCAGCTCGTATTTGTCCTTAAGACCACAAAAACCACACCCTTACTAACTGTGATTAAGAGAGAAGAATAAAATGCCAACTCTCGAAGCCTGGCGAAGTGCCCATGCTTGTTAGTGGGCCAGGAACACTGTTGTCAGAAATGCGCATCCCTGTTTCACACCTTGCTTACTAAGAGCCATGCTCACAGTAAATTCTCAGCGTCTTCACTCACTCTCACTGACCATGCTTCACACTAGAAGCTACAAAAGCAAATTCCTGGTTTTTCAGAAACCTACAGTTTGTTTTCTAAAAGAAATAGGTACTGTGTTTTAAATTCAAAAGAGCAACACCTACACCTTTCTTGCAATAACTATTTTCAGAATAACTATTCTTCATATGGATTGTCATCAGCAAGAGAGCTAAAAGATACATTTCTCCAAGTTCTCACCAAAATTCATCCATGGGAAACATCTAGGAAAAAGGAAATTTTACTTTAAGTAAATAAAGTCATTTATATTTCTTAGGTCAAGCAATCCACTCGAGTTACAAGTTTAAAAACCAATCCAAGTACAGTTGAACAATAGAAGGGAAGGTCTGGTGAGGAGCTATTTTGATATTTTGGTCTCTGAAGGCGTTTCCCCAGTATCCAGTGTCTTCAGCAACCGGAATAGGCCTGCTGCTTCCCGTATCCTACTGAATTCAATGCAGAAGGCCTGCACTTCTATAAACAAGTCCTGCACGTTAATAATTTTGTTACGGATCAAAGACTGGAGAAACACACACACAAGACGCACCAAACGATTCTGGAAAAGAAAAAAGGAACAAGTTTTAGAAACTTCTTTTCTTGGCAGATGACAATGTTATAAGCATTTACATCACTCACCTGCATATATTTATCCTTAATTTGTTCACAAGTAGAAATGCAATTGGATATGTATAGGTGAATAAATTCAGGAGGTAGGTCAACAGCTGTAGTTAGTCTGTTTCACAAAAGAGAAATCTGAGCTGTTAACTGTGTTTGCTAGTATTAGAAAGTATTGTAATCATGAAGTCAAGACTTCCCTGTGATCATCTGATGATAACTTATATGACCCAATTCTCTAGTTTTAAACCCAAGAGCCACAGGCACTTAAACCTCTGATGCTTCTGTTAAGTGTGCATCACGAATTATACTCTCTAATGATCCATTAAGCAATTAGTATCTATCCCTGAGTGTGCCTGGCAGGATCATTGTCGGTCATAGTCTCCCAGCCTCAAATAACCAGCAGTTGTTGCCATCACTTAAAACTTAGAGAAGTCCTGTCAGTTTAAGCACTATGAGAGGCAGCGTGTCTGACAGAACCACTTATGATCAGACTAACATAGAGCCTTGAAGAAACATGAACCTGGCAAAAAGCCTTGAAAAGTTACTTAGCTGATAGGAAGCAAAAAGGCCTTCCTGAGAACTGAGCAAGATAAACAGGCTTGGAGTCAGCCATTACACAGGAGCAGCAGCTGTGTAATAAAGTTTAGAGTCCTTAAACCCAACAGAGTTCTTCCCAAACGAGTAAGTGAAGTACTAAGAAATGGAGTCAGGTAAGAATTGCACGCTGAGTTCAAGTTCAGCCCAAGAAGCATTTCAACACTGGGCTGGCTACTGCAAACCTTTTTCTGAAAAGGTAAATGAATACATGCTGCCTCTTCTACATCTATGCATCCTTAAACTAAGGCACTGAAGTACCTTAAGAAAGCTACAACTGGGCTGGAGAGATGGCTCAGCCGTTAAAGGCTAGGCTCACAACCAAAAATATAAGAAACCTACCAACCAAATCCCAGCACTCGGGAGGCAGAGGCAGGCAGATTTCTGAGTTTGAGGCCAGCCTGGTCTACAGAGTAAGTTCCAGAACAGCCAGGGCTATACAGAGAAACCCTGTCTCAAAAAACCAAAACAAACAAGAAAGCTATAACAAGCCACCATACCCACTGAGATCTGTGCATCAGCAAGGCTGCTTAATACTTGGAAAAAGCCAGGACTACAAGAGTGCAGTGAGGGGGAATCCATGAACACTCAGATTGCTCCATCCAAAGACAGAACTTAGCCAATGCAAAAACAGAAACTGTGCCAGGCAATGGTGGTGCGCACGCCTTTAATCCCAGCACTTGGGAGGCAGAGGCAGGCGGATTTCTGAGTTCGAGGCCAGCCTGGTCTACAAAGTGAGTTCCAGGACAGTCAGAGCTACACAGAGAAACCCTGTCTCGAAAAACAAAAACAAAAAACCCAGCAACTGCAACTAGTAAAGGAGGTGCCAGCAAGGAGAGGTGAAACAAGCAGCAAGTTTTCCACAAGTAGTCAGGCAGCTCTGCCAATGACAGTCTTACAAAGTAACTGGAAACCCATGCTGCCTTTCCTCGACCAGCCCTTTCTTGTGCACAGAGCTACCAGCCAAACTATCACCAGATGACCAGACATTCCTTAGTTCAAGTCTGAAACAACTGCCAACTTATATATGGATGCTCAAAAAGTTGTAACCTGCTTCACACCCATGATTCCAGCATTCAGAGGATGAGGCAGACAGGCTGCTATGAATTTGAAGCTACTAGGATACTATGAGATCCTATCCAAAAAAAAAAAAAAAAAACCCTCAGGGGGGAAAAAAAAAAACTCAAAAAAAAAAATACCCCATCTACCTCACTACATTTAATTCACAATTTACCTAAACAATATCTGTAAGGAAAATAAAAGACAAAAACTATACGGAACACATCAACAGGGGAACTCATTCTTTCCTTGATGTTCAATGAGCAAAAAAAAAAAAAATCAAGAAAGAACTGGGAAACTGGGTGTGCTGGTCCGCATCTTTGATCCCAGCACTTGAGAGTCAGAGGTAGGTGGATCTCCATGAGTTTGAGGCCAGCCTGGTCTACACAGTGAGTTCTAGGACAGTCAGGGCTACACAGAACAACAAAGCCAGGAGAATACTAGTAATCACGACAGCCTGCCTAGATGACCAGTTCTGAGACCCACATGTGCAAGCTGCCACTACTGGCTGCCAAGGAACATAAAACCTGATTTTGTAAGGGGCAAAAGACAGTGAAGTAAATTCAACAACTGAGGGCTGGTGAGATGGCTCAGTGGGTAAGAGCACCCGACTGCTCTTCCGAAGGTCCGGAGTTCAAATCCCAGCAACCACATGGTGGCTCACAACCATCCGTAACGAGATCTGACTCCCTCTTCTGGGGTGTCTGAAGACAGCTACAGTGTACTTACATATAATCAAAAAATAAATCTTAAAAAAAAAAAATTCAACAACTGAGTTCTTACATATTGAAATCAAATTCATATGCAGTGAACACCAAAGATTAGTCAGGGTAACAGAATCAGACAAGGGGAGAAAAACTACTCCAGCTTTTCAGACTTCTGGATCATATAATCAGGGCCTGTGGACCCGCTCGGTGGAACATGAGAACTTACCGATTTACAACTTCCATTGAATGTAAGGACATGTCCATGTTGACCAGGACAGAGAAATACTCCGTGATCTGGCTTGACTGCATTAGTTTCAGCAGCATTTCTATAGCCACTAAAGGGTTGTTCTCCACTAGATCTGGAAGTTTCGCTGGAGTAAGGCCAATGTGATAAACAAGTTTGGGATCTTTTTCCAACTCACCGAGGAGCTAAAAAAAAACCAAGTTGAGAGGTTCTTGAGTTATGTTAGAGAATTTTCCTGTATACAAATAGAAGTGTTTTATATAAATTACAAAAACTGTCTTTGTTAATTTGTTAAATTTCTTCCCTCAAAGCCAATACTATGTTTTCATTTATTTTCAGATCTGAATTGCAATGGCACAAAAATAAACAACAGTTTAAAAATCCATAGTCATTCTTCCTCTAGACATGATAAGCCTTGGTTTTGTCTAGTAATATACAATATGACAATAGGGTCATTCTTAAAAATCTTAATTATCAACTTCTCCCAAAACACACAACCAAGTTGATTGTGGTGGCACACAAGTAATACAAACACTGAGGCAGGAGTCGCTGGCCTTGGCTATGTAATGAGCTCAAGGCTATCTGAGATATATGGCGAGACCTTGTCTTCATTTTTTCTTAAAAAAAAAAAGCCACACAGAACTCCATAAACTAGAATAATTCAGAACAAGAGCCATGCTCTGTCTTATCCAGAAAGATAACAGAACTACTCTAGAGAGGGACAGAAGAGGAAGTCTTCTGTCTTCCACCTATAGTACTTTACAGCGCCAATCACACCCACGCTTTGCATCTAAGAGATGGGAAAACATTTTTTTTCCTGTGTCCAAATACATACTTTTTCTTTCTTTTAAAAGTTCATTTATTTTGCTGGGCGTGGTGGCGCACGCCTTTAATCCCAGCACTCGAGAGGCAGAGGCAGAGGCAGACGGATTTCTGAGTTCAAGGCCAGCCTGGTCTACAAAGTGAGTTCCAGGACAGCCAGGGCTACACAGAGAAACCCTGTTTCGAAAAACCAAAAGGAAAAAAAAAAAGTTCATTTATTTTGAGGCTAGGTCCCTATGCCCACACTGGCTTCAAGCTCCCTGTCTCATGGAGCCTGGCCTATAACTGCCAAGTCTCAATCTCTCGCCTTCCACGTGCTAGGGTTACAGGCATACACCACACCCATCCCTCCTAACTCTGTGTCTTTATCCACTTGTGGATTCAACACTGGACTGTTTCATGATCATCTAAGAGCAAACAGAAAATACAAACAATTGTTATTACATCATTTAAAATATTGGGGGGAGGCTGGGAAATGGTTCAGTGGTCAGGAGCACCTGCTGCTCTCTAGAGGACCAGGGTTGGTTCCCAGCACCCACATGGAGGCTCACAACATCTGTACTTCCAGTCCAGAGGATCTGATGCCTCTTGTGGCATCTGTGAGTACTGCATGCACATGGTACACAGTTATACATGCAGACAAAACACTCACACACATAAAACAAATCTTTTTAAAAATCCGTTTTTTACATGAAAAACTAGGTTGGAGGTAACAGTATCTTCCTACGAGTTCTAACTTGAAAGTGTGGAAATCTAATAAAATCTACAGCCACCTGGCATCTTTGCTCTTCTTCCTCAGGGAATCCATCTAGTTTTAACCTTGGTTAGCAGGAGAGATAACTGTAGTCTACCAGCAGACACTGTAGCTAAAGTCTAGAGCATTCATTCCCTGAACCTCATTTTTATAAAACATTAATAACTCCATACACCCTTTAGAGCTGCTGTCCAGCCTGATGCAGCAATGCAGACGATGTGGCCGACTGATTCGTACCTGGAACAGTGCTGCCAACTGAACAGTGATGCCAACTCATCCTAGCCTACCTCTCTCCGAGACAAACTCAATAGAGTCTAGTCATCATTAGGCCTCTTGTCTCATCAGAGCAAAACTGTCAAACAAGGAAAGGCCAGAGCACAGCGGCTGGGATTGTGAAGCCCTCTGATGCTACTTCCGCTGGCTCACATCCACAACTGACTGCTCACTTACTGCTTCCTGGGAAGAACACCCTGTGATAGGCACAGAGGGGACACTGTAATACAAACATACATATATACCTGTGTCTGTTGGGGAGACGACAGGGGGCTTTTGAAGGCTTTCGCCATGATCCGCTTGATCTCCACACCAGTGCTGTTCTTCACACACATCGATCTGTCCCACTGGATGGCATGCTCGGGTTCTGTGGGATTTAGCCAGGCCAGTTCATCCTCACAGATGTGGAGAGGGGGTGGTGGGCGGATAAACTCTGGCCGAAAGTGGCCTATAATGAGAGTAACACATGACTGTTGGTGAGCTAACAATTGTACGCACCCTATATGCATTTAATGAAGTACAAGGGTACCTTTAACAAGGACATGTGATAAGACATTCTTCAAACAGTAATGATATAAAAAATCAGAGTTCCACGCTCAAATGATAGCCGAGAACAAATGACCACACACACACACACACACACACACACACACACACACACACACACCATCAGCATGATGCCAATACAAGTCTGTTTTTCAGAAAGAGGAAAGCATGAACATGAACTGAGTTTTAATGCAAGCATATCCACTTAGGCTGAGGATGCAGGTGTCAAATATGTAGATGCAGATGATGATGATGACAAGATAATGATGATGGTTGTTTTCTTAAAATCTCCTTGTGTCCCCGGCTGTCCTGGTATTCACTCTGTAGACCAGGCTACCCTCAAACTCACAGAGATCTTCCTGCCTCTACTTCCCGAGTGTTGGGATTAAAGGTATTTCTCATCGCACTTAACATAAAACTAAAATTTTATGAGGTTTTTTTCCCCCTTATCTTTCTTTTTGTGGCCCCTAGGACCTCAGAATACTAAACAGAGTTCTTGGGGCTATCCCCACAATTCAAGGTTGACGTGTAAGTTATCAATTATCGACACACTAAAGTAAACTAGTCAGTACTTCTGAACTAACATCATACTTCATTTGGTTGCTCCACAGCTGAAAAGCCAGAAAGAAAAGCTAAAGCCTCAACAATCACAACCACACAGCTTGCCCCCAGTGGCTTATTATGTTCTTGTATAAACACTTGCACCCTAACTCCAGTGACCCACAGTGCTATGCCCAAATGACCACTCTCAAGAAAGACAACTTATACTATGTATCTCAGTACTTAACAAGACAGACACCCAGCTGTCTATCCAGCTGTGGGCCCTGCCTGCCTGCCTGCTAAGTCCCACAAAAGCCCAGGAGATGAGAACTTGGTAATTTCCACTGAACTGGGACACAGGAACTCCCACTCCTCTCGGCTGCCTCTAGTGTACAGCAGGGAGTTCTCTCTGTCCTGAGAGCAGATCTTACCCAGTCCCATCACTAGCCTTCCAGAGAGCATTTCCACAGAGGACAGAGGTGGGTTGCTGGATTATGGATCCTACTCTCAGCCCAGGATGACCAGGGCTCTAAGGTCATCCTCTGCTACACAGGAATTTTCTAGGCTACTCTGCACTACATGAGACTATCTCATTAAAACAAACACAGTCATTTTGATAAAACCTGAATTTTTATCTGCAGGCATGTGTGTGTATGGGGGGGTATGAAATAAGCAATAAACATCCTAGTGTATAACTGGCTGGGGTCTGTCTGCTATATTCTAGGCAGCAAGGCAGTTAGTCTGTCATCAGGTACTGTAAGAAAGAAACTTAAAATCCCTAAGTGCTGCTAGAATATAAACCTGAGAACATAAGCAAACTCCCATATACCTACTTTCAATAGGTGGTTTTGGTCCACTGACTAAAGACTCTGTGATCCGAGAGGCAACTGAGCTGTCAAATCCAGAGTTGGAGGAGTCTGGGTCTGGGTCACTGAGGATGCTTGGGAAGCTGGCTTTGCTCTGGGTTGGCAGCTCAGACTGACGCTCTGGAACAGATTCAGACAAGAAGCATTTAAAGCATTTAAACTAGACCTTGTAATCCCAGCACCTGGAAGGTGGAGACAAGAGTCAAGAACCCAAGGCCAGCCTGGGGGGTGGGGGGTTGGGGGGGGGAGAGGCAGGGTGGCACAGAACATTTTAAAATTGATAACATCGTGAACAGATCAGGAGTACAAAGTAAATATCTTTAATTCCTATAAACCAAACAATAATAATATTAAAATAACTCCAAAAGAGAAAATGGAGTGAGGTAGATGGCAGGGAGGGAGGTGCGGGGCAGAGACCAGGCTGGGTGTCAATCAGAAGCACAGAATAAGGAAACAGAAAGGAGAGTGAAGGAGGATGCTGGGGTACAAGGGTGTGATCTGTGATGGGGACTGGAGCCGGCCTGGCCTGGGGCTGCATGCTGTAAGCCGAGTACTCGGGAGCCAGCCAGTAAGAGCTCAGTTAGAGGCCAGCATGGTCTACCCAGCAGATTCCAGGACAGCCAAGGCTACACAAAGAAACCTGGTCTCAAAACAAACAAACAAAAGAGGGGGTGGCAGACAGGGAGACAGGGAAAGGACAGGGCAGGACAGGGCAGGGCAGGACAGGAGAGGATCAAACAAAAACAGCAGAAATGTAAATTTAAAAGAAAAAACTTGTTGATTTTAAACAGGGGATCTCAAGAACCGACAAGAATGTCCCAATCACTGGCCCTCCCTCACCTGCCAGGGCTAACTGAAGGCCGCTAATGTCCACAGATTGTCCCATGTTTCCAACGTCCATCAAGGCAATCTGGCGAGGTGTCTTTTTGAACAGTTCCCTTGGGGGTGCCAGCATGAGCTGGGAGAGGAAAAACTTTTCTGGTGGAGTTATAGGAGGCAGGAACCCTGCAAATAAGAATGCAATGCTGGTTTCTCTCCAATGGGTACTTGTAAAGTTTTAAAATTTAACTTTAAAAGTTAACTGGAAACTTTGCTGCTTGCCACGTGGAGCTATTCTTATGATTTAAATGTAACTGAGTTCCAGTTAATCGAATATTCACACTTAGTATACATAGTAATCCATAAACAAATATATCAATATATCACTTGAGATTCTGTGATCTATGGAAATGTCAATGAAACTTATGGTTTTAATAGCTGTTGAGAACTTTTTGTTATCAAATACTTAGATTCCTACAAACTTTAACATACTTAAAAAAATATATATATGTATATGTGTATATATGTATATGTACATATGTACATGTATGTCAGCCTGTGAGTGGTACAGCTGTCCCAGAGTCCTGGACTAGGCTCATGGTATAGAGGAAGTGACCCTGGGTTCCATCCACAACAACAAATTTAGGGGTGCGTCCTCAGAGGTAATCTATGCCTATGCAGACATTCCACAATACTGCCCAGGACACATGCATCTTTGAATGGTTAATTAGAAACGACTTCATCCTCTCCTCACTCGACATTACAGCTAACCAAGGAGTTGGCTGCAAAGACTTTAGATGTTGTGGTAATGTGGACTTCAACCTGCCCCTTCCTCAGGTTCTTAATACCGACTTCTTTACTCGGAGGCTTAAAAAAAGGGGTAAACTCAGTGCCATTGGCTGTAACTTCGCATACCTCAGGACCTTACAATCAAGAATGAACCGTATCTGGCATACTAAAATATGTCCAGCCCGTTGGTGGGCTTGTACGATGCGTTGGCTTTTTCGATTGGGAGGGATCATCTGGAGTGCAGTGAATTTGAAAACAAAAACAAAAAACAAAGCTTGCAACTTCTCACTACCCCTCCCCTATTTTAGGGAAAGAAAGTAATGGAAACGGAGGGAGGGAGGGTCGATCCCCTCCAAGGAGGCTGAATGTCCCTAGCTGACGACCCCCCACCCCCAGAACAGCTGGCTGCGGGACGTACCTGAGAGCGGGGGCCGGTCGGGCTCCTGGCCGCCGCGGGCGGGCGGCGCCGGGTTGAGCAGGTGCGCGAAGCTGGCCGCGAACGGGTTTGCGGCGAGCGGCTCGGTGCGGTACATCTCCCAGAGCAGGTAGAGCGCCGTGAGGCGCTGCGCCGCGCTAGGCAGCAGGTCCGGCTGCTGCAGCAGCATCACCAGCACCGAGCCCAGGCGGAAGTGGTCGGCCTTGCTGAAGTAGTGGTGGAAGGCGGTGGACAGGCCCTCGAAGGTGCTGCCGCCGCCCGCCTCCTCCGAGATGATGCTCAGCAGGCTCGAGAGCTCCTTCGGGGTCAGGCTCATCCTGCCCGCGGGGCCTCCAATCCCTGGCCCGGGGCCGCCTGCTCCGCCTCGGCCTCCGCTCGAGCCCGCCGGGCCGCTCCGGAACGCCGCTGCCTCCCGCGCCCCTCTGGGATCCGCTGAGGAGAGAAGCCGGCCAGACGCCGCGCTCGCCCCGCCGCCGGGCATCAACCTCGCCCGCCTACCCCGCTTCCCGGCCGAGAGGCCCAAGGCGCCGGCTCGCTGCGTCCTCCCGCGGCCGTAAAGCGCACCCTTCCGCGACAGCGTCGCAAACAAAAACAGCGCGTAAGTCAGACGAGCGGAACGGAGACACAAGGCGGACAGACCGACGACGCAGGCCGAGCGGAGGTTCCGGAGACGCGGGTGGGCGGGACGCCGTGTCCGGAAGGGGCGGGGCGCCGTGGAGGGCGGGACCGCGTGGTCTCAGAGCTGTCCGACTGGTCCTTCCCTGCCTGAGTGATGTAGAGACCGCCGTTAATTGCCCTTAAAGCCCTCGGAAGCGATCCTTGGGTGAGCGACTGTCATCAGCATCACCTGCTAGCTACCCTGTGCTAAAGAGTGGCAGCAGCTGAAGAGTTTTCTATTTACCGCTGAAATTCTCAGCGGTAAATAGAGAATTTACCCGGTGATGGGTATGGCGCATATTTTAAGGGTCTCTTTAGTATTACTGTTAAACCTGTGGAGGGGTTCTGCCAATGAACATTGCAATCAGCAGAAAATATAGCTTACCAAACGGGGCAAATGATTCAAATTACCTCTACTACTATTACTACTACTATTATTATTATTATTAATTAGTCAACTATGTTCTCTTTGAGCCCTTTTACATTGTATGTTCTGTGATACTAGTTATACTAAAACCCACTCATGCTAGTTATTGTCATAGCTTATTGTTAGTTGATAACTTAAATGTTAGTACAGTATGGGTGTTTCAAGATGTTTTAAGGTATTTGAGCACAGCGCGCGTTACCCGCCAATAGAGCTGATTTCCACTAAGATTAATACCAAGAGCGTCTTCCCTGTTTCCACTGGGCTTGTTTCTAGGGTTTCTCTGCCATTACCACAAACTGAGTTCATTTTCACTGTAGAACCCACTTCCTCTCCCTTCCTGAGGCTGAACGTCTGGAATGGGTTATATCAGTTCTGCCATTCACCTTTGAAGCATCAAGGGGAGAATTCTTCCTAGTCTTGTTCTAGCTTCCGGTGTTATCCAAAGACCGTGGCTTATAGCAGCACGTTTCCTTAATTGTTATTAAGTTTCCAACCGGGACTCCCTGCTGAGATGCATATTAACATATCAAAGCTGACCCTGCAGCCTGGGTTTTTCCCAGCATCCCTCAGTTCCTACCTGACAGGCTATGGCTGGCACACCCCTCTCTCTCTACCCTGAACTCTGCAGCCTAGAGGGTGGGCTACCCTTCCACTACAGGATCTTCCCTATAGAACCCAGACTTTTTTTTTTTAAAGATTTATTTATTTTTATGTATATGAGTACACTGTCGCTGTCTTCAGACACACCAGAAGAGGGCATCAGATCTCATTACAGATGGTTGTGAGCCACCATGTGGTCACTGGGAATTGAACTCGGGACCTCTGGAAGAGCAGTCAGTGCTCTTAACCACTGAACCATCTTTCCAGCCCTAAACCTAGACTCCCAGTTCCTTTTATACCTTTGGACTCCTGACATGGTCCCCCCTTCTCCCCACATGGTCCAGCTCAGTCTAGTCATGTCCACTCTGGATGCCCCTGCCTTTACCCACACTCTGTGATGTATTTATAAAAAGATAAAGACAGGGGAAATATGTTCTATGGGACCAGCCACACATGGGATAGTATAGAATAGAGCTTATTCAGGGCATGGGGAGAGGAGTCAAGAGGGTAGCAGAGGCAGAGAAAGGGGGAGAGGAGAGAGGAGAGGAGAGGAGGGGGAGAGGAGGGGAGGAGAGGGAAGGAGGAGGAGGAAAAGAGGCAAGCCATGAGCACATGGAGAAAGAGGGGGAAAAGAAATGGGGAGAGAAACCGGGCGGTGGTGGCCCACGCCTTTAATCCCAGCACTTGGGAGGCAGAGGCAGGTGGATTTCTGAGTTTGAGGCCAGTCTGGTCTACAAAGTGAGTTCCAGGACAGCCAGGGCTACACAGAGAAACCCTGTCTCGAAAAACCAAAAAAAAAAAGAAAAGAAAAGAAAAGAAACGGGGAGAGAGCAGGAGCAAAAAGCAGGAAAGCAAGAGCAAGAGGGCAAAAGAGTGAGGAGGGGCAAGCAGCCCCTTTTATCTCCCCCTCCATGCTGAGGAGCAGTCACATCCTTTCCTTATTTCTTTTCTTCATTCAGTCGCATCTCCTCTAAGTTTCTCTGTGGACCCCTGCTACAGAAGGCTGTGCTCTGGGCAGCACATGGTTGTTGCTGGGATTACCCACACGAGACCCTCAGAAGATGGGACCCACTAACATTCACTGTGGAAGGAAAGTGGGCTTGTGAAGTGCTACACTCGACACACAAGGCCCTGCTCCTCCCAGGATGAAGAGCATTTACTGGTTGGTGGGTTAGAGACTGAAGTGGTGCCAATGCCGTAAGTTGTCTATACTCCTGTGGGTAACCCCACCTCATGCTCCTGTAAGTTGTCTATACTCCTGTGGGTAACCCCGCCTCATGGTCCCGTAAGTTGTCTATACTCCTGTGGGTAACCCCTCCTCAGGCTCCCGTAAGTTGTCTATACTCCTGTAAGTAGCCACCCAACTGAACTCATTGATTCACCGAGGTAAGTAAACGTGAGGTCTAATTTTGGTGCCCTGCCAGGGGTGAATAGATAATTGTTTATATCATCCCAGGAAAGACGGGGACATAAGGGGAACCAAAGATAAGCCGGGCACTGTGGCACTCACCTTTGATCTAAGCACTTGGAAGGCAGAGGCAGGCAAGATCCCTGAGTTCCAGGCCAGCCAGGACTAAACGCTATCTTGAAATACACCAAAACTAACAAACAAACAAATAACCCAAGGATGCATCTGAGAGGAGCCTTTGCATTGTCTCCCCTGAGTGCGATGAGACCTGCGACTGAGCTGAGCCAACTGAGCTCCTTCTGAGGAGGAGCAGAGGCAGAGGCATCTGGAAGAGTCCAGAGTGAACTTGACCCTGAGCTGGGCCAGGGAGAAGGGGAGGGGGGGAGGGGAGAGGGGAGAACCAGGAGACCAGAAGATCAAGAGGCCAAAACGACTGGATTACATTGGGAAGAGCTACTGGGGAAGGGAAGCCCAGCCCAGTTCCTGGGTTGGAGAAGATTAGGGTTAGGCATAGGGTAGAACAGGCATAGGGTACGCAGGCCAGATCATATGGCAGGTAGGGACTGCGGGGTGCTGGGAGACCCTGGCAGCCAGTGTCAGCTTTGAGATGTTAATAGGAACCCCATCAATCACCAATCAAAAATACGCACACCCCCCCCCCATACACAGACGTGCCTACAGGTCTGTCTGATGGAAGTGGTTCCTCAGTGGAGGTTTGAAAGAACTTCTAGTTTCTTTGGAAAGTCAGTTATGTCAAATGATGTTTTGCTGGGACACACAGGTTTCAGAAAGATGTCTTGCAGACACGTGAAAGAATAGTTTGTGTCAAATTGTCAAAGAGTTAAGCAGCACAAGTGAGCCCTAGCAAATAACTTCCAAAGTCAGTGTACAAGTTCACCCCTCCCCCAGCAGTGCATGAGAATACCCCCACCCCATCCCACCCCTGCCCATCCCATCCCACCTCCACCCACAGACTTGACTTTGTAGCCATCTCTGCTGGTGGGCAGTAAGATCCAGGAGGCTTTTAATTTTTACTTCCCACCCAGGCATGGTAGCTCACGCCTTTGGCCTCAGTACTTGGGAGGCAGGGACAGGTGGACTGACCGGGTGAGTTCGAGGCCAGCCTGGTGTACATGAGTAGCTCCAGGAGGGTCATAGTTGATGTGTTTATAAAAAGATAAAGAGAGAAGGAACATGTTCTTTTTTTGGTTTTTGGTTTGGTTTGGTTTGGTTTGGTTTTGGTTTTTCAAGACAGGGTTTCTCTGTATAGCCCTGGCTGTCCTGGAACCCACTTTGTAGACCAGGCTGGCCTCGAACTCAGAAATCTGCCTGCCTCTGCCTCCCAAGTGCTGGGATTAAAGGTGTGTGCCACCACGACTGGCTCATTTACATTTCAAATGCTATCCCAAAAGTCCCCAATACCCTCCCCCTGCCTGGCTCCCCTACCCACTCACTCCCAGTTCTTGGCCCTGGCATTCCCCTGTACTGGGGCATATAAAGTTTGTTAAACCAAGGGGCCTCTCTTTCCACTGATGGCCGACTAGGCCATCTTCTGCTACATATGCAGCTAGAGACACGAGCTCTGGGGGTACTGGTTAATTCATATTGTTGTTCCACCTATAGGGTTGCAGACCCCTTTAGCTCTTAGGTACTTTCTCTAGCTCCTACATTAGGGGCCCTGTGTTCTGTCCTATAGATGACTGTGAGCATCCACTGAGAAGGAATATGTTCTATGGAGGTGTGATCAGGTATGGGGAAAGGGGGAGCCTCTGCAGGCCAATGCTGAGGTATCCCTTCCCCCTGAGGGACCAGCCACACAACAGTATTGTATAGAATAGAAGAATAGAGTTTATTAAGGAGTTAAGACGGTAGTAGAGGCAGAGAAGTAGAGGAGTAGAGGCCGGCCATGAGCACGTAGAGAGAAGGGGGAAGGGGCACAGGGACAATGGGAGCAAGAAGGCAAGAGACCAAGAAAGGAATGAGAAAGGGACGAGGGGGCAAGCAGCCCCTTTTATAATGGGTCAAGCCTACCTGACTATTGCCAGGTAACTGTGGGGCAGAGTTTAGACAGAATGCTAACAATAGTTATGTAACAGTCCCTGTCTCTCTTTTTTTTTTTTTTTTTTTTTTTTTTGGTTTTTCAAGACAGGGTTTCTCTGTATAGCCATGGCTGTCCTGGAACTCACTTTGTAGACCAGGCTGGCCTCGAACTCAGAAATCCGCCTGCCTCTGCCTCCGGAGTGCTGAGATTAAAGGCGTGTGCCACCACGCCCAGCAACAGTCCCGGTCTTAAACAATGTTTGTTTGTTTTTTTTTTACTTCCCTCCTGTTTTAGGGTTTTTCTTGCTGTGAAGAGACATCATGACCAAGGCAACTCTTATAAAGGACAACATTTCATTGGGGCTGGCTTCCAGTTCAGAGGTTCAGTCCATTATCATCGTGGAGGGAAGCATGGTGGCCTGCAGGCAGACATGGTGCTGGAGGAGCCAGAGTTCTATATCTTGATTCACAAGCAGCAGGAGACTGGGTTCTACACTGGTCAGACTTGAGCTCATAAGGCCTCAAATCCCGCCTCCACAGTGACCTTTCCTCCAGCAAGGCCACACCTCCTAATAGTGCCACTTCCTGGGCCAAGCATTCAAACACTGAGTCTTGGGGGGGGGGGCAACCTATTTAAACCTCCATACCTGATGACTACTTAAAGGAGCCTTTATTTATGGGCATGTGCTAATCTTCTCTTAGGGTTCTCATCACAGCTCATCATAGCCTTCTGCCTTTTTACAGTTGTCTTCTTTCTTATTGACTCGTATGAGTTTTAAAGCTTCAGGCATGACTCCTCTGTAAGATTTATGTATTGCTAGCGTCCTCTCCCAGTATGTCCTCTTTTTACTCCGCCAATGGCTTCCGATAGTTGTATTCCTGACTCCCCGTGGCCAAATCTGATACACCAACAGAGACAGATGATCGCAACATGCTGCTAAAATCAGCCACTTCAAAGGGGCCCAGAGGCTGCCTCGGTTCTGAGGTAGCTCACAGCAGTGGTACCTATGTCTGGGTGCTGGTTTTTTCAGCATCAGTGGCTCTGAGGGCAAGGAGGCTGGGCGTGCTGATGGGCTTATCCATCTTACTGATAACCTTCGATCCCAGGTCTCCACTGCAGTGCCTTGCCATGGTGACCAACCAAGTCACCAACCCTAACTCCTTGTTTCTGATTGCAACTGGTATTTTGTGGTTCTTCTTATTTTATTTGCTGTGCACGTGGTGTTTTGCCTTTATGCCGGCTGGATACCATACACATGCAGTACCAATAGAGACCAGAAGAAGGCACCAAATGCCCTAGAATTAGACAGTTGTATGCCTCCATGCCGGTGCCAAAAATGGGTTGTGTTTTAAAAGTGGATGGCAGTGTTTGGGAACTTCTCGAATCTTTAGGGGGTGGAGCCTAGCTAGAAGAAGCAAGCCAGTAGTGCTAAGAATATTTATTGACTCTTTCCTGTCTGCTCTTCTGCCTCCTGCCCACCATGTTGCAAAGGGCTCTGCTCTACCATGCCCTCCTTTGCCTGATGGAATGGCATGTGTGAAACCATGAGCCTTGTTCCCTGAAGCTGTTCTCCCGAGTGCTGTGATCATATCTCTGCAAAGGTCACTGGAGTGCTGAGTAGTGGGTTTTTTTTAATTAATTTAAATATTCTTATCAATTAATTAATTTTATGTGTATGGATATTCTGTCCGCATGTATGTCTCTTGCGCACATCCGACTCGCCAGCAAGAACGAAGCTGCAACAGGATCCTTCTGCACGAGAGACGAAGAGACCCCAAGCCCAGAACTGGTGCTGCTTATATAGGCCTAGGAGAGGCGTGTCTTATACCTGGATTGGTTGTGCATTCTACCTCATTTGCATGTTCCTCATCTGATTGGTTATTCTCAGTACCTCACAAAACCTCATTAACATACCTCATTTACATGTCTCACATCTGATTGGTTAACTCTCTTAGTACTTTGCAGAGCCTCATTATCATGCCCGGGCCAGGCAGTGTTTTGGCGAAAAAACTTTACTGCATAAGTACGCATTGGTTGTTTGCCCAAACTTATGCGTGGTGGCCAGCAGTAGCCTGCACCACCCTGCAACCGCACATGTGGCTTCCCACATATGTCTGTGTGCTAAAGTGGGTATCTGCTACCTGATGAGAGCAGAAGCAGATGTCGGGTCTATGTGAGAGGGGAGAACTGGTTCTCAAAACATTTCTTCTGACACGCCATAGCATCCATGTGCCCACAGCTATGCACACACACAAATAAAAAATAAAACTTAAAGAAATAGATCCCCACCCTACACACACCACATGGCTAAATATATAAATACCATGGCAATGCTATATTCAAGAAGAATAGCTGTTAGTGTTTGCCCAGGAGTGGTCCTGGTTTGTTCAGGAAAGTTTTGGTCTCTTCTGTTTTTGTAGTTTGAGTCTGGCAGTGTTCCTCTCTTTGCGTTGCATGGAACAGTCAGGGAAGCATGAGTATTAGCTGGCCACCTGATCTAAGTGAGAGCCAGAGCCATCTAATCCAAGAGAGGGCTCATCTAAGAAGCTGGAATTCAGTCCCAAGCAAAGGCCACCCTCTCATCCTCCCATGCATTGATCCACACAGCAAGTATGGCAACCAGAGGGAACAAGGAACTTTCATCTCAATGGATCTCGTTGTAAGGGAGAAATGGGATTCCGGTGTTGATAACTCAGAACAGCACACGGAGCACAGTCAGATCCTCTCCACAGTCACGTGTTGCTGCCAACATAGTGTGTGTGTGTGTGGGGGGGGGGGGGGAGTTTTGTTGCTCTCAGTGCATTACTGCCTCCAGCAAATGGTCTTAGACCTTATTACTGCATTACACACACACACACACACAGACATAGATACACACCACACAGATACAAAGACACACACACAGAGACATACACACAGGCACATACACCCTCCACACATAGACACACACACACACATAGCCTCCACACAGACAGACAGACAGACATAACATAGCACACACACAGAGTCAGAGACATCAAAGATTCTCAGAAAGCAAGCAGGAAATAACACAGTGTGTCACCCAGGGCATAGTGAGACTGGGTACATTGTTCTTAGAGGTCAGTTAATTCTGGACAAGCTGGATCCAGTATGGAATCTGAATGACTGCGTTGTTTTAAATGATCTCAGAGCACATTGCCTGTAACTTGGTTACAGGGTAGGTGAAAAGTCTGATGTGTAATGGCCATATCTTCTCTCAGACAAACCATTCCCACCAATATACAGAAAAACGTTGACACTTTATTTATTTATTTAGATTTTGTTTGTACGTTTTATTTTTTGAGACAGGTTCTCAGAGTCTTTCCGACTGGCCTGGAACTCTATGTAGACCAGGCTATCCTCCAGTTCACAGAGACCCACCTGCCTCTGCCTCTCTGCCTCTGTCTCTGCCTCTACCAACTGCTGGGAGACCACACCCAGCCGAGAGCCAGATGACAGACTAAATGCTCAAGTACATCTTTTCCTCTAAAGACAACCTTCACGTTACTTCTTCTTTTCATGGTGTTCTTTAACTTTGTTCACATTCAGACAAAGTTCTATCTACATTAGAATAACAACAATTCCCAACCCACTTTGTGCCTGAATGGCTGATTTCAAGTCCCCATTCACAGATCAGATCGAACTTTGTTAAAGCTGGATTTTTTTTTTTTTTTAGTTTGACTGATTGTTCTTTTTTCAAAATCCCTACTTCTTTGTGGTGAATTCTCCATTTACATCCACAGTGTCTTTCTGACTTCCTTTAACTCCTCGCCTCTATTCTGTGAGCTTTCATTGGTCTTTTGATGTTAGTTTGTTTTTTGAGTGGGTACATGCATGCATAATTCATGTATGCCAGGAGACTGAGGACACCCTGCAGGGCTCACTTCACTCCTTCTAATACGTGGGCCCAGGGTTTGAACTCAGGTCTTTGGGTTTTGGCTGGAAGCCCCTTTACTAGATGAGCCATTGGAGGTTTTTGTAATAATTCTCTAGAATCCTTATCGGGCAGGTGGGCACTCTGTTTTTTCCTTATCTTACAAGAAAGTAATTGAAATTGTTGTGTCTCTTATGTGTGTGTGTACATTTATTGTGTTCCTACCTTGAGATTTGTGTGTCTGGTGGGCTGAGATTTCTACTGTTTTTTTGCGGATGGCTTTCTTTTGAAGGTGTGACTTTGGGTATCAGCTTGTTACACAATGTTGGTGTTATATAACCGGAGTGGTTATTATAGTATCATTTCCCGGTAGCTTTGTGATTAGTGGCATTGCAAACTGCAATGAATCTGGGAAAGCCCCCTGCCTTTGTGACCAATGCAACTGTCAGGATAGACTAGCTAGCTGTCCAGGCAGCTATGGCATAAACAGGAAAGTGTACCAGGGTAATCCTCAGAGACTATTTTTTTTACAATACAAACTGCCCCTACTCGGGTAAGAGCTTCCTAGTCCCAAGCAGCATGGGACTAAGAAGCTGTGTCAGGAGCCACAGCGCTCCCTTGTGGGTGATCTCATACCTACCGCTAAAAGCACTGTGTGCTCAGACAAGGTACACCATGCTCCTTGACTGGCAGCCAGAATCATAGTGTTCCTATGTATTGCTTTGGTGGGAGAAGTAAGACGTTAGCATCCCCACAGCTTAGACCTCCTTTGGCTGTGCACTGTCAGGGCAGCCGAGGTGCTTGTGCATTCATTATGATGGGTGGGAGCTGTATGGGTGGCTGCCATCAGTCCTGGTACAGTGTGAGACACATTCAGCTTGTCTGCACCCTGATCTCAGAGGACAACCTCCCTGGTCTTGTAGTTCTTCAGGGTGACACCTTCCATGTCCCTCCATGGTTGCAACAACTGTAGCCTGCAGTGCAGAACACCAGTGAGTTTATCAGAATAACTTTGCTGGACAAGTTGGGTTCTCAGGACAGCTGTAGAGTTTGATGGGACTCATGCTCCCTTAGGGAAAGACACCTTGGCACCTTAGCACTGGCTGTGGATGGGGAGAGCTCTCTCTCTCTCTCTCTCTCTCTCTCTCTCTCTAACAAGCTCTTAGTCTTTCCATGATTTCCAGGGTCTTCCCACAGCCACTGGGCTTAAAATGTAACCCTTGCTCTTTGGGTGGTATCTTGTGAGAGCGGTTGTAGCCAAGGTTCACCTTGAACATCTCTCCTCTTACCTCGAGTTCCTAAGTGCAGGGATCACGGCAGGCTACACTACACCAAGTTTAGGCAGTGCTGAGGATTGAACCCAGGGCTTTGTGTATCTAGGGAAGCACTCTAGCAACTGAGTTACCACCCTAGCCCTGTTCCTCTTCTGTTTTCCAGAGGGCTCAGCACCTGCAGCCATCTTGAAAGTCTCCTGTGTCACACTTGAAACAGTATCTCCTTAAAGGTCGGAGGTAGAAAACAGATGAGTTGCAAGTGCTGGAGGTAGAGCGATAGGTCTGACCAACCCTAAAGGCGTCACATAAGGGGACATCCTGGTGACAGAGCAAGGCTGTGCCCTGTGGCTTCGGGGTTGTGTCCACACATGTGATAAATTCTCAGGCAACTATGCATACTCTGTGACTCTGCCAGTTTCCGAGTTGTGACTGTGTGCTGCGCTTCTAGAAGGCATTAGTTAACCACTGAGGGAAAGCAGGTGGAAGTAGTCTACACATTATCCCCTAACTTTCATGGAAATTTGGGATTATTTGAAAATAAACATTAAAACAATCTGGGGCTGGAGAGATGGCTCAGTGGTTAAGAGAACTAACTGCTCTCCCAGAGGTCCTGAGTTCACTTCCCAGCAACCACATGGTGGCTCCCAACCATCTGTAATGGGATCCCGTGCCCTCTTCTAGTGTTTCTGAAGAGAGTGACAGTGTATTCACATACATTAAATAAATAAATAAATAAATAAATAAATAAATAAACAAACAAACAAATATGTTTTAAAAAATAACCTGGAAACATTACTCCTCCTTCTAGAGCAATGCTAACTAGAAACAGTAAAATCAACACGTATATTACTATTATATGAACATTCGGGTATGTTCGTTGTTGAGGAAGACAATCAAAATGAAGTGGCCCTGCCGTGGGTCACTTGAATCCAGGCTGCAGGCCATTGTTAGTCAGGTCTGGCACATCCACAGCTGAACTTATGAACTGGGCCAAACCACAGTTTCCTGAAACATTGTTTCCCAACCTCTGCCGACCTTCTGAATTACAGGGCTCTTCCCCAAACCGCCCCGAGACTGTGCACACCCATCCCTTACTTACCACTGGCTTTACTGTTGCCACACGGGTCATGATTTCTATAGTAGGTGAATTAGGTAATTAGCAACCCTACCCCATGCAGTTTAAAACTATAAATACAGCTCCCATTGTATAAAACCACAGATCTCTCTCCTCTGTCTCCTCTGTCTCCTCTCTCTCTCTCTCTCTCTCTCTCTCTCTCTCTCTCTCCCCTCTCTCCTCTCTCTCTCCTCTCTCTCCTCTCTCTCTTCTCTCTCCTCTCTCTCCCCCCCCTCCATCTCTCGCTCTCTCTCTCTGTATGTTTTTTGCCTACATGCCTGCCTGTGTACCGCATGTCTGGTCCCTGCAGAGGCCAGAAGGGAGTGTGGATCCCCCTGGAACTGGAGTTACAGATGTCAGGTAAATGTTAAACCACTAAGTGGGCGCTGGGAATCAAACTCAGATTCTTAGCAAGTAGCCAGGGTTCTTAACCTCGGAACCACCTTTCCAGGCTGTGTTGTGCATACTTGTGCTTGCGCAGTTAGAGATCAAAATCCAAGAGGAATAGCAGACAGGGATGCTTCTGCGAGTGCTTGGCTTCTTTTCCCAAGAGAAGTTTGTAGTTGTAGCGGGAAGAGAGAACACTTTGAAGGTGCATTGAGAAAGGACTTTCCCCTAAAGGCTCCAGCCCCACGCAGTGGCTAGGGCATCTTCAGTGTGAACTGCATTTTCCTGAAAGAGTTGCATCTGTGTTGAAGATTCTACAGACTGACTCGACCTCATGGCTATGGGACTACTGTAGGTAGTCAAAATTATCTCAGGCTGCTAGGCAGTGGTGGCGCATGCCATTAATCTCAGCACTTGGGACCCAGAGACAGGTGGATTTCTGAGTTCAAGGCCAATCTGGTCTTCAGAGTGAGTTCCAGGACAGCCAGAGCTATACAGAGAAACCCTGCCTCGAAAAACAAAAACGAAAAAAAAAAATTATCTCAGGCTATCTTTTGTTCCTAAAATAGCTGTTTATCATCCCCTTGTGTGTCTGACCTAACAAACTCCTCACTTTCACGAGACACATTTGCAGTGTCTTGCTAAGCTCGTGTGTCCCCAGGAACCAAAGACTGGTGGCAATACCAGCTAACACCTGAAACTTAGCTCCAGGGTTTCTCCACTCTGTCTTAAGCTGCCTTTCTGAAATGCACAGCAAAGTGTTTTCTTTTGATTTGGTTTTGAAGTTTTGGGGATTGAATCCAGGCCGATGAGCATGCTAGGTGGTGTTCTACCACTGAGCCTCACATGAAGTAATGCATTGTTCAATGTGTTGCTTGTGTCTGCCTTCTGTTCAGGGCAGTCTGAACCCATATTCTTAAATTATGAACCCTCAAATTTGGCTGAAAATAGACTACTTTTTCTTTTTTGAGACAGGGTCTCATTTTGTGACCCAGGCTAGCCTCTTGCTTGCTAACACTATTCTATGTTCCACCATACCCAGCTTTAAACGATCTCTTATTTGATTTGGAGCAAGAGTTATGTTTGTTTATTTGTTTGCTTGTTTGTTTTGGGTTTTTCAAGACAGGGTTTCTCTGTGTAGCCCAGACTGCCCTAGAACTCACTCTGTAGACCAGGCTGGCCTCGAACTCAGAAATCTGCCTGCCTCTGCTCCCGAGTGCTAGGATTAAAGGTGTGCGCCACCACTGCCTGGCTGAGTTGAGTTTGTTTTAATACCAACATTTATGGCTGTTTTCTTGGTAAAACGCTCTGACTGGCGGTGAGATGGAGTCTCACTGTCGCTTGTATTTCTCTGGTAGCTAAAGATATTGAACCTTTCTCTGTGTTTCATGTGATGGCCGTCTGTGTTCTTTTAGAAATCATTTTATTTTTTCATGTAGTGATTGATTGGGCTATTTGTTCTTGGGATGTTTACTTTTTTTTTCATTCGCTGCATATTCTGGCTACTAATCCCCCACTTGATGAATGGCTGACACGGAAGTGCCCTTCTGTGGGGTGACTCCTCCCTCTGCTCCTGCTCCCTTTGGTGGGCGGGGCCTTTTCTTTCCCTAAGATCCATTAGCAGCTGGTGCTGTTGTTTCTCCAGTTGTCTGAATGCCGGACAGAAGATTGTCTCTCAGGAGACGTTTTTTCACCCCTGGCCTTTGATGGATTTGAATCTGTTTTTATACAGGGGTAAATTAGGGATTTAGTCTCATTCTTGCTCTGGTGGACATCGCCCCCCTCCCTGCCCCCGAATCATTTCTTCACGTGTTCTGAGCACTGTTGCTGCGAATCTGATGACCACAGCTCTCTGTTTCTAGATCCCCCACTCTATTCATGGATCTGCATGATCAATACATTTCAAGACTACTTCTGTGATCAATACATTTTCAAGATTGCTTCCGTCAAAACCCATCACCCAATAAGGCCTGTTTTGCATCCACTTCCCCACCCCCAGCCTGCTAATCACAGAAACTTCAAGTTTTACAGAAGAAAAACTCAATAAGATCTATGCCAATCCTTAGGAGAGAACTAAGGTTTACTAGGGGTTTTGTTGTTGTTGTTTCGTTTTGTTTTTTTGAGACAGGGTTTCTCTGTGTAGTCCTGGCAGTCCTGGAACTCACTTTGTAGACCAGGCTAGCCTCGAACTCAAAAATCTGCCTGCCTCTGCCTCCCGAGTGCTGGGATTAAAGGCATGCGCCACCACGCCCGGCTGGTTTAAGGGTTTTTGTTTTGATTTGATTTATTTATTATTATATGTAAGTACACTCTAGCTGTCTTCAGACATACCAGAAGAGGGCGTCAGATCTCATTATGGGTGGTTGTGAGCCACTATGTGGTTTCTGGAATTTGAACTCTGGACCTTTGGAAGAGCAGTTAGTGCTCTTAACCGCTGAGCCATCTCTCCAACCCAGGTTTACTGGGTTTTTAACAAAGGTATATCACATCAGAGCCAGGCCGTGATGGCACATACCTTTAATTACAGCACTTGGAGGGCAGAGGCAGAGGCAGAGGCAGAGGCAGAGGCAGAGGCAGAGGCAAGGGCAGAGGCAGAGGCAGAGGCAGAGGCAGAGGCAGAGGCAGAGGCAGAGGCAGAGGCAGAGGCAGAGGCAGAGGCAGAGGCAGAGGCAGAGGCAGAGGCAGAGGCAGAGGCAGGGGATCTCTGAGGATAACCTGGTCTTTATAGCAAGTTCCAGGACAGCCAGGGCTACACATAGAAACCCTGTCTCAACAAACAAACAAGGAATCACGTGAGCTGCTCTTTGGAGAAACCACCCTAAGATTATTATATCATAGTGGAGGGGCCCAGGGAAGGGTAGGGTTGGCGTTTCCAAGGTCTGTGCATGTTCTTACCACTAGATGGCAGTCGAAATTGGTCCAATGTCACCAACCTATTCTTAAATTGGGCAAAATCATCAACTTCCACTGATAGCTGTATGGCCACTACCAACACACAGAGCCAGCCCCACACCCTCTCCCAGCACCCACACCGTCTCCTGGAGGCTGAGAACACAAATCCAGGACGCAGGAAAAGCTTTTGAATAAAGTTCAGTCCCTCCTGGCCCGATTCCTTAAACCTTTAGGAATACAAAATATAACCACGACAATGTTAAGTGTCTCAGGTGAGAATCAGGAATGGACAAGCATGCGCTCTCGAGGGCGTGTCCCCTCAGGCTTCCCTTCCTTCCTAACTCCCTTCCTTCTAAGAACCATCTTTCCCAGGACGTACCTCACATAAAATTCTACTTTTTTATTTGACAAGTATCCTCAAACTGAAGTCAAAAGTGGACATCTCTTTAGGGTTAAACCTTCCTGGGATATTTCATCTGGGCTGAGAATTTATCAGGCAGAGACAAGGTATTAAATTGCTTTATCTTAACCAAATAGAGAACTTCGTCCCTTGCTCCATTGCCACCAGAAAGAAGAAATCCTTTTACAGATGTTACTTACTATAACAACTATTAAAGATGAATTTAGGTAGGCTGTAATCCCAGCTACTAGAAATGCCGGCGAGTCAGGAGCATGAGTTTGAGTTTGAATTATATGTGTATGTGACTAAGAAAATCCTGTCTCTGGGGTCAGTTTCCCCTCTTCTGCTCTCTTGGGCTGTAGCCTGAGGTGGAAGCCTTGTTTTCTGAGTAATATTGTCAGATGGGTGGGGGATGTTTGGTGAGGTCAACATGCAAGGCTCAGAGCTTCCTCCTGGAGCTGAAGGCTCCTTCTTGACTCTCTGTGTTGTCTTTCCATCTGCCTTGAATAGGACAAGCCTTCTCTGGAATGAGGGGTTTGTGACCTACTGTTACACAAGGTGGATCAGGGTGGTGTCTTTCTTTGTGGCTGGTGTCTCAGTTAGGGTTCCTATTGCTGGGATGAAACACCATGATCAAACTTGAGGAGGAAAGGGGTTATTTGACTTACACTTCCACATCACTGTTCATTACTGAAGGAAGTTCGGACAGGAGCTCAAATATGGCAGGAACCTGGAGACAGGAGCTGATGCAGATGCCATGGAGGGGTGCTGCTTACTGGCTTGCTCAACCTGCTTTGTTATAGAACCCAGGGTGACCAGCCTAGGGGTGGCCCCACCCACAATGGGCTTGGCCCTCCCCCTTCAATCACTAATTAAGAAAATGCTCTGCAGGCTTGTGAACAGCCCCATCTTACAAGGCATTCTCTCAGTTGATGCTCCCTCCTCTCAGATGACTCTAGCTTGTGTCCAGTTGACGTAAACCAGCCAGCACAACGGGCTAGTGAGCTCCTACACAGAGAGGTGAGGCAGGGTGGTGTTTCTGGGTTCTATAACTGCCTTCTCTTTTGTCTCTCTCTGTAGTCCAGGCTGGTATCAAACTTGGAATCCTCTAGCCTCTGCCTTTGAGAAGTACAGGGATTGCAGGTGTTCATGGTCTTGCCCATGTTTATGATGGCCTCTGGTGAAGAGGATTCTAGTTTCTATGGCTTGTGGTGAGTGGGGAGCAAGGGAGGACGGAACAGATCTTGCTTCTGAGTCCACTCTGGCCTCTCTCAAAAATGCTCAGCACATTAAAGCCACATACTCCAGGACCATCTTTTCCTGAACGACACACCTAGAATGAAGAGCTATTTGTGAAGTTTCTGTGAGAAAGGAGAAGCACCTGGGAGGACTTCTCCCCATCTCTCCAGGCAGAGTGTCTCCTCTGTAGAAGGCAAGTGCCTCCCACAGATCAGAACCCCGGTGTGTTCCCTCCCCTCCTCCCCTTCTTCTCTTAGGAGATGAAGCACGTGTTACCCCCCCCCACCCCCGCCCCCACCCCCATCATCACCTTTGAAGTTTTCTCCTACATGAGCTGGATCACCACTTATATAAGGATCACATAGCAAAAATAAGTTTTTCTGTAAGTCTTTGAGGCTGTTAAATACCTTGCACCCGAGTTCTTCAGAACAGCTCAGCGGTTGAAAGCCAGAGCTGCAATTTTAGTTACGGCTCCAATTGGCTTGGGCTATGGTTTGCACGTGTGGTGCTATCAAGAAACAGAGACAGAGCCCACTGAGGACACGTCCCATGGATTGAGGCAGTTCTAGGACCCTGATTTAGTTCTGTAGCGGTGGGTTATAAAGGATCAAGCCCAGACCAGTGGATCTTCTCACGTGTGCTCCCACGACTTCAGCAGCAAGCTCCCTGAGGCCTCAGTGAATGCCAAGGGCAGAGTTCCAAGGGACACTTTCCAGCAGACAGCACTTTTAGGAATGGGTGGTACATTTGAGAAGAAGAGGCCAACAGCAAGCCTTCAAGTTACCAGGAGTGTGTCATGAAGGAGACTGTGGGACCCTTGTTTCCTCGTATTCTTGTTCTTTCTTCCCAGCCATGGAGGAGGGATGGTAGTGTTCAGTGACACACTTCCTCCAATAAGGTCACACCTCCCTAAAGTGCCTCTTCTCATGGGCCAAGCATATTCAAACCACCACAATGAGTGTTTTACCTGTGTGTATGTCCATATGCATGCACGGTCTATGGGAACCAGAAAAGGGTGTTTGGATCCCCTGGAACTGGAGTTACAGATGGTTGTGAGCTGCCATGTAGGTGCTGGGAATAAAACCCAGCCAGTTCTCTTAACAACTGCCAGCCATCTGTCTCTCCAACTCCCTCTTCTTGATTATCATAGTTTTTTGTTACGATGCTAGAAAGCTAACTACTATAGGCAGTCACCAACATGAAGCCAGTTCTAGTGCCATGATCTTGAGTCTTCAGAACTAGGGACAAGCACACTCCCCTTCTAATAATGTACCCAGCCTCTCTTTGTCTCTCTCTGTCTCTCTCTTTGTGTGTGTGCTTGTGTTTGTCTGTATCTGTGTATATTTCTGTCTGTATGATTAACAGGTTGGAGCAACTCTGTAAAAGACTGAAGGTTCTGGGCTGGCAAGATGGCTCAGCGGGTAAGGGCATGGACTGCTCTTCTGAAGGTCCTGAGTTCAAATCCCAGCAACCACATGGTGGCTCATAACCATCCATAATGAGATCTAACGCCCTCTTCTGGTGCATCTGAAGTCAGCTACAGTGTACTTATGTACAGTGTACTTATGTATAATAATAAATAAATCTTTGGGCTGGAGTGAGCAGGAACTGAGTGAGCAGAGTTGACCGGAGTGAAAAATTCAGTTGTCAACAACCACATGAAGGCTCACAACCATCTGTATAGCCACATATACTCACATACATAAAATTAATAAATAAATTGTAAAAAGAATGTTATATATTAAAAAAAAAAAGAAAGTTCCCAGGAGCCTATGGATGAACAGTAGGGTTTGTATGACAGGAACAGAGACACCAGACAATGGAAAGAATGATTGATGAATATCATGAATATCAAAGTACTTCAGTTTTTGTTGTTGTTGTTTTGTTTTGTTGTTGTTGTTGTTATTGGTTTTGGTTTGGTTTGGTTTGGTTTTTCAGGACAGCTCTTTTCTTTTTCTTGTTTGGTTTTATCATATTCTGATAAATTTTTTGGCCTTTTCTTTATCTCATTTTATTATACTATTATTCCTTGATCGCTATTTGTTTCCTAAGGAAAGACAGAAAGGGTGTGGCTCCAGACAAGGATGGGGTAGGGGAACTGGCAGGAGTGGGGGAGGGAAAACCATAATCAGAATAAATTGTATGAAAAACATCTATTTTCAATTAAAGAAAAAAATCAGTTTTCCAGAAAACTGGAGATTCCAGTTTACCTAAGTCAGCCTAATATGGAAGTCCTTTGCTTTACCACCACCCCCCCCCCCAAAAAAAAGCCAGGCAGTGGTGGTGCACGCCTTTAATCCCAGCACTTTGGAGGCAGAGGCAGGCAGATTTCTGAGTTCGAGGCCAGCCTGGTCTACAGAATGAGTTCCAGGATAGCCAGGACTACACAGAGAAACCCTGTCTCAAAAAAAAAAACAAAAAACAAAAAACAAAAAAACAAAAAGAAAAAGAAAAGAGCCAAGGGAAAATCACAGGAAATACACATAGACACAGAGACACACATGAACAAAGACAGCCAGGAATCCTATAAACATCCAAACCAGAAGCCATACAAAAGGATCTGTATGGTAGAAAATCACAACAACCACACAGTCTAACTTAATAATTATGAGACAAAAAAAAAAAAAAAAATCTCCAAAGGTGCCATTGAGTTTGCTTTCTGTTGACCATCTCCTACTGAGCATGCGGCCTAATCTTAGAGTAGTGTGTTTCCCCAGTGAAACTCCTTTGGAGAAGACAAATGTTTCATTTGCAAGTGGCTGTCAATTTGAAATTGCTTCTGGGTTAAAGATGGGGGAATGTATCGTCATCTTTGAGTTCTAGGACCCCATCTGCTGCAGACCCATGCAGGCCCTGTGCATGCTGCCTCCGTCTCTGTGAGTTCATGTGTGTCAGCCCTGTTGTGTCTGGAAGGCCTTGGTTCCCTGGTGTCCTCCGTCCCCTTTGGCTCTCACACTCTTTCTGCCTCCTCTTCTGCAGTTTTCTGACTGCTCAGGGGAGAGATGGAGACATCCATTTAGGACTGAGTGCTCCAAGGTCACTCGTTCTGAGGACTGTCAGGCTGCAGGTCACTGTGTTTGTTCCCATCTGCTGCAGGAGGAAGCTTCTCTGACCATGGCTGGGCAAGGCACCATCTATGAGTGTAGCAGAACATTGCTAGGAGTCATTTTATTACAATGTTTCTTTAGCAGAGGAGTGGTACTTGGATTTCCCCTGTGCCCCTGGCCTATCTAGTCTCAGGTTCTTGACCACCCAAGCAGCATTGGGTGTGCATTTCCATCTCATGGAGTAAGCTTTAAATCTAATCAGAGAATGGTTGGTCACTTCCTCGAGCTTTGTGGCACGATCGCATCAGCACATCTTGCAGGCAGGTCACTCGTGTATACAAAGAGTTTGTGCCCAGGCTGTTGTTTGCCCCTTTCCTTTGCTAACATTCAGAGTACCTGCCCATGAACATTAGTCCTTAGCGGCGAAGGCTCTATGTAGGCACCAACTTAACTTCTTTGTGTTCAATGAACCGTGTTAAGTGTTGCTTGATTGCCAGTTTATGGAGAGTCTTGGCAACAGCTTGGATTGTTTGGGGGTTTCCACAGGACTCCTTTGGCTAATAACTTGATTAGATGTAACCTATTCCCAGGACTGGAAGCTTCATTTGGTGACAAGGGATGTCCAAGTGGGGCTCTCTATCCCCCCTTACTTGACAATTTCACTCAGATCTCCTTCATGTCATATACATCACAGGAAGCTCCCGCTGTCTTAGGGTTCCATATGTCAAATGGTCCTTAGTCTTATATTTTGTCTCTCCCCACATTCTCTTCCCTGTCTCGCTCTTCTCTCCTTGTCCCTATCTGATCCTCCCATCTCAGTACCCCACTCCTCCATCCCCACCCCCAGCCCCCACTAGTCCCATTCTGCACCCTATTACTTTGTCTAAATGATGCTGTCCTTTCCTGCATAGAAACCTTTCTGGAAAACTGGTCTCTTTGGGGACCTGCTTCCTTGACAGTTCAGCTCGATGGGATGGAAGTTAGCTCAAACAGCTCCGTGTCGGCTTGGTCTGACATGAGGGGCTGAGCACTGTCTACAGCAGTGGCTTCCTGTAGCTTCTGATGTTCATCTCCTGGGTAACAAGGAACAGTAGGAGGAGATGGGGTGCTGAGGATACTGGCAGCCAGCTAGCAGGGAACAGCTCCTATCCTGGATTAGGCTCTCTTCTGGAGGATCCTGGGAGTGGTCTTAGGGTAGCTCCGGGTTACCATGGAGGAAGGTGGTCTGGCTGGGAGGGAACATGACTGGTGCAGGGTTAGGTGCTTTCATGTCTGCCTATATGATACGATCTGGCTCTTACCTTGGGGCAGCTCTGTTGACAGCCACCTTTGGCAAGCAGAACCCAGGCCACTCACAGCTGCAGCTCAGGCTAGATGGCAGGAGCCTGTTGGAGAGGCATATGGGCCACAGGCAAGCAGGCTGAGCTTGTGCAGGGCTGGCCAGGCTCAATTCATACTGGCAGACCTTCCCCAGGCCCTCTGGTTCCAGGCACACACATGGTCCTTTCTATTTTTATCGTTTAATTCTCCCTTTCTTTTTGCCACTTTGTGCCCTGGTTAGCCAATCCTACTTGATGCTTAAAGGCTTTAAATACACTATAATGAAACATAGTAGCAATCAGGTGCTCTCAGCGGGTATAATGAAACATAATAGCAATCAGGTGCTCTCAGTGGGGAGCTATCGATTTTCCTGTGTAAAATATTAACATCTTTCAGTGCTATTTGCAGATGTCATTAGAGCACCGATCACGTGCCATCTCCTGAGGTACCAACCGCATAAAGATCTATGTATCTTTCTGGGAAAACATTAAGATTTACCACCAGCATTACCTTGTCCTCTGTATTTTTACTACATGTCCAGGCAGTGAACAATAGTAATATATTCAGGCTAGACCCATGACTGCATCAACTGTTTCCATTTTTCCTGGGCTTTGTGTGGTCTGTTTGTGCACAAAGCCTGCTTTTACATTCCTGTCCCACTGACCTGATTCTCAGTGGTCAGTTAGTCATGCCCTCTTGCTCCCCTTTGAGTCTATGTAGGTTGATACTGTTTGTTTCCATGTTGCTTCCATTCTAGCAAGGTAAGGACAATGTTGGAAAAAGTGACATTCTCCCTGGCATCACTTAGATTGCGACCTTCAGTTCAGACAGCCAGGAGCAAAGGCTACTGACTGCTAGAGCTTTTCTATAAGTAGGAAAATGTCCTACAGGCCTGCCTATAGCCCGAGCTTAGTCTTTGTAGAGAATTTTAAATCCAGCAACACAATTCTGGCAAGGGATCATATCCAAAGACCTTCTGGGTCTATGTGATCTGGCTGGAATATAGGCAAGCCTTTAGTACACACCTTTAATCCCTAACAATGAAGGTAAAGTTGGTTTGTAGAAGGAAGCAGCCATGTTTGAAAGTGATGTCTAATTGAGGGGCAGACAAAGTGAGGAATCAGAGAAAGATCTGACAAGATGAGTCAGAGGTAGGATACTCCCAACTCTTATGAGAACAGCATTTAAAGAGAGGTTACTTAAGAACAGCATAGGGAGACAAAGGCAGTGTGGTGTCTGTGAGGTAGTTTTACCAGGACAGTTTTACAGAGACAGGGTGCAGAGAAAACAAGCTAGACACAGGTGAAGACAGAACATGCCAGAGAATAAAAAAATGAACCAGAAGATTAGAACATACTAACTGCCAAAGTTAGTATGAAGCCAGGCAGAGCCATTCAGTCAGAAGCTGAGAGAAGCTGGACTGAACCAGTCAGCGTGGAAGATTAGATTGTATGGAGGCTAGAGGCTTCCAGGCCTAGGCTTAGGGATAGTTAGAATGGAGAAAGAAATGCTCTGGGCTCAGTCCACACTGGGTATTTGCACACCTTGGGCATGGTTCTCATTCCATCCCATCGTTTAAGGAAATAGAAGCAACATTTACAGTTCTTTCTTTCTTTCTCTCGTTTGTTTTCAAAACAGGGTCTCACTATGTGTAAGGACCGAGGTAAAATATTAAGGTCTAGGCCTAGGTGACTGTCACCTGGCTAGCCTGCCATTATAAGGAAATTTTCTTATGTGTTTCTGCTGTTCCTAGGAAGCTTTCTAATGTCAGGATTGATTATGTACTGTGTCCTTGGAAACCAGTCATGATAGATGTCAGTTGGAAGCCCATGGTAAACTTGGACCCAAACCAACCACTCAGCAGCACCCCCTGTGCCTGTGTGTGAGCTTTTATGCCACACGCTGCCCCTGGGATGGACCCCAACATCAGAGAGACACCTGCACCCATATAAGAAACTATTTGGAATAAGAATTCCATTTTGAGTAGTGGTCCAGTAAAGTTTAAGCTCCCAAGACTTCCCTGGGAACTGACATCCTACTTGGCAGAAAGAGACATGTACGTGGGTAACTGACATCCTAGTCGACAAATTAGGACATCACTATTAGACAAGCCCCATCCTTGTAGACAAACTAGGACACGAACATTAGACAAGGCAAGTCCCCTCTCCTAGATATCCCAACCGATGGGGGCAGGATAACTGTACGACAAAGACATGTTCCTATGGAAATCCCCTATCCTAAATCCTGATTGGTGGAATAACTTGGCACAGATGTTTGCAGATTTTAGGCTTAAAAGCGCTGTAGGATCTTAACTCAGTTCCGTCTGGACTATTGCTGTGGCCGACCAGTCCTGGGGTGTATGCTCAACAGACTATCACTGCCTAAACGAGGTCAGGGCTCCTGTGGTTTGCAAGACAATTCCTGAACCTCAACACTATGTATCTCTGGCTGTCCTGGAACTCATAGAGATCCCCCTGCCTCTGCCTTTCAAGTGCTGAGACAAAAGTTATGCGTCACTACGCCCAGCATTTAGACATTTTTCTTAATTGAGATTCCCTCTGCTCAGGTGACTCTAGCTTATGTCAGGTTGACATAAAAACTATGCATCGCAGAAGGAAATATCACCAATGAAATGTATCAAATCCACTCAGATCACCAAGCATGCCAGCTTAGTACCACAGATTACGAGAGTGTCTGTCACTTTTTCTGTGTCGTGGCAAGACTGACTGGAAGCTGCCAGTGTCACAGCCCAGCCAATTAAGAGAGGACTCAGACCACATGTTGCTAGCTGAGGAGGACAAGGTCCAAGTTCAGAATTTGAAGTATGGTTCCTGTTGAATGCTTATCTCTTTTGCACCATACACAATAGAAAAATCAAATTCAGGAGCATTGTAATTTGGGGACAGTCCCAACAGAAGGGTGTGGGGCGGGGGAGGTCTTGTTGTAGAGGCAAAATACAGCTGTCACCTTAAAGAGAGTGAGAATAGGCTAGTCTCCAGCCCCCGCCATGACTCTGACTGAGAAACATTGATTCTGGTAGCCCTAAATAACATGTTCAGTATGAAAACAGTTCCATGAAGTTTTCATAGTTACCAAACAAAAAGGAGGCACTGGAGAGATGGCTCCGTGGGTAAGACTACTCTTCCAGAGGTCCTGAGTTCAATTCCCAGCAACCACAGGGTGGCTCACAGCCATCTATAATGGGATCTGATGCCCTCTTCTGGTGTGTCTGAAGACAGCTACAGTGTACTCATATAAATAAATAATCTTTTTAAAAAAACAAACAAACAAACAAACAAAGCCAAAAGGAGTTGTAAATCAAAACATATTCTTTCAAAATACATTAGCTGGAAAATCACACAGGTGGAATACAGCAAACAGAAAACCTGTAACATGTCTCAGATACTAGAAATGAAATTCTTTGGTAGTTTTGATTGATAGAAACTACTGTTCTACTGAGTTGACACTTTCTGAAAGGTGTGGCTTCACAGGCACAATGATATCAGGTCACACAGAATGGGCAAAGAATGCCTATTAGCAGGATAATTTGGCTCTGAATCTACAGCATTCCAACTCTCCACGATTACAATATTCTAATCAGTCAATCGGCCTCATAGACTCTTTAACAAAAGCATACACTTTTTTTTTCTGGAAACATCAGTTCATATAGTCTAGCCTCATAGCCCTCCCCTGTCTGAGAGCCTTCATTCTTTCTCTCCCTTCCTGGTCTACTAAGAGTCCATGTGTACCAGAGGGAGTAGCTATACCTAAGGGAAGGCCCACAAACTCACTGGATTCTAATGACAGAAAACCTTGATATATATAAGTCAAGCTGAGCTGGGTGTAGTGGTACACACCTTTAGTCCAGACAGTTAGGAGGAAGAGGCAGGCAGATCTCTGAGTTGGAGGCCAGCCTGGTCTACAGAGCAAGAACAGCCAGGGCTACACAGAGAAATCCGGTAAACCACCACATTGTTTCTTGCGGCTCAGCAGGGCTGGCAGTGCGGGCAGTGCGGGCAGTGCTGAGCCGAATGCCACGGCCATGGGAAAGGCACAGTGAAGTTCCTCAGGCTTCGGAAATCTGTCTGACCTTTTGTGCTCCCTCAAGGGGAAGGTTCCTCTTCCCCTTGTGACTCAGCTAGCACATCTGTGCAGCCATCCTCCCAAGGCTGGAGGGTTCCAATGGCCCCCATCTACCTAACCCTGGGAACTTTCTCCCTTCATTCGCCGCTGGCATCTCTCAACCATGGGCGGTTCCACTCTTGTGACAGCCTAAATAAATCACTCCCTTAACCTTCTGCCCCTCAGCCTTTAACAGGTGTTTAGTAAACTCTTTACTTTGAACATAAGGAGCTGCATCTTTTTAAAATTATAGATAGGCACTTTATAGCTTCTATATAGATAGGAGCTCTTTATACTCCACCAAGAAAGTGCCAGAGGATCAGGGAGATGGCTGAGACACTAAATTCATTCTTGTTTGTTTTGTTTTGTTTTGTTTTGTTTCTCTGTGTAGTCCTGGCTGTCCTGGAACTCACTCTGTAGACCAGGCTGGCCTTGAACTCCGAGATCTGCCTGCCTCTGCCTCCCAAGTGCTGAGATTAAAGGTCTGTGCCACCACTGCCCGGCCTAAATTCATTCTTTTCCCCTGTAGAGGACTCAGATTTGGTTCCCATCATCCACATGGTGGCTCACAAGTGATTATAACTCTAGTTGCAGGGCAGCCGGTGCCCTCTTCTGACCTCTGCAGGTGCCAGTCATGCATGTGCTGCACCTAAAATAAAACAAGCATGCATACACCTAAAATAAAGTAAACACTGAGCGCTGGAGAGATGGCTCAGTGACTAAGAGCACTGGCTGCTCTTCCAGAGGTCCTGAGTTCAATCCCCAGCAGCCACATGGTGACTCACAACCATCCGTAATGAGATCTGATGCCCTCTTTTGGTGTGTGTGAAGATAGTTAAGGTGTGTTCCTATACATAGAATAAATACATAAATCTTTATAAAATTTTTTTTAAAAAAAGAAAGAACTGAAGAGTAGCCAAGTGTGGCTGTGTATGTCAGTAATCCCAGCCCTGGGGAAGCCAAGGCAAGAGCAGTGAATTCAGAACCAGTGTGGGTAACTCTAGACTAGTCTGGGTTTCGTGAGACCCTGCCTCTTAAAAACAAACCAAACAGAAAGCAAAAGACCACCACCACCAAACCATGTTAAAGTTTTAGCCAGTTCTGTCTCTTGCCTATACTATAAACTTGAGAAGCTGAGTCAGGAGAGTCACTGTGACTTAGAGGTTGACCTTGACTATATAACCAATTCTGAAAGAGTTTGCACTACCGAGTGAATTTCATCTCAGGAAAAAAATTGCAAAAGCAAAAAAAAAAATCAATCATTTCAAAAATATCAGTTTGAAGAACTGTCAAATGATTGGCCTGGAGCTGCCTAGATCAGTTGTCTCGGAGTCCAGGTGGTAAGTATACTTTGAAGAGAAGCATTAATCCCCCTGCGGGAGAAACTGAGCAGGTTTGGCTTGTTTGCTTGGGGCAAACCTTTCCCACCGGACTTTCATTTAACTTCTAGGCTAATGGCCCATGTTGTCTTTCTCCCTTCCCAGAGGCCTCCAGGGCAAAGCTGGAGAGAAGGCTCAGCAGGTGAGAGTCATCGCTGAACATCCAGATTTCAGTTCCCAGCACCCATGCCAGCTCACCACCACCCGTGGCCTCCCCTGATCTCTCCATAGACTCGCATCCTTTCATATATAAATAATAAAAAATAGATTTAAAAAATGTTAGGGGATATATATATATATATATGTGTGTGTGTGCGTGTGAATATATATGTATATATACACATATATATTCATGTGTGTATAGTTTTCATGCCAGACTATGAAATTTTGTTTTCTACTGTCACATCTGACTTCCAGGTTACTCGATAATTCGGCATCATCTGCTTGTCTCATGTTTCGTCAGTAGAAATCACTGGTGGAAATAACCTGAGACATTCGCATCCAATACTGCATCCTCTTCTCAGTGAGGACGCTGAACAGCTCCAGGCCCTAGTCTGTTAATGAGCTGCTCTGAGGTTTGTCTGCAACCACTCACTTCCTCCCCTCCCGCACTCCCCCAAGCTCCTCAGTGGCTTGGCCATCAGAATTGCCAGGGATGGTTTTGAGTTCTGCCATGCTGAGTTGCGGAGGTTTCGAGGATATGCTGTTGTCTGCACAAGGCAGATCCAGTTTTAGCCCTGAGCAAAAGGTGGGTTGCGTCATCAAACAAGCTACTGGATCTGGATGGTGGAGGTGAAGCAAGAAAGCTTGATTCATGGTGAGCGCTGCCCTGAGTGCACACTCTTGGGGTGCAGGGTACAGCCTCAGGGTCATCCAGCAGTGCCTGTAGTGGGGACCGAGTGGATAGAATCCTGCTGACTGTAGCTGTGCTGGGGGGTGGGGGTGGGGTTGCTTTCGTTTTCCTGATGCTTTAGGAGCAGGGACACCCAATCCTAACATCAGCCACCTCCTGACCATCCTGATATGTGTGTGTCATTTGGTGGCAGGGGACAAAAGAGGACTGACTGACTGTTCACCATGTCTCCCCTGTGATTTAAAGAATGAGAAGTTGGGGTGGAGGGTGGTACAGAAAGCTACCTGTCCCGAGTGACTTAACTCTAGTCCTCTTACCTTTTTCAAGTTCCTAATCAGTTGAGGAACTGTCCCGTATAGGTTGAGAGGCTTTGGAGGACTCATTTCTTGTGGGAAGCCACATGTGCCATTGCAGGGTGGCACAGGCTACTGCTGGCCACCACGCATAAGTTTGGGTAAACAACCAATGTGTGTATATACAGTAAAGGTTTTCACCAAGTCACTGCCTTGCCTGGGCATGATAATGAGGCTCTGCAAAGTACTAAGAGAGTTAACCAATCAGATGTGAGACATGCAAATGAGGTATGTTAATGAGGTTTTGTGAGGTACTGAGAGAGAATAACCAATCAGATGAGGAACATGCAAATGAGGTATAGTACATAACCAATCCGAGTGTGAGACACGCCTCTCCTAGTCCTATATAAGCAGCATCAGTTCTGGGCTTGGAGTCTCTTCGCCTCTACAATCAAGCTCTCCCAATAAACGTGTGCAAAAGGATCCTGTTGCAGCGTTGTTCTTGCTGGTGAGTCTGACGTGTGCAAGAATTTCTAAGATTTTTTCGGTGATCAATCAATTTTTTAAAAAGGGTTTGATTGATCATGACTTAACAGGAATCCCCTTACCTGTGGGATACATTCCAAGACACTCTTCCAAAGATACCTTAAACTCTGTGTAATACCAACTTGTCTATATGTCATAGAACTTCCTATATAGGCACAGTGAAAGATTAGCAATAATAACAAAAGTAGACCAATTGAAGGGACTTTGGCCAGCTTGAGCTTGATAAACATGGCTCTGGCAGATCTTGCCCTTCTTCCATGCCATCTGCCTTGCTAAAAGCTGTTAGATGACATTCCTACTGCTCTCCCCACCCCCCTACCCCCTACCCCCCACCACACACACCCAAGGTCTATTCCCTTATTTGTCCACTTCATCCTTCTGAGGCTGACTAGCAAGGTCAAGCTGTCAAAGTACTGAAGCCCAGCAATCAAAAGCCCCGGTTAGCTCAACTAGTTAACATGCCCAGTCAAAATTAAACACCTCATCCTAATACAGTTCCCCTCTTTACCTTAATAAATGATCATATGCCTGTGGGCCAAGTGTGTCACGTCTCTATGTAGAAACAGTCCTTTATTTCCGTCTAGGACAAATAGCCCTCCTCCCTCTCCCTTGTTCCCTTCCCCTTCTCCCTCATCCTCAATCTCTTATGTTTGTCTCTCATTCCCTGCCCTCAGGGGCAAATAAGTCTCCTTTGTGCTGAGAACTTGGCCTTGGGGGCACTGAGCTGAAACATGTTCTAACAAGAATTATAACGATACACTTTCATACATTTACTTAGCATAGATGAGTTGTTTTTTTCTAGGATTTTTCCACACTGAAAGTGTGTAAGCTGAAACCACAGACACTGGGAGATCACTGAAGGATAAGCGTTAGGGTTGGGTATTTTAGGCAAGGCCACACTTGGCATTCTTAGAGAACATTTTTGAGTGTATCTGAACCATGTGATGAGCAGTGGAGAGAATTAAGACTCCTAGTGCCCAGGTTTGCTTTCAGTTGCTGTACTAAAACACTGACTGAAACCAAGCTGGGGGAGAAAAGGGCTTATTTCAGCTTACAGGTTATCGTCCGTCACTGAGGAGAGCCGTAACAGGAACTCAAGAGCCTGAAGCAGAAACTAAGGAGGAACTCTGCCCACAGCTTTAGTCCCAAATTCACATTCTGTTACTTTTCCTAGACAGCACCTGCTTAGGAATGGTACGACCCACAGTGGTATCCTCCTAAATTAACAATCAAGAAGATGTCCCACAGACATACCCACAGGCCAATCTATGGAGGCAATCCCTCAGTTGAGGGTCGCTCTTCCTAGGTGGGTCAAGTTAACTAAGCTTATTCATTGCACTTCTGCAGAGCCTATTTGATAAACAAACTTTCCTACAGGGGATGGCGGTGGTAGTGGTGGTGGTGGTATTGGTGGCAGTGGTGGTGGTGGCAGTGGTGGTGTGGTGCACACCTAAGCCCAGCCTTCAGGAGGCAGAGGCAGGATGATTTCTTCAGAATTTCAGGCCAGTCCAGTCTACATAGCTCCAGGACAGCCAAGGCTACATGGTGAGGTACTGTCTCCAAAAACCAAAACTGACGGTACGTAAGGCAACACATTACTTCTTTGGTTAATCCCTCCAAGCTGCCTATTAAAGTACAGATGTTGGTTTGAATGTTTTGGATATTAAAACAATTTTTTTTTGTATGGGGCCAAGTGTGGTGGAGTGTGCCAACATTCAAAAGAGAGAAACAGGCATGTCTCTGAGTTGGAGGACAGTCTAGTCTACATAGTGAGTTCTGGGACTGCCAGGGCTACAGAGTGAGATGCTATCTCAAAAAAACTGTGTGTGTGTTATATGTGTGTATACATGTTCCTGTGTGTGTGTGTGCATGCATGTGTGTGTATATGTGTGTTATATGTATGTACACATGTTCCTGTGCATGTGTATATGTGCGTGTGTGTATGTGTGTCTATGCATGTTCTTGTGTGTGTGCATGTGCATGTGTGTATGTGTGTGTTATATTGTGTACTCATGTTCCTGTGTGTATGCATGTGTGCATGTATGTGTGCATTTATGTGTGTCTGTGCACAAACAAGCATATATGTGCAAGCATTTTACCTAACTATCCTCCGTCTTCCACCATGGCCAGCTTTCTACACAGGAACTGGAGTTCCAAACTTGGATTCTCATGCTTGTGTGGTAAACCAACCATCAGAGACATCTGTTCAGCCTGGATGACTTATTCCTTCTGGGTTTGTTGCTGTTCTTTGTCTGATTGTTTGGGCTGTGTGAAACAAAGTCTCACTTGGCTTTCAAACTCGTATCTCAGTCTCCCAAATACTGAGATTACAGGCACACACGTACCACAATGGCTGGCTGCCTTCTACAGCCAATTAACAGACTGGCCAGCTGCAGAAGGAAGAGGGGGACCAAGAGGCCGTGATTCCTGTCTTAATCAAGGGTATTCCTTATAAGTAACAAATCAAATTCAACCAGGATTAAGCAAAAGGGGAGAATTAAGGAGCTCTTGGTGTGCCTTGGAACTCAGAGTTGGACGAAGACAGAGGTCAGGGTGTCCAGAGTATACTGTTGAAGAAGATACCCCAGATTTGTATGAAGGCAGAGCTATGGGAGGGCAGTCCATGGGAGGGCAAGACATGGTTTGTCCTGGCAGGGCCTGCAGGATGGGAGGACAGCAGATCTGGACACTTCTGTGTAGGTCTGGGTCTCTCTCCACCGCATGATACAGGGGACTGTCAAGCAGTTGACAACCCACACAGAATGCCATTTTGCAATTTAAAAAATGCTGAAAACCTTATAATCTGCTATCAGAATAAATATAATAATTACTAATCAAGTTGTAGATGTATAGCTCAGTGGTAGGATGCTTGCTGAGAGGGAATGAGGTCCCCTGGGTTCCATTCTCTGTCGACAGAAATTAAATTAATAAGATTTTACTTTGTTGCCATATATATATATATATTTTTAATTTAAAAATGTAAGGAGCCGCCTTCACATTCGCCATTACAAGATGGCGCTGATGGCACTGACACCCGTGTTCTAAGTAGTAAACAAGCAAGCTGCGCATGTGCCGGGGTAGCTTTCCACGCCATGTGCTCTGCCTTTCCCGTGACGACAACTCCGGCTGATGGGCTGCAGCCAATCAGGGAGTGACACGTCCGAGGCGGAGGACAGTCCTCCATAAAAGGGAGGGGGCTCCGCCATATATCTCTCTCTCTGGCTCTCTTTTCCACTGGCTCCTGATGGGGTAACCAATAAAGTTTGTGCTGCAGAAGATTCCGGTTGCCCTGAGCGTGTTCTTACCAGGGGGACAAAAGCGGCGGGCAATATAAAAACACTTATGGTGTGTGGGTAATGAATGGCACACATGTGGGGTCAGAGGGCAGCTTTCAAGAAGTTTTCTGCTACTGTGTGGGTCACTCACGGGGATCAAACCTGTCATCAGTCTTGGTGGCAAGCATCCTTACCCAGTGACCCAACTTCCTAGGCTCCCCTAAACCTTCTCAGCCATGCAAATGTGTTTGAGAGTCTCTGTAAGATCCAGGATTGCTCTCGGTTCTGCATCTGTGTCTTTCCTGGAGCCCAGGGCTCCTGAAACCTCGGCTGCTCCATTGTGACCATTTCCTCCGCCAAAGAGCCCCAGTTGAAATCAATCCAGGGATGGTATCTGACGAGCAGCTCTGATAAAGGGTCAGGTAGGAACCCGAGCCGCCTTGGGGACAGCCTACGAATCTCTAAGCAGACACACATTCTCCATTAGAGGCCCTGGAGGAGGCCAACTTCAGCAAAAAATCATTAAAAGATGCTGATTCTGCACTCGTCTCTGGTCTGCTGTGCTGGGTTGCTGGGGGAAGCAGGCAAGTATAGTTTTCCTCTGAAACGGAATGGAGCAGTAGGTGTGGGATGGTAAGACAACCCCACGCTTAACCTTGAACTGGCCGTGAAACACACCAGCTAAGACTTTCAAGAGACAGGAAGGAAGGAGCGTCCGAGTGACTGCAGCTGTCTCAAGGTTACCAAATGGGATAGGAGTTCAGGGGTTCTTAGGAGTAAGTCAGAGTGCAGGGGCCTGGTGCTGAGTGTTACATTCTCCCCAGAAGATTTAACCAATCCCCTGATGTGGGTTTGATAAGTCTGTCTGTCCCTCTGTGTGTTTGTGTGTATTTGTTCGTGTGTACATACATCTCTGTGTGCATGTACCTGTATACTTGTTCATTTGTATGTAAATAGGTGTGTGTGTGTGTGTGTGCGTTTGTATGTAGGCCAGTAGTCCAAGGCAAGTATCCTCCTTGCTCTTTGCCTTATTGTTTTTTTTTTTTTTTTGCAAGTTCCTGAGAGTTTATTATGTATTTGTCTTTCCCTTTGTTCTTATAGTTCATCTATTTGTCTCCCAATATATTTGACACATTACATGACAAAATACTTGGTCAAACAAAGAGAAGGGATGATTTCTACAGGATGATAGTTCGAGTTTATGGCGACTTGCCTCCCTACCTTTAGAGTCCATATGGCATGATGCAGAACTTCATGGTGGGAACCATGTGGTAGATCTAGGGATACAATAGTAGATAAGGGGATGATCTATAGGAAAAAGTTTCAGAGAGAGGATATGTAATGAGCTGTTTTCCTCCTGCCCCAAAGCTCCCAGAATAATGACTCAGACTCAAAATATATTTACAAATACCTAGACCATATAGCTAGGCTTATCCCTGACTAGCTAATAACTTATTTTTTTTTGATTTTTAATATTTTTATTACATATTTTCCTCAATTACATTTCCAATGCTATCCCAAAAGTCCCCCATAGCGCCCCCCACTTCCCTACCCACCCATTCCCATTCTTTTGGCCCTGGCATTCCCCTATATTGGGGCATATAAAGTTTGCAAGTCCAATGGGCCTCTCTTTCCATTGATGGCCGACTAGGCCATCTTTCGATACATATGCAGCTAGAGACAAGAGCTCCGGGGTTCTGGTTAGAACATCATGTTGTTCCAACAATAGGGTTGCAGATCCCTTTAGCTCCTTGGGTACTTTCTCTAGCTTCTCCATTGGGAGCCCTGTGATACATCCAATAGCTGACTGTGAACATCCACTCCTGTGTTTGCTAGGCCCCGGCATCGTCTCACAAGAGACAGCTATATTTGGGTCCTTTCAGCAAAATCTTGCTAGTGTATGCAATGGTGTCAGCATTTAGAAGCTGATTATGGGAGGGATCCCTGGATACAGCAGTCTCTAAATGGTCCATCCTTTCATCACAGCTACGAACTTTGTCTCTGTAACTCCTTCCCTGGGTGTTTTGTTCCCAATTCTAAGAAGGTGCACAGTGTCCACACTTTGGTCTTCATTCTTCTTGAGTTTCATGCGTTTATCAAATTGTATCTTATATCTTGGGTATCCTAAGTTTTGGGCTAATATCCACTTATCAATGAATACATATTGTGTGAGTTCTTTTGTGATTGTGTTACTTCACTCAAGATGATGCCCTCCAGGTCCATCCATTTGGCTAGGAATTTCATAAATTCATTCTTTTTAATAGCTGAGTAGTACTCCATTGTGTAAATGTACCATAATTTCTGTATCCATTCCTCTGTTGAGGGACATCTGGGTTCTTTCCAGCTTCTGGCTATTATAAATAGGGCTGCTATGAACATAGTGGAGCATGTGTCCTTTTTACCGGTTGGGACATCTTCTGGATATATGCCCAGGAGAGGTATTGCTGGATCCTCCGGTAGTACTATGTCCAATTTTCTGAGGAACCGCCAGACTGATTTCCAGAGTGGTTGTACAAGCTTGCAATCCCACCAACAATGGAGGAGTGTTCCTCTTTCTCCACATCCTCGCCAGCATCTGCTGTCACCTGAATTTTTGATCTTAGCCATTCTGACTGGTGTGAGGTGGAATCTCAGGGTTGTTTTGATTTGCATTTCCCTGATGATTAAGGATGTTGAACATTTTTTTCAGGTGTTTCTCTGCCATTCGGTATTCCTCAGGTGAGAATTCTTTGTTCAGTTCTGAGCCCCATTTTTTAATGGGGTTATTTGACTTTCTGGAGTCCACCTTCTTGAGTTCTTTATATATATTGGATATTAGTCCCTTATCTGATTTAGGATAGGTGAAGATCCTTTCCCAATCTGTTGGTGGTTTTTTTGTCTTATTGATGGTGTCTTTAGCCTTGCAGAAGCTTTGTAGTTTCATGAGGTCCCACTTGTCAATTCTCGATCTTACAGCACAAGCCATTACTGTTCTATTCAGGAATTTTTCCCCTGTGCCCATATCTTCAAGGCTTTTCCCCACTTTCTCCTCTATAAGTTTCAGTGTCTCTGGTTTTATGTGAAGTTCCTTGATCCACTTAGACTTGACCTTAGTACAAGGAGATAGGAATGGATCGATTCGCATTCTTCTACATGTTAACAACCAGTTGTGCCAGCACCATTTGTTGAAAATGCTGTCTTTCTTCCACTGGATGTTTTTAACTCCCTTGTCGAAGATTAAGTGACCATAGGTGTGTGGGTTCATTTCTGGGTCTTCAATTCTATTCCATTGGTCTATTTGTCTGTCACTATACCAGTACCATGCAGTTTTTATCACAATTGCTCTGTAGTAGAGCTTTAGGTCCGGCATGGTGATTCCACCAGAGGTTCTTTTATCCTTGAGAAGAGTTTTTGCTATCCTAGGTTTTTTGTTATTCCAGATGAATTTGCAGATTGCACTTTCTAATTCGTTGAAGAATTGATTTGGAATTTTGATGGGGATTGCATTGAATCTGTAGATTGCTTTTGGCAAGATAGCCATTTTTACAATGTTGATCCTGCCAATCCATGAGCATGGGAGATCTTTCCATCTTCTGAGATCTTCTATAATTTCTTTCTTCAGAGACTTGAAGTTTTTATTATACAGATCTTTCACTTCCTTAGTTAGAGTCACGCCAAGATATTTTATATTATTTGTGACTATTGAGAAGGGTGTTGTTTCCCTAATTTCTTTCTCAGCCTGTTTATTCTTTGTGTAGAGAAAGGCCATTGATTTGTTTGAGTTAATTTTATATCCAGCTACTTCACCGAAGCTGTTTATCAGGCTTAGGAGTTCTCTGGTGGAATTTTTAGGGTCACTTATATATACTATCATATCATCTGCAAAAAGTGATATTTTGACTTCATCTTTTCCAATTTGTATCCCTTTGATCTCCTTTTGTTGTCGAATTGCTCTGGCTAGGACTTCAAGTACAATGTTGAATAGGTATGGAGAAAGTGGACAGCCTTGTCTAGTCCCTGATTTTAGAGGGATTGCTTCAAGCTTCTCACCATTTACTTTGATGTTGGCTACTGGTTTGCTGTAGATTGCTTTTATCATGTTTAGGTATGGGCCTTGAATTCCTGACTTTCCAAGACTTTTATCATGAATGGGTGTTGGATCTTGTCAAATGCTTTTTCCGCATCTAACGAGATGACCATGTGGTTTTTGTCTTTGAGTTTGTTTATATACTGGATTACGTTGATGGATTTCCCTACATTGAACCATCCCTGCATCCCTGGGATGAAACCTACTTGGTCAGGATGGATGATTGTTTTGATGTGTTCTTGGATTCGGTTAGCAAGAACTTTATTGAGGATTTTTGCATCAATATTCATAAGGGATATTGGTCTGAAGTTTTCTATCTTTGTTGGGTCTTTTTGTGGTTTAGGTATCAGAGTAATTGTGGCTTCATAGAATGAGTTGGGTAGAGTACCTTCTGTTTCTATTTTGTGGAATAGTTTGTGAAAAACTGGGATTAGATCTTCTTTGAAGGTCTGATAGAACTCTGCACTAAACCCATCTGGTCCTGGGCTTTTTTTAGTTGGGAGACTATCAATGACTGCTTCTATTTCTTTGGGGGATATAGGGCTGTTTAGATCATTAACCTGATCTTGATTCAACTTTGGTACCTGGTATCTGTCTAGGAACTTCTCCATTTCATCCAGGTTCTCCAGTTTTGTTGAGTATAGCCTTTGGTAGAAGGATCTGATGGTGTTTTGGATGTCTTCAGGATCTGTTGTTATGTCTCCTTTTTCATTTCTGATTTTGTTAATTAGGATGCTTTCCCTGTGCCCTCTAGTGAGTCTGGCTAAGGGTTTATCTATCTTGTTGATTTTCTCAAAGAACCAGCTCCTTGATTGGTTGATTCTTTGAATAGTTTTTCTTGTTTCCACTTGGTTGATTTCACCCCTGAGTTTGATTATTTCCTGCCGTCTACTCCTCTTGGGTGAATTTGCTTCCTTTTGTTCTAGTGCTTTTAGGTGTGTTGTCAAGCTGCTAATGTGTGCTCTCTCTAGTTTCCTTTTGGAGGCACTCAGAGCTATGAGTTTTCCTCTTAGAAATGCTTTCATTGTGTCCCATAAGTTTGGGTATGTTGTGGCTTCATTTTCATTGAACTCTAAAAAGTCCTTAATTTCTTTCTTTATTCCTTCCTTGACCAAGGTATCATTGAGAAGAGTGTTGTTCAGTTTCCACGTGAAGGTTGGCTTTCTATTATTTATTTTGTTATTGAAGATCAGCCTTAGTCCATGGTGATCTGATAGGATGCATGGGACAATTTCAATATTTTTATATCTGTTGAGGCCTGCTTTGTGACCAATTATGTGGTCAATTTTGGAGAAGGTACCATGAGGTGCTGAGAAGAAGGTATATCCTTTTGTTTTAGGATAGAATGTTCTGTAGATATCTGCCAGATCCATTTGATTCATAATTTCTCTTAGTTTCTCTGTGTCCCTGTTTAGTTTCTGTTTCCATGATCTGTCCATTGGTGAAAGTGGTGTGTTGAAGTCTCCCACTATTATTGTATGAGGTGCAATGTGTGCTTTGAGATTTACTAAAGTTTCTTTAATGAATGTGGCTGCCTTTGTATTTGGAGCATAGATATTCAGGATTGATAGTTCCTCTTGGAGGATTTTACCTTTGATGAGTATGAAGTGTCCCTCCCTGTCTTTTTTAATGACTTTGGGTTGGAAGTCAATCTTATCAGATATTAGAATGGCTACTCCAGCTTGTTTCTTCATACCATTTGCTTGGAAAATTGTTTTCCAGCCTTTCATTCTGAGGTAGTGTCTATCTTTTTCTCTGAGATGAGTTTCCTGTAAGCAGCAAAATGTTGGGTCTTGTTTGTGTAGCCAGTTTGTTAGTCTATGTCTTTTTATCGGGGAGTTGAGTCCATTGATATTAAGAGATATTAAGGAAGAGTAATTGTTGTTTCCTGTTATTTTTGTTGTTAAAGTTGGCATTTTGTTCTTGTGGCTGTCTTCTTTTAGGTTTGTTGAGGGATTACCTTCTTGTTGTTTCTAGGGCGTGGTTCCTGTCCTTGTATTGGTTTTTTTCTGTTATTATCCTTTGAAGGGCTGGATTCATGGAGAGATAATGTGTGAATTTGGTTTTGTCGTGGAATACTTTGGTTTCTCCATCTATGTTAATTGAGAGTTTGGCTGGGTATAGTAGCCTGGGCTGGAATTTGTGTTCTTTTAGTGTCTGTATAACATCCGTCCAGGATCTTCTGGCTTTCATAGTCTCTGGTGAAAAATCTGGTGTAATTCTGATAGGCTTGCCTTTATATGTTACTTGGCCTTTTTCTCTTACTGCTTTTAGTATTCTATCTTTATTTAGAGCATTTGTTGTTCTGATTATAATGTGTCGGGAGGTATTTCTTTTCTGGTCCAGTCTATTTGGAGTTCTGTAGGCTTCTTGTATGTTCATGGGCATCTCTTTCTTTAGATTTGGGAAGTTTTCTTCTATAATTTTGTTGAAGATGTTTGCTGGTCCTTTGAGTTGAAAATCTTCATTCTCATCCACTCCTATTATCCGTAGGTTTGGTCTTCTCATTGTGTCCTGTATTTCTTGGATGTTTTGAGTTAGGATCTTTTTGCATTTTACATTTTCCTTGATTGTTGTGCCGATGTTCTCTATGGAATCTTCTGCACCTGAGATTCTCTCTTCCATCTCTTGTATTCTGTTGCTGATGCTCGTATCTATGGTTCCAGATTTCTTTCCTAGGGTTTCTATCTCCAGTGTTGCCTCATTTTGGGTTTTCTTTATTGTGTCTACTTCCCTTTTTAGGTCTAGTATGGTTTTGTTCATTTCCATCATCTGTTTGGATGTGTTTTCCTGTTTTTCCTGTAAGGACTTCTACCTGTTTGATTATGTTATCCTGTTTTTCTTTAAGGATTTGTAACTCTTTAGCAGTGTTCTCCTGCAATTCTTTAAGGGATTTTTGTGCTTCCTCTTTATTGTCTTCTGCCTGTTTAGCAGTGTTCTCCTGTATTTCTTTAAGTGTGTTATTAAAGTCCTTCTTGAAGTCCTCTATCATCATCAGGAGATATGCTTTTAAATCCGTGTCTAGCTTTTCCGGTGTGTTGGGGTGCCCTGGACTGGGCGAAGTGGGGGTGCTGGGTTCTGATGATGGTGAGTGGTCTTGGTTTCTGTTAGTAAGATTATTACGTTTACCTTTCGCCATCTGGTAATCTCTGGGGTTAGTTGTTATCCTTGTCACTGTTTAAAGATTGGAGCAGAAGCTGTGTTCCACTCACCAGCAGTCCCAAAATCCTGCGGCGGGGGTCGTGGGTAGCTGGCGGGTGTCAGGCAACCCTGCGCTCCCGCTACCCCAGCGCTGATCCGGCCGGATGAGGCCTGTGGTCCTACTCAGGCCGGTTTCTGCTTCCCTAACTAATGCAGTCTCAGGTCCCGCGCGCAATTGGATTGGAGCAGAAGCTGTGCTCCACTCACCAGAAGTCTTAAGATCCTGTGGCGGGTGTTGTGGGTAGCTGGCGAGTGTCAGCCGACCCTGCGCCCCAGCTGCCCCAGTGCTTTTCTGACCGGAAGAGGGTTGTGCTGCCTTATTGTTTTTAAACTTTTACTATTTTATATGTATGGGTATCTTGCCTGCACATATGTTTGTGTACCATGTATGTGCTTGGTACTGGAAGAAGTCAGAAGGAGGTACCATATCCCTTTGAACTGGAGTTAGAATCAGTTGTGAGCTGTCATGTGGGTGCTGGGAACTGAACCCATGTCTTCTGGAAGAGCAGCCAGTGATCTTAACAGCTGAGCCATCTCCTTAGCTTTTCCCACGTTGTTTTGTTTTGTTTTTTGGAGACAGCATCTCTGACTGCCCCCAAGGCTCATCAGTTTGGCTAGAATGTCCCTCCAGGGAACTTCAGGGGTCTCCTATCTCAGCTTCCCCAGTGCTGAGATTACAGTTGCCGGATGCCCAGTCTGGCTAGGGTGCTCCTGATCTGAACTCAGCCCCTCATGCTGGAACAAGACTTTACCATAAGCCGCCTCTCCAGCCCTTGAGTTTGAGAATTTTAACACACTAGGCAGCACTGTGTGTCTAGGCATCTTCCTATGTCTAGCCCCAAGTGGGCTGGGTTTGAACATCTCCTGTAAGGAGGCCCCAGCTGCCATGGGGAGTGGCAAAGGGGTCTAGACACACAGTGAAAGAACCAGATGGAAGGCTGAGAGCATTTTGAAGCCTGATTGAGGGGCTGAAAGAGAGCCCCCATCTGGGACAGCTGCAGTTACCTTCAGCGTTCCCTGACCACCAACTACACAGATATAAACTGATCCATCTGGAAACACAAACAGCATTTTAAAATTCAAAATAACATTTACTTTACAATATTTTCATATTAATGTCAACTTATTTTAATTATATAACTTATTTTTAATTTTAAAATTTATCTTATTTATACATTTACTTTATCTAATTATATATAAATATAAATGTAGTTTATTTAATTAAATTAAAATTAATTTCTTGTGTGTGGATGTGTTTTACCCTCATGGATGGATGTCTGTGTGCCATGTGCCTGGTGCCTGCTGTAGCCCAGAAGAGGGCGTCAGACATCCTCTTAATGTGAGTCCTCTGGAAGAACAGAAAGTGCTCTTAACCGTTGGCCTACCTCTGGAGCCCTTCGAATTTATTTTTCAATTGGTGTAGGATCATTGTACATATCTGGGCTGAGGAGATAGTTCAGCACAGAGGGCTTCCCTAATATGTACAAAGTACCACAAAATAGTGAAAAGAAAATTGTACTACTTTCGTGGTTCTTTGGGTAACTTCACACACACACACACACACACACACACACACACACACACACACACACAATTTAATGATCAAATAATTTCTGTGTCCCAAAGAAGCATTCAGCAGTTCCGTGTATTAGGAGTCTCTAAATTCTTCGTAGCTTGACATTCAAAGTAACATTTGTATTTTGTCATTGTTGGCTGTCCGGTAACTGGGTATGTAGAGCAGGCTGACCCAAGAGACACAGAGATCTGCCTGCCTTGGTCTCCTGAGTGCTGGACATGTGTTTGCCACCACGTCTGGCCTGGGTATCCTTTCTAAAGGATGCGCTAACGCTGGTAGTTTTGAAATGTGCGTTTTCCCTCCACAGTGGTGGAGCTCAGGCTGGAAAATTGAGCTGCTCTTCTTCTGGGTGTTTATTTGTCGGATTCACAATTGAACCACCAGGTTTGGGAGGAGGGGTGGGCTATGGGCAGTTTCACATCACTAAAGATTCTTGCTATTATTAAACAGAAGAAGTGTGTGCGTGCATGTGTATGTGTGCCTGTGTGCATGTGTGTGTGTGTGTGCATGCGTGCACGCGGACCTGTCCAGAAAGGACTCTTCCAGCCATGTGAAGGAACAGCCTTGCAAAAGGCTTTTTGCTCCATTCTTCTCCAGGTCCTGGCTGGTGAGCCTTTGCTAAGGTAAACCAGCAGCATCCAGAGCAAGCCCCAAGCAGTGTAGCTTACAACATCTTCCTTTTTATGCAGGACCCCTTAGGCAACAGGTCTCAGTTCCCCTCTGTCACCACAGACCTGCTGAGTGACTTTGGTGAGCCAGTAGCTACTCTGCAGATGTGGGAAGAAAATCTCATCTGACATGTCCAGTCTGTTCAGTGCCAGACATGGAGTGTGAGACAGGCTTGATAGGATGGCGGATGCTCCCTTGAGTGGGCGGTAACTTCTTGCCAGGAAAGCCCCCATCTGGAAATCACCCCATGTTTCCAACCTTCCGTGAGATCTGAGTGCCCTTTCTCTCTCCTATTTCTCAGAGTATACAAGGAGCTGAGGGAACTGAGGCCCAAGTGCGGAAGTAAAGTCGCCCCACACAGGAACTGGGGCCCAGGGCTTCTTAGTTCCCACACAGAATACTCCTACTTTGTAGGTCCTTTGTCCCTTGAATGATTGTGCACTTGCTGAGAGAAGAGCCGTCAGCACTGAAGGAAACACAGAGCTGGTCCAGAGCCAGAACTTTCAAGGTTTTCAGATGGCATCAGATGGGAAAAGCAAAAGGCTCAGGATGCGTGGGACATGGTTGCTCTGTCCATGATTCTTGATGAAAATCCCAGAATGGCAGCCAGGAAGGGTAACCAGAACACAGGCCTGTCCCCAGCACCTGCATGGGTGTGCAGTCAGATGGCACAGTTATAGGACATCGAGGAAAGCAATTTTCCTGTCTCATAAATCCGGGGACAAGTAGGATTCTGGCAGGTATAGGGAGCATGAAGGGCTGAGGGCGGCACAAGTGAACATGGCTCTGAGGAACAGATTTACGAAGGTGATGAAGCAAGGGCCTGGGAAGGTGTGCGCAAGACTCTGCCTCCCAGTGTGATCTGAGCACAGAACATGGGTCCCAGAAAGTTGTGGGCATGGACAGAGCAGATCAAGGTGTAGCCTCATTGCTATTTATCGTGAGAGATCCAGGCTCTGCCATCTAGGTTGGAGGCTCAAGTAAGCCATGATGAGAGTCTTGAGCCACACTGTAAATGATGGTTGAGAGAGGAGAAGGTTGAGATATTGAGTAGGAGAAAAGGACTGGAAAGATGGCACAGTGCCTTAAGTCATGTACTAGCCATGCAGAGGACCTGAGTTCAGTTCCCAGCACCCACACCACTGCCTGCAACTCCAGGGCATCCCATACCTTCCTCTGGAATCCAGAGGCTCCTGAACTTACACATACTCAGCCCTAGGACACATATGCACATAATTAAAAATAAAATAAATCTTTCAAAAAGTCGGGGTAAACAAGTCAGAGGTTAACTGGGTGTCAGTGACGTGATGGAGCATGAGACTCTGAGGTATAAAGTGAGGTGCTGCTTCTGTGGGGATCTTGGGGTCACGTGAAAGAGCGTGCTTTCCAGGAGCAACACTGCCAACAGCCCTGCCAGAATGTCATTTATGAGATGGTCAGGACGAAAAGGCGCCCACGTGCTACTCACTGACTCCAGACAGAATTCAGAACACCTGTCACAGGAGAGTCGGAAATGTCCTTGGCTCTCAATCTACCCCGTGTCTGGCTCGCCAGCAACATGCTAGGGAAAGTCAAACCTAGAGTATTTTGTGAGGTGGGAGAAGTTTTTGGTTTTCCCTTACTTTTTGGCCTTTCCTAATGTTAGGGTTTGGGGATCTATTTGGATGACCAAAAAAAAAAAAAAAAAAAAGACATTTAGTGACAACCATGGGATACATCTAGATGTTGTTGCTAATTACACATTATCAAGAGGGTGGGTGACGTCTGACAGTTTGGTCTAACATGATTAAGCAGTGGTTTAAGCTTGTCAGGTGTGGTGGCTCACTCCTGTAATCCCAGCACTTGCAAGGTAGATACAGGCAACCAGGAAGGAGTTCAAGGTCAGCCATAGCTATGTGCCAAGTCTGGGCGTGGTCCCAGTTACCGTGTGAGATGCCACAAAATAAACCAAAACTCTTCATATAGTCAGCCTTCATGTATCCAGTGGGTTTGTGGGGTAACTGCTTTTCTTCTTCCTCTTTGTTAGGCCATTTTGTTATTTCTTTGTTCTTAACATACACAGGGGCCAGGACGAGCAAGGTTGGAGAAAGTCAGTTCTGGATACAAGTCCTCACTGGCGACAAAATGTAAGGATGGGGACGACCTGGGATAAGGCTTTTGCATGCTTTTCTGCCTGGGAGTTGCTCTGACCTTCAGGTTACCATCAGGGCAGGTGTCGTGTGTGCCGTATCTGGTCCCCTGTATCCCGTCTCTATCTCATCAGATACTCTTGATCTTTTCCTCTGGGAGCTAACAATATAGAAATCAGACCAGAGAGACAGATAGTCCAGGCTGAAAAGATTCTAAGGTTTTCTAACCTACTCAAAGATAACTACTATTTAACACTAATACCTCAAGCAAAATGAGGTATTCAACGTCCCTTTCCAGACCTTGGGGATCTTCAAGCTCTTTCACTAAAGGCTGTAAATGCCTGAGGAGAGATGTCTGCAAGAGATAGACATGAAGATGTGCCATATGGCTGGTCCTTTCTCCGCCTCTGCAGAGATCAGTTTTGGTCATAATTAATAAGCATCAGGACATTCCAATTTAGATGCAAATCACAGAATACCCTTGACCTCAGCCATCTTGTCTCTGTATTTAGGCAATTTTCTGTGTTTTTATTCTTTCTTTCAAAGAACATGATTGGGCTAGCACATGCTGGATGACATGGAATGCCTGCTGCTAAGGGGAAAGGTCTCCTCTGGCACCTGTGAAGCTGGCAGCAGCAACAGTTGCTCTTGCTCTTGCTTTTGTATTCCATCTCCCTGTTCAGTGTTCACCCTAGAGAGGCTGGTTAGAGCGTGCTTTGCCATATCCTGCATATCTGTACAGAAGGCAGCCACCACTACCCAATCACAGGGTCTAGCTTTAAAAAAAAAACCTGCATGGTGACCATAACCAGTAGATGTACCAGCATGGATGGGGGAGATCCCACAAGCCCCCACCCCTAGGTAAAGAGTGATAGCCCATCAGTTAATGCATGCTAAGGGTGGGAGAGCCAGTTTTCTCCAGGGATGAGCCCCTGATAAGTTACCTAGTCCTAAGGAGTCGGTTCTAAACACAGAGATACCTCGGAGCCAGACTGAATGGATACGGTAACTAATGAAGAGGTAACGAATTGTAGAGAGAATGGGGGCAGGAGCACAGGACTGGGTGAAGTGAAGTGGAAAGAAGAAGAGGTAGGAGTGAGGTAGATACAGTGCATTCATGAATGAGTTTTGAAAAATATTGTAAATTAAAATGAGAAAGAAAAAATAAAAAGGGAAAGAGAATTAAGAGATAGGACCCTTCAGTGGGAGATGACTTTGGGGCATCGGACATCTGATACAGGATTTAGATAGTGCTACAGTCTAGATATTTGTCCCTCCCAAACTCATGTTGAAAATTTGATCCTCACATTGATATGTTATTCTGGGAAGTCCAGGATTATATGAGGTCATCAGCAAAGGGTCCCTGATGGAATTAGTAGCTTTATAAAAAGATACCAAAGCTAATATGCTTATCCTGTCTTGGAATGTGATGCCCTCTGCATGTTCTGATTCAGAATGAGGTCATCATCAGTTGCTGAGCAGAGCTGGGTCAGAGCTGAAACAGTGCAGTACAGTGCTGGGACAGTGTGGGACAGTGCAGGACAGTTCTGTGACAGTGTGGGATAGTACAGCACAGTGCAGTACAGTGTGGGACAGTGCAGGACAGTACGGGACAATGAAGGAACTGTGCAGGACAGTGCAGGGACAGTGCTGTGACAGTACGGGACAGTGCTGTGACAGTACAGGACAGTGCAGGACAATGCAGCACAGTGCAGTGACAATGCTGGACAGTGCAGCACAGTGTAGGGACAGTGCAGGGCAGTGTGGGACAGTGCAGAACAGTGCAGGACAGTTCTGTGACAGTGTGGGACAGTACAGCACAGTGCAGTACAGTGTGGGTCAGTGCAGGACAGTACAGGACAATGAAGGAACTGTGCAGAACAGTTCAGGGACAGTGCAGGACAGTGCAAGGACAGTGCAGCACAGTGTAGGGACAGTGCAGGACAGTGCAGGGACAGTGCAGGGACAGGTCTCCTGGACTGGACAATTTCTGGAGGTGCGAGCCCAATGAATTTATGCTCTTTACAAGTTACCTGGCTTTGGGTATTTATGCTTTTTTTTTTTTTTTTTACAGCTATAGAAACAGGCTGAAACAGAATTATTCTGTCTTCAGGTTTGTAAGCTAAAGCCTTAATACCCAAAGAAACCCCCCCCACCCCCGACACCCCCCATGGAGTCTAACTTGTGCGAGACCATCCACTGCATCATGGTCAACCTACCAGGGGTCATATTCTAGAGTATGTGATTATGTAGAGAGGGGTACAGGGGACCAGATATGGCACACAAGATACCTGCTCTGATGGTAGCCCAAAAGTCAGAGCAACTCCCAGGCAGAAGAGCATGGGAAAGTCTTGCTCCATAGCTATGGCTGACCTTGAACTCCTTCCTGGTTGCCTGCATCTGTCTTGTAAGTGCTGGGATTACAGGAGTGAGCCACCACACCCCACAAACTTAAACCACTTCTAAATCATGTTAGACCAAACCGTCAGGCGTTGCCCACCCTCTGGATAATGTGTAATTACCAATAACATCTAGATGTAACCCATGTTACATGTTCTAGAATATGGACCCTGGTAGGTTGACCATGATGCAGTGATGGTCCTGTACAAGTTAGATTCCATAGGGGTGGGGGGAGAGAGAGAGAGAGAGAGAGAGAGAGAGAGAGAGAGAGAGAGAGAGAGAGAGAATGCAATGTTGGGTAGGGTGGAAGGTAGGGTGGACTTGAGAGGAATTAGAGGGGGGTTGAGAAGTAAATATAATAAAATACATTTTATGCATGTATTCTCAAAGGATATTATATTTAAAAAATTAGAAAGGTCATTAGGTTAAATGGAACCCTAAAAGCATGCCCTTGTAAGAAGAGGAAGAGATACCAAGGACATGTATGAGGGGCGTTCATGTGAGATAGAACATATGTGACACGTGTTAGCCAAGGAAAGAGGACTCATGAGAAATTCTTCTTACCAGTCCTTGATTGTGTCCTTCCAACCTGCAGGACTGTAAGGAGTTTGATATCTGTTGACTCACGCACCCTTTCCTTTGTATTTCTTTACGGTAGCTTGAACGGTGACTTAGACTTGTACCTTGAACGTATAAGAAATTATTGCAACTCAGTAATAAGGAGGCAAGGCTGGGAGATGGTTCAGGCAATGTCTACATGGACACACACATGTGCATGCACACTTGTACACATGTGCACACGCAGTCACAACACATGCACATAACACATAGATGTGTCTGCATGTGCAGACACAAGGATCAATATCTTTTTTATGAGAATATTTTAAATATGGTGGACCTCATTTTATCTTGTCCATTAGGTTACAGAACTTGAGAAAAATCTCAGATCGCTGAAATTGTTTGTTAGGTTTTCTTTTTCTGGTCTGTCTTCCATTTCCCTGTATAATGTGTTCTAATGATGTCCACTTACCCTCCCTCTCCCCCTTGCCAGCAGGAGGCACTCTTCCCAGATATTCTGCTTTCCACAAGCCAGGGGTCAAGAGAAGTGCTGACCTTTGGGGTCCCAATCCATTGCTCATTTCCCGTGGTCATAAGCAAGGCTGCCACACCTTTCTGCACGGATTGTACCACACGGTATTGACCTTGAGAGAACCCACATTCAGAAGCACGTAACATGTGTTTGACATGGCATGCGCCTTTCACTGTGCAGCCCAGAGCCCTTTCGGAGGTTTTGCAGCCTAGAATTGTGTCCCCTTAAGATTCAGGTTTTGAAAGTCCCAGTGTACCTCAGCATATGACTGATTTTAGAGAAAGAACTTTTGAAGAGGTAATTAAAGCTGTGGTGGCTTGAACAAGAAATCTGTCATAGGCTTACATATTTGAATACCTGGTATCCGGTTATTTTTGGAACCATAAGATCCAAGCCCTTCCTTCTGTAAGCTGTCTTGGTTCTGGTGTTTTATCACAGCCATAGAAACATAACACATACAGAGGAACAATAGGGAAAGTATTGGCCTCAACACTGAGATAAAAGAATCCATCCCGGATCACAGGGCCCCCAATGGAGGAGCTAGAGAAAGTACCCAAGGAGCTAAAGGGGTCTGCAACCCTATAGGTGGAACAACAATATGAGCTAACCAGTACCCCAGAGCTCGTGTTTCTAGCTGCATATGTATCAGAAGATAGCCTAGTTGGCCATCATTGGAAAGAGAGGCCCATTGGTCATGCACACTTTATATGCTGCAGTACAGGGGAACGACAGGGCCAAGAAGTGGGAGTGGGTGGGTAGGGGATTGGGGCAGAGGGTCTGGGGGACTTTTGGGATAGCATTGGAAATGCAAATGAAGAAAATACCTAATAAATTTTAAAAAATCCATCCTCATCTTTGTACCCCCCCAAAATGTGTCTTAAATAACTATGTATGTTCTTTTAAAAAAATTGCATTTAGCAAAGTAGTACTCAGTTTTGTAAGACACATTGCTATTTCTTGTATTTTTTGCATGTATGTGTGTGTATCTGTGTGTACATGTATGTGTGTGTATCTGTGTGTACATGTATGTGTGTGTATCTGTGTGTGCATGTATGTGTGTGTATCTGTGTGTGCACATATGTGCATGCTCACATGGGTGCCTGCAGAGGCCAGAAGAGGGCAGTGGCATTCTGGGAGCTGGAGTTATAAGTGGCTGTGAATTGTCTGATGTAGATGCTGGGAACCAAGCTCCCATCTGCAAGAGGAACAAGCGCTCTTAACCATCGAGCCATCTCTTCTAATTTCAACGTACTGGTTTTTAAACTTTTGTCTTTGAAACAAGGCCTTGCTATGCATCCAAAGCTGGCTTCAAACTTGTGATCCTCCTGCCTCAGCATACCATGCTGGTATCACACGTATGAGTCACCATTGCTTGCTCATCGTTCTTCAGACTTAACAAAAAGTTAGAGCATCTAGTCCTAGGGACTGTATCCAGAGGCAAGCTGCTTTAATTTCTTTTGTCCACTTCCCATTTCTACTTTTCTACTTGATTTTGGCTCAGAGACAGGGAAACAATAATCTGTTCCCAGATGTTTCGCTTTTGTTATTAATTCTTAACTTTCAGTGTTCCCAGGTATGACATTGCTGACTTTTCGTCACACGATGTGTAGCTTTGCTTTGCATTATTTTCGTGATGCTAAAGATTGAACTCAGAGCTGTGTTTTGAGCGTCTACCACTGAGCTACATGCAGCAATGGGACTTAGCTTTTCTCGGCTCCTTTCCTAACTACACAGCAATGCCTCTGCTCTGTCACTAAAGGATGTCATGATGTTTAGGCAAACACTAACATTCAATGACTCAGGGGTTTTGTTTGAATTACTACTGACAAGCCAGATTTGCCTGTTATAACTCCAGTTCTTTTCCTTGGAGAGCTTTGTTTCTTTTGACATTCAAACTTTCTCATCTAAAGTTTTGGCCCTATTTGTGCCGTCAACATATATCCTTTATCCAGTTCTGCTTTAAGCTATCAAGTTCCTCCATCCTCATCCCTGACAATCTGATAACCTCTCTTGGTCTGGAAGACACTGTTCTTAGTGTCGTTGTCCCCTCTGGCTCTGACAGTTTTTCCAATTCCTCTTACACATAGTTCCCTGAGCCCTGAGGGGAGAGGTTTGATGAAGACATCCTAATGAGGACAGGGCCCTCCAAAGTCTCTCACTGGCTGTGAACTGTTCCAGTGTGGGGTCTGTGTTATTTCCCACCTATTTTCAGAAGAAGCTTTTCTGGTGAGGACCGAGGGGGACACTGGTCTGTGGGAGTAGCAGTATATCATTAGGACTCATGTGATTGCTATGTTCCTTTAGCAGAATAATGGTATTCGGTTCTCCTCTAGGCTCATGACCTATCTAGTCTTAGGTTATTAGACCCATGACCTATCTAGTCTTAGGTTATTGGCTACTTTTTAAGTGTTAGATATGAGTTATATGGAGTAGGCTTTAAATCTAATCCTATAGTGGTTGGTTACGCTTATAATAGTCATGCCACGATTGCACAGGAGTATCTTACAGGCTAGTTTCTGTTGTAGGTTGTCAGGTTAATACATAACCTGGTGAAACTGGTGACTGCTTTCCTTCAGAAGTAGCATGCAGAGCACCTTCCGGTACCATGAATATTAGTCAGTAGGGGTGAAGTTTCTAGTTGGGCACCAGGCCAACTTAGTGTTTAATGACATATGTAAGTGTTGTCTTCAGCAAGAAGACTTTAGCATCGGGTTGTAGTAATAGCCTAGATGCTTGAGGGTTTCTGTGAGGCCCCTTTGGCCATAGAATGGAAATGTTTGCTCTAGTTAGTGTATGTTGGAAGTATGTAGCATGTATTTTTATTTCCCACAGCTTCACATTTAAGAGGTTGTCTTGAGTCTCAGAAGGGACTTTTGATCTTGGAACAGTATTGGGACTGTTAAAAACTCTAGGGGGCTGGGGAGCTGGCTCAGAGGTTAAGAGCACTGGCTGTTCTTCCAAAGGACCCAGATTCAATTTCCAGCACCCACATGTTGGCTTACAACCATCTGTAGCTCCATTTCCAGGGGATCTAATACCTTCTTCTGGTTTCCATGGGTATTATACACATGATATATATATATATATATATATATATATATATATATATATATATACACACACACAAACCATTCATACACATAAGTAATAAAATTAAATAATAATCACAATAAGCTACAAGTACTTTTGAAGTTGGAGTTGGAGCAAATGCCTTTTTCATCATGAGATGCTGTGCACCTATGGTGCCAGGTGCAGAATGCTGTGGCTTGATTGTGAACTGTGTTTCATGGCTCATTTCTTTGAATGCTTGGTTGCCAGCTGGAAACAGGCTTTGAGGTAGAAGTGGAACCCTGGGGCACTGGGAGGCAGGCCTTGAGGTTTCTTAGTGTGAATCAGTTCTTATTCTCTTTGATTTCTGACTGGATACAAAGTGACCAGAATCCTCCTGTGACTTCCCTCAGCAATGGTCTGTATCCTTTCTAATTATAAGCCTAAGCAAATTCCTTTCAGTTGCTTCTTCTTGTGCATTCTGTCACAGTAACAAAGAAAAGAGCTACTGTAGTTGGGTATAGAATTTTTTTTTTCAATTAAAATTATCCTTCCTCAGATTTTTGAAGGCTTTGCTCTACTCCCTTCCAGCTTTGTCATTTCCCCCAAGAAGTACACAATTGAGTGTCATGCTGGTTTTAATCACTAGTTTGACACAACCTTGAATCACCGGGAAGAAAGTCTCAATGGGGGATTGCCTAGATCATGCCCACCTGTGGGCATTCCTGTATGAAATATTTCTACTTTATGTTGATTGAGATGGCAGTTTTTTGCTTTGAAGTTTATTTATTTGTCTTATGTATGTGAGCACACTGCTGCTGTCTTCAGACACACCAGAAGGGGTCATCATATCCCATTACAGATGGTTGTGAGTCACCATGAGAATTGAACTCAGGACCTCTGGAAGAGCCGTTGGGGCTCTTAATCTCCAATCCATCTCTCCAGCCCCTAGGCATTTTTCTTATGCCTCATCTTTTGTCTCTGACCTTTTTGTTCTGTCTGGGAAGGGCTCAGAATCCTATTTTAGCATGGGTTTTGTTAACTTGGGTGATGATGTCTCTTAGCCTCGGTCTATTTTCATTCACGAGGGTATGCACTTCAGTCTGGGTCTTTAAGTCTGTCATTCAAACTGGGACCTTGCAATGTAGAAACTCATGTCCCCCCAATTCTGAGTATTTGTTTAGATTCTTGTCTCTTTTTTTCTTTATAAACTCTTAATTTGTTAGACAGTCACCTATTTAAATGGATACTTTGTATTCTTTTTGTATTGTATTGCTTTTCTAGTGTTTGTTTGGTGTTTTCTGCCTCTTGGGAAGATAACCTTAACCTCAACCCGCAGTCTTTCTACTGAACTTTTCACTGTTGCTTTTTTTTTTTTTTCTTCTTCAGCATCTTCCTTATTTTCTTTCCCCATTTTTAAAAATAGTTCCTCTTCTCGTGCAGTGGCACAATGTTTCATTCTCTGAGGACTTTCAATATAGGTTTGTTTTTTTTTTTAAGTTTTAATTTTATTTTCTTGAGATGGAGTCTACCAGCCTGGTCTTATTCCCCTGCCTCAGCCCCCTGAGTAGCTGGAGCCATTGCCATGTACCCCCTCCCCCCACACCCCCAGATTTCTTTATAGATTTTTAAAAACCTGTCATCTGCTCTTTGTCTTATCTGTGTGTGTGTGTGTGTGTGTGTGTGTGTGTGTGTACGCGCGCGCGTTGGAGTCTCTTGTGTCTTGTGGCATTTTCCCAAGTGTGCTGAAATATTCTGTGGTCTGTTCATATTCTAGAATGAACCACTATGAAGTAGATCCGAGCAGCTTATGTGTGCTTTGTG